>NW_027361692.1:10892500-11492500 GCF_039654945.1 Dendrobates tinctorius
TTTTTCACCCTTGCCTTTGATAAATCATTCACAGCCGGTTCATGTCCAGTTTCTTGCCTGTTATTGTTGCGAGAAGTAAAATGTCCCAAATTTTAGCTGTGAAAATCAACTTCTACTAAATAATATATGTGGACCCGTGTGATAAATGACGGAGATGATACTGTCACAAGGACGCAGTTATCTGGAGAAGCTGCTTACTTACTTTCAGTCCTAGAAGAGCGCCAGATTCTTTTGGCATACTTGTCCTCTTATTTAAAATAACACGTCCAATTAAACGATCCCCCTCCTTCGATGGCTGCCAGGTAACAGGGTGCTGGAGGAGAACATCAAAAACAAAGTGAGGATGTGCTTACTGCTCATTTCTCTATTGCAACACTTTATAGAAGGACTACTCGATTTTGGCAGGATAGATTATGCGGAGTGGGTTGATTTAGAAAGCCAGAGAACATTTTACTATACATGGGAAAGACAGTAATACAGGTCACCGAGGCAGGGTTTAGAATAATCTCTATTATTTTTTCTACAGCAGATTTGATTATAACTAAAGGGACAGTGTAGAGAAGCAATTCAGCCCTAACATCAACATCAAAAGTGAAAAGAGCTTGGCGTGAACGTCAGTCTCTGAAAGAGGCTAACAATTCTGTTCTGAATACATTTCTGGAACGGAATCTGTCACCAGGTTTTTCCCATCTAATTTAAAAGAAGCATAATGTAGAGACAGAGACGCTGATTCCAGCGACGCGTCACTTACAGGTACTGTTTGCTGTAGTTTTGATAAAATTGCAGTTTTATCAGAGGACTAGTAAACCTGCTGCTGTGTAGTCCTCCATATTCATGAGCTCTGTATAAGCCCGCCCACACCACGAATCTCCGCTTTCTGCCTATGCAGTGTACACAGAAAGTAGTCGATCAGTAGTGGGGGAGAATTCATATA
Source organism: Dendrobates tinctorius (assembly GCF_039654945.1). Lineage (NCBI taxonomy): Eukaryota > Metazoa > Chordata > Amphibia > Anura > Dendrobatidae > Dendrobates > Dendrobates tinctorius. The sequence continues at coordinate 10,893,435 of NW_027361692.1, forward strand.
GAGTTCAGCATTGAGAGAGTTAGTAGATCTGCAGCAGATAAATCTGATTTTTATCAAAACTGCAGCAAGCAGTCTAATAAGTGGACGGCATAGTAGCAAAAATCTGGTGTCAGAGCAATCGAGGAATCCGTGCACTGTGTTCTGATCTCAGTTCGATTTACACGGCTGTCTGACTGGCTCCTAAGGAAAGCAGCAGTAAGTAGGGGGAGGGAGAGGGAAGCAGAGGTTGTACATGACAGATCGAACTGTGGAAGGGGAGGACAGCATCTAAGTTTTCAGGGAGTTCAGAGATGGGGTTGAATCATACAAGCTGTGCATGATTTTACAGACTAAAGACTTCAGAGCAGGGTTCAGGAGTGCAGAAGTGTCAGCCTCAGGAAAATGGAGCTGTAGAAGGTGAGATCAGTAATAAAGCTGTGTTAATATGTGGTAAAAGTCAGAAACTAGAAGCAAGTTGTAAGCTATACATCATGGGGTCTGAAACATAAAGAGGTTGTCCACTACTTTAACACTGATGAGTGATGACCTATCCTTAGGATCCTTAGGATAGGTCATCAATCTCTGATCGGTGGGGGGGTGACATCCGGCAACCACAACAATCAGCTGTCCTCGGTGCCAGCGGCTGCTGTTAGTGCTCAGTTACCGAGCTGCTCCATCTGCTGATTTTCTGTGTTTATGGTATAATGACGGTAAGCAGCTAATCATACTGGGGCTGTGGTTGGTCCAGGAGGCATGAAGCAGCTAGGTCAGCAGTGATAATCTCCTGCTGATAAAACACTCATTCTATAGAAATAACAGCACATAGCCTATGCATGCGATTCCGCCAGGAGCATGGGCTGAGTAGGCTCTACCCCCACCCTTAGAAAGCTGTATTTAGTGTGTGTGGAACTGAATATGGATTTGCTTTAGAAATATCATAGGAGGACATCTTCTACAGAGTTTTGAAAGTTTTTTTTTGGATATTTGAAAGATAATTAAAATCACTTGATCCACATTATCATTTAATAAGAATTTAAACAACAGTTATGCTTTAATGTATTCCATGAAACGCCCATCTCACACCTCCCTTTAGTCTCCACTTTTCTAGAATTTGTATATTCCCTATATACTATCTCCTTCCATCTCTTTTTACATTTTTACTTGCCATGTTTATTTTCTGCTTCATTCAAGTAAAATTCGGCAATTGTTGTGATATTGTTTCTGTTCTATTCTGTATAGGGATTAACAAATTTACTTTTAAATTTGGTCAAGAGTTAATAAAACAATATATATAAACATGATGATGATTATGTGTATAGGACATTACTATCGGATGGGGACAGGATGTTGTGGGACATTATTAAATAAAAGGCCTAGGATGGGAGACATTATTACATGACGGAAAACAATATACCAGGAAGGGGCTCAGGATGGAAGACATTACATGACGGAAACATTATACCAGGAAGGGGCCTAGGATGGGAGACATTATTACATGACAGAAAACAATATACCAGGAAGGGGCCCAGGATGGAAGACATTACATGACGGAAAACAATATACCAGGAAGGGGCTCAGGATGGGTGACATTATTACATGACAGAAAACATTATACCAGGAAGGGGCCTAGGATGGGTGACATTACTACATGACGGAAAACAATATACCAGGAAGGGGCTCAGGATGGGTGACATTATTACATGACGGAAAACAATATACCAGGAAGGGGCCCAGGATGGAAGACATTACATGACGGAAAACAATATACCAGGAAGGGGCTCAGGATGGGTGACATTATTACATGACAGAAAACATTATACCAGGAAGGGGCCTAGGATGGGAGACATTATTACATGACGGAAAACAATATACCAGGAAGGGGCTCAGGATGGGTGACATTATTACATGACGGAAAATAATATACCAGGAGGGGGCTCAGGATGGGAGACATTATAACATGACGGAAAACAATATACCAGGAAGGGGCTCAGGATGGGTGACATTATTACATGACAGAAAACATTATACCAGGAAGGGGCCCAGGATGGGAGACATTATTACATGACGGAAAACAATATACCAGGAAGGGGCTCAGGATGGGTGACATTATTACATGACAGAACACATTATTCCAGGAAGGGGCCTAGGATGGGAGACATTATTACATGACGGAAAACATTATACCAGGAAGGGGCCTAGGATGGGAGACATTATTACATGACGGAAAACAATATACCAGGAAGGGGCTCAGGATGGGTGACATTATTACATGACAGAAAACATTATACCAGGAAGGGGCCTAGGATGGGAGACATTATTACATGACGGAAAACATTATACCAGGAAGGGGCCCAGGATGGAAGACATTACATGACGGAAAACAATATACCAGGAAGGGGCTCAAGATGGGGGATATCATTCCAGGAAGCTGCCTAGGATGGGAAACATTGTTATAGCATGAGGTACAGAATGAGGGACATTATTACTGGAAGGGACCAGGATGGGGGGCATTATTACTGGAAGATGACAAAATGGGGACATAATTACTGGAAGGAGCCAGGACTGGGAATATTATTACAACAGCTCCTCATCACTATGCTCTGTTCTATTGGCTGCAAGGACACCATTGTCTCCTAGTTCTAATACCTCTCCAACCGCTTCTTCACTATCTTTTGCTGGCTCTTACTCCTCTAATCGTCCCCTAACTATCGGGTTCCTTAATGTTCAGGAAAAAAAAAAAAAAAAAGTTCCAGCTTCAAGGATAATAACTTTTTATTCCAAAATATAGATATAAAATTCCATATACAGCTTTCTCCCCATATGCAAATGGATGTGTATCGGGCACTGAATCAGCTACGCGTTTCGACCCCTAGTGGATCTTTTTCACAGCTGAAAATGCTTCTCTGTAGATTTTTTCCAAGTGTGGTTCAGAAAAGTGCAAAATGTGCAAATATGCACATAAAACAAATAAGTTCAATAATTCAGAAAATACTCAAACATTTAGCATTAAATAGTTTATTAACTGCAATACTGAAAATGTAGTATATAAAATATACTGTGATAAATGCAATTTGTTATATATAGGCTGCACAACAAGAAAGTTAAAAACTCGTGTTTTAGAGCATATCAGGGATGTGGAAAACAGTAATACAAATACGCGCAATATATCCATGGCCTCTAAACATTTCCTGACACAACATAATGTTGGTTAAGAAACCATGTCAATTGTTGGAATAGAATGTGCTAAAAGCTCCAAACATGGAGGAGATAGAAAAAAAAGGTTTCTCACAAGAGAAGAATTCTGGATCCTATATTTAGGCTCTAGATATCCCAGCGGTTTAAACAAAAGAAACGAAATCATGTATTATTAATTATTTCTGTATTTTAATATATGTTATATTTGTTTGCTTTGTATTTTAATGAATTAGTATAACGCAATCTTGCATTATGTAGACAAATGCGTGCAGGACCTGTCAATTTAATCATGTGACAGCAGTTGTCATTTCTATTGGTCCTTGAAAAATATAAGACTTGCGTCATGTCACTAATTTTTCAGCTGTGAAAAAGATCCGCGTAGCTGATTCAGTGCCCGACACACATCCATTTGCATATGGGGAGAAAGCTGTATATGGAACTTTATATCTATATTTTGGAATAAAAAGTTATTATCCTGGAAGCTGGAACTTTTTTTTTTTTTACAATCAACTGTCGTTTGGATCCAGACGAGGTTCCGTGCTCCGGCTGTGGTTGGTGAGCTGGCTAGGGCTTTTTTTCAGCCCGCTTTTTATGTGTCCTTAAGGCCCCGTCTCACTAAGCGATCTCGGTAGCGAGATTGCTGCTGAGTCACAACTTTTGTGACGTAACAGCGATCTCACCAGCGAGATCGCTATGTGTGACAGCGATCAGCGAGCGGCCCCCCTGCCGGTATCGCTGATCGCTGCAAGAAACCTCTGGACATTTCTTTGGTCGCTGGTCTCCCGCTGGCCAGCACGCATCGCTGTGTGTGACAGCGGGAGACCAGCGATCAGGTGTAAAAAATAATAAAAAAAATAAAAAATATAGTTATTCTCACCTTCCGACGTCGCGTTCAGCCATCCCGCCTCTCTCCACGCTCCGGTCCCAGTGATCCTTTGCACGAATGACCGCGAGACTTTGTTATCCCGCGAGACTGTGACATCTCGCGGTCATTCTCGCAAAGGATCACTGGGACCGGAGCGTGGAGAGAGGTGGGATGGCTGAACGCGACGTCGGAAGGTGAGAATAACTATATTTTTTATTCTGATTCTATTTTTTACAGGATGGCCAGCGATGCCGGGCGCTCGGCATCGCTGTGCTGATCGCTGGTGAAGCTGTCTGTGTGACAGCTCACCAGCGATCACATAGCGATTTACCAGCGATCCTGACACCTTCATATCGGTGTCGGGATCGCTGGTAAGTCGCTTAGTGTGACGGGGCCTTTAATGTTCAGCCCTCGTCCTAGTCCGCCTCTATTGGACAGACCATTAGCAGATTTGGTTTCCAGGGATATTTTTATCTCTATGCTGGTGACACCCAATTATACACCTTTTTTCCTGACATCACCTCACCTTAAAGAACATCTGTCTCCACGTTTGACAATATAAACTATTGTACTGCATGTCTCATATCAGATGTCTTGTTGTTGACAAATCATCTTTTATCACTTTATATAAATGACCTCTTCCCGGCTATGATGAGGATGGTGCCTGGAAGATAACTCTGCCGCCAGAGCTTATTTTAAACAAAAGGAGGCATTCCCACATGTAACTGACACAGAACAGGAGAAATTTAATTTGTTTTCTTGCAAAGACATTTTTTGCTTCTTTCTGAGCTCTGCTGTACTGTAACAATATTGCAGCCCTGTCTGCCCGTGAGGTGGACGCTGAGAAGAACCTGCAGATGTGTCAGGAAGGCCGGGGTCACACTTGCGAGATACTCGCACGAGTCTCGCGTCTCAATACCCGACACTGCCGCCGGCTCCATATATTTCTATCTACATGTTATCGCTTAATTTTAAAGTGCTGTGAAATATATTGGTGCTATATAAATGACATTATTATTATTATTATTATTATTATTATTAATAATAATATTACATGGGGAGGGTCGAACATGCATGTCTTTATAGGACCTAGGATGATACAAGGGCCCATATATCTGACCTATATACAGGTGGGGCCCAGGTCCAAATTTTGCAACAGTGTGCATTGGACTCTAGTTACGCCACTGTTTCCCATAGTTCAATTTTCACATCCTAGCACCCTATGGAATGTACTGTTAAGAGACAATGGTGAATTTTCTTACCGAACCAAGAGGGGATGTGTCTCTAGTGTGCCATGTGGCAGGATCCAGCCAATAATAGTCCAAGTCACCTGTAACAATAGAAAACATTAAAGATTGGTTGGGACCTCGAGAAAGATTGAATATGTGGGGAGCTACCTGTAATGCCACGAATGGTGGAAGGATATTATTAACCTTTATTTTGTTCTACAGAAGAAGAGTATATGGACAATACAAGCGGTCTAATAGGGTTGGGGGGGATGTTGTTATACGGGGTTGTTAATATGAAAATGTTTGCATTTGGAAAATTTGTATCCTAATATGCTTTCCTTAATAAAAATCTACTTGATTAAAGAAAACACTAAAGACAGATACACTTTCATGTCTCCATATTTGCATTTTTGTATGTACCAGTATTTCTTTTCTTTTGCCTGGTGTCAACATAGAGTAGTACCTAGTTCAGAGGTTCATCAACAAAATAATTTGGAGACACTAGTCAGAAAGATTTGCCTATAAAGTGATACAGAGGAAAAGAAATACTAATCCTAGGCATACCATAACTACCATAAAATAATAAAAGAAGCATTACTCACCTGTTAAATCCAAGATTTATGTAAGTCAGTCTGGAAGTGCATTAGGGGTGTGTCAATGCCTTTAGCCTGCTTCTTCCAAGTGTTTGCACATGCCCCTAATGCACTCCCAGCCTGATTTGTATATGGCTTTTACACTAGATTTTTCAAGACTTGCACATAGGATCTCTAAAACAAAATGTATAATTTTTATTAGGGAACACACGACTACATGTAAAAAAAGTTGATAGGTTCCACTTCAATCAGCTGCCACTACAGCCCCACAAAATGACCGCTGAGGCCAATTTTTTCGGTAATATGTCACTAATGCACTAAATCGAAAGTCTAACGCAGCTGCTGTACTTACCTCAGAAAGGATTGCCTAGAGTATATGAAACTGTAACAAACCCTCAGCAGTAGATCAGTATGGCTGTCAGCTACTGGATGCAAATGAGAACATTTTCATCCACTGACAACAAAACAGATCCTGAAAATGATGAAAAATTAGACTTGTCATTGAGGTTTCTTACATAAAACCAGAAGTCGGTTTACAAAAACATATAAAGGCAAATAACAGCTGTGAACAATAAAACAAAACCTGGTATCACTGGGTATTGGGATTTAAAGGCAATTTCTAGATCAAACTTTAGGACTAGTCAGTGATATGCAGAATTACTGTCAAGGGATCAATCAGTCTTGAAAAATGTAATTTGCTTTCGCATACCGGTCATTTTAATAATCCAGACTTAATGATACAAGATATCAAACAGCGCAGCTTTAAGTTATCGGATGGTTTCATATTTGTAAATGTGCTCCAACCAAAGATAGTAGAGGTATTATTAAGAATAATTATTATTATTCTGGTAACTATACATAGCCACTAATAAAATATTCAGCACAGTATCTAGAATTACATTTCCCCGTAACAGTCATCAGCCATGCTCATTACACCACAAATTAGTAGATACTGTAAAAAGAGCCAGTGACTGGAGTTTTATAGCTTTTTAAAACTTCATGGTTTTTTAATGCCTTGTTATCGAAACTCCATCTTGAATATTTAAAAATATCCTGGAATGAAAAAAATAAGTTTATTCCATTCTGGATATATCATTTTTCTTTTTGTCCAGCTACATCTGGAGACAGATTTATATCGGAAGTGTTTATTGACTCTCGCCAACGTGTAGGTGCGGCTCAAATGTAGAACTTGCGTTATTGAAAAAGCCCTTATGTGCTGAGAAGTGAACGTGTCCTTCTGTTGGGACACCCCCAACCCATCCTCAATGGCTGTACTCTGACCACAGACTCCTTCCATCAAAGCTCGGTCTCTCCCCCGTTAATCACAGCACACAAATAGGCACTCATTGCTTTTCAATAGGCTCTTAAAATGTACTAACCACAGCAGGACTGAGGGGACACAGGACACTCCAATTGTCTTCTGCCAAACACAGCGGCTAAAAATAAGCCAGACAATCTGTATGAATGTTATCCAAGACAATACCGCGGGTCTATGAGGTGCGGACATGCAGGTCCTCTACCGTGATGCAAATTAACCCTTCCCAAGGCATGCATGCTGGATCTTCTGCACAATTGGTAATAGGGTGTAAAACGTACTGAAGAGCAGCGCATGGCGGAAAGCAATAAATATACATAATATCAGTATTTCTCAATGGGTTAAGCGTCCAAACCAGCAGGCCAAGCAGATTACAGCGAATCATGCAGCTACGACCGCGCTGCTGTAAAATGCTGCATTGTGTTAAGATGAGCATACAAAATCCGGCCCCATCTGCAGTACCACGACGGTTACCTGTCCCTGAGTGCAGCGTCTGGAGCAGAAACTGGACAAGCCCAGCGAACATATCAGAGGCACGAGAATGCTCATAAAGCGAGCCGTCGTCAGGAATGTGGCTGGCGAGCGTCGTATAAACGTACAAGCAGCGGCGCGATCTAACCATTGACAGCTATGTTCACATAAAACTCATCAGCGCCTGCTTTCTTTGAGGTCTGAGCCAAAATACTCTGCAGTGTCAAACAATTCGCGTCGAGGAGGCCAGAGCTGCCATATACAGCGTGCTGCTGTCATCAAAACAAATCTCTGCAGCGGAGTGCCCTCATTGATTAGCACATTAATCAATAGCTCCTCAGTGCAATGCTAACTAGATCTTGGCTTCCCCCGATATGTCTAACCTGATGAGTTTAAAATTAACGGTCTCGTGAAGAAGGATGCAAATGCCACTCATTTGTAGACAGTGGCATGAAATAAATATTTTACCTCATAAAAGCTGACGTGAGAAAAGTCAGGCTCAGGAATTTCAGGATCAATAACACTGCTGCAATCATTATTCCTGTTTAGCCAAGTTATTCTGACTGGCTCCCAATGGACTATAAGGTAAGGTGATAAGGTATAGGGTAAAATAACTGGAACTCATATGTATTCACAACTATAGTGTCACAACTCTATCAGATACCCGGGCCACAGGTGCCTTCCATGTCCCTAAGGCTAATGGTTACCTAGCTATCCCTGCTCCCCGGATTACTTCTGATGGGGAAGACACCGGGGCTACATTACTTTCTGAACTCCCGAATCTGCTCTCTGTCTCCCGCCCCGACCCAGGAGAAATGGGAGTAATAGTGCATGAGTATACACAAACCAGACAAACAAGGAAGGATGTACAGGGATAAAGGAAAAATACCAATCATACAAATATGCACTAACAGACAACAGAGGGGAACACCGAGGAGAAAAGGAATATTAAGCAAATAGGAGAGGAAGAGGATTGTCAAACAGTTAAAAAGTCCAAGCAACAGTCACAGAACAATACTCAAAATATCTCTACCAACAACAGACTCCTCCACTCCACACCAAACAGTACAAGAATTAACACTGGCAATTCAGACTGCCAGAGGTGAGTATAGATATATATATATATATATATATATATGAGAGGGGAGTGGCCAACACTGAACAGCTAAAATCATCCAAGCAGGGAGGCTTCAGAGATTCTAATTTATGATTATTCCATATCATTAGGATTGGTAGTGGTCTAACCTCAGAGTTAGGCATACTCCCACAGTTCAGGAATCTGCAAACCAACCCTGCTTCAGTAAATAGTGCTGTCTTGTACTTATCAATCCTCACATTGTGTGCACTGAGCGCTAGGAGAATTCTTTGGTGCCGGCAGCGGGAGGTCATGTGAGCGCAAGTATGTGATATGCGTATTCCAGCCACATTCCAATTAGATTGTTTCCAGCCTTGGTCAATACACCTGCATTCAATGAAGATGTGCCCATATAGTCGGCATGTGTGTTATGATTGGGTCACCGAGGTGGAAAGCAAGACCAAGCTAAGCCACAGAAAACCAGAGAGGTTGGTAACTAAGCAGATTACAGACCTCTGATCCTATCCACACAACTAGCAGTAGCCGTGGAGCGTACGATGATCCTAGATGCCTCGACACAGCCGGAGAACTAAATAAGCCTAAAGCAAGAAAGGGGGAAATCTAAACTGCCCCAGAGCAGACCCCAAAGGAATAGATAGCCCCCAAACATATATTTTCGGTGAGACAAGATGAAAACACAAATGCAGGTAGGAAAATAGACTGAGCAAACGATGGGGCCCACACTAACTAGACAGGACAGGAAAGGAAAGACTTAGTCTGCTATCACGCAAAAAACCCTGCAAAAAATGCCCAACACGTCTGATAGAAAAATACTGAAGTCACTAGACTCCGCCCACTGTATCAGCACTCTGGTATATTCTGAAAGCAGAGAAAAAAGAGGCCAGTCTAATAAGGGACAACAACAAACTGGCACAAGCAGTAACATAAGGCTGGAAATTCAGCACAGCCCCAGCCAGAGCTGGCTGATCACACAAAACTGAAATAGACAAAACCAGATCAAAAGTGACCAATAGCAAAAGAACACGTAGCTTGAGCATGCAGGGACTGAGCTGGAAACTAAGACCTCAGGAGGCAGGAAAAAATCACCAGCAGGGATAGAGGGAGTCGGCTGTCTTAAATCCAGTCAGAAACTCCAGATCTCCAGTCATCCTTCTCATTATCAGGTGGCAAGCCTCTGTTAATTAGATCAGCTCCATTACCTCCAGTAACCACCAGAGGGAGCCCGGAAAGAGAACTCGCGACCCCTCTGTCAATATAACCAGCTCCACTATCTTCACTAGTAACCAGAGGTAGGCCAGAAAGCGAATTCACAACAGTACCCCCCCTTGAGGAGGGGTCACCGAACCCTAACCAATGCCACCAGGCCGGTGAAATGCACGAACCAATCTATCGGCATGAATGTCAGAAGCAGAGACCCAAGAATTATCCTCCTGGCCATAACCCTTCCATTTGACCAAGTACTGGAGTCTCCGTCTAGCAAAACGAGAATCCAATATTTTCTCTACCTCATATTCCACATTGCCTTTAACCAATACAGGGTCAGGAGGCGCTGCCATAGGAACTACTGGCTCCACAAACCTCTTCAACAGAGATTTATGAGACAAGTTATGGATCTTAAACGTAACTGGAAGAGCCAATCGAAAAGAAACAGGATTAAGAATCTCAAAATCTGATAAGGTCCAATGAAACTTGGCTTAAACTTTGGAGACGCAACCTTCATAGGAATATTCTTTGATGACAACCAAACCATATCACCCACTTTAAACCGGGGACCATTGGTCCTATGCCGGTTGGAAAACCGTTGGGCATTTTCCTGAGAGAGGGACAACTTATCCACCACTTGGTCCCAAATCTGCTGCATTCTCTTTACCACAGTGTCCACACTTGGGCAGGTCGAAGATTCCACTTGCCCTGAAGAAAATCGAGGATGAAACCCAAAGTTACAGAAAAAGGGCGACATCAAAGTGGCAGAACTAGCTCTATTGTTTAGCGCGAATTCGGCCAAGGGCAAAAATGAGACCCAATCATCCTGATCAGCAGATATAAAACATGTCAAACAGGACTCCAAAGTCTGGTTTGTTCTCTCAGTCTGCCCATTGATCTGATGATGAAATGCAGAGGAGAAAGATAACTGAATTCCCAGTTTGGAACAAAAAGCTCTCCAAAATCTGGAAACAAACTGGACTCCTCTGTCCGACACAATGTTCTCAGGAATCCCATGCAACCAAACCACCTGTTGTAAAAACAAGGGCACCAACTCTGAAGAAGATGGCAACTTTTGGAGTGGTACAAGATGGATCATCTTAGAAAATATATCACAAATCACCCAGATAACAGTCATTCTCTGAGAGACAGGAAGATCAGAAATAAAATCCATTGAGATATGGGTCCATGGCCTCTTGGGCACCGGCAGGGGCATCAACAACCCACTAGAACGAGAACAGGGTTTTGACCGAGAACAAGTCCCACAGGACTGCACAAAATTCCTGACATCATGAGATAAGGCAGGCCACCAAAAAGACCGACTCACCAAATCTCTGGTACCAAAAATACCTGGATGACCAGCCAACGTGGGGAAATGAATTTCAGACATTACTCTCCTCCTCCACTGGTCAGGAACATACAATTTCCCCATAGGGCAACGTTCAGGTTTGTCCTCCTGAAATTCCTCCATGGCATGTCTCAAATCGGGTGAAATGGCGGAAAGAACTACCCCCTCATTTAGAATGGTAGTCTCGGTCAAAATAAGAGAATCCGCAAAGAAACTCCTAGAAAGGGCGTCCACCTTAACATTCTTAGTGCCCGGAAGAAAGGAGACCACAAAATTAAAACGCGTGAAAAACAAGGCCTACCTGGCCTGTCTAGGATTCAAGCGTTTGGCTGATTCAAAATAAATCAAATTCTTGTGGTCGGTGAGGACCACAACTTGATGTCTAGCTCCTTCCAACCAATGTCTCCACTCTTCAAATGCCCATTTCATGGCCAACAATTCCCGATTCCCCACGTCATAGTTACGTTCAGATGGGGAGAATTTTCAAGAAAAGAAGGCACAGGGATTCATTTTAGAAGTCACCGGATCTTTTTGGGACAAAACGGCTCCTGCACCAATCTCAGAAGCATCTACCTCCACCTGAAATGGGAGTGAGACATCAGGTTGCCGTAGAACCGGAGCAGAAGTGAATCTCTGTTTAAGCTCCTGAAATGCTGAGACTGCCTCTGGAGACCAATTCACCACATCAGCGCCCTTTTTGGTCAAATCAGTCAGTGGTTTGACAATACCAGAAAAATTACTTATAAATTTACGATAGAAATTAGCAAAACCCAAAAACTTCTGTAGAGCCTTCAAAGAAGTGGGCTGAACCCAATCATAAATAGCTTGTACCTTGGCCGGGTCCATTTCAATAGCCGACGGGGACAAAATAAATCCCAAAAATGAAATCCTCTGTACGCCAAAGAGGCACTTCGATCCCTTAACATACAGGGAATTTACCCTCAAAATTCCGAACACAGTCCGGACATATTCCACATGAGAATCCCAATCACTGGAAAAGATCAAAATATCATCCAGATAAATTATCAAAAACTTATCCACAAAGTCCCGGAAAATATCGTTCATAAAAGATTGGAAGACAGAAGGAGCATTAGTGAGCCCAAAAGGCATCACAAGGTACTCAAAATGTCCATCCGGAGTATTAAACGCCATCTTCTATTCATCCCCGTGCTTGATGCGAATAAGATTATACATCCCCCTGAGGTCAAGCTTGGTAAACCAGCAGGCACTTTTAACTCTGGAAAATAAATCAGAAATCAGGGGTAATGGGTACTGATATTTAACAGTGATTTTGTTAAGGGAACGATGGTCAATACAAGGCCTTAATGAACCATCTTTCTTGGCCACAAAAAAAACCCAGCAGCTAAAGGTGAAGACGATGGTCTAATATGACCCTTCTCCAACGACTCCTTGATATAAGATCGCATAGCATCATGTTCGGATACCGATAAGTTGAAAAGCCGACCCTTGGGAAATTTACACCTGGGCATTAACTCAATTGCACAGTCATAACTCCTATGAGGAGGCAAAGATGCAGACTTACTCTCACTAAATACATCAGAAAAATCAGCCAAATAATCAGGAATATCATGAGACTGGGGAGAGGTGGAGAAAACAGGAGTGTCACTAAGAACACTCTAACAACCCCAACTCACCACAGACACAGATTTACAATCCAAAACAGGATTATGAGTTTGCAACCAGGGAAAACCCAGAACAATAGTAACATGCAAATTGTGCAACACCAAAAATTTACAATTTTCTTGGTGGTCCGGGGCGACCTGCATCATCACCTGGGTCCAAAACTGGGGTTTATTCTCCGCCAAAGGAGTAGCATCAATACCCCTCAAAGGGATAGAAGTCTGCAGGGGTATCAAGGGAAAACCACAACGTTTAGCAAAATCTAAATCCATCAGATTCAAAGCTGCTAGTGAATCTACAAAAGCCTTAGCGGGAAATGTAGACAAGGAGCAGATCAGAGTAATTGCCAAAAGGAACTTAGGTTGTACACTGCCCACAGCAAATGTGTGCGCAAAACGTTTTTCTCGTTTAGGGCAGATAGAAATAGTATGAGAGGCGTCTCCACAGAAAAAACACAGCTTATTACGCCTTGTAAACTCCTGACGTTGCGCCCTAGATAAAACCCTATCACATTGCATGCGTTCAGACGTTCGTTCAAAAGGCGGCAATGCCTCTCTTGTAGTTTTACGTTCACGTAAACGCCGATCAACTTGAATGGCTAATGACATAGAATCATCAAGACCAGAGGGAACAGGAAATCCCACCATAACATCTTTTACGGTTTCTGCCAAACCCTTCCGAAAGAGCGCTGCTAAGGGATCGTCATTCCACGTAGTAAGGACCGCCCACTTTTGGAATTTTTGACAGTATAACTCTGCAGAATACTGGCCCTGGTTCAATGCCAATAGGGTTTTCTCAGCTTGATCAATAGCATTAGGTTCATCATACAACAACCCCAAGGCTTGAAAAAATGCGTCCACATTAGTCAGAATAGGATCTCCAGGTGTCAGAGAAAAAGCCCAATCCTGGGGATCGCTGCGCAGCAAGGAGATGACAATTTTAACCTGCTGCACAGAGCTCCCCGATGAGTTAGGCTTCAAGGCAAGAAATAGTTTACAATTATTCATAAAATTCAAAAATTTAGACCGATCCCCAGAAAACACATCAGTAGTAGGGATCTTTGGTTCCACAGCAGATGATTGAGCGAGATAGGCGGAAATTCCCCGCGCTTCAGAAGCGAGCTGCTGAACACGATCAGACAATTGCTTAATCTCCATTAAAGAAAAAATCCTCCTACGGCCCCAGAGAAAAAGAGGAAAAAATACATATAAAAAAAAAAAATTCTGACACTTTTTTTTTTACAATTCTCTCCTGCTTTTGAGTACCCTAGAATCTGCGGTTTAGGCTGGTGATTCTGTTATGATTGGGTCACCGAGGAGGAAAGCAAGACCAAGCTAAGCCACAGAAAACCAGAGAGGTTGGTAACTAAGCGGATTGCAGACCTCTGAGCCTATCCACACAACTAGCAGTAGCCGTGGAGCATACCTACGATGATCCTAGACGCCTCAACACAGCCGGAGAACTAAATAAGCCTAAAGCGAGAAAGGTAAAATCTAAGGTGCCCCAGAGCAGACCCCAAAGGAATAGATAGCCCCCAAACATATATTGTCGGTGAGACAAGATGAAAACACAAACGCAGGTAGGAAAATAGACTGAGCAAACGATGGGGCCCACACTAACTAGACAGGACAGGAGAGGAAAGACTCTGTCTGCAATCATGCAAAAAACCCTGCAAAAAATGCCCAACACGTCTGATAGAAAAATACTGAAGTCACTAGACTTCGCCCACTATATCAGCACTCTGGTATATTCTGAAAGCAGAGCAAAAAGAGGCCAATCTAATAAGGGACAAAAACAAACTGGCACAAGCAGTAACATAAGGATGGAAATTCAGCACAGCCCCAGCCGGAGCTGGCTGACCACACAAAACTGAAATAGACAAAACCAGATCAAATGTGAACAATCGCAAAAGAACACTTAGCTTGAGCATGCAGCGACTGAGCTGGAAACTAAGACCTCAGGAGGCAGGAAAAAATCACTAGCAGGGATAGAGGGAGTCGGCTGTCTTAAATCCAGTCAGAAACTCCAGATCTCCAGTCATCCTCCTCATTATCAGGTGGCAGGCCTCTGTTAATTAGATCAGCTCCATTACCTCCAGTAACCACCAGAGGGAGCCCGGAAAGAGAACTCGCGCCCCCTCTGTCAATATAACCAGCTCCACTATCTTCACTAGTAGCCAGAGGTAGGCCAGAAAGCGAATTCACAATACATGTGACTGCATGTATGTGTATGTTGTCACGACTGCAGCCGCAGACGGGGCCCAGCAGAAGCCTCCACGCCAATGGCAAGGGGCGGGCATCCCCCGGGGATGCAATATGGACCCTCTATACCACAGAGGGGGACCCGAGCCTACCCAAACTAGGGAAGGGCAGCGACCTGGATACTGTGGCAGCTGAGCATGTGGACAAAGAAGACACGTAGGACTAGATAACACCGCACAACTTCAGGTATCAAAAACGTAAAGTTTACTAAAGTAAAGTCACAGTACATAGATGAAACAGGGCTATGCCTGGCTCCCGATTCCATACCTCCCAGAAGGGTACCACCTAGTGGACCCAAAGGCACCAACGGATCACAGAGGCACACATAAGCAGGACATCGGGACACAGGCAGGACATAAGGGTGCATGAGGACATTAGGACACAGGCCGGACATCGGGCTGCACATCAGGGCGCAGGCAGGACATCAGGGTACACGAGGTCATCAGGACATCAGGACACACGAGGTCATCAGGACATCAGGACACACGAGGTCATCAGGACACACGAGGTCATCAGGACATCAGGACACACGAGGTTATCAGGACATCAGGGCACACGAGGTCATCGGGACATCAGGGCACACGAGGTCATCAGGACACACGAGGTCATCAGGACATCAGGATACATGAGGTCATCAGGACATCCGAGTCACCGGCAGACATCAGGGAGGAGTTGTTTGGTTCCGGACATCCAACACGACTTACAGGCACCACTGCAGTCATCAAGCTCCAGGCAGCGGTCATCAGGTTCCAGACTGCGGTCAGCAGGCTCCGGGCATCGGACCTAGGAAGGAACTTAAGAGTGATGGTGCTAGAACTGCAGGATTGCTGGGCCTGCATGGAGCTAGCACCACATGGTAATCAGAGCACAGGATAGTAGATGCTCAGCAGGAACACCGGTTACAAGAGACTCAGAGTCACTGGGTGCAAGGCTCCAAAGACAGAGGGATTCCAGGAACATAACACAGCAGACAGTTCAGACATGGTCAGGTACGGGATAGGTACAGGATCAAGGATCCAAGCCTGGATACACCGCCTCCAGGCCAGGGCGAATTTAGACGGGGTCAGGTACAGGACAGGTACAGGAACATGGATTCAGGCCCGGATATACCGCCTCCGGGGCAGGGCAAGGGAAAAGGACAAAGCAGGAATCAAGGCAGGGACTTTGGTACCAAAACATAGACAGACGAGGTCCAGGAACACAGACACGAGACACACATTGTTAAGGGTTAATACTAAAATCAGAGTTGAAGTTTCGTTTTATCCATTCAATGTAAGGTTTCGTTTCTCCGTTTATGTTGTTGTAAGATAAATTTTTATAATTGGCATGGCCTGTCATGAAACCAGACTGTTTCCATCAGGTGCAAGATAAGGGGCTGGGGGGGGGGAGTGTATTGCTCTGAATATTCCATTATACTACTTTCTATTTGGATACGGACATATATGTAGTTTCCGGTTTTCTTGCAATATTATTGGCTTATAAAGTGAAAAGATGCTATTGGTACTTGAGAACCTTGCATAATTAAGCAAAAGATTATAAAAGATGTGACTAAAATAAAGGGGCTTAGTGATCTGCCTTGATCCTCCCGTACAGAGACCCCAGTCTCCGTGTGGTCATTTGAGTTGCTAGCAACACTGGAATAATTTGGAAATCACTGGCTCAACCGTGAAGGGTTAATTTAACTCTCTCCTTTATCAGCTTGGCGCGCAACGTGGGGCCCCTGAATAGGGACGCCTCTGCCCCCCCGGAGGACAACAAGACAAAGGACCCTCGGAGCGGACACAGGTGCTGGAAAATTGGGACTGATCACCCCCCCACGACCACGGTAGGTTGGCAGTTATACTGTTCAGACTGACTGTTGGTGTGGTTTTCCTGTGCTTGTTGCTGCAAAGAGGATCTGAGGTTTGTCCCCTGGTGGGGTGATTCATGGGTGGAATCATATAGAGGTGTAGTCCCGTTGGGGGCCCAGTGCTCGAACCGTACCTCATAAGGGACGGACACCCCGGATTGACCAGTGATTGTGGCTCTCTTTATAGTCAAAATATCCTGAATTCCTGAATTCACTGTTAGTAATCAGGGTGGTCATGTGATCGAAGATGGGTAGGATACGTAACTCAGGTATATATATATATATATATATATATATATATAACCAGAGGTGTCCGGAGGGAGAGTCTGAGACGCCCTCCTCCTTTCACTGAGTACCACGAATTTTGGGCAATCCCAGAGGGGGATTATTGACCCGGTAGAACAAACTGAGACGGCCGCTCCAGTATTGTGCACAATTGAAGTAAGGGTATTTAGCTGTAAATGAGAGAATCTGTGGAAGGAAAAGAAGAATTTTGTGGCTTGGCACATGTATAATACAAAATAAAATTGTGGTACCGTGTTAGCCAGAAAAATAGATGTAATTATTCAAGGTGTGATACCTTTATTGGCTAACCAGAGAAATTATATTTGCAAGCAAGCTTTCAGGGCTCAGGCGGCCCCTTCATCAGGCTAGATTACAAGTGAATCACTGAGAAAAGATGGCAACATTTAAATAGGAATTACAACAGGACATGAGATGATGCTAGCTATAGACATGCCAAGGAAATCAAATTAAGGTTTTTGTTACACATGCAGATGAGGACCAAGTGTTCTATTAGAGATCTGAAGACCTTCTTGTGGAGGTGTGAACTGTGTCCATGTAATGAGTCATGAACCCAGGTGTCAAATTCAGTCCTATTGTTAGCGATTGGAACATATTTATAAATTTAAACTCCCAAATCTTCCTTTCTTTGTCACTATTAAAAAAAAAATGATGAAAAATGACCTTTCAATATTAGGACTTTTAGATCTGCCAAGCTGTGTTCAGGTCTAGAGAAGTGTATCCCTACAGGTGTGTCCAGCTCAGTCTTTATCGTATGTCTGTGCAGATTCATCCTTGTTTGTAGCTTTTGCTTAGTTTCCCCGATGTATGTCCCTGCATTGCACCTTGTACACTGTGTCATGTACACGACATTGAAGGATGGACATGAGAAAGAGTCCATGATCTTATAGTCCTGATTTGTGTTGGGTATGGGGACTTTATCTGTTGGTGATATGTGGGGGCAGGTCTTGCATTTCTTACTGTTACAGGGACTGTGCCTGTCTCTGAAGGTGATGTGAGGGTACTTCTGACAAGGATATTCCTTAGGTTGGGAGGCTGTTTGTAGGAGAGAAGTGGCAGTTCTGGGAATATTGCTTTCAGTCTGTGGTCTCTGTGGAATATGGGTTGGAGGTCTGCGATGTTTTTCTGAGTGATTATTATTATTATTATTATTATTTATTGTTATAGCGCCATTTATTCCATGGCGCTTTACATGTGAGGAGGGGTATACATAATAAAAACAAGTACAATAATGTTAACAATACAAGTCATAACTGGTACAGGAGGAGAGGGGACCCTGCCCGCGAAGGCTCACAATCTACAAGGGATGGGTGAGAATACAGTAGGCGAGGGTAGAGCTGGTCGTGCAGCGGTTTGGTCGGTCGGTGGTTACTGCAGGTTGTAGGCTTGTCGGAAGAGGTGGGTCTTCAGGCTCTTTTTGAAGGTTTCGATGGTAGGTGAGAGTCTGATTTGTTGTGGTAGAGAGTTCCAGAGTAGGGTGATGCGCGAGAGAAATCTTGTATGCGATTGTGGGAAGAGGAGATAAGAGGGGAGTAGAGAAGGAGATCTTGTGAGGATCGGAGGTTGCGTGCAGGAAAGTACCGGGAGACGGGGTCACGTGAGATGGGGGAAAGATGATGAATTCTGTTTTGTCCATGTTAAGTTTCAGAAATCTAGCGGAGAAGAAGGATGTAATAGCAGTCAGACATTGAGGGATTCTGGTTAGTAGGGAGGTGATATCTGGTCCAGAGATGTAGATCTGTGTGTCATCAGCATAGAGGTGATACTGAAAGCCATGAGATTCTATGAGCTGTCCCAAGTCGAAGGTATAGATGGAGAAGAGCAGGGGTCCAGGGACTGAACCTTGCGGGACTCCGACGGATAGGGGGCGAGGTGAGGAGAGAGAGCAGAGGTCTCTGAGGTGAGGAGGTGGTGTGTGAGTGGGAGACGCTGAATGTCCGGTCTGTTAGGTATGATGAGATCCAGGATAGGGCCAAGTCTGTGATGCCAAGAGATGAGAGGGTCTGTAGTAATAGGGAATGGTCCACTGTGTCAAAGGCAGCCGACAGGTCCAGGAGGAGGAGGACAGAGTAGTGTCGCTGAGATCGAGGTTAATGTGTCAGGGAAATAGTTAAAAGTGATGTAGAAGAAAAAAAAAAAAAAAAAGAGCAAGCTAACAGCTGCAGCTGCTTCAGTACCCCCTCCCATCTTAGCCCACACCATATCCCCCTTCGCCCCCACCGCAGCTGCGAGTGCACAGCCAATCTCTTATCACTGGAGCACACAGCAAACTCTGGCCCCCCCCTCCCTCAGACTTCAGCTACTGGGAATCCTGCTCCTCAGCCCCTCCCTGCTAATTCTGGCGATGCGCCAAACTCGAGCACTATCAGAGATTGTCATTCCCCTGCTGTTTTGATCGGAGTAGATGGTAAACCCAATTAATATACTTTTATAAACCCTATTTCTGTGGGACCCTTCCCCGAAGATACTGCCCAGTTTGTAATCTCTCCCACATGCCCTGTAAATTTACTAGGGAGAGATTTATTATCGCAGTTCCGCTCCTGAATACAATTCCAAGATGATGGTCAGATGGTTTTTTTTTTGTTATATAAACCCTATGTAGATGAAGACAGTGAGAAAATCTGTATTTTGCATGCCCTTCCTACAGTTATGATGGCCCTGATAGGCCCAGATCCACCCCCAATATTGCCTGAGGATCAATGACTCACCCCATACCTCTCAGAGATACTATCTAAACTCCTGTCAAAAGGGCCAAATGATATAGGGAAAATGCCTGTAGAACCAGTAAAAGTGTTTCTCAAACCTGGTGCCTAATCCTCATACTTTTTTTTTTGTCCCAAATACCCCATGATGCTGCTTGGTTTACAGTTATTGATCTTACCAATGCCTTCTTTAGCATTCCGTTATACCCAGACTGCCAGTTTCTATTTGTATTCACTTAACTGTCCATATTAACTGTCGTCCCTGCTATGTCACAAGGGGCCCAAAACAGTCCCAACCAGTTTGCAAAAAAATATGAGCAGGTGTCTTTTGCCATTGCTGCCACTGTTAGCCTCCTTAAGTATCTGGCAGCACTGAACTGTCGGGTTTCGGCCTCGAGACTTCAGTTCTGCCTTGGTCAAGTGATATTCTTGGGTCACTGTCTCCTTCAGGGTGCCAGACACCTCGCAGAAGAAAGAAAAATAGCTGTCAGCTCCCTTCCTTTCCCAAAAGATGAAACTGAACTCCAGCGTTTTCTTGGACTATGCACTTATTGTTGTCAGTGGATACCGGATGCATCCCGCATAATGCAACCCCTTTACAACGCCTTGAAAGACGGTATAATGAACTATAAGGAAAGATGGCAGTGATGAGGATTACCTCCAATATGATTGTTCCCAACTTTTGACTGAAGAAACAGCTACTCCACCAAATGTCAGTGAGAACCCAGTCCCAAATCCTGATCTGGTGTTATACACGGACGGTTCAAGATATGCTGACGAGTTTGGTAGATTCCACACGGGATATGCTGTTACCACAGAGGACACTGTAGTGCGCGCAGCTGCACTCCCGCCCTCACAGTCAGCACAAGAAGCAGAACTTCAGGCTCTGTCTACTGCATGTACTTTGGCCAAGAACAAACGGGCTAATATATACACGGACTCACGGTATGCATTTGGTATTGCTCACGATTTTGGGGCTCTATGGGCCAATCGAGGGTTTATTACTACTGCCGGAACCCCAGTGAAAAATGCTGAAGCTGTTAAAGCCCTCATGGACTTGATCAAATTACCTACTCAGGTGGCTATTATCAAAGTTAAGGCGCACGGTCCTAGGAACAGTCCACAGACTGTTGGCAACACATTTGCGGATATGCAAGCAAAAGCCGCCGCTCTCTTACCCGTTGAACCAACCATACCAACTATGGTGACCACACGCTCTCAGCGTAAACAGTTACAAGAAGCATTGACCCTACAAGAACCTGATGATCTACAACAGACTGAAGTTTTCTGTCGGACCCCGCGAGACCGCTTAATGACGATGCAGAGAATGTCTCCAAAGGAAGAGGTGAAGCAATGGAAGACTGATGGGGCACGAATGGATAATGGTCTCTGGAAAAAGGACCAACTTGTGTGTCTCCCTAAGCGGATGTACCCTGCTATTGCCATATGGGCACATGGACCTACACATCGAGGAAAGAATCAGGCCCTCGCACTGGTGCAAAAATTCTACTGGGCCCCGGTTCTCCATTTGGCCGGAAGCATTCCCTGTTACCAACATGACTGTAAAGACCACAGCGAACAAACTGGTGATGGAAGTCATATGCAGATATGGGGTTCCAGAAGTTGTTGAAAGTGACCAAGGCCCAGCCTTTTCTTCTCATGTGTACCAAGAAGTTCTGACAATGCTTGCATCCACTGTAGCCCTCCATACTCCGTACCACCCACAATCCAGTGGGAAAGTTGAGAGGTTGAATGGCACACTGAAGGGACAATTGACCAAAATGATGCAGGAGACTACGGCTCCATGGCCGGAGCTCCTACCCATTGTACTATACCACATTCGTACTACCCCTATTGCAAAACATGGCCTGTCCCCATATGAGATATTGTTTGGTACTAGGCCCCCAGTTGCAAATTTCCAGCCTCAGCAGTTATCAGAAGAGACTGACCGTGTTGTTCAATATGTTATTCTGCTTAGTAAAAATCTTGCTAACACCTATGTTCTAGTTTCCTTTTCTTTTCCAGATTCAGCAGAAACCGGCACTTGTTATAACCTGAAGCCTGGCGATTTGGTAGTCGTGAAAAGGCATGTCAGGAAGCACGGACTAGAACCCTTGTATGACGGTCCCTATCAAGTTCTCCTCATCACCCAACAAGCCAATAGCAAATGAAGGGGCATAATGTTTTGGTTTTCCGCATTTTTCATATTATTATTGCTAGAAGTTAAAAGTTAAAGTTAGAAGATATTCAATGACTCAGAGATTAATACGATAAAGACAATGATCGTAATAAGGACAGTTGGTTGTTCAGACACCTTCTCCTTTTTCAATTCAGCCAATTGATTTAGGGGAATTGGGGGCTGGATAGCTGGGATCATACAAAGCTTGTTACACATTGCTGCCTGTATCCTTGTTGTATATGTGATACTAAAACTTGTTTTTTGGTGTATCTCTGTATGTATTAGGAAATTCTACACTAAGCCAGCTAATGATGATACCAAAGGTGTCGTTGCCTCTGCTTTTCTCTACACCGATCTCAAAAGGCTACTTGATGAAGATGTTGAAGCCAAGCGCATGGCTACCTACAAAAGATCTCCACCACCGTCATCAAAAATTGTTATTCGTGAACTGCAGTATACGGGTGCAGTATACGGGTGCGCCGCGACAGCCATGACTGGTAACACGGCATCAGTCATGTGAAGACCAGTACCCCTCAAGCTGTTAGCTTGGGATAGCACCTCTGATGCTGCATATGTGTTAAAAAAATTTATCTAGGGGGGAATGTGAAGGGTTAATACTAAAATCAGAGTTGAAGTTTCGTTTTATCCATTCAATGTAAGGTTTCGTTTCTCCGTTTTTGTTGTTGTAAGATAAATTTTTATAATTGGCATGGCCTGTCATGAAACCAGACTGTTTCCATCAGGTGCAAGATAAGGGGCTGGGGGGGGGGGGAGTGTATTGCTCTGAATATTCCATTATACTACTTTCTATTTGGATACGGACATATATGTAGTTTCCGGTTTTCTTGCAATATTATTGGCTTATAAAGTGAAAAGATGCTATTGGTACTTGAGAACCTTGCATAATTAAGCAAAAGATTATAAAAGATGTGACTAAAATAAAGGGGCTTAGTGATCTGCCTCGATCCTCCCGTACAGAGACCCCAGTCTCCGTGTGGTCATTTGAGTTGCTAGCAACACTGGAATAATTTGGAAATCACTGGCTCAACCGTGAAGGGTTAATTTAACTCTCTCCTTATCAACATGACAAAGTTCAGGAGCTTTGTGAGTAGCTCTGGCCCTGCCCATAGGGCAGGGTAAGTTTATAAAGGAGCTGCCCCTCAGCAATTGGCTGGGGACAGCATTTCAAGTACACACACTACCTCTGATAAAAGCAGGGGAGGTGTGGCTGAGCACGTCCTAAGCACACACAGAAACCATTGCAGCACAGTCAGTGCAGGAACTGCAGCCTAGAGCACCTGGCACCGTCTGCAAGCCTAGACACACGTGGAAAGTCATGCACCAGCTGCAAATGACCTCGCAACCCGCGGACAGCTTCCACAGCGGCAACCAGGGACCACACATGCGAATAGTCAAACAGCAGAGAAAAGATCTAACAACACATGTGCAGCTACACAGCAGAGCAGGGAACTGAGCAGGCTCGATACAGGTAACAGCCAGCAGTATCCCAGCTCAATTAGGGGGAAAGGAGTAAGGGGTTAAAGCAAACACATGCATTCTCACGCCGACAAGCAGATACAGACCGAACAGTGTGACATATGTGCTGTGAGAGCACACAAGTCTGCAGTCACATACAGTAGAGCGAGTGCAGACTTGTAGTCTAAAGGGGGTTTTACACTAAGCGATATCGCTAGCAATATTGCTAAAACGTCACCGGTTTTGTGACGTTATAGCGATATTGCTAGCGATATCGCTATGTGTGATACTTACCAACAACCGGCTCCCCCGCTGTCCATCGCTGATCGCGCGGCTCCATTTCTCGTCGGGCGCTTCCTGCTGTGACGACGAGCGACGCGTGGAGGCGGGCGGGAGGACGTCTTCATCGCTGTGTGTGAAAGGTGAGTATCGTGCGCTGCGTCGCTGCTGCATCGCTGTGAGATCTTTCTGTGTGAACGCTCACCAGCAATCATTTAGCGATGCACCAGCGATCCTGACCTGGTCGTATCGCTGGTCGGATCGCTGGTGCATCGCTAAATGTAAGGCCAGACAACCCCTTTAATAAATGGAACACATTTTTTTTTTTTAAACTGGAGAAATAATGGTCTTCTGTATTGTAGTTTTATTCACAATGGGAAAATGACTTGGCCGGGAAATACTAATGTAGCTCAATTTAACTAGCTTCGCTCCTCCTTTATGATTCATACAGATGTCCATGGATCTCGGTCCAATTACAGATAGCAATAGACAGACAGGACACTTTTCTCCTGACTGGAGCATGACAGCTTCATATATGTCTATGAGACAGCCATGCTTGGGTCAAGAGACTAGTGGCAGGTCCGTGGACTGAGATCCGCGGATGTCTGCATGAGACCTTATTCTGAAGAACAGTAATGGTATCAATGGTTGGAGTCGCACTGATTGGTAAGTGATGGCAAATACTAGCAATAGCACATGCAAGTGCAATCAGCACAGACTAGGGAGTCATTTAGGCTAGATTAACACATTTGTGTAAGAAGGCTTGGACTGGCCCACAAGAAAACTGGAGAATCCTCCGGTAGGCCCCTGTGAAAGAGTGGCCCCTCATCCATATAAATGAGCAATAGCTGACATAATCCACATGATTCATTATTTTCAGACAAAGGCAGAATGAAATTATTCATTTAACAAACTACCCAGTTAATTACTATATATACATTAGGCACAGGCAAAAAACTTAATATTTGCATGTAAATGAACAGTGGGCCCCCAGTGTCAATGTTGCTGGTGGTCGATAATGACGCTTAGGATTGCTACTCCCAATAAGTGGCACTGAGCTCTCGGCTGAGCATGGTTAGCCACTACTATCCCCAATATAATCTGGGTCCTGACTGACACACATTGTCAGCGCAAGCTTACGCTGCATGGCTTGGAGGATTTATCTGTGACTGCTGAATGGGTTTGTAAGGCCGGAGTCACACTAGTGAGAAAAATGGAGGAGTGCAATGCGATAAAACATCGCATTGCACTCGGCCCAATGTTAATCTAAGGGGCAGCTCCCATCATCCAATTTTTTTTCTCATCCGTTTTCATCGGGCTGAGAAAATCGCAGCATGCTGCGATTGTCACTGATTATCAGATCGGACTCGCCAAAGCAAGTCTATGGGTGCGATAAAAAATCGGATTACACACGGACCACAAGTGTGACTTGCGAGAAATACGCACCGGTGTCCTTTAACAAAAGCCGGCAATTCAGTGTGCGATACAGTAAACTCACACTGACAGGTTTAATAAAGAAACGAAAGAATAGATATATACACATAGAATTCATATACTGTATATATATATATATATATATATACACACACACATATATATATATATATATATATATATATACATATATAATGTATCATAGAGTTCTACATAGCAGAATAGCCGCTAAATGAATTGCCGGCTTCTGTAAAATCAATACAAAACCCGACATGAAATGACACATGGTTTACATACAGTAAACCATTTTTTATATATATATATATATATATATATGTCTTTGACTAATAATTAGATTAGGGTTTGTGTGTAAAATTTGGGACATCTAGGTGTTAAATTAAGGGGTTAATTCGTTGAAAGAAAATTTGTGGGCTCCCACGGTAAAATCGCAACCAGAGAGGGAAAGCCAGTGAGTGAGGGCAGATTTTAATAGCCTTGAGAGGGGCCTTTGTTTTTGGCCCCCATCCGGCCACAAAAATCTGCCTCCAGACACCCCAGAAAAGGCGCATCTATACCATGCGCCTTTTCTGGCACTTATCCCCTCTATTCCCATTGCCCTGTAGTGGTGGCCTATGGGTTAATAAGAAAGGGTGAATGTTACCTTGCTATTGGAAGGTGACATTAAGCCGGATTAATAATGGAGATGTGTCAATAAGACACCTATCCATTATTAACCCTAGACTATTAAAGGGTTAAACAAACACACACAGACATTAATTAATCTGGTGCGGATCATTGCTGTACCTTTACGGCCTATATATGAGAATTATTAGTGTGAAAAATTCCACCGCACGTTTCTATTAATTGATGACTGGTCAGATAGGTCAGGAAAAATACATGGAGCAAATGTCAGAGGGGCAACCATTGCCTCCTCGTCTCTGCACAGCAGAAACAAGACAGGGATGAACACACAAGCTGGATGCAAAAGGGAAGGTAAGGGTTAACCCTGGCACAAACAGAAAGGGCTCCTGCAAATGACAGTCTAACCAGGTGAGTGCTCTTCGAGATTTTGACAGATATCACTTATCCCCATGTTATTCTATGGAGCCATGCACGTGTCTGAAAGCGATCGCAGCATGCACAATTTGCCTCTGATAACCATACGACACTCGCCCACTCCTGTTTTTGGGACTGTGAGAAAAATCAGGCGGCACTTGGATGACATCAGAGTGCGGTAAAATTTTCACAGACTGACATTATAGAGAAGCTAGGGAAATTTTTTTTCTCTCCATCTCCAAGAAAATCGTACCCTACTCTGATCAAACTCTCATGTGAATGTGATAAGCTTAATCAGAACGATTTCCTCGAATGGAGAGAAAACAAGTGATCTGCACTTAACCAAAGGAGCAGAGATGTCATCAAAGTCACAAGACCAGAGGCCACAGGTCTGAAGATATATTACAGAGCACAGAAGTGTGGCGCTATTAACTCCAAACTTCTGTGCTGTGTAATATATCTTCAGTGCTTATTTAGGCTGCACAATCCAGTTGCTTATGATTATTCAGTGTCATGCAGGAAACACTGAAAACTATCTAATAACACCAACTTGGACTTAACCCCTTAACCTCCGGAGCTTTTTTCAGTTTTGCGTTTTCATTTTTTGCTCCCCTTCTTCCCAGAGCCATAACTTTTTTATTTTTCCGTCAATATGGCCATCTGAGGGCTTGTTTTTTGCGGGACAAGTTGTACTTTTGAACGACACCATTGGTTTTATCATGTTGTGTACTAGAAAATGGGAAAAAAATTCCAAGTGCGGTGAAATTGCCAAAAAAAAGTGCAATCCCAGGCTTGTTTTTTGCTTGGCTTTTCTATTAGGTTCAGTAAATGCTAAAACTGACCTGACATTATGATTCTCAGGTCTTTATGAGGTCATAGACACCAAACATGTCTAGGTTCTTTTTATCTAAGTGGTGATACAACATTCCAAACTTTGTTAAAAAAAAATTGCGCCATGTTTTGGTACCCATAGCGTCTTCATTTTTCGTGATCTCAGGTTGTGTGAGGGCTTATTTTTTGCGAACTGAGCTGATGTTTTTAATTGTATCATTTTGGTGCAGATACAATCTTTTGATTGCTCGTTATTGCATTTTAATGCAATGTTGGGGCAAACGTAATTCTGACGTTTTGACTTTTTTCTCGCTACGCCGTTCAGCAATCAGGTTAATCCTTTTTTATTGATAGATCTGGCGATTCTGAATGTGGCGATACCAAATATGTGTATGTTTGATTTATTTTTTGTTTTATTTTGAATGGGGCGAAAGGGGGGTGATTTGAAATTTTATATTTTTTTATATTTTTAAAAACATTTTTTTTTACTTTTGGCATGCTTCAATAGTTTCCATGGAAGACTAGAAGCTGCCACAACCTGATCGGATCTGCTTCATAGAGGCGATGATTAGATCGCCTCAATGTAGCAGATTTACTCACTTGCTATGAGCGCCAACCACTGGGCGGCGCTCACAGCAAGCCGGCACTGACAACGATAGAGGTTTCCAGGAGATCTCGGGTTGTCATGCCAACACACCGGTGACCAGCGATCATGTGATGGGGTCACCAGTGTACGTATTTCCGGCGCGATTGCCAGAAGCGCTTGTTAAATGCTGCTGTCAGAGTTTATAGTTAATAGTTTATAGCTAATAGCCGCGGGTGGATCGCGATTCCACCTGCGGCTATTGTGGGCACATGTCAGCTGTTCAAAACAGTTGACATGTCCCAGGAAAGATGTGGGCTCACTGCCAGAGCCCACATCTAAGGGAGGGAGTCCGACATCGGAGTAAATGTAAGCCTGATGTCGGAAAGGGGTTAAACCTAATTGAGGGAGGAACAGGCAAGGGAAGCCTTCTGGATTCTCCATTTGGATTCTAAGTATCCAAATGGTATCAGTCATAAAAATGATCACTTTTACATTTATTGAAATTAATAGTCACATTTTTCCAATATTAAATGCAAATAATATTTTCAATTTAAAGCATATGAATTAATTTCGTTTTACTACATCTTGCATTCCCTGAACACCTGACAGCTGACAACACAGCACATCAAACTGCACATCAGTCCACACACCACGTCATTCTCTATTCAATT
This sequence comes from Dendrobates tinctorius, assembly GCF_039654945.1. Classification (NCBI taxonomy): domain Eukaryota; kingdom Metazoa; phylum Chordata; class Amphibia; order Anura; family Dendrobatidae; genus Dendrobates; species Dendrobates tinctorius. Next base: position 10,921,997 of record NW_027361692.1, read on the forward strand.
ATCGCTCAATTACCATCACAATTTTGGGTTTCCTTCTTCATACATATATATGACCATATTGGCATTACTATGTATCCTATGACTAAGGGCACTGACCTGCCAGAAACACGTCAGGTTTTGTTTTTAATCATGTTTATCACTTAATAAAGTTTTGAACATTATTTACTGGAAGTCTGTGCTGAGCTTCATCCTCCCCTCCTGTTCTACAATTCCCACACCAACCCGACAACCCTGTATAAAGGTTTCCACCATCCTTCAATTCTTCATGTGATTTAGATCTATTCCCTTTATGTGCCCTCTCCTAGACCTAAACATTTCTTAAATGCCCATACCAACCAATCACAGCACAACTTTCTTTTGAATAATGTGGTTTAAAAAACAGAAGCTGAATTCCGATTGGTTGTTGTGGGTAATAAAGACAGTTTCTCTTCCAGACAGCATAGATGAATGCCAGTTGTATTCTTAGGTAGGTGTCCCCTATGAGAAATATGGATATAAATACTCATGCTTCTTGTTAGGCATTGGGTTCCTGACGCTGCACAGCAGGAATCCCGAGCCTTACTTCCAGCAGTCTCCCATTCCTCTCCAGCCACAGAGGAGGTTGCTCAGCAAACTCATCAGTCCCGGCGCTCTTCCCAGACCAGCTCCAAAGGCTTGCTTGCTATTGCCACCTCTGGCACAGCTATGGTAATGCATGCTGCTCAGCAGCGAGATTCTTCAGGGACTAAGTCCCCATGTCGGGCCACTGAGCATGCCCGTGGAGTGATCTCCCATTGGAGATCAAGGGTCACGTGCTCAGGTCCTGCTCGTGTTCGGATTGGCCCATCCGAGAAGCCAGGAAGGTCCCGGACGCTCGTGGCTATAAAAGGTTCGCAAGGCCTCTCGGCCATGCGCTAGGATAGACTGTATTTTCAGACTATATGGAGTGAGTGATGTATGCACGTATGAATGTCTCTGGTGACTGACTCATTATGAAACCCCTACCCTTGGTACGCATGTGTTGTGCAGCCTAGCCTGCTAGCGCCCAGGCTTAGGCGTAGGTAGGTCAGAGTCGAGTCAGGCATTAGCCATCATCAGTGACTCGGCACGCCTCAGGGCCCCGTGCTCCACACTCCATAGTCAGCGTCTATAGCGGTGCTCGTGGCAGCGACGCCGCTTGCTCAGTGGGCCTAGAAGGACTCTAACCCCGTGTCCTTGGGGTAGAGTTCTGTGGCCGCTTGCTGTGCGCTCTTTGGCCGGGCTCTGTGAGTTAAACAGGCTCCAGTATCCACGTTCAGTGGCTGTGCGGCTCTGTGAATTAACAGAGTCCGCTCCTGTTCACATTGGGTGACGTAACCCACGTGTGACTGTTTTTACGCTGCTCTATTCTTCCGCCATTACCAAGCAGCAGTGTACCACCTCTGCACGGTGGACCCCGGGCTGCGAATGCACCTACTATTATTTTATAATTTGGTGCGTTCCGCCAGTCCTAACACTTCTAATGAGGAAAACCATTGGTGTTTAATGGCGGAACTTCTGCACTTCCTCCGCTATGTGTATCACATGGCTGAGCGGCACAGACAGTCGCAGAGGAGCTGTTCTCTGTTTCCAGGAGTGGGCGCACAGTGCCCATGTCCTCCTTGTCAGAGAGGACGGTGCAATCACACGTGCGCCATCTCGCTACAGAATAAGGGTACGTGCACACGCTGCAGAATCCGCTGTGGATTAATCCGCACGGATTTTGCAAAAACCGCAGATAATCCGCAGGTCAAAAGACCTGCGGATTATCTGCGGTTTTGCCTGCGGTTTGGTCCTGCGGATTCACTATCTCCACAATGGTGGAGATAGGAACCCGCAGCGGTTTCCGCAGAAAGAATTGACATGCAATTCTTTCTGCGGAATCAAAACCGCAGCAAATCCGCGCGGATTTTTCCGCAGCGTCGGCACAGCGTTTTTTTGATACCATTCATTTGAGTGGTACTGTACACCGCAGCTAAAACTGCTACGGGTCCGCAGCGGCCAAAACCGCTGCGGAAACGCAGCAGAATCCGCAGGGTGTGCACACACCCTAAAGGGGTTGTCTGGTCCAAATCTATGTCTGCAGTCAATCTGTGTGACGGCAGACTTACGAATCCCCCCAGCACACGCACTGCTGGGATTCGCCGGTTTCTGACTTGGGATGGGAGGGTATGTATTAGTTATACATACCCTCAGCAAGTGGGCGCAACCTCGCTCTATACACTTGTGTTATTCCTAACACTGAATTTTATTAAAACAGCAAAACACAGCTGAACAAGTGACACATCATTGTAATCAAGCTATCAGGCCCTAAATAAAAGCGACAAAAAAAATAACCAGAAAAAAAGCTATTTCCAGAAAGAGGTGGCCAGTACTTCACGGGCACGAAGAATGTATTTGTTACCTTGATCTTGTGAAAGTACATAATGATCCTGTAGCTTACCAGTTACACGACACAAGACAAGCTAATCACTCGTCTTCTCATTCCCAAAATCCACAAATATTTTATTTCTGGGTTGCAGCCATTTCAGCGCTAATGCGTTTAACCCCTGTTGTGCCTCGTGAAGCATGAATAGACCTGATCAAAGGAGAGACTGCAGCACAGGGTTGTTTCAGGGCACAGGGTTGTTTCCTTACTATCAGTTGTTGGTATTCAATTTTGGATTATTAAACATGTGTTTATTAATTATTATAGAGCACGATTGATAAAGGATCAGCAAAGATCACAACCAATCAGATAACTGTCATTACTATACTGATAAATTGCACAGTCCATACACAAATCATGTCTCTGGTGGTAGACTACTATACATACTACTATAACAGTACCAGCAGTATCCTATTAAAAAAATATAATTCCCCTGTAATTCATTACAGGCAGATTTTTTTTCTTGCTTCACTGTAAACCTGCCGCTTCCCCTTCGGGGAAAACCACCAACTATTAGAAGGGTTACTTGCCAATAAACGGTCCTGCTGCTTATACCCCCTGCTTCTCCCTACAGAAGAGAATTGAGAGAAGCTGGATGAAACTAGTTGGCATGTGACCGCAAGTACGCAAACCGCCAACTCGCATGGAGAGTACAGCAGAATCGTGACAGTATGCATATTGCACACTTTCACAATTGAGCTGTCTTCAGGCGCGTAGTCAACAGACTTGCATTCTTAACCCAAAGAAACTCTTTAACCCCTTAACACCAAGCACCATACATGTACATCATTTTTCAGAAGCTGTTGTATAGAGCAGGTTCAGGAGATGAGCCTGCACCATTCCAGTAGATGATTGCTGTGTTATTCAGCCATCAGCTGCCTCTAACAGCAGCCGGTGGAGATGAGTATTGTGTGTTAATGGGTTTGTCATGACAGCTGGGGGGGTTACGCCTATGAAGACCACAAGTAGCAAAACTAAGGGGCAATCAGCTCACCTGTCTGGTGCATGGCAAAAAGACCTTGGAAGTAATATGGGTAAATGCACGTAGAAGCCAGCACTCGTAGTATTACATAAAAAATAAAGTTTATTGTTCAGATTAGAAACATGAGAGGCAAAGTGCAGCAACAAATATGATTAAAAATACACAACAGTGGTAGAAAACGGACGCCCTAATCAGGCATCCGGGCCACTAGCTTCTGACCAGTATCGTCCTTACTCCCAGCCTGGAAAACATCATACTGCCACATAGGATACACAATCAGGTGAGTATGAAAAACATGACATAAAAAACATACACATGAAAGCGCTGATAAATAAGTACTGCATACAAATATACAAAGATTTGATCCATCGATGAAACAATGTTTTTCCAAAAATTTAAATCTGATCTTTTATTAAATGAATCTGTCAGCAGGTTTTTAATATGTAATCTGAGGACAGAATGAGATAGAGGTCAAATCAATGAATTTATCATTATATAGTGCCAATTGGAAGACTAAATTACACTCTAAGACCAATTGGGGGACTTAAAAATTTGTAAAAATTAAAAAAAAATCAAAATAAAGTATGGAAAAAAAACAGAAAAATATTTTTCCACTAAAAATGCTGCTTTATAGAAAAAACAGAGTAAACAAAAATAGTACATTTTTTGCATCATGGTGTCTGGCACAAGTGAATCTGTAATACTGAACCCATATAATGAACACCATAAAGAAATTGTCAAAAATATATATTTTTTTTATTATTCTGACACATAAAATGGAATAAAAAAAGTTATCAAAAAATCATATGGAAAAGTGTATAACTGAAAACATCACCTTGTCCCACAAAGAATGCAGCCAGACAAATTTCAACTTTTCATACGCGTGGCCCATTTATCCGGCTGGGTTTAAGACCCCTGATCTAGACATTTTGCAGCATGATTCCACCTGTGCCATCTGTCAGGAAGACCTACTCTGCAGAAGAAGTGGGTCTCGGGCATAAGACTTGCTCAAGAAGTCAACGAGCTGTAACGGTTCACTCTCTCTGTCACAGTTAAGGTAGGCACAGGCATGAGGTTGCTTGGTGCAAAACAGGTAGATTTATTACAGTCCGTAAATCTCCAAAACAAAGGAAAGCAAACAGCCTTTTTTGGCATGCAAATCAGAATAAGGCTGGAGTCATACACAAGGTAGAAAAATACGGACCGTATTTTACGTCCGTAATGCGCATAAATGGTCCCTAAATAGTGCTCCGTATGTCATCCGTTGTCAGGGTATGGCCGCGTATTTTTCTCATGTAAGCATCCGTATGTAATCCGTATGGCATCCGTATACCGTTTGTTTCTCGCAGGATTCCAAAACGGACATATAATGGAGCCCAATGACAGGTTTTCAAATCCAAACGAAAGAATAGATATATACACATAGAATACATATATATATTTACATGTCATTGAGACACATATATATTTATATTTCACGGAGTTCTTCATAGCAGAATAGCCGCTAATTCAATTGCCGACTTCTGTCAAATCATTCCCCAACCCGACATGAAATGACACATGGTTTACATACAGTAAACCTTTTCATTTCATGTTTTTTTTTATATGTCCCTGACTAATAATTCGATGAGGGCTTGTGTGCAAAATTTGGGAGGTGCAGGTGTTTTTAATTTAAGGGGTTAATTCGTTGTAAAAAATTTGTGTGCTCCCGCTGTAATTTGTCAACCAGAGAGGTAAAACAGGTGAGTGAGGGCAGATTTTAATAGCCATGAGAGGGACCATTGTTTTTGCCCCCCCCCCCCCCGGCTACAAAAATCTGCCTCCAGACACCCCAGAAATGGCGCATCTATATGATGTGCCAATTCTGGCACTTATCCTCTCTATTCCTATTGCCCTGTAGCGGTGGCGAATGGGTTAATATAACAAAGGGTTAATGTCACCATTCGATTGTAAGGTGACATTAAGCCGATTAATAATGGAGAGGTGTCAATAAGGCACCGATCCATTATTAACCCTATACTAAGAAAGGGTTAAAAACCACACACAGACATTAATTAAAAAGTCTTTTAATGAAATAAATACACCAAGTTTTTGACAAATCTTTATTAGTCTGGTAATCCAAAATAAAACCATGACCTGCAACAAAAGTAACATAAAATATCACCAATATCCTTACCTCTCCACTGTTCAGTCATGTCCCACGCTGCAATCCATCAGAAGGGGTTAAATAGTTTACAATGAGAACCGGTGCTAATGCGACCAGCCTCACTGTAATCTACTACAAAATGAATTGATTCAGCTCTGCGCAGCCTCAATGGCTGCCTGTAGATGATCTAATTACCGTGGGAAAGTTTCTGACTTTTTTCCCACGGTCATTAGTTCATTCACAGATCAGCCGGGGACTCCCCGCAGCCTCAGTGACGTCAGCAGGAGTCTCTGAGGCATGGACTTAATGAGTGTCAAACAGTACTCTTCATCAATCTGGCTCCAACGTTCTCTGATGATTGCTGTTACCACATCAGCTTTGCAGGTTGGAGCCTTGTCATGGATCATTTTCTTCAACTTCCATCAAAGAATTTAAATTGGATTGAGATCCTGACTATTTGCAAGCCATGACATTGACCTTATGTGTCTTTTTTCAAGGAATGTTTTCACAGTTTTTGCTCTATGGCAGGATGCATTATCATCTTGAAAAATGATTTCATCATCCCCAAACATCCTTTCAATTGATGGGATCAGGGCTGCCACTAGGAATTTCGGGGCCCCATACTGGCAAAATTTTTGGGCCCCCTTGAGACTCCGCCCAGGCTCCACCCCAGCCCCACCTCCCCCCCTCGAACTGTCCACAGTCCCACCGCTCTCTCTTGGAAAAACTCCACTTCTCACCTATCACACATTAAAAGTTCCCATCACCAGATCACACATATAGCTGGCAGCTTTAGTTTTGGCCAAAAGATTTTTTAAAGCCGCCACCATAACAGGGTAGACACTTTTGGCCGAGCTCTACTCTACTGTAACCTATTAAATATTTGTTAAAATATGCAATACAATTTAGGTATATTTTAATTTTTGTCAATTTTTAAAATGACCAATAATATCACATATAAGAAACAAATACCGCTACACCATGTCCAGACCACATATTACCACCACAGTGACCGAATAACATCACACACAAGGAGCAAATACCACCGCACCATGTCCAGACCATATATTACCACCACATGGTGACTGAATACTACAATACTGATCTTTAATAAAAAAACATAATACTATCACCATAAGTGCCATTATACACAGGAGATCTGTACTTAGCATGCAGTGTCTGTGTACAGGTAATAGAGTGATCAATGACATTATACACAGGAGCTCTGTATATAATGTACAGGTAATACAGTGATCACTGGTGACAATGTACACAGGAGCTCTGTATATAGCATACAGTGTATAGTGTCAGTGTATAGGTAACACACTAACTCACCAGTGACATCTCTAGGTGAAGTCCTTCATCTTTGATTTTCATCTTTCATCCAGCACAGATCGCCATCACGTCTTGCAGGAAATAACAGTTATCTAGAGCTTTGCTTGCAGAACACATTACTTATGTTTCCCAACTTCACATGAAGAAAAAAAGGAGAGGCTCTGCACAGTAACAGGGCCACCCCCCCATTTAAAACAGTATCCTCAAAAAATTAAATACATCACTGCAGTAATAATATCCCTTAATTAGCCCCTATGCTAATAATATCCCCCAACTTGACCCCCGTGTGTCTCATTCCTGGCTCCAGCCATATGTTCTCCCATCCCATCCTCAAGAGTATCCATTCTGCCCCATTTGTCTCCAGTGTATCCATTCTCCCCCATGATCCTGCGTGATCTGTCTCCAACCCTGCCCCATCTGTCACCAATCCTGCCCCGAGTGCCTCCAATCATGCCCCAGTGTCTTTCATCCTGCCCCGTGTCTCCAATCATGCCCCATATCTCCATTCTGCCCTGTGTCTCCAATCATGCCCCGTGTCTCACATTCTGCCCCCTCCTGTGTCTCACTGTCACATTCTGCCCCCTCCTGTGTCTCACTGTCACATTCTGCCTCCATGTCCTTCATTCTGCCCCCGTGTCCAGCATTCTGCCCCAGCGTCCAGCATTCTGCCCCCATGTCCAGCATTCTCACCCAGCATCCAGCATTCTGCCGCAGTGTCCAGCATTCTGCCCCCGTGTCTGCACCCATGTCTGCATTCTGCCCCTGTGTCTGCAATCCGCCCCAGTGTCCAGCATTCTGCCCCAGTGTCCAGCATTCTGCCCCATGTCTGCATTCTGCCCCATGTCTGCACCCATGTCTGCATTCTGCACCAGTGTACAGCATTCTGCCCTCGTGTCTGCAAACTTCCCCCGTGTCCAGCATTCTGCCCCAATGTCCAGCATTCTGCTCCAGTGTCTGGAATTCTGCCCCAGTGTCTGGAATTCTACCCCCGTTTCTGCATTCTGCCCCAATGTCCAGCATTCTGCCCCCGTGTCCAGCATTCTGCCCCCATGTCCTGCATTCTGCCCCAGTGGCTTGCATTCTGCCCCAGTGTCCAGCATTCCGCCCCAGTGTCTGTATTCTGCCCCAGTGTCCAGCATTCTTCCCCCGTGTCTGCATTCTGCCCCATGGCCAGCATTCTACCCCCATGTCTGCATTCTGCCCCAGTGTCCAGCATTCTGCTCCAGTGTCTGCATTCTGCCCCAGTGTCCAGCATTCTGCCCCAGTGTCCAGCATTCTGTCCCCATGTCTGCATTCTGCCCTAGTGTCCAGCATTCTGCCCCTATCTCACAGTCTGCCCCAGGCCCCCCGGATCGCCACTCTCACAAAACACAAACAAAAAAACAAGTTCTTCTTACCTGGCTGCGCTCCAGCGGCGAGGCTCCGTCCCTCCACGCAGCTGAAACACGCACTCGCAGGCGACTGACAGTGACGTCAGATGCCGGTGAGGTGCACGCTGCGGCTGATGTCAGCTGCCAGCCTCCGATTGGCTGGCGGCTGTTAACTATTGACTTGCGGGCGCGGGCCCGCACGTCAATAGCGTTGAACTGCCGCATGGGTGACTGCTGCATCTTCACTTCTTCAAATTTTTCATAGATATATATATATATATATATATATATATATATGTGTGTGTGTATATATGTATTCTATGTGTATCTATCTATTGTATTCTAACTAACCTGTCAGTGTGATTTTACTGTACACCGTACATGAATTGCCGACTTTTCAAAGGACACCGGTGCGTAAAAATCGGACAGCACTCACATGGTGCGAGTGCTGTGCGATTTTTTTTTCTAGCATCCATTGACTTGCATTAGCGAGTCTTGTACGGGATTTGCAGCATGCTGCGATTATTTCCTCAGTACCATTTCAGCTGAGAAAAAAATCGCAGATGAGATGTAACATATTGAATAACATTGGTCAGAGTGTAATCCGATTTTTTTATCGGATTGCACTCGTCCGTTTTTCTCGCAAATGAGTATGAGCCCTTAGAATAACATTGGTCCAAATGTTATCCGATAAAACATGGGATAGCATTCATCTGACGTATACACTCGTGTGAGCGAGCCCTTAATAATACGCACATGTTGGATTACCCCTGCTTGCTGCGGGCTCTAATGCTTTTGATCTTTACAACTGACATGTGCTCGCTACAGCCGTGGGTGGAATCGTGACACACCGCGGCTGTTAATTAGTTAAATGCCGCAGTCAATCTCTGCCAGCAGAATTTAACTCGTGCTTACAGGGAGCGCGTTACTGGCTCCGCCCCCCTTGGTGACGCATCCATCACATGATCGCGGGTCACCGATGATTTGGCATGACAACCACAGGTCTGCAGCAGACTTCTGTGGTTGTCAGTGCCAGACTGCTATGAGCGCCACCCCGTGGTCGGCGCTCATAGGATCTGGTCATCGCCTGTGTGTAGCAGAGGCGATAAAAGTACTGCAGCTTCTAGTCTCCCATGGAGACTATTGAAGCATGCAAAAAGTAAAAAAAGTTTATAAAAATATGAAAAAAAAAAAATAAAAGTTCAAAGCACCCTCCTTTTGCCCCATTCAAAATAAAACAATAAAAAAAAACCAACTATAAACATATTTGGTATCGCCACAGAGCCATCCGATCTAGCAATATAAGAAAAGAATTAACCCACTGTAGGTGTCTTTTTTTTGGTGAAGAGTGGTCTTGAGGGTCCAGAGGCCCCTCATTGAGGGAGGGTACTGTCATGATCCAGGTTGGATTATGACAGATTTTGCACAAGTAATCACCTTTTTTTTTCCTTTAAGCTGTTGGCTTAAAGTTAGTTTTGCCCCCGGTGGCCATTAGGGTCATTACACTGTGGTTGTTTTAGTTCTAGTTTTGCCCCCGGTGGCCGTTAGGGTCATTGCACTCTGGTTACTTTAGTTCAGTTGCCCCCGGTGGCCGCTAGTGTTATTGCACGTGATAATGAAGCAGGTGTGATACCCTGGCTCCTATCTATAAAGGAGTAGCAGGTGGTCTCACTCACTGTTGGTGATATTGCTCATTTCCAACCAAGTCTGGTGAAGAAAGGAACGACAGAGATTAGTTCCTTGCAGCTCAGGGGAGCTCTGGTGTAATTGCTTCAGGCAGAAGCTGAATTCAGGTGTCGAGCTTCAGGGGTGAAGCTGAACTTTGGTGTCATGCTCTGTTGCTGGGAGCAATAGTAACAGAGCTAAGCTAAGTGTTTTTCCCTGTTTGTTACTTTCCTTGTGTGTGTATTAGTGCAGAGGTGGGATTAGTTTCTGCACCGTCCAATTCACTAGAAAGGGATAGGTGCAGGGTGAGCTAGGGATTTGAGGTATCCAGCTCGTCGCTAGGTGCGGAACCTGCCTAGGGATCGTCAGGAGTGTAGAGACACTGACTCAGGGGAGTGCAGGAGGTCTCCACGTCCCCGTTCCCTATTGCAGGGCCCTCCATTGTAACGGTTTCCCCGGTGTTTCCCTTAACTCTGTTTAAATTCGCCCTGCTGGAGGCGGTGTATCCAGGTTCACGGGTGTAATAGAAATTAGCCCTGCTGGAGGCGGTGTATCCAGTCACACGTGACATTACATCTGCAGTGACTATTCAGGCAGAGGGAGCGCACTAACCACGTAATTGTAATTGCGCCCTCTCACCTGAACGTCACAGTCAGAGGATCCGGAAGACAGCGGCGTGTGGCGGTGGAACGGGGACAGGTGAATATCACAAGTGCCGGGGGCCTGAGCCAGCAGCAACACCGGCACATGACCCCCATGGCACACCGTGTCCCTGCCTGCTCAGGACACCGACACTTGTTCTGCTGTCAACGCCGACCCTGTCAGCAGCCACCGGGACACAGAAAAATGCTGCAGAGGAGCGTGCAGAAGATCCAGAGACCTCCACCCTGCATCGGTAAAAAGTAAGTGGGAACCGTGACTCGTGTATAAGCCGAGGGGGGTCTGTTGTGAACTCATTTTCTGGTCTGCCTCTGGTTTCTGGTGAGGGAGCTGGTTGTGCTGACAGAGGAGTTGTGAGTTTTCTTTCCGGGCTCCCTCTGGTGGTGGCAGGAGGTAGTGAAGCTGATATAATTAACAGAGACCTGCCACCTGATAATGAGGAAGAGAAGTGGACATCTGGAGTCTCAGACTGGATTTAAGACAGCCAACTCCCTATTCCCATGCTGGTGAATTTTTCCTGCCTCCTGAGGTCTTAGTTTCCAGCTCAGTTCCTGCCTTCTCAATCTAAGTCGTCTTTGCTAATGTTCACTGTTGTGAGTTCATTCTCTGGTTCACCAGTTGTGAGTTCTGCTTCCAGACTCCCTCTGGTGGTAACAGGAGGTAGTGAGGCTGATTTGATCGGTGGAGATTTGCCACCTGAGAATGAGGATGACAATTGGACTTCAGGAGTCTCAGATTGGATTTAAGACAGCTGACGCCCTATTCAGTTGCTGGTGATTCCTTCTGGCTTGTCAGCTCTAGGTTTTCAGCTCTGTTCCAGTCATCTAAAGCTAAGTTTTTCTGCTAATGTTCACACTTGATTTTGTTGGTCTATTCAGTTTTTTGTGTGGTCAGCCAGCCCCGGCTGGGGGCTGTGCTGAATTTCCACTCTTATTTATCAGTATTTTGCCAATTTGCTTTTTGTCCCTTACTAGTTTGGCCTCTTTTTGCTCTGTCTCAGAATATTTCAGAGTGCTGATATAGTGGGAGAAGTCTAGTGACTTCAGGGTTAATTTTGCTATCAGAAGTGTTGGACATTATTTTTGTAAGGTTTTTTGCAGGTTGCAGACAGTGTCTTTCCTTTCCTTTCTAGTTAGTTTGGGCCCCATCGTTTGTTCAGCCTATTTTCCTGCCTGTGTTTGTGCTTTCATCTTGTTTCACCGTCAATATATGTGTGGGGGCTATCTATTCCTTTGGGGTCTGCTCCGGGGCAGTTAGTTTTCCCCTTTTCATGCTTCAGGCTTATTTAGTCCTCCGGCTGTGACGAAGCGTCTAGGAACATCGTAGGTACGCTCCACGGCTGCCGCTAGTTGTGTGGCAGGATCAGGGATCTGCAATCTGCATAGTTACCAACCTCTCTGGTTTTCTGTGACTTAGCTTGTTTTGCTTTTTTCTCCTCGGTGACCCATTCATAACAGTTGACATTTGATTTGGTTTGGTCTATTCAGTTTTTTGTGTGGTCAGCCAGCCCCGGCTGGGGCTGTGCTGAATTTCCAATCTTATGTCACTGTATGTGCCAGTTTGCTTTTTGTTCCTTATTAGATTAGCTTCTTTTTGCTCTGTTCTCAGAATATACCAGAGTGCTGATATAGTGGGAGAAGTCTAGTGACTTCAGGGTAATTTTTGCTATCAGAAGTGTTGGACACTTTTGCAGGGTTTTTTGGCGTGATTGCAGACAGTATCTTTCCTTTCCTGTCCTTTCTGGCTAGTGTGGGCCCCATCGTTTGCTCAGCCTATTTTCCTACCTGTGTTCCTGTTTTCATTTTGTCTCACCGTCAATACATGTGTGGGGGCTGTCTATTCCTTTGGGGTCTGCTCTGGGACAGTTTTAGATTTTCCTTTTCTTGCTTTAGGCTTATTTAGTCCTCCGGCTGTGACGAGGCGTCTAGAATCATTGTAGGTACGCTCCACGGCTGCTGTTAGTTGTGTGATTAGGATCAGGGGTCTGCAATCCGCGTAGTTACCAACCTCTCTGGTTTTCTGTGACTTGGCTTGGTCTTGTTTTCCTCCTCGGTGACCCATTCATAACAGGGGTCTTTTTCAGCCCAAAAAAGGGGCTGAAAAATTCGGCGCATATACGGTATATTGTTGCTCTAAACACAGATTATAGAAAGACAGATTTTTTTCTATTTTCCTTATGCAGCCAGAGTTTTTTTTTATTATTATTTTAACCCCTTAGCCCCTTAGTGACCGATCCAATTTTGACCTTAATGACCAAGCCAAATTTTACAATTCTGACCACTGTCACTTTATGAGGTTATAGTTCTGGAACGCTTCACTGGATCTCACTGATTCTGAGACTGTTTTTTCATGACATATTGTACTTCTTGATAGTGGTAAAATTTCTTTGACAAGACTTGCGTTTATTTATGGAGAAAAAATGTAAATTTGGCAAAAATGTAGAAAATTTTGAAGTTTTTAAACTTTTAATTTTTATACCCTTAAATCAAAGTTGTCACACAAAATACTTAATAAATAACATTTCCCAAATCTCTACTTTACATCAGCACAATTGTGGAAACATCATTTTTTTGTTAGGAAGTTATAAGGGTTAAAAGTTGACCAACGATTTCTCATTTTTCCAACAAAATTTACAAAACAATTTTTTAGGGATCACCTTAAATTTGAAATCACTTTGAGGGGTCTATATGAGAGAAAATACTCAAAAGTAACACCATTCTAAAAACTGCACCCCTCAAAGTGCTCAAAACCACATTTGATAAGTTTATTAACCCTTCAGGTGCTTCACAGAAACTGAAGTAATGTGGAAGGAAAAAATGAACATTTAACTTTTTCTAAACAAAAAAATCTACTTTAGACCCAAACCTTTTTATTTTCATAAGGGTAGATGGCATAGTGTATAGCAAACACAGTGCCATTAGGCAGAAAGGTGGAGGTGGAGGCCACCAGATGGACCCATTCCACCCTACCCAAGCAATGCAATGGCAGTGTGGTGACTGGTTTTCATGGCAGCTGGAGAACTAATGAAAGCCTCTGTGACTCCCATTTTTGGACACCTAGTGTTAGGGCACACGAAATGCGTGTGTGGTCATCTTAATCGTCTGCTGCCAAATTATATATGAGAGGTTTACGGCCTAGGGCAGGGCTTAATTAGAGATCACTAAGTAATAGGGCTCATCCAGATGACGGTAAAAATTGGACAAGTGCTATCCATTGTTTTGATGGATAGCACTCATCCCCATGTTGTTCTATGGGGCTGTGCACAAATCAGATTTTTCCTTCGGACCATGTGGTTCAAGGAAGAAAAAAAAAACAACTTACAGCATGATCAAGTTGCATCCGATTATCTGATCACACTCAGCCATTCATATGTATGGGTCAGTGGGAAAAAAATTGAACTGCACTCAGACTCCGATTTTCACGGACTGATAAGCCCCTGTGACAAATAATAGAAGGGGCCCATGGGATCGTGCTGCCCTCTCCCAACTTCAGTTACTATGTTCTGTGTAGCTTTCAGCTCCCTCTTCCCTCTCCCTCTCTTCTTTCTGTCTCTTTAAGAGGTTTTAAAGGGAATCTGTCACCGGAAATTTGCAGGTTATGTAAATGCCCTGTGTCCTGTCTAATGTTGATGATTTTGGCTTACAGACAATGAAAACCCAAAAAAGTCATTATCTCAGTAAATTAGAATACTTCATAACACCAGCTTGAAAAATGATTTTAAAATCCGAAATGTTGGCCTACTGAAATGTATGCAAACAATGGGAAAACGTATTTATTTGAGTATGAGGCTACTTTCACACTTGCGTTTTTTTGCTGCGGGTTTTTTGCGCACACAAACGCATGAAAAAAACGCATCATGCGTTTGTGTGCATTTTTTTGCGGGTTTTGGTGCGTTTTTTTAAAAAAACCACATGCGTTTTTTTGCACATACGTGCGCATTACAATGCGCATGTATGTGCACCCATAGACTATAATGGGTGTTTTGCTGTAAAAAACGCATTGCGTGCGCATGCGTTTTTTTTGGCAAGTCGGACGCACAAAAAATGCAAAAGGATGCATTTTTTGCACCCGAGCGCACAGTACAAAAAAACGCATGCGCATACAAACGCAAGTGTATGCGCACCCATGTTAAAGTATGGGGGAAAAAACACGCTTTTTTTGCGCTAAAAAACAGCGCAAAAAAACGCAAGTGTGAAACCAGCCTAAGCCAGGTATGCATTGTCCCCTCATCCCCATCCTGGTCTGCATGACTCTCCTCATCCCCATCCTGGTCTGCATGGCTCCTCATCCCTATCCTGGTATGTATGGGCCCCTTATCCCTATCCTGATCAGCATGACTCCTCATCCCCATCCTGGTCTGCATGGCTCCTCATCCCTATGCTGTTCTGCATGGCTCCTCATCCCCACCCTGGTCTGCATGGCTCCTCATCCCTATCCTGGTCTGTATTGGTCCTCATCTCTAACCTGGTATGCATGGCTCCTCATCCCTATCCTTGTATACATGGCTCTTCATCCCTATCCTGGTATGAATGGCTCCTCATCCCTATCCTGGTATGCATGGCTCCTCATTCCTATCCTGGTCTGCATGGCCCCCTTATGCCCATCCTGGTATGCATGGCCCTCCCCTCTTCCCCATCCTGATCTGCATAGCTCCCCATCCCAATCCTGTTATGCTTGGCTCCCCATCCCAATCCTGGAATGCATGGCTCCTCATCCCCACCCTGGTCTGCATGGCTCCTCATCCCTATCCTGGTCAGTATGGGTCCTCATCTCTAACCTGGTATGCATGGCTCCTCATCCTTATCCTAGTAGGCATGGCTCCTCATCCCTATCCTGGTAGGCATGGCTCCTCATCCCTATCCTGGTAGGCATGGCTCCTCATCCCTATCCTGGTAGGCATGGCTCCTCATTTCTATCCTGGTAGGCATGGCTCCTCATTCCTATCCTGGTAGGCATGGCTCCTCATTCCTATCCTGGTCTGCATGGCTCCTCATTCCTATCCTGGTCTGCATGGCTCCTCATTCCTATCCTGGTCTGCATGGCCCCCTTATACCCATCCTGGTATGCATGACTCCTCATCCACATCCTGTTCTGCATGGCTCCTCATCCCAATCCTCATCTGCATGGCTCCTCATCCCGATCCTGGTCTGCATGGCTCTTCATCCCTATCCTGGTATGCATGGCTCCTCATTCCTATCCTGGTCAGCATGGCTCCTCATCCTCATCCTGGTCTGCATGGCTCCTCATCCCTATCCTGGTCTGCATGGCTCCTCATCCCCATCCTGGTGTGCATGGCTCCTCATCCCTATCCTGGTTTGTATGGGTTTTCAGCCTTATCCTGGTATGCATGGCTCCTCATCCCTATCCTGGTATGCATGGCTCCTCATCCCTATCCTGGTATGCATAGTGGCTCCTCATCCCTATCCTGGTCTACATGGCTCCTCATCTCTAGCCTGGTATGTATGGCTCCTCATCCCTATCCTTGTATGTATGGCCCCCATCAAAGACATAAAAAAATAAACTATCCTACTTACCATCCTTGCGCTCCCTTGCTGCATCTTGTTACGATGCCAGCAGCTAATTTATGCTTGTAAGCAACGCATGGCAGTGATGTCATGCGCTGCTTACAAGCAGAGGACAGCTGCCGGAATACTCACTGCTCCCCATGCCAGGTCTATGTGCGTGGAGGGCAGTGAGTATTCATTGCTATTTAGTAGCACACACAGTGTCATCTGCAGCCGCTGGCTTTCTGCAGCGGCCGGGCGATCACGTCGATCACGTGTGCCCGCTACTTAAGGGAATGAATATTCACTGCCCTCCACACCAATAGGAGTGGAGAGAAGTGAATATTCATTTCTCTCAAGTAACGAGCACATGTGATTGCCTGGCCACTGCAAGAAGCTGGCGGCAGCGACTACTCTGCCTGCTATTACAAATAAATGAATATTCGCTACCAGCGCAGTGAATATTCATTTTTCTTTAGCAGTAGGCACAGGCTTTAGCCGCAGAAGCTGGCTGCTGCCACTCCCCCAACATCTTCTGGGATCCTCACTCGAGTATAAGCCGAGGGGGGCATTTTCAGCACAAAAAAAATGTGCTGGAAAAGCTCGGCTTATACTCGAGTATAGTCTGTCACATCAAAAATGGACTAAGAGACAATCAAAAATATACGGTATGTTCATAACAAAATTATTCCAATAAAAACTACAGCTCACCACGCAAAATAAAAAAAAAAAAGATTATACAGACATTACAGCATGGGATCACAAATAATTCTTTGAGGTAAAACATTGCTTAAAAACAGGCAGGGAAATTATTTACCTCACAAAAAGAATCAGCTGCGATCCCCTGTTATATTACCTGTATCCTCTCTTTTGCTTTCCCCCCTGCCCAGGAGATGTGATATGATCAGACCATGTCCCTGTACGGTCAGACACAGCCATTACACAGTACACAGCCGGGACACATTTATAAGATTATCTCAGGACAGGCACATTTTATTTACACATCCAATTGTGAAACTTATTATTATTCCAAGATCTATTGATTAAAATGTACTTTGTTCGTGTGGAATACCCCTGTAATTAATAATACTTAAACTGCATCAATTTGTTACCACTGAAATTATACTGACCCAAAGAATAAAATACTTGCATACTGAATGACTTACTTAAAAATTAAAGCTAAAATATAATAGAAGAACTGCTGATTCTTTTCAATTCCACTACACGTTTTTTTGCTTTCTAGTAGACACAGTAAATTATATAGTGACATTAAAAAAAACAGAAAATTACCCTAC
This sequence comes from Dendrobates tinctorius, assembly GCF_039654945.1. Lineage (NCBI taxonomy): Eukaryota > Metazoa > Chordata > Amphibia > Anura > Dendrobatidae > Dendrobates > Dendrobates tinctorius. The sequence continues at coordinate 10,939,379 of NW_027361692.1, forward strand.
ACATACCCTGAGTGCCTATTTCCCCATAGAAAAAAATCACAATCCCTCTTGATTTATCTGTCATTGTGTATTAAAAGGAAAACTGTCAAAACTATTACACCCTTCATCCCTCTCCTCTAAACTGCTTATATGTTCATGTTACTCTCTGGAAGATAACGTCATCCTGAATCATACAATCTGTTGCTCTCTGACTGAAAAAGTGCTGTTTTAGTTCATATGCAAATGAGAATAAAGTGCTCTGGGATTGTCAAAGCATTTCCCAAACCTCCTCCTTCTTGGCTTTATTATTCTCTGCTCAGCATCACATTCCTCTGCTTAACTGACAACTCTCTGCCTTGACTATGTACTCAGTGAGATGTCAGTCAAGAAGAGGAAGGTGGGGCTGGGTGGAGAATAAAGCCATGAAGGCAGAGGTTTGGGAAGTGCTTTGACCAGAGCACTTTAACCTCATTTACATAGGGATTAAAACAGCAATTTTTCAATCAGAAAACAACAAATTGCAAAGGTAACCCTGGGAGGACATTATCATTCAGAGAGCCAACTGTTTGGGTGGACGCAGACAAAAGAATGTTAAGTTGTTCTTCTACAATTGAGCTGTTTAACCAACCAGATGCCTCTCTCTGCAGTTCCTCCTCCCCTCTCGCAGCATGCATCTCACACATTACTTCTGCCGTGTCACTACTGACCAGTATCCTGAGCTAAAATTGCAAGAATAAAATGTCACAAAAAAATGTCATCTTACCTTTTTCACTAACACTTTCGCTTTCAATTTCCACATCCTCACAACTGGTATACTCTGGTGTAGATGCTCCTTCTTCTTCTGAGCTACTCACTGACATCTGTCTTCTCTTTCCACCTCTTTTAGACCTGTGGGGCTTTGGTGGGGAAGGTCTAACAGATTCCGATTGATCTGAACTAAGAGAATCATTCCTTGACATTGTTTCCATTTTTTCGCGGTTAGTCTTTCTCATTAAAAGAGCAGAACTTGGGTCTAACCGAGTTTGTTTTTTGAAAGAATCATGGTTTTTAGCCTCAATGTGTTCTGGTGGCACAGGGCTATGTCTAGGACTAGGTGGGCTATGATTTGACACTTGGTTTGGCTTAGAAACTATCCCATCGCCATTCCTATCTATAGAATAGGACTGCTGACTTTCTAGAACAGTTCTTTTGTCCTGAGTTCCTTGCGTATGAGAATTCTTCCCTAATTTGTTCTCAGGAACTTCTGGGTCATCTAATTCTGTATGTGGTAGTGATGCGTCACTGTGTCTCCTCTCATGCCGTGCTTTTGAAACCTTGGCATGCATGCGCATCTGTTGTTCCTCAGGATGGGGCTTTACAGGGTACCGGGCTAAATTGGGGTCACTTCTATAACGTGTTTGATAATCTTCATCAGCTCTCTCCTTATCTTCTTCCATGTTTGTTGCTTCCTCCTTTTCTGGAATGTCTTGTGATCTCCCTTTGCCCAATCTTCTACTTTCCCTTCTTTCTTTATGTTCATCGGTATAAGTCTGCCCTGGTTGGTTAGGGTATTTCTGGTTTCTCCTACGATCACTTTTGGAAATTTTTCCATTTTGTTCAGAAATTGACATCACCTTCTTCCTATACATAACCAGGCAAAAAAACCAAGTTTTAAAAACATAATAATATACCGTATGTATTTTATATTGACTCATCATTTTTTTCACATGAACTCTATCCTCCAAAGCATCGGTAGGTGATTTATGGTGAAAATGTATCAATGTATTAAAGCCAATTTCATGGTTCAAATACATTGTAAAATATGATGTTCGGACATTTTTATGAAGCCCCTGTACCACATAGTGCATCTAATTTACTACTAATCTTAAAAGATAAATGGTGGAAAACAATGCAGCTTTAACTTGTGATTATTCTTGACCAACAACACATTTATGAATGCATGCATCCTATTAAAGAATGTGATAGTCGCTGCACAGTGTGCCAGCGCTAAGCCCGTTCTATTTTCTATCCAAAAGAAAAAGATGTACATGCAAAGGAACCTGCACACAGCCACAAATATAGTAAGAAACACAAATAGCAAATTATTAAACAAAAAAAATACAAGATGAGACACAAATTAAAAATACATATAAACAAAACCGCTTATGTGATTAAAGGGAGTGACTCGTATAACCTACCCGTATAATACAGGCTAAGACCCTCAACTATAACATCTATGCCAAGTTACTATAGGTACAAAATGGCAGAATAATGGAGCAGTAACAGTAAAAGGAAAAATAAATACCTGCATAATATATGGGGGAAAAAAATGTACATATTTATAAATAAAAACGTAATTTAAGAATTTGCTTTTCTATTTATTTTGTTACTGCTTCATTATTGGGCCTATATTAACTTGGTATTTGAGAAATTCTAGTTGAGGATCTTACTTTATATTTTATGGGTATGTTATAAGGTTTACCCCCTTTAACCACACAGGGGGTTTTGTCTATGTGTGTTTTTTTAAGCGTTTTTAATCTCTGTGTCTCATTTTGTATTTTTAGATTTATTAAAGGGAATCTGTCAGCAGATTAGTGCTGCGTAATCTGAGGACAGCATGATGTAGGGGCTGAGCCACTGATTTCAGGGATGTGTCACTATTAGGCTGTGTGCTGTTTCAATACAATTAATGTTTTATCACCAAGAAATTACCACTGTCTAGACCACAGCTCTAATGAGTCCTTGCCTGGCCACAGCCCCTCCTCTGATAAGCAGCTCACTGTCAATAGACAATGTATACAGAGATCCTGTTGTGGGCGAGGTAGGATTTATGAGCTCTACTACATGCTACATCTAAAACTTATGTGTCAAAACTGCAGCACCCAGTAAGCGAAGTGATACATAGGTCTCTTTTCCTACATTTTGCCACTCTCAGATGAGGAATGAAAAACCTGGTGACAGATTATCTTTAAATTTGCTATACATAAAAAAATTACACCTGCAGGTGTGCATGGCTTTCTTTGTTTGTGCATCTTCTTCTTTCGTATAGTAAATGCTTTATACTTTCATATTGCAGCACCCCTCTTCTATTTGAGCAGTGGTGATCATTTAATTTTTTTTTACTCTTAATCTCATTCTGTGTCTTCACAGGTCAGGAGGTAAATGTTTGATCACTGTGGGGCTCCTGCTAGGAACCTCATCAATTAGCATTGTGGGGTTCCTAATACCGTGTTTCCCTTTACTATAGTCTGGATTAAAATGAATTAAAAAGAATAATAATAATCACATAAATCAACAGATGAAAAGTTCCTGTTTTTCATTCGGGCATGCATGTTCTGTCCTGCTTCATGTTTTTACACCGTGACACTATGTCATGCATTTGGATGTGCCTTCTACTTTGATACACATGCGATCTTTGCTTGCCTTGCACTTATTGTCTGGGGCCTTAGGCTATGTGCGCATGTTGTGGATTTGCTTGTGGAAATTTCTGCGTGGTTTCTACCTCTCTTGTTTTGATGCATTTTTTATGCGGATTTTCATGTGGTTTTTCATGCGGATTTGTATGCGTTTTTGGAAACTAAATAAAGATATATTATTTAAAAAAAAAAAAAAGAATTGTGATGTCATTTCATTGTTCAACCTCTTCTTTTTTATTCTCCATTGAAGACCATAATATCATTACATACCATGTTCAAATATGTTTACACACACAAAACAAATAAAAGTGAAATATATACAGTTTATATATAGTTTATAGGGGAACCCCAGAAAAAGTTCACATGAGTCCCCCAATAAAATAAAACCAGCAAAGGCTAGGCAGACAGCTGCGAGCTGATATTAATAGCCTGGGAAGGAGTCATGGATATTGGCACCCCCCCAGGTTAAAAACATCAGCTCTCAACCGCCCCAGAAATGGCGCATCTTATAGATGCGCCAATTCTGGCACTTAGCCTTGCTCTTCCCACTTGCCCTGTAGTGGTGGCAAGTGGGGTTCATATTTGTGGGGTTGATGTCACCTTTGTATTGTCAGGTGACATAAGCTCGTGGCTTAGTAATGGAGAGGCGTCTATAAGACACCTTTCCATTACCAATCCTATAGTTATATGGTAAATAAAGACACATCCAGAATAAAGTCCTTTATTTGAAATAATCACACAGACTCCCTTATTGAACCTAAATTAACCATACTTACTGAACGCCTAATCCCCGACGCCAGTGTCTCCTGCAACAAAAATAAAATAATAAACCAACATATAATACTCCCTGTCCGCCGTAGTCCATTTACCGAGTGTCCCACGACGATCTCGTGTGTAGAACAGTTACATTGGGAGATGTGACTGCTCTACCCGGCCTCCGGTGATACACTGACAGGAGGTAATTGCTCCCGCAGTGTATCACTGCCCTGCCGTGAGAGTTCACCAGAGTTCATCAGCTCCGGTGCTCTCACTTACGGTACTAAAGCTGCTTGGCAACTTTCCCACGCAGCGGTGCCGTGAGAGCACCGGAGCTAATGAACTCCAGTGAACTCTCACAGCGGCTCAGTGATACACTGCGGGAGCGATTACCTGCCTGTCAGGTGTATCGCCGGCAGCCGGGTGACATCGACGTGGGACACTCTGTTTTAAAAGGACTACGGCGAACAGGGAGTATATTTGGTTTATTATTTTTGATTGCTTGCAGGAGACCCAGCCGTTGGGAATTAGGTGTTTGGAGAGTATGTATATTGTATGTGATTATGTCAGTGTTTTGATTTTTTTTACAATTGAACACAGACGCCAGAGGATGAGACTACTCTCCCATCATCGGTTCAGCAGACATAGCTGGATGGGAGTAGTAGTCCCATCAGACGATGCCTAAGTACAATCACTATGTCACTATTGTCACATGGGTACACACAGTCACCCGCAAACAGCCGCACACGCACAGACACCCGCAGACAGACGCGCACATATTCTCCACCCCCACACACTCTTCCTCCTTCTGACATCATATCCTTTTCTGCTGCGTTTTTGGCAGCAAATCCACAAACCTTTTTACACCTGAGGTTTTGCTGCGGATTTGACTGACCCAATGGGTGCAGAAACGCTGCAGATCTGCAAAAAGAATTGACATGCTGCAGAAAATAAAACGCTGCAAATAAGGATGGAAATTCCTGCAGCATGTGCACAACACTTCAGGAATGCCATTGATTAACATTGCTTAAGCCAAACTTCACATGCCACAAATGCAAGCTTGTGTCCCTGTTGGAGGAAAAGTTGCAAAATCTCGAAGAGAGGTTAGCTACGTTGAAGATCATTAAGGAAGGTGAAGAGTTCTTAGACAGAGCAGAATTATCTCTTCATGTTACAGAAAGAGAAGAAATTCGAAGTGCACCTGAAGAAACAGAGGAATGGAAACATGTGACCCAGAGAAGCAAGAGGATCAGGAGGCAGTCAGCACCCATACTTCTCAGGAACCAGTACCAGGCTCTCACGCAGGAAAACGATGAAGATATACATCAGGATAAGACTTTGCCCACAAACAGCAACCTTGTACGCCTTCAGAGTCCTCCTGGATGGAGAAAGAAAAACGTTGTGAAGAAGAAACGGAGAGTGGTGGTCATGGGGGATTCCCTGCTGAGAGGAACAGAGGCCGCTATCTGCAGACCGGATATAACTTCAAGAGAAATGTGCTGTCTTCCAGGTGCAAAAATTAAAGATGTGTCTGACAGGATATCAGGACTCTTCAGACCTACAGATGACTACCCATTCCTGCTACTACACGTGGGGACAAATGACATCGCAAGAAACGACCTGGAAACCATCTGCAGAGACTTTGAAGACTTAGGCAAGAAAGTGAAAGAACTGGGAGCGCAGGTGGTCTTCTCTTCCATCCTCCCAGTGGATGGCCATGGAACAAGGAGGTGGAATAAGATTCTGCAGGTGAACAACTGGCTACGTCGATGGTGCCGTCAGCATCGATTTGGATTTATGGATCACGGATTGAATTACCTTTACGACGGACTACTTGCTAGAGATGGGGTGCACCTTACGAAGACTGGAAAACGTGTATTTGGAAGTCGCCTTGCTACACTTGTAAGGAGAGCTTTAAACTAGAACAACATGGGAAGGGAAGCAAAAGCCCAGAAAAAGCCAAACACCTGTCAAATGCTATTGAGAACTCTGTTATTAGAAGTGGAAAGGAAGAACAAAGACAAAAGAATCTGATTAATACAAATATTGGAGAAAGAGAAACCAATCACAAACTAAAATGTTTCTATACTAATGCACAAAGCATGGGCAACAAACAAGGAGAAATGGAACTACTAACACAGGAAAAGAAATATAATGTAATTGGAATCACTGAAACTTGGTGGGACAATACACATGATTGGAATACAAGACTAGAAGGATACAACTTATTTGCAAGAAACAGACTTAATAAACGAGGAGGAGGTGTCGCAATGTATATTAGAAACGCGTATATCTGCACAGAGATTGAAGCTTCAGAGACTGGGAGTTCTGTGGAAACTGGGTAAGAATACAAGGACAGAACAATGGAAAGGACACCATTGTAGGCATTTACTACAGGCCGCCTGTGCAAGCTGAAGATATGGATGAACTCTTTATGCATCAAATGGCCAAGTTCTCCAAAAAATATGACATAGTTGTCATGGGAGATTTCAACTATCCAGACATTTGTTGGGAATCTCTCTCAGGCAAAACTAACAGGTCAAGGAAATTCTTATCCTCTCTTGCTGACAACTTTATCTTCCAAAAGGTAGGGGAGAAAACAAGGAGAACTGCTACCTTGGATCTAATCCTTATAAACAGGGAGGAAATGGTTGAGGAGGTAAAAGTGGCTGGGACCCTAGGAGGTAGCGACCATGCTATTTTAGAATTTTGGATAAATAGAGGAGGAAGACCTGTGAAGACTCAGACGTCAAGGTTAGATTTCAGAAAGGCAGATTTTAAGGGATTCAGAAAGAGAATTGGAGGGATCCAATGGCTGGATATCCTTAAAGACAAAAATGTCCAGGAAGGATGGGAAATCTTGAAAAATGAAATTCTCAAAGCACAATTGTTAACAATTCCGAAAAGAGGGAAGAATAGGAAGCATTTAAGGAAGCAAGGATGGATGAACACAGAACTTAAGCACATGCTAAAAAGGAAGAAAAAAATGTTTATAAAATGGAAAGAGGGAGGCATATCTAAAGAAGAATATAATGCTGTCTGCAGAACCTGCAGAGCACAAATCAGATTATCTAAAGCTGACAATGAATTGAGGCTTGCAAGAGATGTCAAAAGCAATAATAAAGGATTTTGGGGATATGTCAAAAGTAAAAGAAAAGTCAAAGATGCTATAGGATTTTTACAGGATGAAAATGAAGAAATGGTAAGACAGGATGTTGAGAAGGCCGAACTTTTAAATTCCTATTTTGCATCTGTTTTCTCTCAGAAAGGAAATGTAACATCAACTGTTCTTCACTGTCCTATTAAGGGAATAGAAGAATCCAGGATATCTATAAACAGAAATATAGTGAGGAAACACTTAGCTAACCTAAATGAATTCAAGTCTCCAGGTCCAGATGAATTACACCCCAGATTACTGAAGGAGATAGCAGAAGAAATTTTTGAACCCCTCTCCATAATCTTTGAAAATTCTTGGAGAACAGGAGAAGTCCCAGAAGACTGGAGAAGAGCAAATGTTGTTCCTATCTTCAAAAAGGGGAAGAAGGTGGACCCAGGCAACTATAGGCTGGTGAGTCTGACTTCTATACCAGGAAAGATCTTTGAGCAAATTATTAAACAACATGTATGTCAGTACCTGGATAAGAATGAAGTGATTAAACAGAGTCAGCATGGGTTTGTAACTAATAAGTCATGTCAGACTAACTTAATTTCCTTCTATGACGGAATCACTGATTGGGTGGATCAAGGAAATGCTGTAGATATAGTATATCTTGACTTCAGCAAAGCATTTGACAAAGTATATCATACAATCCTTATTGAGAAAATGACTAAGTATGGAATGGACAAGGCAACTGTTAGGTGGATTCATAACTGGCTTAGTGATCGGACCCAAAGAGTGGTCGTAAATGGCTGCACATCCAGCTGGAAGAATGTCTCAAGTGGGGTACCACAGGGCTCTGTCCTGGGCCCTTTATTGTTCCACATCTTTATCAACGATTTAGATGAAGGAATTGAGGGTAAACTGATTAAATTTGCTGATGACACAAAGCTAGGAGGGAAAGCTAATACTAGAGAAGAGAGAGAGAGGATTCAAAAAGATATAAATAAACTGGAGAAGTGGGCAGCAACTAACAGAATGGTTTTTAACAGGGAAAAATGCAAAGTACTACATCTGGGCAATAAAAATGAAAAAAGCATATACAGAATGGGAGGAATAGGGCTAAGCAACAGTACATGTGAAAAAGACTTGGGTATACTAATAGATCACAGACTGAATATGAGTCAACAGTGTGATGCAGCAGCAAAAAAGGCAAATGCAATTCTAGGATGTATTAACAGAAGCATACAGTCTAGATCACGTGAAGTCATTATTTCCCTCTACTCCTCTTTGGTCAGACCTCATCTGGAATATTGTGTCCAGTTTTGGGCACCACATTTTAAAAAAGACATCAACAAACTGGAGCAGGTACAGAAAAGAGCGACCAGAATGGTGACCGGTCTGCAAACCCTGTCTTATGAGGAAAGGTTGCAGGATTTGGGAATGTTTAGTTTGCAAAAGAGAAGACTGAGAGGAGACTTAATAGCTGTCTACAAATATCTAAAGGGCTGTCACATTGTAGAAGGATCAACTTTATTCTCATTTGCACAAGGAAAGACTAGAAGCAATGGGATGAAACTGAATGGGAGGAGACACAGATTAGATATTAGAAAAAAACTTTTTGACAGTTAGAGTGATCAATGAGTGGAACAAGCTGCCACGAGAAGTGGTGAGTTCTCCTTCAATGGATGTCTTCAAACAGAGGCTGGACAGCCATCTGACTGGGATGATTTAGCGAATCCTGCTTTGAGCAGGGGGTTGGACCAGATGGCCCAGGAGGTCCCTTCCAACTCTGCGATTCTATGATTCTATGATTCTAAGTAATCACTTGCATTTTGGAGCATTTCCGCACAGAGAAAACGCTGCAGAAATTCACCAAATCCGTGCACATCGCCTAATTCTCCTACTTCCTTCTCCCACACACCAACTTGGGTTCAGTGATATTTATTAGTATTTTACATATCTTGATTTATTCTCTATTTAGTAGTCATTAATTTTAGACTTACATGAGATTAATGGGTAAATAATATATGATCTATAGCTCATGAATATGTGAATTGTAAATACTTTGCTACACTTGTTTTACGTATGAGTATTCTTGTTTTTTGATACCCAGTATGATAAAGTCACTGGCAAAGTGCTGGAGGGGAGATATGTTTCGCTGTACCTTTTCGCTTCAATGTTTTGAAATACAAAAGTTTCCTGCAGTACACTAAGTGTTGAGAGGGGTTAAGCAGCCAATTTGTTTAAGGGCTGGGCTTTTGTTAACAACCATAGAGGGTGTGGTCTGGGGCCTAAATAGTCGGCCTCCAGAGGCATTCAGTGTTCGGTAGGCCTGGATAGTGGAGCTCCAATGTGGTGTGTCCCATGAAGGAAAGTTGCACCTTTGGATGCTGATTTCTCCTGAGCGGGCGGATTTCCCACAGTTGTATGGACTGTGTTATACCATTTTGTTTTGTTTTGCCCTAAGGGCTGTGTTTATTCTTACTTCACCGTGGTTTATGCCGCATGTATATAATAAACCCTTGAAGGACCTTAAAGAGACAGTGTTCCTGTGCCTACCTCTGTGTCAGCTGAGTGAGCTGCTCTACCACACCATGGAAAAGGTTTGGGCCTTCACACATAATATTACATCAACAAATGTGGTGATGATGCGCTTTGCTGCAGTCTTTTAATTGTTTTTAAATGTGTGCTGCTCACTTTAACTCTTTAATCAAGACTTAAAAAAATATCCTTTGTATATTCTGGCTGCGTCAATACTTACCACTTTGCCTCAGTTATACTGTTTATGTTTTGGGTGAGTGGCACAGAACTGATTTAGTAAGCTGGTGCCGGGCTCTATGAGCATGCCACTCCATGCAATCCAGACCACAGTGAAGAGGAAAGTGAGACCCAGAAGCTCATTCTCTTGATTAACAGGGTAACAAGCAATGGGGCCTTCAGCGAGCAAACATTTATCGTCTATCATAGAATACCATCTCTACTTAACGGGATTGTTCGGCTATAAGTCTGCAGTCACTCTATGACCGTAGACTTTTGAATACTTGCAATGCCTGCCCTACGCGCTATGATGATAATCCGCAAGCAGCTGGCGTGTGACCGCAGGTATGTGATTTGCATACATGTCACCATGCCAACTAGATGGACGTAGCCTAACTCAATGCAAGTGTACTGAACGAGGCCATACGCAGTCTAGTCGAAATGTGACCAGAAGTATGCAAATCACATACTTTATAACTGCCTGCTCTGGCACTAGAGTATCCTCACAGCATGCAGTGCGTGCAATGTGAGGGTTTACAAATCTGCAGTCACATAGAGTGACTGCAGACTAGTCGCTTATCCGTCTTTTTTTTATAAATCAATGTTACCCATGAAAATATGTATCTTTGTAATATATCTTATCAGAAAAATGTGCTCCTTTCTAATCCTAGACTGATCATTAATATTCAAAATTCTTAACTCACGTGTAAAATTTGTATTCCCTGCATTACTGGGAAAGGAGATGGCAGTTACTACTGATAAAATTCTATGTGGAGTGAGCAGAAGGAAGGAGCTCTGCCTCTAGTTCCTTCTCTTCTCTCTCTTTTGCATAGAATCTTAACAGTAACAATTGCCATCTCCTATTTTAGAAGTATAAAAATCTGTCTTCACTGTAGACAGGTTTTACCCATGATTTAAGAATTTTGAAAATGAAGGATCAGTCCCGGAGGAGAAAGAAGCAGATTTCTCTGATAAGATAAAGTCATGGGCGAAAGAGTTGGCACCCTTGAAATTGTTTCAGAAAATGAAGTATTTCTCCCAGAAAATTATTGCAATTACACGTTTTGGTACACAATGTTTATTTCCTCTGTGTGTATTGGAACAACACAGAAAACAGAGGATAAAAAGGCTAATTGGACATAATTTCACACAAAAACCCAAAAATGGCACAGACAAAATGGTTGGTACCTTTCCAAACTTGTGGGTAAACAAGTTTGTTTCAAGCATGTGATGCTCATTCAAACTCACCTGTGCTAAGTAAAAGGTGTGGGAAATATGAAAATCACGCCGGAAACCAGGTAAAAGGGCGAGATGTTGACTCAATCTTTGCATCATGTGTGCTTAAGCATAAAGAACAGAAAGGGAAAAAGAGAGCTGTCTGAGGACTTGAGAACCAACATTGTTGAACAAAATCAACAATCTCAAGGTTACATGTTAATCTCCAGAGATCTTGATGTTCTTTTGTCCATGGTATGCAACATAATTAAGAGGTTTACAACGCATGGCACTGATGAAAGATTGCAATGCAGGATAGTCCAGATGGTGGATAAGCAGCTCCAATCAAGTTCCAAAGAAATTCAAGCTGTCCTGCAAACTCAGGGTGCATCAGTGTCAGCGTGAACTATCTAGCGACATTTGAATGAAATGAAATGCTATGGCGGAGACCCAAGAGGACCCCACTGATGACACAGACATTAAAAAAGTTATACTGCAGTTTGCCAAAATGTACGTGAGTGAGCCAAAATGCTTCAGGGAAAACTACTTGTGGCCAAGTGAGACCAACATAGAGCTTTTTGGTAAAGTACATCATTCTACTGTTTACCGAAAATGGAATGAGGCCTACAAATAACACAGTACCTACAATCATATATGGTAGAGGTTCAAAGATGTTTTGGGGTTGTCTTGCTGCATCTGGCACTGGGTGCCTTGACTATGTGCATCATGAAATCTGATGATTAACAAAGGATTTTGGGTTGCAATGTAGTGCCCAGTGTCATAAAGCTGGGTTTGTGTCCTAGGTCATGGGTCTTCCACCAGAACAATTACCCCAAGCATACTTCAATAAGCACCCAGAAATAGATGTTGAGAGTTCTCAAGTGGCCAACAATGAGTCCAGATCTAAAACCCATTGAACACCTGTGGAGAGATCTTTAAATAAATTGCTGTTGGGAGAAGGTACCGTTCAAATATGAGAGCCCTGGAGTAGTTTGCAAAAGAAGAGTGATCCAAAATTCCAGATGAGAGGTGTAAGAAGCTTGCTGATGGTTATAGGAAGAGATTGATTGCAGTTATGTATTCCAAAGGGTGTGCAACCAAATATTAAGTTAAGAATTCCAACAATTTTGTCCGGCCCATTTTGGGGGTTTTGTGTTAAATTATGTCTAATTTGCCTTTTTTTTTCTTTCTTGCTGTTCCAATACACAAAGGAAATAAACATGAGTATAACAAAACATGTGTAATTGCAATAATTTTCTTAGAGAAATACTTCCTTTTCTGGAACAATTTAAAGGGTGCCAACACTTTTGGCCATCAGTGTAACTTACAAAGTGCTTATTTTAATGTGAACAATAGAATATCAAATGCAAATTAAAATGATGGTTATTCTTTAAAGGTATACATTGGGTTCCTAACATGACCAATGAAAACTACTACTGAATGACAGAAAGCAGGGATTGATGCTGAAAGTTAGAAGTTCTATAGATTTCATTAATCAAAGAATGAAATTTATTCACTGAAACTAGAATAATTCTATAAACAGCATTTTCAATGTTGTAACTCACCTTTTCAGCGGTACTAAATGGGACAGGTTCAAAGAAATCGAAGCTGAAAATTCTAGACTCTGTCAAGTCTTGTCAGAAATTAAAGGTGCAAAATGTTTTCTTTTATAATCTAATTTTACCACATTCAGATCTACTAAGCAAATTAAACTGGGGTAAAAGAAATCTGGGGTAACCAGACCCAAATCTGAATGCTCAGTTTTAATTTAGGTTCCATATCTATGTAAACATACTACCATTACCAAAAAAAAAAAAACGCTCTATATTCATTTGTTTATCTGGACTGTTGGGCCCTGATCCCACATTGTGTAAATGCTGCATTTTTTCTGTTGCTTTTTTGTGTGCAGGAACTCTGATGTGTTTTTTAAGGGATTAGCCACTTTATATCATATTAACAGAAGTGTTTGGGACATGATTTTGTGGCACATACTAATTGTTGCAAAGCCAGGTAGGGCTGGGTTAAATCCTAACACTGTAGGTCTTAATTACATTCACATGGCTAGCTTTGACTAAAAACTAGGAAATGGGTTCACCTTGTGTAAGTCTGTTGAATCAAGCAGAGTAGAGTGTGCTGAAGACGGTGAGTGTTCAGCCAAAATGTGAGCTGTAGCTGGGAGAGAGACAAGCCAGAGTATCTCTCTGAATTGAGACTGCACGAGTCAGCTAGGAAAACTGAGTAGTAGTGTTGGAGCTGCAAAGTAACATATGGAAACTGCAGCTTGTTCAGTGTGAACTGTGCAAAGAGTTAAGGCCCCGCCTCACAGAGCGAGATCGTTAGCGAGATAAGTCACCGATTTTGTGACGCAACAGCGACCTCGCCAGCGAACTCGCTATGTGTGACACATAGCGGCGACCGGGCCCCCGCTGCGATGTCGCTGATCGTGCTCGAATGTCCTGGGCCATTTTTTGATCGCTGGTGTCCCGCTGGCCAGCATGCATTGCTGTGTTTGACGCCGACGAGCGACTGAGAACTCAGGAACGCAGGCGTTTGTCATCATAATAGCTGCTGTGTGACAAGGTCCCAACGACCGCCGAGGTCGTTAGACGGATCGCCGGATCGTTGCTGCGTCGTTGAGCAGATCTGTCTGTTTGACAGCTTACTAGCGACCATTTAGCGATGCACCAGTGATCCTTACCAGGATGTATCGTTGTCGGGATCGCTGGTGCGTCGCGTAGTGTAAAGGTACCCTTAGAGCTGAAAGCTACTGGAGCTCAGGCTGAAGGTGATACCGAGACTGGTAGGACCATATCTATGCTGTGTATAACATTTGCTCTGGGAGAAAGAACTATTCTGTTCGGATGAGCCTGCCCTGCCATATGTGCCTGCTGAATGAAATGCTTATTTGCTGTTATACCTTTGTACCCAGAAGAGGCTGGCTTTGGTTTTGAATTACTTGGGAGTTATATGAAACAATAAAACTGCACGTTTGCACCAAACCTCATTGTCTGTGTGAACGCTACCTAATGTCTACCTGAGAGCATGAATCCCTATATAATGTATACGATTACAGGTTCTTCTGCCCTTGTTCGTACAGTCTTCACAAATGTCAGATCTCCTGTCCACAGAATAGCTGCTGATGGGGGACCATATGGCCACACTGATCAATCAGCCGCCACCACTTGCAAATTACATCTTATGGCAACAAAGCTGTTTTATAATTGGGGGAGACTGATGGACAAATCTGGTCACCAGGTTGCACTAATAAGTGCAGGAGGAGAAACTGTAATACTTATATACTAGTAAGTGCCACAAAATGTTTTCAACACATCTGTTAAAATAACTATAAAGGGGCCATTTTCTTTAAATGGATTATCCAGATTTTTTTTTTTTACTAAGGACGAAAAAGCAGCTGGTTTCTTCCTACCTGCCTGTTGTGCCCAGCGCCGATCTCAGTTGGCACAGAGCAGTCACAGAACGCTAGCACCAGCGACTCAGTGGCATCCGTTGACGTCACGTTCAGAGAGAAGCTGCTTCTCTTCTACTCTGCTCTGACATCATGCTGATTGACAGCCGGCTCCCTGGATTTAGGCTGCGGAAAGTCGGTTGTCAATCAGCATTCACGCCCTGTCGACAGAGCAGCACAGAAGAAGAAGAGCTGCTCTGTCGACGTGAAGCAGCTGAATTCCTAAAAGATGTGGTTGGTGACCGCTCTGAGTTGGCAGTGGGTAGAACAGGCAGATAGTTGCCACCTGTTAGATTTTAGGTCCATATTAAAAAAATATATAATAGTTCTGGACAACCCCTTTAAAAGTTAAAGCAAAGTAGATGAGATTTCATGAAACTCATGGCCAAAGTGCATTCAAAGATGTTGTAGAATTGTGCATTTTTTTTCTCTATAGACTTATAAGAGGAGCCTAAAAAACACAATTGAGTTATCAAGTATGTAAAAATGCATAAAAAAAAATAACACAATGCAATAAACATAGCAGATTGTTATTGCTTATTTTGATGTGAAATTCTGTGAAAAATATGCTGGAAAAGAAAGAGTAGAAAAAAATGCAGCTTTACCACGTGTGAGATCATGGTCTAAGGCTCCAATGATAACATAGTCTGCACTCGATTATAAATTGAAACTTAACATAAATTTACTGTTGTATTTACACACTGTGCTAAAAATGACATATATCTACACCTTACAGCAGTAATAACTTATGGAATTGTACATAGGATAATAGGGAGACATAACGTCACACAAGTCTTTGTACAATAAACAGGCATCACCATCCTCCTACCTGTCTCGTGGGGGTTCACTTCTTGACCTTGATGACTGTTTCTGCTCTTGCACAGCATCTTGTAAGGATGGTTCGGACCCTTTGCTTCGATCAGACTGTAAACTAGCAGGTGAGGTCTCTTGAGAACCAGCCGTTGCGGCAGTGGTTAAAGGAGTTTGAGATCTAGATCTCTCTTGAAGCCTGGCTTTCTTTTCTCTTGGCGCATCAGAACCAGCACCAGTACCAGTGTCACTTAATGTACCATCCTGACTTGGAGGCTGCTGTGGCCCACTTCCGAAAAACCAAGCTCCCGATTTTGTGAGAATTTCTTGTTGTTTTCGGCACAGATTACAAACCCACATAACCTAATTAAGACAAACAAAAGAAAAAAAATTGAGACCAAAGGTAAAAAAAAACAGAAAAACACATTATAAAAGCACACCAAGCTCACAAACTTTAGCTGAAGTCTGACACGTCCAATTTAAAAGACAATTTTTGTTGTAGCAAATATTTAGGATATACATAACCTTATAATAACTAAATAAGGGCTAAGGTAAAAATATTAGGTTATTTAATTTTTCTAATATATTTTTTGCATCAATGTCTCAAGGGGTTTTTGCAATATCTCTGTTTGCAGTCATTCTATAGGGCCTTTGTTTGTCTATGTGATAGACACACAAGTGATCAGTTCGGTACAATAAAATGATAACAATTCAGAAAGCTTTGGGCCCATCAGACGCATGATCATAGCAAGATTTGCATCTCCTGCAAACAAAAAAGGTTCCTATTGTATAACAGAAAGCAGCGATCTAAAAGTGTTGTAGTGCAGCGGTGCTCACACCGTGCAGTAATGAGGCAGTGACCCAGTAAAGTTCAAAGCAAAATATCTTCAATGTCCAAAAACTTACAAATGAAAAGCAAACGGTATCCTCCAGATCACAGCTGGGGCGTCAAAAGAGTCCGTATATGAGACCGGTTCCCGTGGGTGACTGCACCACCATGTCACGCTGAGGGGGCACCAGGCGTTCACTTCCCTTGGCTCTGTGTTGACTGCACACATAAGCAGGATGTTGCAAAGCCACCTGCTCTGCAGCTTGCAAACCAACACTCACACACACAAACCTTTACGGCAGGGTTTTTAAATGGAATCTATGGCCATGAGCCACTTGCAAGACCCGGCTGGAGGGAGTGAACTGCCCTACTACCATCCTGTAGTTCAGGCCAAAAATAAAAGCCCTTAACGGGTTTTCCTACAAATCTGACTGAGTCATTACTTGGACCCAATCCACTCTTTCTTTAATTTTGCCTTGTGCTCACAGGCATGCTATGAACACATGGCACTCCTGCAGGTTCAATAGGACTCTGCATTCTGGGGGACACATATCGACCCTCGCATATGATCCCCCTCACTGCCTCACAGTGTGCAGAGAGGAAAATTGTATACTTTCAATATGCAGTTACCAGTACTCTTATTGGTTTAAGTTGACATACCCTTTTATTGTTAGTATTTATTACTTTTATCAACAATTATTAATGCACAAGTGCAATGCCGGGTACACTGGCCACCTGAACTATACTGCTCAAAAAAAAGAAAAAGGGAACACTTAACCAACACAATGTAATAGGATGTGTTCCCTTTATTTTTTTGAGCAGTATATAGGTTAAATGCAAAAATATTATTATTATTCATTTTTAGAGCACCATTGATTCCATGGTGCTGTATACAATGATGACTAATGTGATTGGATGAACTATGATCGAGAAGATGTAAACTTGTGGTCCATTCAAAGGTGGTACAAAAGCAAGACAGAGTCAGGCTGGTTCAGGCCTAGGTTTAACCCAGCAAAAACTTATTTAAACATTTCTAGTCATATAACTATTAACACTTTCAGTTAAGCAATTTCCTATCCAGAATTTGCAAGGCATTGGGCAGGCCCGGATTGGCAATATAACCAACCGGGCATTTTCCCGCAGGGCCGCTGTCACGTGGGCCGCGGGCATCTGGCCGCTTGCCAGCTGCTGCGGCCACTGTTGCTCCTGCCGCCGGCCCTCTGCGGGCATGGCGGTGATAGTTTCAAGTTCCTCCCGCACTGCAGGGAGATAAGCCACCACGCCCCCCCACACCCCATCCTCGCCGTAGCATGAGACCCCCCCCCGCAGCCACTCACAGCGTCGCACTCGCTTGCCTGCTCGCTCTGTTCGCAGGACCTGTGATGAGGTCACAGGAGGGGAGGAGTCAAGGGGGTCACATGATCAGGAGCCTTTGTCCAGACCCCCATTCATGTCACCCCTGACTCCGCCCCTACTGTGACCTCATAACAGGTCCTGTGCGCTCAGCCTTGCCTCTACCGTCTGCAAGACTCTGCTTTGCTGTTGTCATGGTGCTGGTTGAGGTAAGTATGTGTGGGGTCAGGATTTACAGTGTGGATGTAGCAGAGCTGTGTGTGTATGAGGTGTACGGAGCGGAGCCGCGTGTGTACGAGGTGTACGGTGCGGAGTCGTGTGTACGTGGTGTACGGTGCGGAGCCGTGTGTACGAGGTGTACGGAGCGGAGCCGCGTGTGTACGAGGTGTACGGAGCGGAGCCGTGTGTGCGAGGTGTACGGAGCGGAGCCGCGTGTGTACGAGGTGTACGGAGCGGAGCTGCGTGTGTACGAGGTGTACGGAGAGGAGCCGCGTGTGTACGAGGTGTACGGTGCGGAGCCGTGTGTACGTGGTGTACGGTGCAGAGCCGTGTGTACGAGGTGTACGGAGCGGAGCCGCGTGTACGAGGTGTACGGAGCGGAGCCGCGTGTGTACGGTGCGGAGTCGTGTGTACGTGGTGTACGGTGCGGAGCCATGTGTACGAGGTGTACGGAGCGGAGCCGTGTGTACGAGGTGTACGGAGAGGAGCCGCACGTGTATGAGGTGTACGGAGAGGAGCCACGCGTGTACGAGGTGGACGGAGTGGAGCCGTGTGTGTGTGGAGTGGAGCCATATGTGTACGGGATGTACGGAGCGGAGCCAAGTGTGTACAAAGCATACAAAGCGTGCTCCACGGACACAGGAGTACACGGCGGAGCCCCGAGGAGCATTTTAAAACACACACATGACGTTCCACCGGAAGTGACGTGCTGGAAGCTGACCGGAAATGAGATAATTTCTTGAGGAGATTGTGACGGAACCAGGAATGCTTCAGATCCATCACCGTGTCCTCCTCCGACAGCGCAGACAGCAGGATCGCCTTGGAATCGGGGATGCCGGCCATGTGAGCGGATCATGATAGGTCCTGCACCGGGAGGCTCAGGTGGGCACTACATTGGGAGCCGGGCTGCTATAGTATCTTTATAGAATCTTTCTTTATTTCTTTCTCTCTTTTTTGTTCTTTCTCTGTTCTTTCATTCTCTGTTCTGTCTTTCCCTCATTTTCTTTCTCTCTCTGTTCTTTCTTTCTCTCTCTTTCTTTTTTCTCTCTCTGTTCTTTCTTCCCCTCTTTCTTTCTTTTTCTTTCCTCTCTTTCTCGCTGTTCTTTCTTTCTTTTCTTTACTTCTTTCTTTCTCTCTCTGTTCTTTATCTGTCTCTCTCTGTTCTTTCTCTCTTTCCCCTCTTTCTTTCTCTCTCTGTTCTTTCTCTGTCTCTCACTGTTCTTTCTGTCTCTCACTGTTCTTTCTTTCCCCTTTCTTTCTCGCTCTCTCTGTTTTCTTTTTTCTCTCTCTCTCTGTTTTCTCTCTTCCTTAGTGCCAGTCAGTGTGCCCATAATGCCAGCCGCCGCAGTCTTTGTCCGTCTTTCCCTTCTTCAAAAGTTGGGAGGTAAGATAGGGGCGGCTATGACCAGGGGGTCTGGTTGCCCAATAGAGAGCAGTTCTGCCAGGAATTCTGTAATCATGCATACAAAAGGGGACAGAGATTTGGGAGGAGTACTGTACCTAAAAGCAATAAATAGGACTGAGCTGAAATACTGGGCACAGCTGTGACTACATGTTATATAGTCGTGTTAATCTCCTCTCACTTCTCGTAAACTACAAGTGTACAAAGATATTATATAGTCACCATGTGACTAGTGGGCCTGTGTAACTTCAAATGCCAGGGCTGAATTTTAGTCCCAGTCCGGCCCTGGCATTGGGTGTGATATAAAACGTATTTGGACTGCAGGCCATCCTCTGAAGTAAAGGAATTGTCAACTACTAGGACAACCCCTTATAGATCAAAATGTTTAGTCCCCATAAAATAATAAAGTTTATACTCACCTCCTGTGCCTGCGCCGTTCCTGCAGTGTCAGCACTCGCAGTCCCATGGAGCTTGTGTGGTTGTTGTGACATGTGGTGCCCAACGCCCAATCAGTCCTGGCGTCACTGTCCCAGCCTTAAAACAAATCTAACATGAAGAGGAAATCCAGGCTGCAGCTGATCTTTCACTTTCTCTTCATGTTCAGTTTGACAGGAGGTGGGGACAGTGACGCCAACGCTGACTGGGCACCGGTAGTCATGTTTCACAACATCTGAACCGAGCCCCAGTACTAATGTGAAAAGCTCAAATATACCCGATTTCCTTTCGAAGCTCCTTAGGCATTTTGTAATCATATAAATTTGCTCTAAAAATAATTTTGGCCCATAAAAAACTAATTTATATTGTAATTCCTGGAATAATAAGGAACAAAAGTATAATTTTGGATAGAAATAAAACAAACTTTGCATAAATCAATAGTACAGATGATGAGAAATAAAAAGTTTGGTCAATCTGTTCGCTATGGGAGTGGAATCTTTTTCCTTGCGGCAATGCTTTGCCTGCTCCATGTCGTCCAAATACTTTTCAAAATGAAACTCCTCATCTGATGAGGCTGAAGATATGGTAGTAGTAGCACTCTCAAGACCCCAGTCCTCTTGCTCTTTCTTGGTCGGTCCTGTAGCCTACTCATCCTAACTGCTACATAAGCCGAGATTTTCAGCCCATTTTTTTGGGCTGAAAGTCCCCCCCCAATCCCCACCCCCCCTCTTGGCTTATACGCGAGTCATATACCGGGGGAGGGGGAGCGGGGGGTCAGAGACCATACTCGTCTCTCCTGGCACTTCTCTGCAGCCCCTGCGTCTCCCTCTGCCGTCTGCTTCCTGCATTCAGCGGTCACTGGTACCGCTCATTAAACTCATGAATGTGCGCATATTTAATGAGCGGTACCACGTGACCAGCTGAATGCAGGAAGCAGACGGCAGAGGGAGAAGCAGGGGCTGCCACTGCAGACAAGACATTGCGGCTAGGAGGGGTGAGTATGACGGGGGCAGAGTGATATTCACCTGTCCCCGTTCCAAGCCATGCACCGCTGTGTCTCCGACTCCTCCTGCTGTGATGGCAGAGGGCACGATGATGTAGTCAGTGCGCGCCCTCTGCTGTCAATGCAGAGATCCGGGAGACACAGCGGAGCACAGCTTGGAACGGGGACAGGTGAATATTGCCACTGTCAGGGGCTCATGACACCGGCACCTGGCCCCCAGCGACGGAGAGGTGAGTATATCATTTTTTTTTTATTATTGCAGCAGCAGCAGCAAATAAGGGGTATTTATGGAGCATCTTATGGGGCAGCATTAACCTTTGTGCAGCAGCATATGAGGGGTATTTATGGGGCAGCATTAACCCTTGTGGAGCAGCATATGGGTGTGATGTCACGGGTGACTGGATACTCCGCCTCCAGCAGGGCGAAATTCTATGACACCCGTGACCCTGGATACACCGCCTCCAGCAGGGCGAATATAAACAATGAAACGTGCAGCCGCATACACCGCCTCCAGCAGGCGAATTTCAATAATTACACGTGTATCTGGATACACCGCCTCCAGCAGGGCGAATTTACAGAGTTAAGGGAAACATCAGGGAAACCGATACAATGGAGGGCCCTGCAATAGGGAACGGGGACGTGGAGACCTCCTGCACTCCCCTGAGTCAGTGTCTCTACACTCCTGATGGTCCCTAGGCAGGTTCCGCACCTGGCGACGAGCAGGATACCTAAAAACCCTAGCTCGCCCTGCAACTATCCCTTTCTAATGAATTGGACGGTGCAGAAACTAATCCCACCACTGCACTAAAACACACATGGAAAGATACAAAAAGGGAAAAACCACTTAGCTTTGCTCTGTTGCTATTGCTCCCAGCAACAGAGTCCAGCACCTAAGTGCAGCTTTCCTCCTGAATAGCTGCTACTTCACCAAAGCTTTGTCAGAGCTGCAAGGGACTCCTCACTGTTGCTCCTTCACCACCAAGACTCTGACTGAGCTGCAAGGAACTCTTCTCTAGCTCCTTTCTCCACCAAGGATGGTTGGAAATGACCAATATCACCAACAGTGAGTGAGACCACCTGACTTTCCTTTATAGGCAAGAGCCAGAGAAATCACCCCTGCTAGTGATTCCCGTGTAATAATACTAGCCACCACCGGGGGCAAAACTAGAACTAAAGACACCACTGTAATGACCCTAATGGTCACCGGGGGCAAAACTAACTTTAAGCAAACAGCTTAAAGGAAAAAAAAAGTTACATGTGCTCTTATCTGTCACAATCCAGCATGGATTGTGAGAATGGGGGGTATTTATGGGGCAGCATTAACCCTTGTGGAGCAGCATATGTGGGGTATTTATGGGGCAGCATTAACCCTTGTGGAGCAGCATATGGGGGGTATTTATGGGGCAGCATTTGCCTTCCGTTTGTATCCATTTTTTATCCATTTGCAACAAATACGTTTTTACAAGAGGTGGCTCTGAACATCTCTAATATTCTGGGTATGTATATTGCTTAAAAAACTGACCCATTAACAGATGACTTAATAGATGACCATCCGCTATCATGCATTACTCATAGACTTCAATATTTAAAAAAAAAAAATGGATACAGTTGCTATCCACTTTTTTTGGGTCGAACAAAAACATTCCGCAGGCTACGTTTTTATTTTTTTATGCAGCCAAAAGACAGGTTGCAGCTGTAAAGGAGAACAAAAGAATATAGATTGGAACCTTTCCATTCCCATTCAAATGAATGGATCCAAAACTAGTATATTGTAAATTACTGGACACGGGAATAGATCCTAACACAGGCGTGGCCAATTGTGATTTATTATTGGAAAGGTCAAATTTGACAAAGCTAAGGTTCTGTATTCCACAATACAGAAATGCCAATAAACTATTATTTTGATAATTAGATTCTTAAAGACATTTTTCTGATACTGATATATGTTTTTTTCTATATCAGATCCAAAAGTGCACTCCTTAGCTACAGGTGCTTCTCACAAAATTAGAATATCATCAAAAAGTTAATTTATTTCAGTTCTTCAATGCTAAAAGTGAAACTCATATTATATAGAGTCATTACAAACAAAGAGATCTATTTCACGTGTTTATTTCTGTTAATGTTGATGAGTATGGCTTATAGCCAATGAAAACCCAAAAGTCATTATCTCAGTAAATTAGAATAATTAACAAAAAACACCTGCAAAGGATTCCTAAGTGTTTAAAAAGGTCCCTTAGTCGGTTTCAGTAGGCTCCACAATCATGGGGAAGACTGCTGACAGATGTCCAGTAATGTAAATTTTGCATTTCACTTGGAAAACAGAGTCTGGAGGAAGAGTGGAGAGGCACACAATCCAAGCTGCTTGAGGTCTAGTGTGAAGTATCCACAATCAGTGATGGTTTGGTGAGCCATGTCATCTGCTGGTGTAGGTCCACTGTGTTTTATCAAGACCAAATTCAGCGCGACTGTCTACCAGGAAACTTTAGAGGACTTCATGCTTCCCTCTGCCAACAAGCTTTTTAGAGATGGTAATTTCATTCTCCAGCAGGACTTGGCGCCTGTCCACACTGCCTAAAGTACCAATACCTGGTTTTAAAACAACATTTTCACTGTGCTTGATTGGCCAGCAAACTCGTCTGACTTTTAGGTTTTCATTGGCTGTAAGCCATAATCATCAACATTAACAGAAATAAACACTTGAAATAGATCACTCTGTTTGTAATGACTCTATATAATACATGAGTCTCACTTTTTGTAGTGAAGAACTGAAATTAACTTTTTGATGTTATTCTAATTTAGCGAGAAGCACCTGTATGTAAAATGCCGTACTGCTACCAGCACATCTCCTATGCATATACACCGTATTAACATTTACCGTATAAAGATAGTCATATTGTGCATCTAGGTCAGATCATTGCTAAAAATACACAGTATTTTAATCCTGCCACGGAATGCAGATGTCTATGTCAGCTAGAGAATACAGATTACATGAATTCCTGGTAATAATACAGCTGCTTTTGTATTCAACCTTTATAAGAACATATCTGTTACAAGCATGATAATCGCTTTTACAGAAGACTTTTATTAGTCTGACTATATTCTGCCTCAATGGCAGAAATGTAGAAAACAAAATAACAAAGTAAAAAAACAAACGGAAATTAAAACTAGGGGATTCAAGTCACCACACCACCAATAACAGAGAGCTAAATTATTGACCCAAACATATGCTCAACTTTTATTTGAATTAATTTTGTGTACATTTCATACACATGCATTTTACAAAAAATTCATTGATTTTTATAGAGCATCAATGATGCGGGATGAGGAGTACGGTAGCTTTCCTACATTGCAGTTACAGATATAACAAATGGCATAAACATTGGCGCAACTGGAGTCTGATGGTTCACGATGCAAAGATTTGGACCGCCCCCCTTCCTCATATACAGTATATACATACATATCCCTCATCCTGGTATATATATGTTCTATCATGGTTTATATGTCCCTTATCCTGGGCCCAATCCTGGTATATACAGTGGGTATGGAAAGTATTCAGACCCCTTTAAATTTTTCACTCTTTGTTTCATTGCAGCCATTTGGTAAATTCAAAAAAGTTTATTTTTTCATTAATTTACACTCTGCATCCCATCTACACTGAAAAAAAAACAGAAATGTAGACATTTTTGAAAATTTATTAAAAAAGAAAAAGTGAAATATCACATAGTCATAAGTATTCAGACCCTTTGCTCAATATTGAGTAGAAACACCATTTTGAGCTATTACAGCCATGAGTCTTCTTGGGAATGATGCAACCTCTCCAGAAATGCTTAATTGGGTTTAGGTCAGGGCTCTGGCTGGGCCAGTCAAGAATGGTCACAGAGCTGTTCTGAAGCCACTCCTTTGTTATTTTAGCTGTGTGCTTAGGGTCAATGTCTTGTTGGAAGGTGAACATTTGGCCAAGTCTAAGGTCCAGAGCACTCTGGAAGAGGTTTTCATCCAGGATCTCTGTACTTGGCTGCATTCATGTTTCCTTCAATTGCAACCAACCATCCTGTCCCTGCAGCTGAAAGACACCCCCATAGCATGATGCTGCCATCACCATGTTTCACTGACGGGATTGTATTTGGCAGGTGATGAGCAGTTCCTGGTTTTCTCCACACATACCACTTAGAACTTTTTGGTGATAATTCTATCTTCATCTCATCAGACCAGAGAATCTTATTTCTCATAGTCTGGGAGTCCTTCATGTGTTTTTTTTAAGAAAACTCTATGCAAGCTTTCATATGCCTGGCACTGAGGAGAGGATTCTATGGGCCACTATGCCATAAAGGCCAGACTGGTGGAGGGCTAAAGTGATAGTTGGACTTTGTAGAACTTTTTCACATCTCCCTACTGCATCTGTGGAGCTCAGCCACCGTGAGCTTGGGATTCTTCTTTACCTCTCTCACCAAGGCTCTTCTCCCACGACTGCTCAGTTTGGCTGGTCAGACAGATCTAGGAAGACTTCAGGTGGTCCCAAACTTCATCCATTTAAGGATTATGGAGGCCACTGTGCTCTTAGGAACTTTGAGTACAGTACTGCAGAAATTCTTTTGTAACCTTGACCAGATCTGTGCCTTGTCACAATTCTGTCTCTGAGCTCCTTGGCCAGTTGATTTGACCTCATGATTCTCATTTGGTCTGACATGCACTGTGAGCTGTGAGGTCTTATATAGACAGGTGTGTGCCTTTACAAATCAAGTCCTATCAATTTAATTAAACACAGCTGGACTCCAATGAAGGAGTAGAACCATCTCAATGAGGATCACAAGGAAATGGACAGCATGTGACTTAAATGTGTGTCTGAGCAAAGGGTCTGAATATTTATAACCATGTGATATTTCAGTTTTTCTTTTTTAATAAATTTGCAAACATTTCTACATTTCTGTTTTTTTCAGTATAGATAGGGTGCAGAGTGTACATTAATGAGAAAAAAATGAACTGTTTTGAATTTACCAAATGACTGCAATGAAATAAAGAGTGAAAAATTTAAAGGGGTCTGAATACTTTCCGTATCCACTGTACATATATACCCCGTCCTGGTTGGTATATGTCCCGTATCATGGGCACCATCCTGGTATACATACACCCCATCCTGTTATATACATTCTGCATCCTGGTATATGTCCCCACTCTGCCGCTGTTCTTTAATGCATAGAAAAAAAAATGATACTCTCCTTCCCTCCCCCACCGCACTGCGTCCTCTTCTGAAGCAGTAAGCTGACTTCAGAGTGCAAGCGACGGAAGCACGTCAGCTACTGGCCTCTAGGTCCATGGCCCGAAATACACTTCAACTGGATGTGCGTCCGGGGACACACATCCAGTTGAAGCTTCTGCTGGCGTCGGCAGTCCGTCACCCCCATGGGCCTGGGCCCCCAATGCTGGTCATTCATTTCATATGTTGGGTGTCATGATCCTGGTTGGACATGGCAGGTTTTGAATAAGTAACCTTTTTTTTCCTTTGAGCTGGTTGCTTAGAGATAGTTTGCCCCTGGTGGTGGTGAGCGTTATTGCACGGGAATCTCTGGTTACTTTAGTTTAGTGCACGTGATTATAAAGCAGATGTGATTGCTCTGGCTCTGCTATAAAAGAGTGTCAGGTGTTGCAATCACTGTTGATGATAATGGCCTTTTCCAACCATCCTTGGTGAAGGAAGGAACTTGAGAAGAGTCCTGGGCAGCTCAGTCAGAATCCTTGAGTGGCAGCTATGGTGTCAGCGAGGAGTTCTTGCAAAGCTTGGAGGAGTGGCAGCTATGGTGTCAGTGTGGAGTTCTTGCAAAGCTTGGTGGAGTGGCAGCTATGGTGTCAGCGAGGAGTTCTTGCAAAGCTTGGTGGAGTGGCAGCTATGGTGAAAGCTGCGCTCAGATGCTGGACTCTGTTGCTGGAAGAGAGCTGCACTCAGATGCTGGACTCTGTTGCTGGAAAGCTGCACTCAGGTGCTGGACTCTGTTGCAGGAAAGCTGCACTCAGATGCGGAACTCTTGCTGGAAAGCTGCACTCAGGTGTTGGATCCGGTTGGAGGAAAAGATGCACTCAGGTGTTGGACTCTGTTGCTGGGAGCATTAGCAACAGAGCAAAGGTAAGTGGTGTTTCCCTGTTTGTCACTTTCCTCAATATGTGTTTTAGTGCAGTGGTGGGATTAGTTTCTGCACCGTCCACTTCACTGGTAAGGGATTGGTTCAGGGCGAGCTAGGGATTTCAGGTATCCTGATCGGCGCCCGGTGCGGAACCGGCCTAGGGATTGGTAGGAGTGTAGAGACACTGACTCAGGGGAGTGCAGGAGGTCTCCACGTCCCTGTTCCCTATCGCAGGGCCACCATTGTAATTGTTTTCCTGGTTTTCCCCTTTATTCTGAAATTCGCCCAGCTGGAGGAAGTGTATCCAGACATACGTCTACTACTGAAATTCGCCTGCTGGAGGCAGTGTATCCGGCTGCACGCTCTAGTATTTAAATTCGCCCTGCTGGAGGCGGTGTATCTAGGGTCACGCGTGTCATAAAAATTCGCCCTGCTGGAGGCGGTGTGTCCCATCACACGTGACATGACATTGGGCCAATGGGTATAGCAAAGATGGCTACATCTCTAACTATTAATTTCAGAACTATCTCCCAGTGTGTCCTACTGCTCCTCACTGTGAATACAGAGGTTAGACTGTAGGATTACTATATATTAGTGAACTGCAATTTAAAGCACTCGTTCTCTCTCGTCTCTAAATCTACAAAGCATTTCACTTGTTGGGGCAGCAGTATACACTCCAGGGCTTCTTTTCTGCATGCAACCTCCTTTTTTGTGGCCTCCCTTCTAAGACTCTCGTACCCCTCCAATCTATTCTATGCTCTGCTGCCCAACTAATCCACTTATCCACTGTTTAGTAGAATATAATTTTTTATTACAGTGGATCTTCATTTACTTTGTTAATAAAGGAAAAAGATATTCATGGATTTTCCTTATCTCACCTCTATACTCCTGAAAGGTCCTGATGTCCAAAACCAGACCAGCCTCTGGACACACAAGATGCTGTTTTTAGACAAATAGCGGACCCTTTTTCTCCAACACCTGCCATCACTAACATCTTTCCTATCATGTGCTGTACATATACTGTACATAACAGACTAATGCGACGTGCATTGAAGCTCCGCCAACAGCCCAGTCACTCAGAGACTAGGTCCTGCCTCAGTGATGACGAGGTTTGCTTTCAGTTCCGGAAGTTAACTTGACATCACCGGACATCAGAGACAGCTGCAGCCGGAGGTCATGTGATGGGGATGAGCAGACAGCGATAAGCCTGTGAGTTGCGCTATTTGTAAGGTATTTGAACAAAGCCTTATTTCCAAGGTTTAAATCGATCTGCCCATTACACATTGTTGTGGACAAACTCTTTAAATCCACAGCATGTCCACTCTTTCTGCAATTTTGTAGCTTTTTCTACCCACAGAAAGTAATGAAAAAACAATGGTCGCCTGTTTGCAGCAGTTTTGGTGGATAAAATTAACTTTAATAAACATGTACTGTAGACAAATCGCACAATTTATCCGCACCAAAAAATTTGGCAAAAATTGCTCAAAAATACTGAAATATAGGCAATTTGAATGCAGCACTTTTACCACCAAGAGAGCAGGTTTTGGCTGTTGAAAAAATACCCTGCAAAAATGTAAGGTGTTAACATAGCCTTATGGGTGTGTGCACACATTAATAACTTGCTGCAAACATTTCTGCTACAAAAACTGAAAGTGTTGGCAGGCACAACAGCATAAAATACAGGCATTTTTTATGTATTTGATACCATTTTTATGTGTTTTACGCCATTCATTAGAAATACATGAAAAAAGCTGCAAAAATGCTGAAAGAATTGACATGCTGCAGATTTGAAACTGCTTCTAATCTGCAAGAAAAAAGCAACATGTGCATGAGACTTCAGGAATCTCATTCACTTTAGGCCTTTTTCACACTTCAGTTTTTTGCATCAGTCAAAAGCCGCCAAAAGGACGGATGGCGGATCCGTTGTAGTATTGATGACAACGGATGCCACCCGTCCGTTTTCTTGACGGATCCGACAAATGAAGAATTTTAAAGGAATCGCAGGAGAGAGAGAGAGATTTTTTTTGTCCGGCACCCAGAAAGAATTTCGGGTTAAATCAGTGTCTGGAGGATCAGCAACTTTTGGCGGATCCGCAAAAAAACTGATGCAACGGACGGCAATCTGTCACAATCCGCCAATAATGGAAGTCAATGGGGAAAAATACGGATCCTTAAAAGAAAATTGCGGATCCGTTTTTTTCAAAACCTGGCGGATTGTGACTGATTGTAAAAAAACTGAAGTGCGAAAGAGGCCTTACTGGCAGCAAGTAATTCTTCAGTTCAGTTTTTTTTTTGTACAAAACTGTATGGAAAAAAATAACAAAAAGGCAGCAAATACTCTAACTCAGCCAAGTTGATATAAGGTATGGCTTTATTTTTGCGTCTGCCATTACATCATATAGAGGATATGGAGACACGGAGGGTCGGCAGGTGCCCCATTCCGCTAGCTGAAATTGCATGGGCCTGGGATCGTCCCACCGATCGCCCGCTCTCCTTTTAATGTGGGCTTAACGCTGCTCAGACAACACAGAGTGAAGGTTAAACAGTGTGGCAATTCTTTATTGAACCACAAAACAGGCAGATAACACGTAGAACAGTCCAAGCAAAATACCTCAAGATGATGAGTCTCACCCTTCGGGTCTCACCCTTCTGCTGACTCACCGGGATAAGAGCAGCTGTGACTTCAGAGCTTCCAGGAACAACTACCCCCCACCTGTGGCAAGCATAGAGAGGAGGGAATGACAAGCATAGGAAGATGGCAGTCCATTCATGTACAAGGCCTGTTGACCAGAGGGTCATAACCTGGCTTAATCTTCGAGGGTTGATTAGCACACCTGTGGCACACACACAGAGAAAAGGTAACGACAAGTGTAGGAAGATGACAGTCCGTTCATGTACAAGGCCAGTTGACTGAAGAGTCACAACCTGGCTTCTCCGAACATCTCCGTGGAGCCAGGCAACTAGCGGGTCCCAATCCTGGCTTTCTCCAAACATGTCCATGGTTCAGCGATGGTCAGTGGAGCAGATCTATATTCTTCCGACGGGGCTGAGGTCCCTTGGGTAGGTATCCTATAAAGTGATAAATCTGTGTCCCTCATTATGGAGCAATGATGTCTTAGCTGAAGTCCTGTAGAGTCCCTGAATGTTTGGATGGCTTGGCTGAATCTCTGGCTCTCTCTGTCTCTTTATATAGAAGCATGAAACCTCTTTTTATAATTAACAAATGTCCTTCAATCCAGCATCACAGATAGGCCGGAGTCACACTAGTGATTAAATCGGACGAATGCAATGCGATAAAAAATCGCATTGCAGTCGTCCCTATGTTATTCTATGGTGCTGCTCCCATCATCCGTTTTTTTATCGGATCCGTTCCTCGGACCGAGATTGTCACCGATTTTCGGATCAGATTCGCCAATGCAAGTCTATGGATGCGATTAAAAATTGCATTGAAAACGCACCACACGTGTGACTTGCGATTAAATCGCAAGACTTCTCCAGGTCAACAGGAAAGAGCATCAGGCATTGGCATTGGATGTCAATTTGATGCTTAGATGCGAATAAAATCGGTTCATCGCCGGAAAATCGGATGACAGACGGATCCCTGGACAAGAAATCTTTGTGCGATTTCGAACTGTAAAAATCGGACCGATTTTTTAATGGTTGTGTGTGACTCCAGCCATAAGGGGAAGAAAGGTGACGACCAAGTTGCATTGTTTGAATATGCACTCTATTTGCATAGATTTTCCTCCTCTGTTTGGAAGGCCAAGCATACAGGCTGACATGCACAATGTATAATTATCATATCAGTAAACATCAATAGTCATCAAGGATAAGAGCACAATATGTTATATTAAATGTCAACTTGCAAGTCAATATTACAGGCTTACACAAGCAAAAGTCTGTTTTCTTGACCAACCAGAAATAAACACATAAAATTCAAAAATAAACATATAGATAACAGTCTATTCTTTCTGGCTTGCTAAAAGAGTCATCTGGTTAATTAAAATACAATGCTGTGGAATTAAAAGTAGGACTTGTTTCCAAAAATATATCATCATATGTCAATGGAAAAATACGAAACTTCTGACTCCTGGAAGATGTGCATGAAAAACCAAAAGAGGAAAAATTAAAAATGGCCACACATCAGGGGTTAAATATGTGCCATATCAAATTCTATAAGGGATACTTGAAACATTACCCAAAATGTTTATCTTAGTCTCTGTTCACATTCATGCCTTGATTTCCATTTTGATGCATCATGTTAACTTGTCTCTTGAGTAGGTCCATTTTTATACTTTTATTGATTTATAATAGGTCTGTAATTATCCTCACTTTACAGTTTATAAAGAAAGCAGCCAGTTTCTTTCATTTCAGAATTACAGGCTATAGACATCAATCACTTCTAATCACAATGATTTATTATGGTTTTCCAATGAGTCCGTAAAAAAATATTGTCTATCCGTAATTTTTTGACGAGCTGTCCGGAAAAAAATTGAAAGCAAAATTGTCAACCATGCAACAAGACTTTAAATAGAATATAAATGACTTAGCCGACAGCGCTAGCGCTACAGACTACTCAGCAGCAAAATATTAGGACAATACCACAAGATTAGTCCAATAAATGATAATATATAAAGATTTCAATATTTGTGCTCAGAGATAGATCTGTATAAAGAATGAGCTCGCCCTGGATAAAAAGATGGAAAACTGAGTTCAGGACAAAACAGAGAGACGTTAAAAGTCAGGCTCCGCCCTCTTGACACTTTCACATGAAAATGAAAATCGAAAATAGAGGGGTGTACTCAAAATCACATGCATAGGCAACATATAGAAAATGTACTATTTGGAATGAATAAAGGAAACCGTCCACAAGACATTGGATATTGCTTCCCTATATACTGTTATTCAACATGAAAAAGGGTGTGAATCAGTTAAACATTTTATGCTTAAGGATGGTCTTCTGCCGGATGATCAGGTCCAATTTATTTTAGACAGTATACACTTCATTTTAACTCACAATTTTTT
Organism: Dendrobates tinctorius; assembly: GCF_039654945.1. Taxonomy (NCBI): domain Eukaryota; kingdom Metazoa; phylum Chordata; class Amphibia; order Anura; family Dendrobatidae; genus Dendrobates; species Dendrobates tinctorius. Next base: position 10,971,239 of record NW_027361692.1, read on the forward strand.
TCGATTTGGAGTGCACTACTACTCACAGCAGTGGGGGACTGCCATGGGCACCAGGTTCGCCCCTAGTTATGCAAACCTGTATGTGGGTAGGTGGAAACAGGAGACCATATACCCGGGAGGTTCCCTGCGGGCGAACCTGGTGCTATGGCAGAGGTTCATAGATGATATTGTTTTTATTTGGTCTGGTGGACCTATTTTATTGGGAGAATTTTTAAATGAATTAAATAAAAATCAATATTTTTTAATATTTACGGCCACCACCAGTCATAAAGAGATCAATTTTTTAGATTTGAAAATTTTTACAGAAAATGACCATATAGAAACCCAGGTTTATCATAAACCAACAGATTCGAACAATTTTATCTCCCTGGATAGCTGCCACCTTCCGAGTTGGCTTGTGAATGTACCTAAAAGCCAGCTTATAAGGGCTCACAGGAATTGCTCTAAAATACAAGATTTTGACAAGGAGGCGGTGCTTCTGACTAATAAGTTTGTCCGAAAGGGGTATGATATCGAATCCCTGCGTGAAATTAGGGAGACTGTTAGAAATATACCAAGAGAGGATTTATTGATACAATGGAAGAATAACACTGAGTGTTCCATTATCGAGGATATTCCCATTATTACGCAGTATAATGCCAATAGTAAAATTCTTAGAAAGATTGTTAATAGACATTGGAATATATTGAAGAATGATAAAGTGATTGGAGAAATGTTACCAACTCATCCCCGATTTGTCTTCAGGAAGGCAAACAACCTTGGGAATGCAATAGCCCCCTCTATTCCTAAACCCATGTCGATAAATCATGTTCATTTGCATACACCACCAAAAGGGTTTTTCCCATGTAGAAAATGTGGACCCTGTAGAAAACTAGGGCTCAGAAAGCAATTGTCCATTATAAATAAATCTCAGGAGGTTAAAATTAAGGATTTTATTACTTGTGAAACTAAGGGAGTCATTTATAGGATCACTTGTCCTTGTGGAAAATTATATATTGGTCGCACTATACGTCCACTATATATAAGAATAGCGGAGCACTTGCGTAATATTAAGAATAAATTCAGTGGTCGCCCCCTTTCAAATCATTTTTTAATCCATCATGGGGGCTCCATGAAAGGTATAATAGTAACAGGTATCAAAGTGGTTAATAAGAGCTGGAGGAGAGGTAATTTCATCCATCAGATGTCTAAAGAGGAGAGTAAATGGATTTTCATGATGGACACATTGATGCCCAATGGGTTAAATAGTGAAATCGAGCTTTTTGCCTTCAATGTTTGAATTGGAACTTGAGATGCTGGAGGGTATAAAAATGCTGTCTATCTGCTATGGAGTATCCCTGAAGAAGGAATCCGTTGATTCAGAAACGCGTTGGATGTTTTTTGAGCTTCCCCGCTCTCCATAGCTAGTCACGTGAGTTATCACGTGACTGTGACGTCACGCAAGGTCCTGTGAACCTTGTTAGCTATACACTGCGTGCGACGCTACCGCTCCTAGTTGAGGCGGTCGCAAGGCAGACAGGACGCTTGTCTCTGGCCGGGACAGCGTCCATTACCCAAAGCATTAGTTCCCTGTTCTTAATCTGGTTACTACATCCGTGGACCCTATACTGGACATCGATATTTCTACACCGGAATCCCTCCCTCATAGGACCTGTGCTGGTAAGCACTTCACTATAAAGCTGCTGATCTCCAGGTAATTTCCTCACCATCTTGTGGACAGTTTCCTTTATTCATTCCAAATAGTAAATTTTCTATATGCTGCCTATGTATGTGATTTTGAGTACACCCCTCTATTTTCGATTTTCATGTTCATGTGAAAGTGTCAAGAGGGCGGAGCCTGACTTTTAACGTCTCTCTGTTTTGTCCTGAACTCAGTTTTCCATCTTTTTATCCAGGGCGAGCTCATTCTTTATACAGATCTATCTCTGAGCGCAAATATTGAAATCTTTATATATTAAGACTTTAAATATCCTGGTTTTCTGCAGTATACTCTAGTCTACACTGAGGTTTTAAAATGTGAATTCCGAGTAAGGTGCCGAGATTGCGCAGCTGTAAGAGTGGGATGCCGGCAGTCATAGACAGCCAGACTTCACATATACAAACAAGGCAGAGATGGTTTTTGAAAATAATTTCTACAGAAAGAAGAACACAAATTTAAATGTTTTATGATCATATAAGACTAAATGTGAAAAACGTATTCCATGTTTTTTTATTTTTACATTTGCCCCCTATATCAGCAAAAAAAAAAACAGTATAAAAAGGACAATTTTTTACTGAAAAAAAAGGCAAAAATAATTTGAATATCTGAACAGGAGCATCTTTTAGAACCAATACAAGTGCATGTATAAAAGAATATGGAGTGTGAGGTGGCAGCGTCTGCATACACGGTGTGAATCCAGGTGGGTAGCTTTGGTTAACCCTATATTCTGATGGCCTAGTCATTCTTTATTGAAATTGCACTATGCACTTCACGGTTTTTGTATTAATCATGATAATTTGGCCATGCAATAATAATTGTTAATATGTATTCCTGGTATTATGGTGAAAAGCAGATTGATAATTAATTATGTGCATATTAAATAAGACAATTATACAAATATATTTTTTTCTGCTTTTCAACATCTTTTTAACCCCCTTTTTTTGGGGATTAAAACCCCTTACATTGTCTACTGTGCATGTTGATCTGCTTCCTCTGCAGGAATTTTTTTATTGGTTTTTATATGTAAAATCTTGTTGGTGTCTTTGTGACTAAATAAAAATTATATATTTGATAATTTCATCTTTGGAGTTTTTTTTCTTAAGTAGAATTTGTTTGGTTTTATGTTTAAGGTGTCTACTTAAAAATTTACATATAAGAATTTAGGGTAAATATTTGGTAATCTCCTATGTTTGGAATAAAGAAAAAAAATATGTGCCTGGTCAGGAAAGGAGAAAATGGACCGGTCCTTAAGTGGTTTATTTCCAAACCTGACCAGACCAACAGAGAAAATACCTACTGCAATATAACCTTTGCCGAAATAATGTCTCTTTATGCAGCCTTTTTCTTTTATCTCTAAGAACAATGCTCTTCGCTCATTGTTACAATATTTTTCTAGTACGATTTCTACATGTTGTCTGCAGTTGCATCCCACGAGGAAGTAAGATTGCTACAATGATTAATCACTGTTCTTTTAATAAGATTGCAATCTCCATAAAAATAAAAAAAAAATAAAAAACTTCAGCTAAGCAAACATCCTCCCTTGGTAATCCAGGATTATGTACTCCCCTTTCTAAATAAGCCCATATTATTAGATGTTCTAGATGGCCGGAAGCACATTAATATTTTATTTTAGATAGCTAATTTAGGGCCAAATTCATAACAGGGTGGTCTCACGCAATCTGCTTCTCTTTTTCCATTCCTAAGAATGCAAGTACATCATGACCAAGCTCCATGACGTGGATGTGAAATGCCATGACATATGACTAGTCATTCTCATTATAGCCGAAATCTGTTCTCATTTCCAAAATGAGTTGGAAAAGCAAGAACCAATGGAGCAGAGGAGGAGATGCCACCTCATCTACCCATTCTAACTGGCACTTGGCTATATGAACTATACATTGCATTTTCCCACTTACCCATAACTTGAGTATTTTTGGGATTGAAAATGGCTGATCTATCAAAAAATATATATTTTCATATGTCCTATCATGAGATTTGGATGTCATAAAGAAATGTATCTCAGTCCTAGCATGGGAGACTCAATACACTTAAATGTACACTGTAGATTCAATGTGAGTTGTTGATTATCCATTGTTCATGTGCTCTACTAAGAAGTACTTAAAGGGGTTGTCCGGCCTTGGGCTACAAATTTGCAGTCACTATGTGACTGCAGACTAGCGAATCCTCATATCGCGTGTACTGCACACTGTGAGGATTCTCCAAGGCCGGATGTGTGACCACAAATGTGTGATTTGCAAACAAGCAAGTGCATTGAGTGAGACTGGACACAGTCTAGTCGGAATGTGGCCGGAAGTATGCAAATTGCATACTGCGTTCACAGTGCACATTGTGAGAATTCACAAGTCTTCAGTCACATATAGTGACTGCAGACTTGTAGCCTTAGGCTGGATGATCCTTTTCAGTTATAGAAGGGTGTCTCCTTTTTGGGACCTCCCACTCCATGAATTTCCATTGAAAGACCATGTACCCATTATTGTTTTTTCGGCATGATCACATGTAAAAAAATATTGGAGATATGTTCATTTTTGATCCAATGGATCAAATTCACCCCCCCCCCAATTTGAATGTGTTTGTGAGACAAAAAAAACAGATAGCATCCAGATGTTGCCCGTGTGTTGTCCATTTTTCACTGAACAGTGGATCACAAGAATCTGTAGAAAAAAAAAAATCCTAGAATTTACGGTAGTTTATTTCATATGAAAAAAATTTATGACAAGAATTGTAATAAATCACAAGGTCTAAAAATGAATCCTGCACACTGACAATACAGTTCATCTTTCACATGTGAGAAACAAATGGACACCTGAATAAGGCAGGAGGCAAATAAGTGCCAATGGGGTTACATCGATTAGAACAGTTGACCACTGGGTGAGTCACCAAGTGTTACGTGGCTTAATTTTAAAAAGCCAATACAAAACTACAGTTTTACCTTTATTTTATTTAATAAAAACCCTTCTTGGGTTACTTAGCCTTTGCCCTCCGAACCAAATTCTGTAGTACATGAATACAGAAAGATGCAGTTCTGGAGTCTGTTGAATATAAGGGGTTGGTTTGGGGCTTTATTACTTTTAGGGCCGGGTCTAGAGTTTGATTAATTTTAGAGGCCCCATTTTTGAACACACATGAACGTCTCATGTCTTGTGGGAGTATACTGGCTCTGGGGATGAGCCTGTTCCAACGCCCAGCAGGTGTCGGCTGTTATACAGCTGGCTCTCACTTGTAACTACTGTGATAAGAGATGATTCAAGTGAACGCCATAGATGCCACAGTCAATAGCCCTCCCACAGTGGTCACATCACCTCTTACAAAAAAAAAATTATAAGACGGCTCCATCAAAGAAAAAAAAAAAATCCCTGAGAACATGGCCCTGGAGTGCTTTATTTGAATTGATCGATGGTTGCATGCCAGCGCTTGATTCAAACCGGCAATTTAGAGCCCTGAAAAAAGTGCATGAAGTGAATTATTTTAAGCAGTCTGAATTAATTTTAGGGGTTTCACCTAGAGCCTGAATTCATTTTAGGGGTCTAATTTAAGGTTTGAATTATAATGCGGTCTAGCCTTGAGACCGATTTGCCTAGATTTTGACCTCCTGTTTGCAAATAATTTGCAGAAAAAAAACTGATCCATTTTTCTCAAATTGCAGATGTGAACAGCTCCTTGATGACCTCCTCCTGCGTATTATACTGTGTCTACGGTACTAAACTCTATGTGTGTGCTCCGCTGTTCCGTCTACATACTGAAAATAGCTTTCTGTTACTTGGCTCTATGATTTCTGCGTACACTCTTGGTCATTCTAGATGATAAATATGCTACTTTCTAATATACTTGGTGTTTCAGTTCTTCATCATTTTCAAGTTCTCTGTTGCAAGTTTATGCAGGTTCTAGCTAAAGCAGTTGTCCGGCCTTAGGCTAGAAGTCTGCAGTCATTCTATGTGACTGAAAACTTGTGAATAGTCACAGTGTGTGCACTGTGCACTGTCAGGATTCTCTGGTGCCGACACTGGAGTGGCAGGTTCGTGAATGCAAGTAAGAGATTTACATGCATGTGGCCATGTGACTACTAGAAGTTTACGGCCTCATTTAATGCAAGTGTATTGAACAAGGATGGACATGTCTAGTCAGAATGCGACCGGAAGTATGCAAATTGCATAGTAGCTGTCACGTGACTGACTGCTCCTTCTACTGTCACTGGAGAATTCTCACAGCGCGCAGTGCACTTGAAGTCTAAGGCCGGGGTCACACTGCGTTTTAGGCAGTTCGTTGACGGACTGCGTTACACTGCGGTATAACGCGGTGTAACGCAGTCCGTTAATGCTGCCATTGAGCCCCATTGTCGGGCGCATTGCGACGCATGCCGTAAAGCGGCCCGTGTTCCCGATGTGCCGTCATTCACTGATGGAGCCTCGGACGCGGCCTGCAGTGTCTGAGGCTCCGTCACCGCTAGCGCTGATGAATCATCGCGTTATGCTATACCGTTAGAAGCCCGTCAACGCTATGCGTTGAATGGGCTGCTAAAATGTAATGTGAACGCAGCCTAAGGCTGGACAACTCTTAATACAAAAAAAAATGTACCTGAGCAATAACTGGCAGGTAATTGCAACTTATCTGCCTATTGTACACGGCGCCGTTCTTCACCCGGTACAAAGCAGTCACATACCGCTCCTGCTGGGGATTCAGCCGCCTCTGCCGACGAGATGGGTGTGACTTCCGACTTCATTCTCACTGACAGCCGACTCCCCTATCTCCCCTAGTTAGGCAGCGGGGTTCCGGCTGTCAATCAGAATGACGCCGGAAGTTCCACCTAGTCGACAGAGCTCAGCAGAAAAGAAGCCTCCGCTTTGTAGACACGACATCAGCAGAGGCTTCTGTATCCCTGGCAGGAGCGGCCTGTAACCGCTCTGTGCTGGGGAAGAACAGCGCTGTGCACAACAGGCAGGTAATTTACAATTACCTGCCTGTTAGTGCTCAAGTGTGTTTTTTTTTTTGTAAAGTCCTGGATACTCCCTTTAAGCTTGGCGGGCCTTTTGACATGCTTAAAGTTATCCAGCCAGGTATAGGACAGACAATGTGACACAGGCACCCATATGCTAACATATCATACCACAGCAAAAATAATTACATTTAATAAATAAGTTTGACGTTGCTAAAAGTCGAAAACATGCTAATATTTATCCATCAATCATAATTACTTTATTGAAAATTTAAACAGGGAACCTCATAGCACCATAGGAGCAGCAGCTAACACCCAGGAAATGTTACGTGGGAAGTGAGGGTTACAGCAATTAAACACATGCTAAAGTTGTGAAGCTCGGGAAGATCTATAATAAATGCTGCAAAAATAAATATTTTTCGGGACTAGTTTGGAAAACATCATATTGTTAAAAACAGCAACACAACATTTCAATCTAATCCCAGTTTCTTTTGTGTTCAGGGATGTTCCCTCATCACAGGAACCTCTCAGCAGGATATATATATCATATGCAACTTCCCAAATATTTACCAAAAGACTGTTTTCCTTAGCTCTATGCCAAAAATACAAGCTTCTCTTTGGGCTCATTCACACACGAGTTCCTCATGTACAAGTCCTACCCATGATGTGTTGTATTGTAATGTAAATACTGTGTTGCAAATACTGCATAATGTGAATTGTAATGTATTGTGATATGGAGTGTGATTAGTAGTATTGATAGTGTAATATAATATGCATAGTGTTAGGCCATGTGCACACATTGCGGATTCGCGGATTTGGAAAAATCCGCAGGTAAATCCAAAGGTCAAAAGACCTGCGTTTTGCCTGCGGTTTGACACCTGGACAATGGAGTAGGTGTAAATCCGCTGCGGATTCCGCACAAAGAATTGAAATGCTGCGGATTTAAAACCGCAGCAAATCCGCGCAGAAAAATCCACAGCGTATGCACTGCGTTTTTCATTTTCCATTGACTATAGTGGTACTGTACGCAGGGCCAAAAATGCTGCGGATCCGCAGCAGAATCTGCAACGTGTGCACATGGCCTTATAGGTAATGTTGGAAATGTATAATGTAGGATGTGATAATGTAGGGTATTATAATTTATAGTAATGTTAGATCAGAAATGTAATCTATAGGGATGTAGATAGTTGATGATAGGGTAAGTTAGGAGTTTAACGCCGGAGGGTGTATGCAATGCTAGTGGATGTGGACCCACTAGGGACTGTGGTGTCAGGATTCCTGGTCTGTACAGGAATCGGGAGGGTGAGGTGCAGTATTTAGCTTTACCTGTTATCCCGAGTAGCCTTTCTAGCATAACAGCCAAGGTCAGGAACGGAAATGTCAGATAAGACGGGTAGGCAAGACGGGTCAGTAACGGGAGAAACAAAAACACACAAGCTCAAACACATCACTAGCAGGACAAACAGGCTAAGAACCAAGGTTCAGACCAGGAGTGGTGGGAGGAGCTGCCAAATATAGAGCTTGTTGACAGGGGATAGGCTGGGAAACCTAATCTCTGCATGACAAAGCAGGGTTAAATTCTTCGAGAGACCAGCCACACCCCCTTAAGGCAAAATGGAAATCACCCTAAAATGCAGAAGTGCTGCAAGAGGCAAAACTCAGCGAGCCATGGGATGACCACGGTGAGTAGGGCTGTGCTGAGGAGGCATACAGGTTACCACCGTGACAGTACCCCATTGGAGCATCTGACCAATGGATCAGTCAACAACCAGCACGAGTAGCTGGAACCAAGAAAGACTTAGAAGAACCGAGTCCACAGAGCTAGGTAGCACATAAAAAGAGATGCTTTCAGAGTGCGGTGTTCAGATTTGCAGAGTGAGAGGCAGTGTGATATGACAAATAGGATCCTCCAGGTTTCCCAGGCAATGGAGGCAACAACCAGGGGACGAACAAGCTACTGCTTAGGAAGCTGATCATCCAGGTCAGGATCAATGAGGTTGGCAATGGATACATGTCTAAATGGGCTGACCAGCGGAGAGTGACCTCTCTCCCCAAACCAAGGTGACTTGGGTGAAAAGTTTTGGAGCGCTAAATTTCCCATCCAGGGTCATCTCTCCGACTGTCCAAAGACGCTAGAGGTTTCCAGGCCTAACTGGGCACTGACAAACATAATATCCCTCGCTTCCACAAAACATGCACACATTGTCACGACACCTTTGCTGTCGCTCTTGTACAGAGAGTTTGGCTAGCCTTACCTGCATTGGCTTTACAGCAGGAGGGGAGGCTGGTGGTAACAAAGGGTGCTGAAAGGTTGGAACTGACCTCGCCCATGGAAACGGAGATCAATTGTAGAAGTGAGGTGTAGAACGGCATCCAGAGAGGACAGTATATCTCTGTCTGCCATCTCATCCATGATGCGACCAGACAGGCCCTGCCAGAAGGTTGCCACCAGAGACTCTCCATTCCAGAACAGCTCCGTCGCCAAGGTGGGGATGCGTAAAGTATACTGAGCCATAGTAACTGTGCCCTGTCTTGGAGTTAGTAGTGACGAAGCGGAAGACAAAGTTCAGCCAGGGTCCACGAATACTGCCTGAAACATCTCCAAGAATCTTCCAACAAAGCCAGTCTTGGGACCCACATGCTCCCAAAAAGGGTTTGCCAAAGCCAGGGCCACAGCAAAGAGTCCATGAAGGAATCTTGGTCTGGCCCAAAGGGAAAAGATAAGCATAGATAGTGAAGTGGATCTGGCACTGGTTAATGAAGCAATGGCTTTCCATGGGGTCTCCATCAAAGCGGGACGGAAGTGGAAGCTAAAGCTTAGCTGCTCAACCAGAATCTGGAACACCAGGCGACTCTCCTGGACATGATGTCGATGCTGAGGAAAGCGGACCTGACACGGTTGAAGCGTGGGATAGGGCGGACACAGAAGTGGACAAATCTTGCAGCAGAGTGGCCATTACATTAATCAACAGCATTAGCTGGTCTTGATGCTTCTGTTGAGCACGTACTTCTCGTACAAGACTTGTACTAGAGACTTGGTTTCACTAGAACTCGAGATGTCAGTGAGTTGCATGGCCCGAAAGTAATGTAACGCTGTAGGTTGAATGCAATGCTGGTAGATATGGACCCATTGCGCCACAGGTCAGGCTTCCCCTGGAGGGGCATAACTAGGTGTCTACCGGGTCTTCTCTAGAGCCTCAGATGGTGACGATAGGCTGGGCCACAGGTATCGCTCCAGGGCAGCAACTGACCAGAGGGTCAGAGGCCCGGGCACGCTATACAGGGGGGTGTAGCCATTCTAGTGTAGTTAAAAACCAGTCATTGAAATTACAATAAGGTTTTATTTCCTTGCCGCTTCAGTTTTTTGCTCTGCTCCTATCTTCTGTTTCTTTTTAGGAAGTAGGTGGCATATTATCTAATAGTACGTACAGTAGCATCTAAAAGTTTGGGCACCCCTGGTCAAAACTACTGTTATTTTGAACAGTTAAGCAAGTTGAAGATTAAATGTCCTCTAAAAGGGCTAAAATAAAAGATTACACACTTCCTTTGTATTTTAGGCAAAAATATATATATTGTCTATGGGTCAGTGAAAAAAATCCAGACCACACTAGGATGACATCTGTGTCCTGTTCGTCTTTCACTGACAGATAGAAAACAGTAGGCGGGGAAACTTTTTTTTTCTCAAAGGTGGAAAAAAAATATGAAAGTAAACTCTGATGACACTATGATGAAAATCATTAATGAAATTTGGCCCGTTTTTCTCATACGTGAAAAAATAAATAAATCTAAATGAGCCTTTACAGAGTTCAAGATTCATAAAATGCAAAGGAACGAAAAAAGAATCTGAAGAGGTAGAAATGACCAAGGAGAAATCTGGAACGCTACACTCGGAGTGAATACCACTCACAAATGCAACCAAGCCTTCAATGAATTGTAATCAGCCTGCAACTTTCACCCGGACGTCTACCTTGGTAGATAGAAGAGAAAAAGAGAGAGCACTAAACAAACAGGAAAAAAGCTGGCAGGCTGGCACTTCTTTTTTTCTGTTTGTTTAGAGTTCAAGATTCAGGGATTTTGAGCACAATTCTATTAGGGACCGTTCAGACAAGTGTACAGTCAGTCCGTGTGCTGACACCACACTGACCCAATTAATAACCAGTGTGACTGTGCAAACTGGCAATTTCTCATAGCAATGGTTCATGTGGAAAAAAAATTGGAGCATCCACTAGTCTGGCTCGATTCATGGACCAGACTTGTGCATTACAACAGCAGGAAGCTACCCATAGATCCGGTCACGTCCTCAATTTCTGGATGTGGGTTGAACAAATTTTAGTACAACCGTGTGAACCAAACCTTAATTTTTTTGTTTTGTTGGTTTTTGATGTTGATTATTATTGTCACTTGCTTTTCTCATGCATTTTTTCCTAAAATACTTGCGAAAACATGCCACACAATTAGAGCATGCTATATTTTGGGGATCTTGGCCACTATGCAAAAAAAAAAGCAATGTGTGAAAACACTGGGTGACCTTACAGCTCTGTTGCAGTAATTTGTGCCTGTTCGATATATCTGATTATGGTTTGCAGAAATCCATCTGCTTCCAGCTGAAACAATCCTATGTAGATAAATAAAACTGATTTTCAGCTGCAGAAAAATGGCACAAGAAATCTGGTATCTGGCACTTTTGAATTCACCCATACAAGATACTTCTACATAATCTAACATTCACATCCTTTTTCTTCACCAAATTCACTAGGGACCCCATTAGACTGAAGACAAAACAACCACAATGGACACAGACAATTCAATAAATAGGTTTTCCAAATTTACAGAAACTAAATTTAAAATGAAACGCACCTTTCTAAAATACTTCAATGGCAATTTACCAGTAGTGTCAAACTATTGGGTGCATGGATTTAAAAGGGAATCAGTTTTTCCTGATATAACCTACGGCCATCACCTTTCAGCACCATACCACAGCATTCTATAAAGCTACACATAAGCCTCCAATTCGTCCTGCAAGGCAAAATAATACACCTTTTATTATACTCACCTAAGGTGCGGTCCGGTGGGCATCTCTGGTCTTGGTGCGGTGCCTCCTCTGTTATTGCGATGCGGTCTTCCTTCTCTGCTTCCACGCAGGTGCATTTCTTTCTACCCTGCTGAGGGCAAGGCAAAGTACTGCAGTGCGCATGCACTGGCCGGCGCATGCACACTGCAATATTTTGCTCCATCCCTGTCAGGGCAGAAAGAAGTTCACCTGCGCAGAAGACTGAAGGGGGACACTGTGTGGGTGATGTAGGACACGTAACCCACACAAAGCAAAGAATGAGAACGGCACCACACCAAGACCAGCGATGCTTATCAGACCGGACCACCCCTTAGATGAGTATAATAAAAGCTCTTTATTTTGCCTTGCAGGGCAAATTGGAGTCATATGTGTACCATTATAGATTATTGTCACATGGGGCTGAAATTGGTGGCTGTAGGTTATATTGGAAAAAATGGTAGCAAGTTCCCTTTAAAGAGGACCTATTACCAGGATTTTAGACTCTTAAAGGGAATCTGGCAGCAGGTTTTTTTTTTTTTTACAGGTGATCAGCTATCGTATATTTTGTTACAGGTGATTGGTATTTTCCCCATCCTCTTCTTCACTGTCTTGTGTCTGGCTGTAAGACAATAAACTGCAGCAGGAACCTCCCCCTCTTTTCTTTCTGCAGTAGGAACAAGCATCATTAAGCACCAACCCTTATATGGCCATTCACTAGCCAAAAATGGTATTGATCAGTAACAAATGAACCCCAGTAGACTCGGCAAGATTTCTACTTGCCTGATTAATCAACATACCAAAAATCCTGGAGACTGAAAGACGATGTTGGCAATAATATTTCCATCATGCAATTCTAGGATTAGTGTTCCTTTAATTTCAGTTTACATAAAACCAAACAACCTATCATACATTCTGTGACCTATAGGTAGCACCTTCCTTGTCTCCTGTTATACAACTGTCAGATCAAATGGTACATCTCAACACCCAATCTGGCAACAGCTATTTCACCAAACCTCCCAATACATATGGACGCACAGCTTGGACTGTATATTCAATGGTCAATGGAGAGTGGTAGGTAAGTGACGGACAGAAATCTCTGGTAGAGTCTTATCACAGAACAAAAGAATCAGGCATTATAATTCAATAAGCCTCTTTTAATCCTACACAAATCATCAACATATAGTCATGTTTTAAATGAGGCATGAACTCGTGAGACGGGGACATAATACTACCACTTTATTAAATACTAGCTGAAGAGCCCGGTGCTGCCCAGGCATAGTAACGAACTACGGTTAGTTATAACAAATTATAATGATTATATCTCTATATATAAAGCTGAGTGTAGAGCCCCGCCCATTCCGCATAGCCACATTCACTATAATATCCCACATCATCCCGTCAGCCAGAGCTACCGGACTACTACCCATAATATCCCACATCATCCTGTCAGCCAGAGCCACCGGACAACTACCACTAATATCCCACATCATCCCGTCAGCCAGAGCTACCGGACTACTCCCCCTAATATCCCACATCATCCTGTCAGCCAGAGCCACTGACTACCCATAATATCCCACATCATCCCCTCAGCCAGAGCCACTGGACTACTCCCCCTAATATCCCACATCATCCCATCAGTCAGAGCCACCGGAGAACTACCACTAATATCCCACATCAACCCATCAGCCAGAGCCACCGGACAACTACCACTAATATCCCACATCATCCCGTCAGCCTGGAGTCAGAACCAGAGCGCTGAGTGGAACGGTCCTAACTTCCATACTGGGGACCCCTTTAAGAGAGGCCTGGCGTCAGAACCAGAGCGCTGAGTGGATTTGCCCTGACTTCCATACCAATGATCCCTTTAATAGAAGCCTGAGGTGAGAATCAGAGCGCTGAGGGATTTACCCTAACTTCCATACCGGAGATCCCTTTAAGAGAGGCCTGGGGTCAGTACCAAAGTGCAGAGTGAATTCTCCCTCACTTCTGTACTGAGGATCCCTTTAAGAGGGGACTTGGGTCAGAACCAGAGCGCTGAGTGGATTTGCCCTGACTTCCATACCGGGGATCACTTTAAGAGAGGCCTGGGTCAGCATTAAAGTGCTGGATGGATTTGCCCTGACTTCCATACCGGAGATCCCTTTAAGAAAGGACTGGGGTCAGTACCAAAACACAGAGGGGACTTGCCCTAAATTCCATACCAATGATCCCTTTAAGAAACCCTGGGGTCAGTACCAATGCGCAGGATGGATTTGCTCTGACTTCCATACCAATGATCCCTTTAAGAGGGAAGATGTGCCTATGGGATGGAGGATGTGTAATGGGGATATAGGCACGGGAGGGGGGCTTCATTTCTGTCATGTGGTCTCTGATCCTTTCAGGGTGCAGATAATGGCTGGGAGCTTATGTTCCCAGGGATGCTATATTTCTCCCACCATGTTAGTGTCTGCTGAGGTGTTGTCAAGTAGGAAAACTGTTGGTCATAGCAACCAATCACAGCTCAGCTACTTTTAACTAGCTCTGGTGAAATAAGAGATGCTTAGTGATTGTTTGCAAGGAAAACTGTTGCTCATAGCAACCAATCACAACTCAGCTTCCTATGAACAGCTCTGGTGAAATGAAAGATGCTTCGTGATTGGTTGGTGATACACACACACATTCATTTTTATATATAGAGATTGGTTTGACCCCATCTGGAATATGCAGTTTAGTTTTGTTCATTTTGGTGGAGTCGCAGTTGGAATCTGTATAAAATGGACCAACTCTGACTCCTAAAATATATAATAACTTGGGATCATTAGTTCAGTGCCAGGTGTGCTGTAAACATTTTCAGAAGAATTTGGGAGAGTTATGAAATGTCCTATAAATGACTGTTCTGTTCCTGATCTATGGATCTCTGCTGTTAGATGAGATGAATCTGTGCTGCACTTTATGCACATGCTCAGTAGTGAGGCAGTGCTGTGGGGTCAGAGTCTGAGCCGTGTTATGAAATATCCTATAAATGTCTGTTCTGTTCCTGATCTAAGGATCTCGGCTGTTAGATGAGATGTATCTGTGCTGCACTTATGTACATGCTCAGTAGTGTCCAGTGCTGTGGGGTCTGAGTCTGAGCCGGTGTTATGAAATGTCCTATAAATGTCTGTTCTGTTCCTGATCTAAGGATCTCGGCTGTTAGATTAGATGAATCTGTGCTGCACTTTATGCACATGCTCAGTAGTGAGGAAGTGATGTGGGGTCAGAGCCGGTGTTATGAAATGTCCAATAAATGTTTGTTCTGTTCCTGATCTATGGATCTCTGTTGTTAGATGAGATGACTCTGTGCTGCACTTTATGCACCTGCTTAGTAGTGAGTCAGGGCTGTGGAATCTGAGCAGGTGTTATGAAATGTCCTATATGAAATAGGAAATAGGAAATGTCCTATAGCATTGCTGTGGGATCAGAGTCTGAGCCGTGTTTTGAAATGTCCTATAAATGTCTGTTCTGTTCCTGATCGAAGGATCTCGGCTGTTAGTTGAGATGAATCTGTAGTAATGGCCCGGATTGGGGGGTGGTCCACTGCTTACCTGCAGACGACACAGAGACGAGACGGAGGCAGATTTTCGAGTACAACAGGTCCGAGTGAATTGGCCGTCCTCCTGACGACCGCAGCAATACACCGCAGCACCTTTACAGCTCTCCGTATTCAGGCCCGGGTACCTGCACCTTCCTTCTGTCGTAGTGACGTTCCTCTCGGCTTTCACTGGGGCTGCCCTAGACCTATCTACCGCCAGCGCTTCACAAGTCCGAGGTCGTCGTCAATTTGGTACCCCCGGGGCCTCGTCTGTTCTGCGGTTCTTCATGTCGGGGCCACCCTCCTGACTTCTTTTCTCCTCAGTCCCCTGGTCGAGTTCCCCACTGCTGTTCATTCTCCTTCAATGTCTCTTCTCCTCCTGAGCTCCTCCCAGGACTGGAACCCTCTGGAACACTCTCCTGTCCTATTTATCTCCCTCCTCGGGAAATCCTCTCCTAGGTTCCTGTCTCCCCGCCCCCATGACTAAGCAGTTTCTAAAGCCACAAGCTGCTGTCAAGTCCTGTAATCACGTTCCCCCCTGCCATCTTGTGGTCAAACTTAGGTACTGCACTCCTATTCCATTTTCCCACAGCTGTTTCCCTTCTATTATTATGAACGTCCATCTACAGTGCACCCAGCATCCCTTCTTCCAACAGACAAGTCCGTCCGTCAGGTCACCTTCCCTACAAATCTGTGCTGCACTTTATGCACATGCTCAGTAGTGAGGCAGTGCTGTGGGGTCAGAGTCTGAGCCGTGTTATGAAATGTCCTATAAATGTCTGTTCTGTTCCTGATCTAAGGATCTGGGCTGTTAGATGAGATGAATCTGTGCTGAACTTTATGCACATGCTCAGTAGTGAGGCCGTGCTGTGGAGTCTGAGCAGTGTTATGAAATGTCCTATAAATGTCTGTTCTGTTCCTAATCTAAGGATCTCGGCTGTTACATGAGATGAATCTGTGCTGCACTTTATGCACATGCTCAGTAGTGACCAGTGCTGTGGGGTCTGAGTCTGAGCTGGTGTTATGAAATGTCCTATAAATGTCTGTTCTGTTCCTGATCTAAGGATCTCGGCTGTTAGATGAGATGAATCTGTGCTGCACTTTATGCACATGCTCAGTAGTGAGGCAGTGCTGTGGGGTCAGTGTCTGAGCTGTGTTATGAAATATCCTATAAATGTCTGTTCTGTTTCTGATCTAAGGATCTTGGCTGTTAGATGAGATGAATCTGTGCTGCACTTATGTGCATGCTCAGTAGTGTCCAGTGCTGTGGGGTCTGAGTCTGAGCCGGTGTTATGAAATGTCCTATAAATGTCTGTTCTGTTCCTGATCTATGGATCTCTGCTGTTAGATAAGATGAATCTGTGCTGCACTTTATGCACATGCTCAGTAGTGAGGCAGTACTGTGAGGTCAAAGTCGGTATTATGAAATATCCTATAAATGTCTGTTCTGTTCCTGATCTAAGGATCTTGGCTGTTAGTTGAGATGAATCTGTAGTAATGGCCCGGATTGGGGGTTGGTCCACTGCTTACCTGCAGACGACACAGAGACGAGACGGAGGCAGATTTTCGGGTACAACAGGTCCGAGTTTATTGGCCGTCCTCCTGACGACCGTAGCACCTTTACAGCTCTCTGTATTCAGGCCCGGGTACCTGCACCTTCCTTCTGTCGTACTGACGTTCCTCGTGGCTCTTTCACTGCGGCTGCCCTAGGCCTATCTACAGCCAGCGCTTCACAAGTCCGAGGTCGTCATCAATTTGGTGCCCCCGGGGCCTTGTCTGTTCTGCGGTTCTTCGTGTCGGGGCCACCCCCCTGACTTCTTTTCTCCTCAGTCCCCTGGTCGAGCTGTCAGGGTCCTGACAGCGCCAACGTACAGCCTCCACTAAGCAGGTACTCACCCGCACCGTAGGGACCCCTGGGTACAAGAACAGCCGGAAAATAAAGATGCACAGGACCTGAATGTAGAAGTTTAGCAAGCTGGCACAGGACCTACGGTCATGTGAACGGTCATGTGACTGCAAGGGGGCGGGGCTTAGCGTCCTGCTTTCAAAGAAGGCAGAAAACTCAAAGTCGGGCAAAGCGGGGGTCATGCACAGTACAGGCAAGCGAGGTACAGGAGGGATAAACAGACGGGAGGTCAGACAAAGCCAAAGGTCATACACAAGATATCAGTAAAGTACCAGGGATGAGACAGAACGGATAGTCAGGGCCAAGCAGAGATGAAAACCAAACAGACGTAGAAGGTACCAGGCAGAATCCAAAGCAAAATCCAGAGAACAGACTGAGTCGTACACAGAGAATCAAGCAACCAGAACACAGCACTAACACACTCAGGGGTCACCACACAATGCCAAGGGCGAAAGTATAACTGACGGGGGATGGGAGCTTCCTGAGGCTATAAGAAGCCTCCCCAGAACCAATGAGAGACCACCATAATAGGTCCCAGGTGTGCAGGTGAGAGTCTGCACTGAGGTCAGAACATTAACCCCAGCAGTGCCGGTCACCCAGCACTGGTATCATGACACGAGCTCCCCACTGCTGTTCGTTCTCCTTCACTGTCTCTTCTCCTCCTGAGCTCCTCCCAGGACCGGAACCCTCTGGAACCCTCTCCTGTCCTATTTATCTCCCTCCTCGGGAAATCCCCTACTGGGTTCCTGTCTCTCCACCCCCATGACTAAGCGGTTTCTAAAGTCATAAGCTTCTGTCAAGTCCTGTACTCATGCTCCCCCCTGCCATCTTGTGGTCAAACTTAGGTACTGCACTCCTATTCCATTTTCCCACAGCTGTTTCCCTTCTATTATTATAAACGTCCATCTACAGTGCACCCAGCATCCCTTCTTCCTACAGACAAGACCGTCCGTCAGGTCACCTTCCCTACAAATCTGTGCTGCACTTTATGCACATGCTCAGTAGTGAGGCAGTGCTGTGAGGTCTGAGTCTGAGCTGGTGTTATGAAATGTCCTATAAATGTCTGTTCTGTTCCTGATCTATGGATCTCTGCTGTTAGATGTGATGAATCTTTGCTGCACTTTATGCAAATGCTCAATAGTGAGGAAGTGCTGTGGGGTCAGAGCCTGAGCTGGTGTTATGATATGTCCTATAAATGTCTGTTCTGTCCCTGATCTAAGGATCTCGGCTGTTAGATGAATCTGTGCTGCACTTTATGCACATGCTCAGTAGTGAGGCAGTGCTGTGAGGTCAAAGTCGGTATTATGAAATGTTCTATAAATGTCTGTTCTGTCCCTGATCTAAGGATCTCAGCTGTTAGATGAGATGAATCTGTGCTGCACTTTATGTACATGCTCAGTAGTGAGGCCGTGCTGTGAAGTCTGAGCCGTGTTATGAAATGTCCTATAAATGTCTGTTCTGTTCCTGATCTAAGGATCTCAGCTGTTAGATGAGATGAATCTGTGCTGCACATTATGCACATGCTCAGTAGTGAGGCTGAGCTGTGGGTCGGGAGTCAGGGAAATTGAGGTGTCGGAGTCAGAGGTTTGGCTTACTGACTCCATAGAAAGGATGCTCTGGAGCTAGAAATGGTACAATAAAGAGACACAAAACTGATAAGGGGCATGGAGGATCTTAGTTATGGGAAAGATTAAAATAATTACATTTACAGTTGAAAAGAGACATCTATGGATAGTCATGATTAACTTGTACAAGTCCATAAAGAGCTATGGTAGATCTGAAACCCCTGTCACTCCACCTCTATTCCTTGCCCAGTACTGAATCCTGCTGTCTTATTGACAGCCTCTGTGCTCTATGATATTGCCTGAGGCCACAGGTTCAAAATGATACCTTGGACAGACTTAGCATAAAGGCCCTGTCTCATATAGCAAGATCGTTAGCGAGATTTTGTGATGCAAGAGCGACTTCGCCAGCGATCTCGCTACATGTGACACATAGCGGCAACCGGGCCCCCGCTGCGATCTCGCTGATCGTGCTCGAATATCCTGGACCATTTTTTGATCGCTGGGGTCCCGCTGGCCAGCATGCATTTTTGTGTTTGACGCAGACGAGCGACCTCGTTGGCGACGCAGAACACAGGGACGCAGGCGGGAGTCGTCAGAATAGCTGCTGTGTGACAAGGTCCCAACGACCGCCGAGGTCGTTATACGGATTGCTGGATCGTTGCTGCGTCGTTGAGTAGATCTGCCTGTTTGACAGCTTACTAGCGACCATTTAGCGACGTACCAGCGATCCTTACCAGGTGGTATCGTTGTCGGGATCGCTGGTGCGTCGCGTAGTGTAACGGTACCCTAAGCCACTCTGGCAGAAACCAGAGAAACCACAATACAAGGTTCTGGTTTACAGTAGGATCCAGTGGATTGCTACCACAGAGGAGAAGATGTCCAGAGGCAGGAATGGTCAAGCCGAGAAGTCTGGTCAAGGACAAAATCAGTAGGCAACAGGGTAGCCAGATTACAGATTCTGTCATTTCATTTGAGTGATTGGTGGGGGGTCTATGAACCTGGACCCCAAATGATCAAATTTTGTAAGATCAGTTCACATCTTCCTTAGGAATGCGGTTTGTCTGTTCTAAGAGAGGGACAGATAGAGAGAATTTATACAGGTAATGTTTTTTCATTCATGGACCTCTTTTTTCAGTGGGTGCAAGGAATTGGAGTGGCGCCATTCTAAAAGGGAATGTGAAGTAATCCCTTTAAAATACTAAGAATATAAAGAGTGCCATACTTGGAATAATAACCTCTGCCCCACTGGCTATTACAGTAGTTGAAACTGCAGAACTGGTGTTTAATACACAAAACTGTAAAACTTAAAATGCATTTTATGGGCTCATTTACCTTCTACATTTCTGAAACAAGGCTTCATAAATAAGCTGTGAAGTTTGACCCACTTTGGGAGTCAAGAGCCATTGTCAACTATGATAAATAGCCGGCAGTACCGAGCTTTGCATAAGCGTCCTGTTTTAATACGTGACAGGACTACCTGTGGGTATTCTGTTTTCAGCAAAAACATGGCAATCCATCAACATTCTAGACATTAGCTAAACAGAAAAGGTATTTATTAAATCCTAATTAAAGATAGGACACAAGGAAAACGCAATGTAGATGTAAAGGAGAGCCACAAATCACATTCTGTAATCTAGTAATGAGTTGTGGGATGGGACACTCCGCTCTCCTATATCTGTATAATGAAGCTATGGTGGGCATCATTTTCCAGAGAACATCATTTTCTGGTTTCCACTTCTGGCTGCTCTATAGAGCCAACTCAATTATAAGGGTTAGAAAACAAACACCCAAGGAAGGTAGATGACCAGACCAGACTGGGCATAATTACTGCAGCTCCATTACATGATATTAATGGGACAAAGACGACATCATACACTTGGCGACATACTGCCAACCAATGCCTGTCTGAAAGGACACAGGTAATTAGGTAATTATTCAATCTGTACCGAGGAATATTCATTGCCGTCATTATTCTTATTCTGTTGCTCGTTCATGGGGTTGAGCACTGTGGATGCTCAATTTTCCTTAGAAAGTCCCCCCACGATCAACTGAAAACCATGAAAAACCTTGGCATCAAAAGTCCAATTCTTCTGCAGCACCGCCACTGGAGAAATCAAGCATTACGCAAATCCCTATGAAGTCAATTGGCAGTCCATCTAATGAAAGGACGAAACAGATACTCTAGAGCAGGGGTCATCAACCTGTGTCTCGCAGGACCATGATGTGTGGATCACGGCTATCTTCCAGCTTGGTCCACAGATGCAAGATAATGGTGATGGTTGAAATTGGATGAGATAGTATGGTGGAAAGACCGAATGGGATAAGGTGGGATTTTCTGAATGTCATTATACCACCTTGATATTAGTTCTGTGGTGAGAGTTTAGCTATAGTTAAACTGATAATGGAGGCTCTGGGTGTGACTACTGAGGGGCTTTGGTTCTCAACCCTCTCTCAGAGCTGAATCTGGCTCTCCAGGTAAGAAAGGTTTGGGACAACTGCAAAAACTGCTCTAGATGAAGAGACAAGCATTGAAGCCATTCAAATGCTGATAAACCCATAGGTACCCTATGTGTAGGGATGCCAAACAATAACGATTAGATGTAACTAAATATGACATTTAACCAGAAAGCATCAACCTACAGCATATGATGGACATGGAAAGCTGGGATTTTCAATAATGTATAATTACTCTTTAAAATGATTTTTCCATTCACATCACAACCAGCATTATGGTAATATGGCACATTCTGGTAAAGCAAAAACAGCCTTTGGAAAGAGAATATCCTTCAACACACTAGCTTAGTTGTGGACAGGCATCCTAACCTACAGCTGGGATGTACTGGACAACCATAAACTTGTCAAGAGTATCTATACAGAGTGACCAAGAACTCTCAACTGCCCTCCGTCGGTATGTGAAGAAAAAACTGCACGAAAACAAGTGCATGAGCTTTTGAAGAATTCAAACAAGAATTGAAAAGACTCTTGACTGGCTACAAAAAGCATTTACAAGCTGTGATACTTGCAAAAGGGGGAGCCACTATATACTTATATATATACAGTGGGGGAAATAAGTATTTGATCCCTTGCTGATTTTGTAAGTTTGCCCACTGACAAAGACATGAACAGTCTATCATTTTAAGGGTAGGTTAATTTTAACATTAAGAGATAGAATATCAAAAATAAAATCCAGAAAATCACATTGTATAAATTATATAAATTTGCGTTTTGCAGATTTTGCAGTGGAAAATAAGTATTTGATCCTCTACCAACCATTAAGAGTTCTGGCTCCTACAGACCAGTTAGATGCTCCTAATCAACTCGTTACCTGCATTAAAGACAGCTGTCTTACATAATCACCTTTATAAAAGACTCCTGTCCACAGACTCAATTAGTCAGTCAGACTCTAACCTCTACAACTTGGGCAAGACCAATGAGCTTTATAGCGATGTCAGGGACAAGATCATAGACTGGCACAAAGCTGGAATGGGCTACAAATCCATAAGTAAGACGCTGAGTGAGAAGGAGACAACTGTTGGTGCGATAGTAAGAAAATGGAAGAAATACAAAATGACTGTCAATCGACATCGATCTGGGGCACCATGCAAAATCTCACCTCGTGGGGTATCCTTGATCATGAGGAAGGTGAGAAATCAGTCTAATACTACACGGGGAGAAGTTGTTAATTATCTCAAGGCAGCTGGGACCACAGTCACCAAGAAATCCATTGATAACACATTACACTGTAAAGGTTTAAAATCCTGCAGTGCCCGCAAGGTCCCCCTGCTCAAGAAGGCACACGTGCAGGCCTGTCTGAAGTTCTCCAATGAACACCTGGATGATTCTGTGAGTGATTGGGAGAAGGTCCTGTGGTCAGATGAGAGAAAAATTGAGCTCTTTGTCATTAACTCAACTCACCGTGTTTGGAGGAAGAGAAATGCTGCCTATAACCCAAAGAACACCGGCCCCACTGTCAAGCATGGTGGAGGAAACATTCTGTTTGGGGGTGTTTCTCTGCTAAGGGCACAGGACTACTTCACTGCATCAATGGGAGAATGGATCCTGAGTGACAACCTCCTTCCCTCCGCCAGGACATTAAAAATGAGTCATGGCTGAGTCTTCCAGCAAAACAATAACCCAAAACATACAGCCAAGACAACAAAGGAGTGGCTCAAAAAGAAGCACATTAAGGTTATGGAGTGGCCTAGCCAGTCTCCAGACCTTAAATCCCATAGAAAACTTATGGAGGGAGTTGAAGCTCCAAGTTGCCAAGTGACAGCCTCAAAATCTTAATGATTTAGAGATGATCTGCAAAGAGGAGTGAACCAAAATTCCTCCTGACATGTGCACAAATCTCATCATCAACAACAAAAAAAGTCTGACTACTGTGCTTGCCAAGAAGGGTTTTGCCACCAAGTATTATGTCTTATTTGCCAGAAGGGCCAAATACTTATTTTCCACTGCAAAATGCAAATACATTTATATAGTTTATACAATGTGATTTTCTGGATTTTATTTTTGATATTCTATCTCTAAATGTTAAAATTAACCTACCCTTAAAATTATAGACTATTCATGTCTTTGTCAGTGGGCAAACTTACAAAATCACCAAGGGATCATTTAATTTTAAACTTGCTTAACTGTTTACAGTAACAGTAATTTTGACCTGGGGTGGCTAAACTTTTACATGCCACTGTATACAGGTGCATTCAAACTTAAAGGGAGTCTCTCATAACCAAAAATGATAATAGACTATTTAGACATTCATGTAGGAGACTCAGGCAGTATGAAAGTCACACTTGTAATATAGATTTTACTAATTTAGTTTTATATAAAACTAGCTGAAGAGCCCGGCGCTGCCCGGGCATAGTAACTAACTACGGTTACTTATAACAAATTATAATGATTACATCTATATATATAAAGCTTTGTGTAGAGCCCCGCCCTCTCCGCATAGCCACATTTACTACAATATCCCACATCATCCCGTCAGCCAGAGCTACCGGACTACTACCCCTAAAATCCCACATAATCCCATCAGCCAGAGCCACCGGACAACTACCACTAATATCCCACATCATCCCGTCAGCCAAAGCTACCGGACTACCCCCCATAATATCCCACATCATCCCTTTAGCCGGAGCCACTGGACTACTACCCCTAATATCCCACATCATCCCATCAGCCAGAGCCACCGGACAACTACTAGTAATATCCCACATCATCCCGTCAGCCAGAGCTACCGGACTACTACCCATAATATCCCACATCGTCCCATCAGCCAGAGCCACCGGACTACTACCACTAATATCCCACATCATCCCGTCAGCCAGAGCTACCGGACTACTACCCATAATATCCCACATCATCCTGTCAGCCAGAGCCACTGGACTACTACTCCTAATATCCCACATCATCCCATAAGCCAGAGCCACCGGAGAACTACCACTAATATCCCACATCATCCTGTCAGCCTGGAGTCAGAACCAGAGCGCTGAGTGGATTTGCCCTGACTTCCATACCAATGATGGGGTGAGAATGGGGTGAGAATCAGAGCGCTGAGGGATTTACCCTAACTTCCATACCGGAGATCTCTTTAAGAGAGGCCTGGGGTCAGTACCAAAGCGCAGAATGGATTTTCCCTCACTTCCGTACCGAGGATCCCTTAAGAGGGGACTTGGGTCAGAACCAGAGCACTGAGTGGATCTGCCCTAACTTCCATACCGGGGATCCCTTTAAGAGTGCCTGGGAGCAGAACCAGAGAGCTGAGTGGATTTGTCCTGACTTGCATACCAATGATCCCTTTAATAGAACCCTGGGGCCAGAATTACAGCACTGAGGGATTTGCCCTAACTTCCATACAGGAGATCCATTTAAGAGAGCCTGGGGTCAGTACCAAAGCGCAGAGTAGATTTGCCCTAAATTCCATACCAATGATCCCTTTAAGAGACCCTGGGGTCAGAACCACAGAGCTGAGTGGAATGGTCCTAAGTTCCATACCGGGGATCCCTTTAAGAGAGGCCTGGAGTCAAAACCAAAGCGCTGGATGGATTTGCTCTGACTTCCATACCAATTATCCCTTTAAGAAGGAAGATGTGCCTACGGGATGGAGGATGTGTGATGGTATATGAGCACGGGAGGTGGGATTCATTTCTGTCATGTGCTCTCTGCTCCTTTCAGGGGGGCAGACAATGGCTGGGAGATTATGTTCCCAGGGATGCTATATTTCTCCCACCATGTCAGTGTCTGCTGAGGTGTTGTCAAGTGGGAAAACTGTTTGTCATAGCAACCAATCACAGCTCAGCTACTTTTAACCTGCTCTGGTGAAATGAGAGATGCTTAGTGATTGTTTGCAAGGAAAACTGTTGCTCATAGCAACCAATCACAGCTTAGCTTCTTTTGAACTGCTCTGGTGAAATGAAAGATGCTTCGTGATTGGTTGGTGATACACACACACATTCATTTTTATACATAGAGATAATTTTATCACATACTAAATGAGGGGGCTTCTATGCATGACTGGCGTGGTCAAGGCTTCGGCGCACTGCTCCACCCTCTCAGTTACCATCCTTTACCTCTCCCCAGGAGCCAAGAGCACATACAGCGTCCGTGTGTGAAGGGGCCGAGTTGTCATTGTTCTGCCCTGTGTGTAGTGGTCGCCTGCTGCACACAGGATCATAAAGTAATGGGAGGCAAATGCAGACAAAGAGGAAGATGAGAACACACACAATGTTAGTGTGTGCATGCCATCATGTCCCTCACCTATGTGTAGTGGTCGCATGCTGTGGTGTAATCCTGTGTGCAGTGAGCGGCCACTACACACGAGAGAGATTTGTAAAAGAGTGTTTTCACAATGACATGCAGGGGCCTAGAGATTGCACAAACAATGTAAATGTATGCAGTTACCATCTCCCTCTCCTGTCAGCATAGGCTGCCCATCCTAGCTCAGGAGTTAACTCCTTAGATCCCAGTCACTTCTTTTGAACGCATTAATTTACATGCACCTGCTGTTAGATGCTCACCTCCAACTCCCTATCCATGTTACAGCTTCTTTGATTACTGGTTGTGGATATGTGTGCTTCCTTGGCCCGTCTCATGCTCCTTTCACTATAAGTCTGGGATCATACTACCTTGTGTGATGCGAGAAACTTGCACCAGTCTCTCGCATCAACACCCGGCACTTCTTTTCCTCACTCAAGACTTTTCTTTTTAACTCCTTTGGCATGGTTACATTTTTTCATTCCTATTACTTTTGTGATATTACTAGCACTTGTTTTACCATCCAGCTTGTCCTATTGCAAGAGGATTGTGAACACCACAGCAGGGTTTTTTAGGGTGTGTGTGTGGGGAGGTTGACCTGACAGAGGCACTCAGATCAAGAAAGAGGGTGCCATATTGAGAGTGACCATTAGAGGGCTGTGGGGAGCTTGTAAAGGGCAGTTATATAACTGCCATGAGAAAGGTAATGTAACTGCCAGAGGTCTAGGTCACTCTCATTGGTCAGAGGTGACTGTCAGGTGGGGCTACCTAGGCTGTGAGTATAAAGACTGAGGTAAGCTTCTAGAAGCTTCAGTCAGCCAGGGGAGCTCGCAAGAAAGGAGGGTCTGCTGTTAGGAGAGAGGCAGCAGAGAGCCCTCAGAGAGAGCCTGACAGTGAAGACGGTCACGGGGGGTGACCCAATAGATGGTGGCAGCAGACAGTGACACCCTGAGGGTGAGGACAACGGTGTACTCTGGGTGGTGAAGTGCTGTGGTGAAGGTGCCTAGGGCAGCCACAGCGAAGAGAACCACAGGGGATACCACGACGGTGACACAGAGAACAAGTAAAGGTACCCAGGTCTGTGTGAGAAGCAATTCCCAAAAGTCCTATCATGGTCTGTGGAGGTTGTTGAAGGAGTTGGTGAATAAAATACGGACCTGTTGAACACGCTTTCCTGTCTCAGTCTCCAGTCTGTCTGCGTCAAAAGGTGGGTCACCCCCCCAGCCTGTTGGATCAGCACCACCTAAGCACAGCACAACTTCGCCGCCTATCAGCATCATCACCAGCATCATCTCCTAATTTACCGTCCCTGGGCCACCCCCTACATTTGAAGTAGTCGGCAGGATCGTTGCCGCCAATACAACATCTTCAGCGGCAGGCCTGCCACCAAGTAGCAAAGGCCCCAAGTTGTGTGGGGTGAAGAATTGTTTGGTTGCTGTACCCTGTGGATTACAAATAAAAAAAAAAAAACTGGACTGTGGATTGCTGGCTGCCAATAAAATGGCTGTGGTGATTTGGCGCCCAAAGAAAGAGAAACAGACATTGCTGATTGCACTGAATGACCCGGGGCTTTATCAAATCCGCCCCTGGGGGGAGTGTCCATCTGAAGAGAACTGTTCCCCCATGTTGGACCCTGGAAAAAGGGTGAAGCCCACCGCCGCACCCCCCAAGAACGGGAGTGGCCCGGGTGGAGAGACCTGCTGTGGCTGTTTGGCTCCATTCGGCTACTGGACCTCAGACGGCTTGAGATGCTGTAGCTGTTGGGGTATCGGACGCCAGGAATGGCGATGGCGCCAAGAATTGGAGACACGTCGGGAGACCGGCTCAGGGAGCTTCCCCGTGGAGCTGTTGGGCCTGGAGGCCGGCCCTGTCGGACGGCGGGGTGAATATCTACAGCCGATGAAGGAGCGGTGGAAGAGTCTGCTGGAAGCCGCGGCGACTGGGCATGTAAGCGGGCCCCTGGCCCCGCCGGTGACACCCCAGGCCAACCCCGTCCCCACGCACCATGAAGCAGACAGACCACGGGGCCTTGAAACCGATCCTCTGCCTCCTTGCCCATCTCTTTACGCTGTGGTGCCTCCCGCTCTGAGCGACGGCGTGGCCCCCGTCAAGCTGACTTCCAACGCATCGGTCCCACTCCCGGCCACTACTGAAATCGGGCCATCAACTGCAGTGTCTGACTTACCGGAAAGTGCGGCCGCTGCTTCATTTGTGACCCTACTTTAGATTGCTATGCCGGAGCCTGTGGAAGCCTTGGTACCAGCTGCGGCTTCCCCTGCGGCCGCGCCAATGTCGCTGTCAAAGCCGGCTACGGCCTATTCACCATCGGAGCCTGCGGCCGCTTCTGTTCCGCCCTTAACCTCGACCCGCCCACTGGACTCTGCGGCCTATACAGGACCCTCCGCCTGGGTTGTGGAGGTCATTGAAGGAAAAAAGGCCAGAGTGCGGGAGATCTGGGGGCTGCTGCATGAGAAAGGAGAGGCTGGCATGTCTGTTCCACGATCATGCGGGCAGCTGGTATATATGGACACTGACAAGGGCTATGGCTTTATTAGAGACAACACCGGCTACCCAGTTTTTCTAAACGTGGCCTCCATCAGACATGGCCGGGTTCCTCAACCGGGAGATTTAGTCTCCTACTACAAGGAGTATTGCCCCCGTGGCTATTACGCAGTGGCCGTCACCGCCTACCCTGAGGGGTACAAGCCTCCATAAAAGGACAAGGACTCCTGGGTCTCGGGCATCAGGGACACTCGAGGCCCAGAGGTATTTTTGGCATCCCAGAGACTCCGCGGCTGTGGAGTCCCCCTGTTATGGCGAGACATCGGCCGCCAGGAGGTGGCCCGGAGCACCTACTACATTGAACTGCCGGGACTGTAGTGCACCGTTGCACAATGAGGGGACTGTTCCGCGTCCCCATAGGAAACATATCCTCCAGTTGCATCAGGGATGCCTAATGAGAGTGTTTTATTTAAAGGAAGGGGCCACCCCTGTCCTCATCTGGTTGACATGTTTTTAGTGTGTTGTGTTAAAAAAAAAGAGAGAAAGAAAAAAAGAAGGGAGCTCTGTTTTGATAAAAACATATTGCAACAAATGTGGAAAGGTGTGTAGTGAATTTGAAATGTTAAAGTGTTATTTATTTTAAATAAGAAAATGTGTATTCAGCAGGTCCCGGGTACACAGAGTATGGCGACCACGACTTTTCCAGGTTGAAATGACGACTGGACAAGAAGGGGAGAGACAGACCGGGTACATGTGTAAGAGGTCTGTGTGACCAAGGGTCTGTGTGACCAGGAGTCTGTGTGACAAATGAGTCTGTGTGACCAAGGGTCTGTGTGACCAGGAGATTGTGTGACAAAGGGGTCTGTGTGACAGAGGGTCTGTGTGACCCAGACGCCGACCATGACAGTGCCAGGTCTCAGACACCACTTTCACCCCAGGACGAGATTGTTGAGGACGACAATGGTTAAAGGAAGGAGGAATGTGGGGGTTGACCTGACAGAGGCACTCAGATCAAGAAAGAGGGTGCCATATTGAGAGTGACCATTAGAGGGCAGTAGGGAGCTTGTAAAGGGTAGTTACATAACCTCTCTCATGGCAGTTATATAACTGCCAGAGGTCTAGGTCACTCTCATTGGTCAGAGGTGACTGTCAGGTGACAGTGAACGGGGCTACCTAGGCTGTGAGTATAAAGATTGAGGTAAGCTTCTAGAAGTTTCAGTCAGCCAGGGGAGCTCGCAAGAAAGGAGGGTCTGCTGTTAGGAGAGAGGCAGCAGAGAGCCCTCAGAGAGAGCCTGATAGTGAAGACGTCACGGGGGTGACCCAATAGACGGTGGCAGCAGACAGTGACACCCTGAGGGTGAGGACAACAGTGTACTCTAGGTGGTGAAGTGCTGTGGTGAAGGTGCCTAGGGCAGCCACAGCGAAGAGAACCACAGGGGACACCACGACGGTGACACACAGAACAAGTAAAGGTACCCGGGTCTGTGTGAGAAGCAATTCCCAAAAGTCCTGTCATGGTCTGTGGAGGTTGTTGAAGGAGTTGGTGAATAAAATATGGACCCGTTGAACACTCTTTCCTGTCTCAGTCTCCAGTCTGTCTCCGTCAAGAGGTGGGTCACCCCTCCCAGCCTGTTGGATCAGCACCACCTAAGCACAGCACACCTTCCCCGCCTATCAGCATCATCTCCTAATTTACCGCCCCTGGGCCACCCCCTACATGTGCACACGCTGCGGATCCGCAGCGGTTTTGGTCCTGCGGATCCGTAGCATTTTCTGCTGCGGTGTACAGTACCATAATATCCTATGGGAAATGGAAACCGCAGTGCAGACGGTGCTGATTTTTCCGCGTGGATTTGCTGCAGTTTCTAATCCGCAGAAAGAATTGACATGTCAATTCTTTCTGCGGATTCCGCTGCGGTTTACCATCTCCTCCATTGTAGAGGTGATAAACCGCAGGCTAATCCACAGAAAAACCACAGGTCTTTTGACCTGCGGATTTACCTGCGGATTTTGCAAAATCCGCGCGGATCAATCCGCAGCAGAATCCGCAGCGTGTGCACACAGCCTTATACTTTCCTTCGTTAAATAAGATTTGGTTCAGGCGATCACCTAATCAGAAGCACATCAGAATCAGAAGGTGTACTCTGGTTGGCCTTCAGCTGACACTGGAATGGAATGGCTGTCAGACATGTACAGAAGCTGTTTTTTATAAAATTGTGCAGTGGTCTCTTAATTTTGACTAAACTTTCTGGTATGACACCTCCATACATAGGAACGCTTGACTTCTCTCTTCTCCACGAGAGAGCCACTGCCGAAGGAATCTAGCGGCATCTCGGGGGAGAGCAAAGGGATTGTCCGCTGATATTTGGCAGGCCGGATCCTCTCCTACCCAAGATTATCTGTAGGCGGAGAGATGGGAGGCCCCCAAACACATATGACAGTCATTAGATCCTGCCGATGTTGGAGGGTTCGGCCAAGCTTAATTTAACATGTATGGGGCATCTTCAAGATCACAACATCACAACACCAACACCACCCGCACATTTTTTTTTTGCCAAAAACAAGATCACATTGCTGTAGGGATAAGCAGGAACTTTAAAAAACAGCAATTCCCAAGTTTTGGTTTTTCATACTTAACACTTAAAGTTAGGAAAAATATGAAGATGAAATAGAAACGGAAAACCTTACCGTGTGAACGATCCCCTACAATACTGTATGTACAAGGGATAGATATCTAACATGACTTTTATTACTGGACAGTATATAGTAACATTTGTCGCCTGTAAAATGAATTTACTTCTGCAAAATCCACTATGACTGACAAATTAAAAGTTCCTTATTTTGTACATTAACACTGGCTATTTATATCTCTTTTCATAAAAAGAACAGCTGTAGTTTTTTCCTAACCTCCTATAAATATAGGTTACCTGACAGAAGCCATTTACAATGCAAATGACATCTAATATAATTTACTGAAGGAGTGATTGAAGAGCAGCGACACTGCGATTGTCAAAACGACACAATAACACAACCCACGCATTTGGCACCATATCGTCTTAAAAAATATTCCAACACTGTATCATACACAAGACGAAAGAAAGAAAAGATTCTAACCACTTTGTCCTCCTGCGGGAAAGCATCCAAGAAAGCAGAATATAAAAAGAGAGGGAAAAAAAAAAAAAGAAAATTAATGGCAAGCAGGTATTAATAAGCAAAATTAAAAAGGTCAATTAAATTAAAGCTTTCAAGAAAGTGCATCATTACTTAACTGAAGAAGAATCATTTTGGTTCATTACTTTTTCTTCCAGCATGGAGAACAAACTCAACTAATGTCCACTCTGGAGAATGTTCAACTAGGTTAAAACGATGTTGATGAATTTAAGCATTTTTTCATAGCACACAAAACACCGTTTTGGATATATACCTGTGTATCTGCAGCCACCACTCCGAGGGAATATAGAAGTCTATTGTATACAGTTTCATTATTCAGAACAATGTATACAAGGTATACAATGCTACTCCTAAGCTCCACCTAGTGGTGGCCGCAGGAAGTCAAGCAACTATCTCTTCCGGTTTCGGAATACCTTCGTCTGCAGTTTGCGTTAAAAAAACAACAACTCTGCTTTAGGACGGTCAGTATTTGGTCAGTATTTTAAATTCATATTTGCAAGCCAAAATCAGGAGTGGAACAATCGGAGGAAAAGTATAAACACGTCACCACTTCCTCTGGGTCCCAGTTACGTCTAAAGGAGAGGAGAGGGAAGCCAGAGCTGATTGACCGCAGTGATCGCATGACATAACAATGTCACACGAGCCCCGGGAAAGCCAGTGACGACAATGCCAGACGGCAGTGGAGGTGAGTATAGGTGTTAATATTTTTCTTACTGAATGGTGCTGCTTAGTGCGGTGTTTACTTCTAGTGGCTCGCAGAGCTTGTAACAGCTAATCAGTGGAGGTTCCGGGTGTTGGACCCAACTAAACTGATGTTGATGACCAATATATTGTGTCAAAGCTGAATGGTCTGAATAAGGGTGTGTGCACACAAAGTCTTTTTCAGTTGGATTCTGTTCTGAAACATGCCTGAGAAAGCCTTTGTGCTTTTTCAGCTGCCGAGTACTGCAGAACAGCTTCTATAGCTCATCAGAATATTGTAACCAGACAACCCCTTTAGCAATCAACAATCATCAGAAGGAGTTTTGGGGTTTCATAAAACTCTCCGCCCCCCAGCGAAGCTTGTTTTTAACAAAACAAACTATGGTCTACTCACCCTCCCCAAATCCAGCACTGAGTCTCCACTGATGCTCCCGGTGTCTGTTATTGTATGTGATGCTGTCTGAGAAGCTTTCACTATCTTCTTGGACAGAGCCACTGAGCTTAGTTATTGGCTGCAGTGCTGTTGACATGACGTTTGGACTGCAGACAATAACAGACATTGCAAAAAGTGGTAGAGACTCAGCTCCGGACAGGGTTGGAATGGCGCACCAGAGAATTGGAGAATCCTCCGGAGGGCCTTACTTCTCCTTCAGGAGAGTTCATAGTGCAAACCTTACAGCTGCTATGGACACCTTGAGTGGGGGAGAAAGGTGGGCCTTCAGGATAAAATCCTCTGGTAGGCTTCATGCTATTCAGTCTGACACTGGCCCCAGACCTGGGGAGGGTGAGGAAAGCGCAGTTTATTTGTTTATTATACGAACCGCACTTGTGGACAAGGGATTTATGAATGACAAGAACTCCTTTATCACTCCATTTGAAAATTTGTTTTGGGCCACGCTGCAACAGTGTCTTGACCACTGGTCAATTGAACTGTAGCCGGGACAAATTTCTTTGCAGCTTTCGTATGCATTAAACTCTTCATGATCAGAGGCATTTCTGTCTTTGCGTTTTCGTTTTCCGCTCCCCTCCTTCCCAGATCCATAACTTTTTAATTTATCCATCAGTATGGCCGTATGAGGGTTTTTTTGCGGGACGAGTTACACTTTTGAATGACACCATTGGTTTTAGCATGTCATGTACTGGAAAACGGGAGAAAAATCCAAGAGCTGTGAAACTGCCAAAAAAGTGCAATCGCACACTTGTTTTTTTGTTTGGATTTTTTCCTAGGTTCATTAAAAGCTAATCTGACCTGCCGTTATGATTCACCAGGTCATTACGCATTCATAGACACCAAACATGTCTAGGTTCTTTTTTATTTAAGTAGTGAAAAAAAATTCCAAATTTTGTTAAAAAAAAAAAAAAAATTGCACCATTTTCTGATACTCGTCGTGTATCCATTTTTCGTGATCTTGGGTTGGGTGAGGGCTTATTTTTTGTGCGCTGAGATGACATTTTTAATTATTCCATTTTGGTGTAGATATGATCTTTTGATCACCCATTATTGCATTTTATTGCAATGTAGCGGCGACCAAAAAAAAGTAATTCTGGCATTTTTAATTTTTTTCTTTTTATGCCGTTTAGTGATTGGGTTAATCCTTTTTTCAGATTGATAGATCGGGCGATTCTGAAGTCGGCGATACCAAATATGTGCATATTTGCTTTTTATTTGTTTTATTTGGAATGGGGCGAAAGGGAGATGATTTCAACTTTTATAACATTTTTAAAAACTTTTATCTTTTACTTTTTGCATGCTTCAATAGTCTCCGTGAGAGACTAGAAGGTGCAATACTTTGACCACGTCTGCTACATACAGGCGATGATCAGATTGCCTGTACTCACTTGCTATGACCTCCAAACAGGGAGTGGCACTCACAAGATTCTGGCAATGACAACCACAGAGGTCTGCTGGTACTCTCTGGTTGTCATGCCAATCTGTCGGTGATCCACGATCATTCGACGGTGTCACCGATGGGCGGTATTTATAATAAAGCCCCTAGGGTGGTTTGCACGTTAATGACCGGGCCAATTTTTACAATTCTGACCACTGTCCCTTTATGAGGTAATAACTCTGGAACGCATCCATGGATCCCAGTGATTCTGACACTGTTTTCTCGTGACATATTGTACTTCATGATAGTGGTAAAATTTGATTGATATAACTTGCATTTATTTATGAAAAAAACAGAAAATTTGGAGAAAATTTTCCAACATTGAATTTTTGTGCCCTTAAATCACAGAGATACGGCACATAAAAAAATTTAAAAATAACATTTCCCATATGTTTACTTTACATCAGCACAATTTGGGAACCAAATTTTTTTTTTGTTAGAAAGTTATAAGGGTTAAAAGTTGACCAGCGATTTCTCATTTTCACAACACCATTTTATTTTTAGGGACCACATCACATTTGAAGTAACTTTGAGAGTCTATATGATAGAAAATACCCAAAAGTGACACCATTCTAAAAACTGCTCACCTCAAGGTGCTCAAAACCTCATTCAAGAAGTTTATTAACCCTTCAGGTGCTTCACAGGAATTTTTTGAATGTTTAAAAAAATGAATATTTAACTTTTTTTTCACAAAAAAAATTACTTCAGGCTCAATTTTTTTTTATTTTACCAAGGGTAACAGGAGAAATTGGACTGCAAAAGATATTGTGCAATTTGTCCTGAGTACACTGATGCCTGATATGTGGGGGGAATCACTGTTTCGGCGCATGGCAGAGCTCAGAAGGGAAGGAGCGCCGTTTGACTTTTTCACTGCAAAATTGGCTGGAATTCAGATTGGACGCCATGTCACGTTTGGAGAGCCCCTGACGTACCTAAACAGTGGAAACCCCCCACAAGTGACATTTTGGAAACTAGACCCCCCAAGGAACTTATCTAGATAGTGGTGAGAACTTTGAACCCCCAAGGGCTTCACAGAAGTTTATAACGTACAGACGTGCAATTAAAAAATCATATTGTTTCACAAAAATGATTAACCCCTAATTTTTATTTTCCCAAGGGTAACAGGGCCCCAAAAGTTATTGTGCAATTTGTCCTGAGTAGGCTGACACCCCATATGTGGGGGTAAACCACTATTTGGGCACATGGCAGAGCTCGGAAGGGAAGCAACGCCATTTGACTTTTTTGGCTGGAATTGAGATTGGACGCCATGTCGCGTTTGGAAAGCCCCTGATGTACCAAAACAGTGGAAACCCCCCACAAATGACACCATTTTGGAAACTAGACCCCCGAAGTAATTTATCTAGATATGTGGTGAGAACTTTGAACCCCCAAGGGCTTCACAAAAGTTTATAATACAATTAAAAAAAATCATATTTTTTCCACACACATGATCTTTTAGTCCCCAATTTTTTCATTTTTCCAAGGGTAAGAGGAGAAATTGGACCCCAAAAGTTGTTGTCCAATTTGTCCTGAGTATGCTGATACCCCATATGTGGGAGAAAACTACTGTATGGGCACACGTCGGGGCTTGGAAGGGAAGTAGTGACGTTTTGGAATGCAGACTTTGATGGAATGGTCCGCGGGTGTCATGTCGCGTTTGGAGAGCCTCTGATGTGCCTAAACTGTTGAAACCCCCCACAAGTGACCCCATTTTGGAAACTAGACCCCCAAGGAACTTATCTAGATGTGTGGTGAGCACTTTGAACCCCCAAGTGCTTCACAGAAGTTTATAACGTAGAGCCATAAAAATAAAAAAATCATTTTTTTTCCGCAAAAATGATATTTTTGCCCCCAATTTTTTATATTTTCCCAAGGTTAACAGGAGAAATTGGACCCCAAAAGTTGTTGTACAATTTGTTTTGAGTAGGCTGATCACTGTTTGGGCGCCTTGGCAGAGCTTGGAAGGGAAGGAGCATCGTTTGACTTTTTCAACGCAGAATTGGCTGGAATTGAGATCAGACGCCATGTTGCGTTTAGAGAGCACCTGATGTGCCTAAACAGTGGAAACCCCCCAATTCTAACTCCAACCCTAACCCCAACATACCCCTAACCCTAACCCTAACTTTAACCGTAGCCCTATCGGGAAAAAGGAAATAAATACATTTTTTTTTGTTTTATTATTTTTCCCTAACTAAGGGGGTGATAAAGGGGGGTTTGATTTACTATTTATAGCGAGTTTTTATGTTTGGCAGCTGTCATACGCTAAAAGACGCTTTTAATTGAAAAAATAGTTTTTGCATCACCACATTTTGAGAGCTATAATTTTTCCATATTTTGACCCACCGAGTCATGCGAGTTCTTATTTTTTGCGGGACGAGTTGATGTTTTTATTGATACCATTTTCGGGCACGTGACATTTTTTGATTGCTTTTTATTCCGATTTTTGGGACGCAAAATGAACAAAAACCAGCATTTCATGAATTTCTTTTAGAGGGTGCGTTTACACCGTTCCGTGTGTGGTAAAATTGATAACGCGGTTTTATTCTTCGGGTCAGTATGATTACAGCGATACCGCATTTATGTCACTTTTTTATGTTTTGGCGCTTTTATGCAATGAAAACAATTTTATATAAAAAATTATTTTTTCATCGGTTTACTCTGCGAGCTATAACTTTTTTATTTTCTCGCTGATGATGCCGTGTGGTGGCTCATTTTTTGCGGGACAAGATGATGTTTTCAGTGCTACCATGGCTATTTACATCCGTCTTTTTGATCGCTCGTTATTGCACTTTTTGGTCGGCGGTATGATGATAAAGCATTGTTTTTTGCTTTGTTTTTTATTTTTATTTTTTAAGGGGTTCACTAAAGGGGTTAACTAGCGGGATAGTTTTATAGGGCGCGTCGTTAAGGACGCGGCGATACTAAATATGTGTACTTTTATTGTTTTGGGTTTTTTTATTTCCAAAAAATGAATTTATTAGGGAATATTTTTGTTTGTTTTTTTAATTTATTTAGCGATTATTTTTTTTTTATAAATTATTTTTACGCTTTTTTCTTTTTTTTTAACTTTATTACATTGTCCCGGGGGGGGGGGGAAATCACTGTAAAGTGTCAGATCGCTGATCTGACAGTTTGCGCAGCATCAGCACTCCGGGAGCGCCGCTGATCGCTTAGACGTACTATCCCGTCCCCGGTCATACAGGCCCAGGTACCGTGGACGGGATAGTACGTTTGTTGTCAGAAAGGGGTTAAGGTAAGCGTGAGTTAAATGCTGCTGTCAGAGATTGACAGCGGCATTTAACTAGTTAACAGCCGCGGGTGCATCGCGGTTCAACCCCCCCGGCTGTTGTGGGCACATGTCATCTGTACAGATCAGCTGTAATGTACACGGAAAGGTGCGGGCTCAGCGCCAAAGCCCACAACAAACTGGGGGGAGTCCGACAATGGCATACTATTACGCCCAACGTCGGAAAGGGGTTAAATACCTTAAAAACATTATTTTGCTGAGACTATTTGATTAGCTGTTATCAGTGTATTGTATACAATATAAGCTAATTAGCCTTCACATTAAAATGATCAGAAGATGATCTGCAGTAATCGGTAACGGCCACTACACAGTGATCATTGCTGTGGTTTTCTGGCTTTGTTCACTGTTTACATCCACATGGAGCTTAAAGTATATGATGTTATGCAATTATTTCATAAGCCTGGACAACTCCTATAAAGATAACTTATCACCTTCTTGCTATCCCATCTGAGAGCAGCATAATGTAGAGACAGAGACCCTGATTCCAGCTATGTGTCACTTACTGCTGTGTCTTGTATTTCTCATACAATCAGTGCCTTACCTGCTGCAGATCTACCAGTACCCTGAAGGCTGCACTCTGTATAACCCCGCTCACACAACTGATTGCATAGCAAAAAGCTGCCAGTGTACACAGAAAGCTGCCAATCAGTGGAGGCAGGTTTACACAGAACTAATGAATATGGAAGACTACCTGGCAGCAGATTTATGAGTCCTCTAGTTATAATCTCCTTCTGATAAAACAGTAATTTCATAAAAACTACAGCAAGCAGTCAGGCTACACTTTGCTGCTCTTAGATTATACATAACCAAAAAGAAATGACCTAGTTACAAATGGCGCTTCCAAAATATTATATTACCTACAAATAAGCTGAAGCATATGCCAAATAAAATTAAAGGATTTTTATTAAACAAGTATTAACACACAATATTAAAAGAGAATTCAGTGGATAGATACACACATATGGACCTGAGAACGCAGGATTGATATACCTACGCCATAAACACATTCACAAATAAATGAATATCCAGAGCATGTAAGGAAAAATCACAGTAAGGTTCCTTAATAGTTAAAGTGCAAGTGCAATACGGATGATAGACCCCTAAATAGTGATCCGTAATCAAGGTGTGGTCGCGTATTTTGCGCATGTCAGCATCCGTATGGCATCCGTATGGCGAGATTTTCTCGCAGGCTTGCAAAATGGACATATAATGGATCCCTATGACAGGGTTTATAACCGAAACCAAAGAATAGATATAGACACATAGATTGCATATATATATATATATATATATATATATATGTACTGTATTCTATGTGTCTATATCTATTCTTTCATTTCTTTATTAAACCTGTCGGTGTGAGTTTACTGTATAGCGCACTGAATTGCCGGCTTTGCTAAAAGACACCTGGTGCGTATTTCTCACAAGTCACATGTGTGGTCCGTGTGTAATCCGTATTTTTTGCGCACCCATAGACTTGCATTGGCGTACTACGGCCGTAGTACGCTGACAGTCGCAGCATGCTGCAATTGGCACGGAGCGTAGGATACGGATGAGAAATATACGGCTGGTGCGAGGGACCCCATAGAGAATCATTGGTCCGTGTCTAATGCGTGCTTTTAGCGCCTCTCACTCGGCCGTATTCCTCTCTAGTGTGACCCCGGCCTTAAGCTCTTTGCAACAGTTTCTCACAAATACAGCTCTATTTAAATACTTATATGGCTTATAGCGCTGTGTAAAGGATGCATATAGCCCCTCACTCTAAAATTGTCTACATATATATTTGTTAATTCCTTGCTATCTCCACATCAAAAAAACAAAATAAATAACAGTAAGGTGCAATGTGTTCAAATGATTTTCAATATAATACTGGCACACAACATGCCTAGAATGATGTCTGAAACAAAGCCATATTATAAAGTGCAAAATAGAATACTATATATAGCAGCAATCAATTATATAATGGGGATACCATAAGGTATATTAAGGTGCAATAGTTAAAGTGCAAGCATGATACCAAAGGTTCGTAATAACCGGCTAGACATAGACCACTATACCCCCATTAGAAGAAGCTAACGCGAAACGCGCGTCGGGACGTCTTCCTCCTAACCAGGTCATGTATACCCTTTAAAATTCAGTTTATTTTGTCTCCTCCTCTATGTTTAGCCGGTTATTGCAAACCTTTGGCAGCATGCTTGCACTTTAACTATTAAGGAACCTTACTGTGATTTGTCCTTACATGCTCTGGATATTCATTTATTTGTGAATGTGTTTATGGCGTAGGTATATCAATCATGTGTTCTCTGGTCCATATGTGTGTGTATCTATCCACTGAATTCTCTTTTAATATTGTGTATTAATACTTGTTTAATAAAAATCCATTAATTTTATTTGGCATATGCTTCAGCTTATTTGTAGGTAATGTGCTCTTAGATTATGTAGCAAAAAATGATGATTCCCTTTAACTCCCTGAACTCATTGCGATATTCCTCAATGAATTCCTGAAAATTTGTTCCAATGTAGTAAGGTACATTATCTTGCTGAAAGCAGGCACTGCCATTAGGGGATCCGGGTCCCATGAAGGGGTGTACTTGGTCATGACAATGTATAGGTGGGTGGTATTAATGCCAGCACCCAAGGTTTTCCTAGTAAAATCCAAAAATAGAAAGAGTAGTTGGAAGCACGACACCCCACCACAGAACAGAGTGTCTTTGACCATTCTCAATAAACACAAATAATCCAATTTCCAGCTTGAACTAAAAATTAAAATTTGGCATTTATTGGAATCCGATTAAACCAAATAATACAGTGCAACAAGGTCTAGCCAAAACGCGTGTCTAATGTGATGTCCTGGATAAAACTGCACTATATTTTAATCTGTAACTGAAGCTGGACCATTTTTGATTATCCTAGTGCCATCTTTTTTCAAAGTAAGCTTCTAGTAGATCGGGGTCAATATGGGACCGAGTAGCTTTTCTGTAGTACTGTACCACACAGGGTAACCTTTACTCCCTACATACATCAACGAACACTGGGCAACCATGACAATATGGCTGGTT
Organism: Dendrobates tinctorius; assembly: GCF_039654945.1. NCBI lineage: Eukaryota > Metazoa > Chordata > Amphibia > Anura > Dendrobatidae > Dendrobates > Dendrobates tinctorius. The sequence goes on from NW_027361692.1 coordinate 11,011,346, forward strand.
CACCATTAATCCTTCCTTCCTACAAGTTGCCGGACCCAGTGACTTCTGTGCTACGTGCGCTTACAGGGAGTCAGTGTAGTGGAGCCACCGGGACCAGACTATTGCCCATTTTTCGTTGGTTTTTTTTAGGACAGCAACTTTCAGAACAGCCTTTTCACTCGCTTCCTGATATATCCCAACATGTGACATTGTGATGAGAAAATCATTTTTTTTTCACGTCACTTATTAATATTATGGCTGATCGACATACACTATATGGTCTGTTTATTATCAGGACTAGCTGAAAGGCAATCAGTCACTAAGTGACACCTTTAACCCTTTCATGATCAGATCTTTTTTTCGTTTTTCGCTCCCCTTCTTTCCAGAGCTATAACTTTTTTATTTTTCCGTTAATATGGCCATGTGAGGCCTTGTTTTTTGAGGGACGAGTTGTACTTTTGAGCAACATCATTGGTTTTAGCATGTCGTGTACTCTAAAACGGGAAATATATTCCAAGTGTGGTGAAATTGCAAAAACAGTGCAATCCCACACTTGTTTTTTGCTTGGCTTTTTTGCTAGGTTCATTAAATGCTAAAACTGACCTGCCATTATGATTCTCCAGGTCATTACGAGTTCATAGACACCAAACATGTCTAGGTTCTCTTTTATGTAATTGGTGAAAAAAAATGCCAAATATTGTTTATAACAGCTGACATGTCGCGGCTTTGAGGTGGGCTCACCGCCGGAGCCCACCTCAAAGCAGGGGAGTCAGAAAGGGGTTAAAAAAAATCTGTCATAAGATTTTTTCTAGCAGTACAATGTAAGGGCAGAGACCCTGATTCCCGTGATGCTTCACTTCCTAAGCTGCATGTTTTAGTTTTGATAAAGTCAGTGTTTTATCTATGCAGATGTCGCGAATTTGTCACGTCCTCCTGGGAGAACTTGGATTAGAAGATCACTACATATTGTGTATCAAAGATCTATCATTTATCCTGTGTGCTTGTGTCCCATATTAAATAAATTTGGTTTCCTTTGGTGCTGAACAGATTATAGAGCCCTTGTATGCTGGTCAGAAACTTGCAGCTCCATTTTCAGCTGCTTCTAATCTGTTCATTACCTCTCCCTATAAAACCTGGCCAGACCTTCTCTTCACTGCCAGTGAAAGCTTTGCTTCCTAGCTCTTTGGAGACGGGCTGCTGAATAGGAGATCATGGTTGCTACATGTTGCGTGCTGTTTTTGGGTATATGCTTTTCTTATTCTCCTATTCCATTTTGGTTGGTACATTCTTATACTTCCCTATATACCTCTCTACATTTGGTGAGTGCTTGTATGTTTGTTGCTTTCTGTTATCCCTGTTTTGTCTTGTTTACCTTCTATTTCTGTCCCATGCCTCATGTGATGGGGAAGGGGACAGATCAGGATTCAAAAGGAGTATAGTAAGGTCAAAGACTCGGGCCTCTCTACCTTTAAGACTACCCTATTAGGGTTCCAGGGACAGTTTGTGGCCCCCCTTCCTTCTTGAAGACTGTCACAGTGTGACAGCAGATCTATCAGCTCTCTTGAATGCTGAGCTCTGTATAACCTGCCCACATCACTGATTGACACTTTTCTGTGTACACTGTGCATAGGTAGAAAGCTTTTAATCAGTGATGATTGTGGGGTTATAGAGAGCTCATGAATATGGAGAAATACATGGCACCAGGTTTACAAGTGTTTTTTTAGGAAAAATCACTGCTTTATCAGATGGAAATGATCAAAATTACAGTAAGCAGCCTAGTAAGTGACACAACAATGGAATCAGGGTCCCTGTCTCTTATGCTGCTCTCAGATTAGATGACGAAAACCTGATGACAGATTCCCTTCTAAGTAAAAGATGATTCATAGAAAATATGTCAGCAGGTTCTATCATATCTACTAAAGGGTTCTCCAGTGCCACTGATTTATTAAAGTGCATACTGTGTGAACACATGTGTCCTTTAGGCTAAAAAGGAATCACATGGTCACAGTCATGGCATTAAAAGAAGTCAGAGACTCTTGCCTATTACAGCATGCCTCCCTGCTTATAACCTGATTCATGTACACGTAATCATTTCAATTAAGCATAACTCCATAACCTACAGGTGCTTCTCACAAAATTAGAATACCATCAAAAAGTTAATTTATTTCAGTTCTTCAATACAAAAAGTGAAACTCATATATTATATAGAGTCATTACACACAGAGTGATCTATTTCAAGTGTTTACTTCTGTTAATGATGATTATGGTTTACAGCCCGTCATGCTACTGCTATGCAGGTAGAAGCAAGCTCCACTAGACAGCAATGGAGTGGAGGGAGAACAGCACACAGCAAGAGCAGACCTGCAGCGGCAGCAGAATAGTCAAACGAGCCGGATCGATATTAGTCTGTAGCGCAGTACCAAAGGAGAGTCAGAAACAAGCCAAAAGGGTCAGTACCAGTCAAGAGCGGATATGCCAAAGACAAGAGACAAAACAGCAGGTCAGAGTCCAAGCTAAGTCAAATACCAGACAGTCAAAACACGAGAAGGGGAACACAGAGTCGGGACGGGGAGAGGGGAATAAACAGATATGGGTAGTCAGAAACCAGCAGGACAAATCAGGGCAAACAGTCAGCTACACACTCCGTAGGCAGAAACTATAAACTGACATGCCTGCAAGATGCAGTGGAGAGAAATAGCTGGCCTGAAGCCAGAACGAGGCAGAGAAAAGTTAACTCTTGACATGATCAGACCAGGGAAGAGAGACAGGATACAAAACCCGACCTAGATCATGACACAGCCAATGAAAGCCCAAAAGTCATTATCTCAGTAAATTAGATTAACAAAAAAAACCTGCAAAGGCTTCCCAAGCTTTAAAAAGGTCCCTTAGTCTGTTTCAGTAGGCTCCACAATCATGGGGAAGACTGCTGACTTGACAGATGTCCAGAAGGCAGCCATTGACACACTCCACAAGCAGGGTAAGCCACAAAAGGTCATTGTTAAAGAAGCTGCCTGTTCACAGAGTGCTGTATCCAAGCACATTAATGGAAAGTTGAGTGGAAGTAAAAAGTGTGGTAGAAAAAGGTGCACAAGCAACCAGGATAACTGCAGCCTTGAAAGGATTGCTAAGAAAAAGCCATTCAAAAATTTGGGTGAGTTTCACAAGGAGTGGACTGCTGCTTGAGTCATTGTTTCAAGAGCCACTGTGGGAGGAACGGCCCCCGTCGATTGTCCGGGCCGGAGCCAAGGGAGCCGTCATCCGGGTTCCAGGGGAAACTGTTCCCGGGGGACAGAATTCAAGGACGGACCGTTCTGAGACAGATGGGCTGGGGAGGGACCAGTATAAAGGAGACGGGGAATTCCGGGACACAGACTGCAGGAGAACGTGGGAGCGACGGGAAGCCAGAGCGACTAACCTGTGCAAGAGAGGACGCTTACTGAGGACTCCAGAGAGACGGTGCCAAGGGGATCGTCCAAGACTAGCTGCCCTGCTCCAGCCCGCGGCCACAGCAGCCCCAGTACAACCCGCGGCCGCTGCCGCCTCCTCTCAGCCCACGGCTGCGGCCTACCCGCGGTCACCCGCGGCTGCTGCCTCCTCTCCTCCGCCTGCGGCCTGCTCCACGCCACCCGCAGCCGCCCCGTGCTCGCCCATGGCCGCAGCAAGTACCGTGCCATTGGCGGTCACTGCCGTCCCGCTCAGGGCCGCAGCAGGGACGAGGCCTCTGCTTACCGCGGACTACCCGTCGCAGCCGTTAGCTGCGCAGGTGGCCTGTCATCCGCCACCACACATCGCTGCCGCTTGCCCCAGTCCGGGGACTGCGGCCCTCCCGTCCAAGGACTCCGCCGGGGTCTGTGGGGCTCCAGTGTCACCAGCGCGCTGGAGGGCGCGAAGGCTCCGCCAATGCTTCAGCAACTGGGCCCAGCAATTATTATGCCGAAAGACCACCAACCCGAACGGCGAGGGACAGCTGGACGGCTAAGTAGACTCTATAATTAAGGACCCATAGTTGGCCATACCGCGACCCTATAGTGACCGGCCGTTGACCGAAGTAGTCGTGTGCTTTACATCTGTGTTTGCCTGTTTAGAGCCCCTGCACGGGCCACCTGTGTTGCCCCCTTTTTGGTTGGTGATCAGGCAGTGACTGAGGAAAGTACCCTCGAGTCCCATAAACGTTATTATAAAAATCCACCGAATCGTCTCGCGACTCGTCACTGCATCCCGCGTACCTGCAAGCACCACACCACCATACACAGATGTATCCAGGGCATGGGTTACAAGTGTCACATTCCTTGTGTCAAGACACTCATGACCAATAGACAATGCCAGAAGCCTCTTTCTGGGCCAAGGAGAAAAAGAACTGGACTGTTGCACAGTGGTTCAAGGTGTTGTTTTCAGATGAAAGTAAATTTTGCATTTCATTTGGAGGAAGAGTGGAGTCTGGAGTCTGGAGGAAAAGTGGAGAGGCACACAAACCAAGCTGCTTGAGGTCTAGTGTGAAGTTTCCACAATCAGTGATAGTTTGGGGAGCCATGTCATCTGCTGGTGTAGGTCCACTGTGTTTTATCAAGACCAAAGTCAACACAGCAGTCAACCAGAAAATTTTAGAGCACTTCCTGCTTCCCTCTGCCGACAAGCTTTTTGGAGATGGAAATTTCATTCTCCAGCAGGACTTGGCACCTGTCCACACTGTCAAAAGTACCAATACCTGGCTTAAAAACAACAGTATCACTGTCTGACCTTAACCCCATGGGGTATTGTCAAGAGGAAGATGAGAGACACTAGGCACAACAATTGTCATGATCCATTTTTTGGATCTGTCAGATCTGGATCTCCTCATATCTAAAACTTTTTTCCTTTTCGGTCATCGGGGTTAATATGAGTTTTTGCCCCCGGTGGTCACCGGGGTTACTGCATGGAAATTGCATGTGATTAATTATTTATGCAGGTGGTGACTTCTCCCCCTCCTTCCTATAAAAGGAGTTCAGGTGCTGGAAATCACTGTTGGTTATACACTTGCTCTTGGGAGACCGACCAAGCTGGAGCTCAGTCAGAACTCTGGTGTATGGCTTCAGATGAAGCTGAATTTGGGTGCCGTACTCTGTTGCTGGGAGCATAGCAACACAGCAAAGCTAAGTTTCTTTAGTAGTTGATTTAACCCTTAGGTGTCGGGTTATTTCCGTTCGTGTGTTAATTGGTGTTGTATAGTTTTTTCCTTGTCTCATCCCCTGGGGAGGGGGTTGGGGTTTAGCACAGGGCTTAACAGGAGACAGGGACAGGTCGGGGACTTGGGCCTCACTACCTTTAAGTGTACCCCCAAGTTAAGGAAAGACAGGGCAACTCCTTAGCCTGAGGGGCAGTTCAGGGGCCCTGGTTCCACATCCTCTGTTTTCCCCCTACTGCCCCGTGACAACAATGCAGACGAGCTGAAGGCTGCTATCAAAGCAACCTGGGCTTCCATACCTCCTCAACAGTGCCACAGGCTGATCGCCTCCAATATGGCGCGCGCATTGATGCAGTAATTGATGCAAAAGGAGTCCCGACCAAGTATTGAGTGCATTTACTGATCATACATTTCAGTAGGCCAACATCTCAGATTTTAAAATCATTTTTGAAGCTGGTGTTATAAAATATTCTAATATACTGAGATAATGACTTTTGGGCTTTCATTGGCTGTAAGCCATAATCATCAACATTAACAGAAATAAACACTTGAAATAGATCACTCTGTTTGTAATGACTCTATATAATATATGAATTTCACTTTTGTATTAAAGAACTGAAATAAATTATCTTTTTGATGATATTCTAATTTTGTGAGAACCACCTGTATAAACCCTTTACCGCCAGGGCACTGGCCAACATTTATCATGGAATATCTGCCAGGTTTTAGTGTTGCAATTCATCATGAGCAACATTGTAGCAACAAAATTTCCAATTTTTCTCATCTCTCGCTAAAATCTTACCATGGTCGTGAAAGATTAAGTAATTTAAGAAGATTTATTAAGTGGCATAACGAATTATTGTAAATCACAACCTTTCCTCTTTGTACAGGCTGGAGTAAGAGTATGTGCACGTGGCATCATGTAGACGAAGCAGCTGCCGAGTTTTCCCAGAAGAGCCGCTTGAGGAAAACGCCAGCGGTCGTTCTAGTATAGTATGTATACCGTATACTAGTATGCAGTATAGAGAGGGTGGCTTCCCAGAGGAAGCTGCCCGAAGGATGAGGAGGCCACTTCTTTTAGCTGCTTCAGGATTTCCAAAATCTGAAGCCATTAAAAGAAGTGACATAAGACGGAATGTGTGCACAGCAATGTGATTTTGACGTTGTTGTGCACTATCCTCATTTTTTTATGGGGTGCTTTTGCCACGGTGTTCAGTTTGTAGCTTTTACATAAAAGACATCTCTATTAAAGTATTGAAACCCTCCCACCCACAATCATCTCTCAGTCACAGATGCGAGATCATATCCATTAGGATCTTTGTGGCTGAAAAATCTTAAATATCGCTTAGAGAAGACTTGTGTTTTTAGGTGTGGTTTTGCAAGAATATTCATTTTTTATATTGTTTTGATGCAGATTTTGATGTTGTTAATTAGAATACTTGGTTTAGGACTAAGGTGTGGGTTTTTTGCGTTTATGCTTCAAATACCGTTTCAAAATCTTCATTAAAACTGCATTTTAACACAATTTACAAGGAATTCACATGACGCTTTTCTTAACACACGTCGTAAAAAAAAAATGCCACGTGGTGCTCAAGTAGGGTCCCAGCAAACAAGGAACTTGGCACTCGTAGTAGAAGAATGACAGTGATAATTTATTGTGCAATAGGGTCTCACCGAATATGCGTAACATCTTGGTCACAATGACTTTCTTCAGATGCACATGATCCTGTGGAGGGGTCAAGACTGTGGATAAGCGCTAGTAGTATAGCGCATCACCGTTACATAGTGGCGTCAGTTATAAGCCGACCACAGGCGCCATTACACGGCGGTGATGCTCTATACTACTGTGGGGAGGAGGACCCCCATATAGTGATCGGGCCGGAACCAAGGAGACCGCCATCAGAGCTATTGAAGGAACCACACCAGGGGGATTACAAAGGGAGACATGCGACTGAAGTTGTCAGGGCAACAGGGGGCACGCTGAGTTGGCAGAGAGCCTGAGAGGAGACAAGAAGCCGTGTGGGAGAGAGAGGACAGAGGTAACGGACTGTGTGTTGAGGAGAAACAGACAGGGGACTGTAAAAAGAAACCTTTGGACTCACCGACCGGTGACACGGGAGAGACTTTCATCGGCGGTCCCTCCCCGCACGTTCAGAAAAAGCCACGCCCGCTGATTCCCTCCGTGGTGTGACAGTCCTGGGACCCCAGGCGACCGCTGCGACGAGACAGCAATCCGGTACAGCGGCTAAGACACTGCCCCCCTACCTTCTCCCACAGCTGCGGCCCTGTCATCACCGGCCTCAGGGGGTGCCACCTCGCTATAGGCGGCCGTAGAGCCCCCGTCCCGGTTACTGGGGGGGGCACTGAGCGGAGGCGGTTAACCGTTATGTTTTTGGACTGCGTCATGACCTTGCTGAGGGACGAGAGCCTCTAACCGGACGCTTGAGAGATCCCCATCGTACCAGCTTCTTCAGGGCCTGTTGCGCCCCACCGTCAGACTCTTCAGGGCCTGTTGCGCCCCACCGTTCCAGTTTCTTCAGGGCCTGTTGCGACCCACCGTTCCACCGATTCTTCAGGGCCTGTTGCGCCCCACCATCCCCGTTCCTTCAGTGCATGTTGCGCCCCACGGTTCCAGTTTCTTCAGGGCCTGTTGCGCCCCACCGATTCCCGTTTCTTCAGGGCCTGTTGCGCCCCACCGTTCCACCAATTTATCAGGGCCGGTCGAGCCCAAATCATTCCGGGATATCGAGGATTACAAGGCAGCCACATCAGCGATCCCTGAGCGGTCGCATCTGCGAACCCGAGCAACGCCTGGAAGGTTAAGTGCGCTATAGAAAATAAGGGCCCTTAGTTTGGTCATTCGTGGCCTTTGACACCCGGAATAGCCGGGTTGTTTCCAGTTTATATAAAAGCACTGTTTTATTGTTATACTGTTTCGAGTCCCTGCGAGGACAAATGTTTGATACCCCTTTTTTGCTGATTCAGCTTAGCCTCTGCGGCTTAAAGTTTTATAAAAGTTCATTCTACAAACCACATTCGGTCTCGTGTCTCGTCACTGCATCCTGCGAGCCTGCTCGAACCCTACACTACTACAGTCTTTACCCCTCCACAGAATCATGTGCATCTGAAGAAAGTCATTGGGACGGAAACGTTACAATAAATCATTATTCTCCTACTATGAGTGCCACACGTGCACTACAGGATAATTTTTTCACTCAGATGAATATGAAGATTGTTGCCTGTAGATGCAGTATAAAAAATAGAATTTTACGTCAATTTTGGCACAAAATCCACATCAAAAACGCATAAAAAATTCAGTATAAACAGAGCCGCACAACTTGACCTTACAAGTCAGCGGTTGTGGAATGCATTCCCTCTTACCAGTGATTTCCCAGCCTACAACATCTGAGCATTGACCACTTTACACACGGTAAATCTCTTACTGGTTACTGGAGCAGTTACTCAGTGTACTCCATAACATATCAGCTGAAGCTGTCAGAAGGGCTTTCCCAGAACATTTTCCATAATGGTCAGCGGAGTGCTGATTCCCAATTCCTCTATGATTAGCTAAAACATGTTACCACAATGATCCTTTAACCTTCACGTTACTTGCCGAGGATGAGTCTGGCGCAGCTTTTAATAAAACTTATGTAAAAGGTTTCGACAAGTGATGAGCGAGTATACTCGTTGCTAGGGTGACATCCGGATATTTTGGCGTGCTCAGAGATTTAGTTTCTGTCGATGCAGCTGCATGATTTGCGACTGCTAGACAGCCTGAATACATGTGGGGATTGCCTGTTTGTTAAGGAATCCCCACATGTATTCAGCCTGTCTACAAGCTGCAAATCATGCAGCTGAGGCGACAAAACTAAATCTCCAAGCACGCCAAAATACTCGGAGGACACCTGAGCATGATCGGGAAAACCCGAGCAACGAGTATACTCGCTCATCACTAGTTTCAACTACTACCTGAGCATCACCACTGAGGCCTGTGTTTGGCTGCAGTGGTCACAAGTTGTAGACAGGATGTCACTACTACAGCCAAGACCTCCGCAGATCAAACAAGAGGCAGCAATGGTGCAGCTATAGCGAGTAAAAAAAAGCTTATTTTCTTATTTTCAAACCATCCTTATTTTATTCAATAAAAATGAAAACAAAAAACAGACAACCCCTTTAAACATAGACAACTTACATTATTTGACCGAAGCGAAACACGACCACCACACCGTGCACAAAATTTTGTTCGACAATAAGAGCATAAATGTCCGCAGCCATCTGCAAACTTTGTTTTGTGACAGATCCCACATGTTGGCGCATCATCCTTGTGTTCTCCAGGGTACCGATGGGTGTCCTCTCCTATTTTTCTGATTTGTTCTTTATAGCTTTCAAACTGTTGATGCAGCCTCCTGTTACAGAAGAAAACATGGGTCATAGGATCACACAATGGCATTAACGTCACAGAAACTAGACAATAGTAAAAACAAGAAACACAACAGAAAAAAACGATATCTAAGTGTGCAGTTTACCAACATCACAAGCGTCGGGGGTCTTGCCATAATTTCCTCATCTGATCAGTTCTATACAGGTGGATACAGTTATTTAGGCAAAATGTACAGGGATTTCTGCAAGCCCCATTCAGATATATGGAACCAGGGACAATCTGGCCACTGAGCAATTCTGGCAAATGCCAGATGGGCTGGTCCGGTGGTGGGCAACATTCTGCAACACTCTTAACATTATCTGCATCCTGAGGAAGCTGATACTGTAAACAGCCATAGTGGAGCAGAGAGCCATAGGCTCCCTGCACCACCACTTACTCCAGTAGGCCGAGGGCTGCGTTCAGCTCATGCCTTTTTGGAGGCTGGTGCCAATAAATGGGCATTGTGCAGAGCGATGACATCTCTGGCTTGATATACAAGATAGAAGAAAAGACTGAGGCTGCGGTGGATATGAGGCCAGTATTGAGCAAGTATGCTTTTTTTTTTTTTAAGGCCCAGAAGTCGGGGGAGAAAGCTGGGATGAAATGTAATAGGGTGGTTATCATACTGTGTATAAGAAGGCTATGGGCAATCATTCTGTGTAAGGAGAGCTGTGGGGTACTTATACTGTATACAGGGGGCTGTGGGGAATCATACTGTGTATAGGGAGGCTATGGGACATTATAATGTGTAATGGGGGTATATGGGGCTTCATATTGCATACGAGGGGTTGTGGGATATCATTATAAGGATGGGAGCATTATTATAAGGAGGCATAGAGTGAGAACATTGTCATTATAGGTGAAGCACAAGGGTGGAATTATTGTAAGGCTGGGGTCACACTTGCGAGAAACTCTCACAAGTCTTGCGTCTCAATACCTGGCACTGCCGCCGGCACTCGGGACTGAAGCGCTCAGCTGCATAGCCATACAGTGCATGCAGCCGCACACTCCGGTCCCGAGTGCCAGCGGCAGTGCCAAGTATTGAGACGCAAGACTCGTGCGAGTTTCTCGCAAGTGTGACCCCAGCCTTAGAAAGCGATTACTAATAGTGGAGGCACAGGGGGGTATTATTAGGAGGCAAAGGGGGACATTAGTAAAAGGAAGTACAGATAGAGCATTATTACTGTGTAGGGGCACTCTGTGGGGGGCACATAAGGAAAGTGCAATTACTATACAATGCACATAAGGAACATTATTACTGTCTATGGCGCTATTGCTGTGCAAGTCCTATACAGGGTAAAGAAAGGGCATTATTAGGCTATGGTACTGGCTATTGTACTATGTGGTTTGTGTAGAGCTGGAAAAGCGGGAAGCCAAAGACATCTCTGTGCTACATTTTGCAGAGACAAATTATTGATTAAAGAAGTGGTCATGGTGGTCAGGGCCAAATTGAAAAGAAAATGGAAAACGAATGACTACAATCATTGAGAACGTCACTGGTGAGCACCTGTGCAGTAACCACACATAAGGTCTTCAGAGTGTGGCGCCCCTGAGGGTTCAATCGCCACAGAGGTACTGCACCTCCTCCTGAGGTGTGGTACCCCACCATTCAGGTAAGGTGGAGACGCCTGACCACACTCCAACACCTGCATCCCACACAACATAGTAGTGTAGCAAAGCACCCTTTGGTGGCTCCCTGTTTGGAACACGAAGCGTGCTGGGAGGCGGGTGGAGTTTAGTTTGCACCAAAAGAGCGGGAAGAGGATAGGAATTAGTTAGTTAGTCACAGGACTCTGACGAGGTCAGTCCGTGAAAGAAGATCCCCTGAGTGGGATGGATGAAGGAGGTGTTGTAGCCGACCTCAGTGACCTGGGTCCGCTGGCACAGGAAACAGACATTGCAGGAAAACCTAACTCTCGCCATCAGAAAGAAGGATTTGGACGAAACGTAAGGAGGAAAAGAGGACTAAGGATTAGGGTTGGAGTAGAACCCTTCTCAAGTTCACAGCGCAAGGCCGGGGTCCGGTCCCCGAGGTTGTATGGATACTAATGGTCCTGCAGCAGACACCGGAGGAATAGAAGTTGTCACCGCTTTATTCCCACACCAGACTTGGGGGCACAACAGCAACGATAGTGAGCCGGGACTAGGTAGCAAGGAGTCCCCGAAGCAGGCTACAACTGTCTGCCGTACAAGTAGAGTTCATAGGAACATCTGACAGGAGGAACTCCAGTGTAACTCAGTACTGAGAGTACTTCACTTTAGGCGCAAAAGGGAGACGTTCAGAAAAGGCACATGTGTTTGCAGAGTGTTGGGAAGGAGTACTTCATCTTGCCTGGAAGTTGGCAGAGCTCCTGACCCGGAAGACACGGCACGGATGCGGGCTTTTGTGCCACAACAGACTGTGAGTAAAGCTTTGGAACTACATGCCCTGGTGTCCTCCATTTATTCCTGCGTCAACCTGCTCAGCACTGCTACATTCCCTGCGCCCGACACTACACCATCTAAGTGTCACTTCACCTACTCTGCCCTGGGACTACAGCCCTGCCTGTGGAGGGCTATAACATCATTGCTGCACCACACCATCGGTCCCAGAGGATCTGTCTGCAGCGTCGGCTTAACACCTTAATTGCCGAACACCACAGGTGGCGTCACGACTTATTCATTCATACTGAACATTTACAATGGGCGCCCAGGGCCACGGGCTGGGTCCTAGCTACCGTGACATCTCCCATTGAGGTTCATCGGGCCCGCTACCGAGTACCCCACAGCCCTGGGTGTGAGGGCATCCCAAGAGCACTGGTGTAAAACTGATATTACTATTACAAGGTCACTGTATGGTGATTTTGGTTAATGATCAGTATGGTGGTATTATAACTACTGTAGCTGGTAATATTTTGGTTATGGACTGGTGGTATTATTTGTTTCTTATTTTTTATTATCTTATTGATGCGAATATTGGTCTTGGTACTGTCATGTTCTTTTTTTAAATGGTTGTGACTGTCGGCAAGCATGGCAGATTGAAGAATCCTAAAAGCATGTAGTGCACACACCATTAGGATTAGGGTCTGCTTGCCATTTCTAGCAGTTCCAATATTTGCAGTCACGTGCCGACTAGAATAGAACATTGAGTAAAGTGACCGATACTTTAGTTGGCATGTGACTGCAAATATGCAAATCGCACACTTGCAATCATGTGACAGATGCTGAACCGCCAAGCAAAGCCGAATCTCAATTGTGTGTACACTACACTGTTAGGATTCATGTATGCCAGGAGAAGCAAAAGAGCATGCAGTCATTTTAATATAAAAATATCAAAATCATTTTATTAGATACCATTAGTACAAAAAACACATGCAAAAGAAGTGCTCATGAATACGTGTGGACAACAAATCCCATGAAAAACACCCCTCAGCCTCCCCTAGATCGAATCACCGGCAAGTGGCATAAATGAAGATATAACACATGTCCTGTCTCATATAAAGTGCCATATTGGCATCTGCAGGCTAAATCCCTATAGACCAATAGCCAAATAGAATACAATCCACTGCCTGCTATAAAGGCCAGTACAAGTGTAACGCCAATATGATTGGTGGACACCGGTCGTGTGACTGGGGTCAAGGACTACTTTAAGGCCCTACTGGGACTTTTACAACTATATCCTCCTTGATAAAGCGGCGGGGGACGTCGTGAAACGCGCGTCGGGGGTTCCAACGCTGGGCTCTCCTCTCCTTCCCCTTCCTGGTAAGTTGCCGGTCTTGATCTTTTTGCGGTCTTTGGGGCATCTTCCTTATGGTACAAACTAGACCTGACATCATGTCAGAGTGAGGAGACTTATACGCCATGCATGCTTCTCTGGGAAATTAAATATGCAAACTGCCTCTTCAGAGAGTAAGAAGACTTAAGGGCCCTTTACACTAAGCGATATCGCTAGCAATATCGCTATAACGTCACTGGTTTTGTGACGCAGCAGCGATATTGCTAGCGATATCGCTGTGTGTGATACTTACCTCCGACCGGCTCCCCCGCTGGTTATCGCTGATCACGCGAGAACGGCCTGGGCCGTTTCTCGTCGTCAGCTTCCTGCTGGGCTTCCTGCTGTGGCGACGAGCGACGCGTGGACGCGGGCGGGAGGACGTCTTCATCGCCTCGTCTGACAGGTAAGTAGCGACCGCCGACCCCTGCGATGTCGCTGGTGAGATCTGCCTGTGTGGCAGCTCACTAGCGACCACTTAGCGATGCACCAACGATCCTGACCGGGTCATATCGTTGTCGGGATCGCTGGTGCATTGCTAAGTGTAACGGTACCCTTAGACTCTAGTGCCACCTATTGAAAGTACAAATCCTAAAAGGTCTGAATTTCAGTCCCAGTCCGGCCTTATATGGACCAGTCACAGAAATTTCTACAACAAATCAGCTGGCCAATGACATCACAGCCAACTTGGGAAAATTTGAAAAAAAGGTAAACACTAAAGACTCCCCATAAACAGGGGTAGAAGGCAACCATAGCATGATAAAAAATAACCAATATTAAAAAGACCAAGGGAAGAAAAGGCTGGGGCAGGCGTGGCAGCAAGTTGTTACCCTTATACTCCAGCAAGGCTTCTATTGGGTTAAACTATTAGGCCATTTTAACATGGCAGGATTTTGGGCAGTATGTCTCATTAATATTTATAAATCAAAACCAGGCACTAATCCAAAATACTGAAGACTTTGAAATCTTTCCATTGTAGCTTATATCAGATTATGTTCCACTCCCGGTTTTGGTTTACAAGCACTAATGCAAAGTACTGACCAAATTACTGCAACGTAAAAACGACTTAACTTAGTGCTCAGTGTACAAATCTTCTCTGTTGTGTACAGCGGGGTATAAATTACCGGTGATTTATAATCATGCTGGAGCAATATTGGAGGGAACATTGAAAAAGATTCCTTTAGTTTGTACTTTCATTATGGTGGATATAATGGCCAATGGATCCGCCAACAATCTAATGTACATGAGAGAAACCTGACTGTATATGTCACAGGGTTACCATGACAAAGAGGAGCCAGAAGACAGCAGCATCTGATTTCTCCTACTCCTGTGCTGAAAAGAAGCACTTTACCTTCTTTTTAAACAGTGTAAATTTCTTTTGGTTGTACAGGGGTTAATCGGCCAGGTTGAGTGCTCTGGGAGCTAGGGCTCTCAGATAAGCACGGTTAGCCACTCCTATGGCCTATATAATCTGAGTCCAGACTGAAACACATTGTCAGAGCTAGCATATGCTGCATGGCTGGGAGGACAGTAGTTGGTGGTTAGATGACAAGGCTTTTGGTGGGGTTATCTGTGAATGTTGCCTGCTTTAGTAAGTGTGAGAATTCCCTTTCCTTCTCCTACTTTGATTCCCCCCCCCCATCCTCCACTACCCAGTGCATTCCTCTGTTATATGCCGGTTAAATACTTGTATGCCTGGTATTTTTCCGTTTCCCCTGTTCGTTTTACCTTGTTCATCTGGTTGGTGTACTACAGTGCACAACTACTCCCCTCTTCCCTGGGTGGGGGAGGTGTACAGATGGAGGGCGGATTCAGAAGATAAGGCAAGGTACGTGGCCATGGCATCTTCACATTTAGAAGTAACCCGGGAAACAGGGCGAGCTAGGATGCCCCTAGTGTTAGAGACAGGGAAGGAGCCCCTGGTCCCGGGTCACCCGACAACAGAGTCGTGACATATATCAACATACTATGTCCGACAAACAAATATCTATGAGTGAGACCCACCTATAATGTGACAAGTGCTGGAAATGAGAACAAATGTGTTTCCACATAAACCTATACATTTAAAATGGAGTAAGCAATGTAAAGTGTATAGTCAGCTTAAAGTATATGTGTCACCGGATGTGCTGCATATCCGGAGCGTTCGTTGATGCCTGTAACCCTGTGCACACTGCAATCTGTCTGACTGATGAAGGTCTTTGTAGGACTGAAATGTTTCTTTGTTTTTGGATTGCCTGTACAAAATAAAATTATCTGCTTACAACATTTACCTGAGTGCCAAGTTTTCTACAAGACCAATTTTTGCGCTAACTTTATTCCCGCTGCTCCCCTCAGAATTCTGTTTTTTTGTCCATTTTAAATCAGCAATACGGTTCCAAAGATATGGGGACTTATATCTATCGCTAATCTTTGGGGTCTTTACCCCGAGGGGGGAGGGGGAGTGGCTCCCAGGGAAGTAATATAGAGCAGCATAAAGACACGCCCATAGAATCCTGGGAGCCACGCCCACTTAGTGAAGACCATATAAAAATCCAACAAATGAGAAGTCCCATATCTCTGTAACAAGCAGAGCAGCTGGAATAAAATAAGTGCAAAAAGTGGTCACTTTTGACCTCGTGGCACATCCACTTTAAAGATTATCTGTTATCAGTTTTCACAATACAAACTTATAGTAAATAGCATTATTAGACCCGAGGAGACTGGTATATTTACTTTCAATCTATTTCAGAATGACTGCATAAGCCTGATATTTAAATGAGCAAATTCAAGAGTGGCCCTAATGTGGGAAACTTTCAAAAAAGGATTATACGGCCATTCTGACATGGATTTTCAAACTAACATGATCAGGTTTAATGATGTATTCAATTTGCATTGTGAAAACCTGGTGACAGATTCCTTTGTAGAGAATCTTTCAGCAGGTTTCGCTATTTAATCTGAGAGCAGCATGATGTAGGTGCATAGACCCTGATTCCAGCGATGTGTCACTTACTAAACTGTGTTTTGCTATTTCAATAGAATCAGTGATTTACCAGTAGATTATCACTACAGTACTAGCTGCCCCCGCCTCCTAGTCCAACCCTATCCCCACCACTGATTAGCAGCTCTCTGTCACTATACACTGTACACAGAAAGCTGCCAATCAGTGGTGGGATTATAACATTCTAAGCATTGGTAAATCTAGAAAAGAGAAAAGTAACTGTTGCAACCAGTAAACTAAGTGATACATCACTGTAATCAGGGTCTCTGCCCTTACATCATGCTGCAGTCAGATTACATAGCAAAAACCTGCTGACACATTCTAGCTAACTTCACAATGTGTCAAAGTGCCTATATTATGGCATAAGGAATCTAACCTGTGCTGTACAGCAAAGTCATAGTCACTATGTGCTGCCAAACGGGGTCACTGAGCAGCACTGTAAGGCTGTGTGCCCACGTTGCATTTTTTTAAGCGTTTGTGCTGGATCAGACGCTTCAGAAACGCTTAAAATTAGCTTCCCATTCAATTTAATGCATTTTTGACTTTTAGTGCCAATGCATGCGTTTTTTTCCGCTCAGAAAATGCTTAGCGGCTAAAAACGCAGCATGCTCATTATTTTCCGCATAGGTCCGCGTTTTTAGATGTTTCCAAGCTTTCCAGAAACCGCGCAGAAAAACCGTGCGTTTTCTGTGCAAAAATCGTGCGGAAATAAAACGCGCGGTTTCTGGGAAGGAGTCCGTTTTTTTGAGCGGTTTAAAACGCTAACGTGGGCACATAGCCTAAAACAAATATATTCTTCACTAGATTAATGCTTGTAGGAGAGAATATCTCTATCACTCTGCTTGTGATTGAAGATTTACTTAATGTTTTTCTATTGGATTTCATATGAACGTAATGGAAAAACAAACAGAAAAGTCACCGTATGAGACTACAAATATGAAGGGCCCTGCCAAATTATAGATCCAAATATATTGGACATATAAAGGGTATTTGTCACTTAGTTTCTACCATTTAATCTGAGATAAGCTTAATGTAGGCACAGAGACCCTGATTCCAGCGAAGTATCACTTGCCGGGCTTTGTCTTATTACTTGAATAAAATCACAGTTTTATTAGCAGGAGATTATCCCTAGGGGACTAGTAAATCTGCTGCCATGTAGTCCTTAACTTTGGCAGCTTTCTGCCTATGCACAGTGTATACAAAAAGCTGCCAATCAGCGGCGAAGACGGGGTTATACTGAGCTCAGTATTCAGAGAACTGCTTGATCTGCAGCAGATAACCAGTGATTTTAACAAAACTGCAGCAAGCAGCCCAGTAAGTGACACATCACTGGAATCAGATTCTCTGCTTCTACATTACATTGACCTCAGATGGGGTAGCAAAAACCTGGTGACAGAAGCCCGCCATAATATAGCCAGGTATATTGGTCAGAATCTGAAAAAAAGGTGAGCAGTTTCTTGAGACACTACCATGATATACAGTATGGCTTCTGGACAACCTACTAAATGAATGAATGACCTCTGAGCCAATACGGTTCAGAAAGAAGAGACCCAGTTTCTGGTCCGCACCCAATCGCCACCTATTTGGTATGCAGCATGGCATCGGAAAGAGACAAAATGGCTCCTGAACTGCGATCATTCCCCAGCGGATCCCTAGTGAGTTCCTGACAGAAATAGATGGCCTGTGAAAGAAGAGCTCCGAGCACTCTGCACACAATGCCGGCTCATACAAGGCTCGCAATCACGCTATAAAAAAACGCCAATTCTTTTATTTTTAAACCCTCTATCCCCTCCTCTTCTTCTTCTTCGATTTTACTAGAGGACATCTTAGATGTGCTCCATATTCTAAAAGTGGACGCGTAATCTGCCCCAGACAACAGAAACTCACACTTCCTGCACGTGAAAAATTAATGGACATGCAATGTAAAGCAGAGAGGGAAAAATGGATCAATAAAGAGTAATGTTAAGTAGCAGGGCCATAAATAATGGAGGTGCAGCACATTATGGCGGAGGGCTTGTAGTATTAGGTATTGGGAAGTGCTGAGCGCAGCCATTTTTTACATTGTCTTGTGTTTCTGCTTCTTGTCCTGAGCTTCTTCCCTACATGTCTGCTGCTTAACACTACAAGGATACGATCTTTATAGATAAATTGGCCTTTCCGTATAACATTTTCCCCCAGATTTCATCTCTGACCTCATCACAGGTCCTACAAGCATTCATACATTCTTTACTATGGCGTTCTAGACACACCCCTGGGTGGATTTGTAGGTAGCTGGTCCCACCTGTCTCACCAGCTAACTGGAACGCTCTCCCTGACACAGTGAACAGAAGCTCAGCAGTACCTCTGCTGACCAACACACATGTTCAAGCTTCCATCCCAAAGCCACCCACCTTGAGATACATAACGGTCATTCAACATCCTGCCACTCATCCTCTCTCCTGGGACACCCACACAGCGCCCCCTAGCAGACACAGTGGTCACTACACCACAGTATGTTCAGGCTTTTTAATGTCTTTTTAAACGCTTCAGGTTTCCAAAGACATCAAGTGGTTAAAAGCAGCGAGTCGACTGTTCTTCAGGAGTTTTCCACTTAGAAGACACTTAATACTTTACAATTTGCCTGGGTTTTTCTTGAAAAAAACGCTAGCAATTTCTTCATTGTTAAACGGAGTTTAAAAAAAAAACGACACTGAAAAACAATATAAAAAATCCGCTGGTGGTCAAGAACACAGAAAAAGTGCTGATGAAATGACCAAAAATAGCCCAAAAAAGACACTTCAGGAAATGTTGGCATTTCCCGAAGTGTCTTCCTCTTGAAAAATTAGGCTGCTTTATCCCTGTTCACACTCTAAAGCCACACGTTCTGGTTCTTTCCTGAACTGCCTCCATTATTGGTGCAGATTTCCTTTCTTTGATGCCTGATGTTGCATCATTATTTTCTTTGGATTCTTTTCTTGCATGTATATTTTATTATGTGACTTTGCATTGTGACTTGGTTATTTTGTGACTGAGTATTTATTTCATGGTGTTGCATGGTGTCTTTCTCAGAGGAGCTTTGCATTTGGTGTACTTTTTAATTGGCTTTAAAAGTAATATGTTTTTTATAGGGATTTTTTATTGATCTAATAACTTGTGTCTTGTTGCCGTTTGTGATGTCTGAGTAGTGTGTAAGCAGGCAGATGTGCTCCCCAGTAGGTGCCTCGGTGGTGCCTGCCTGCTTAATTATTTCTGAATGGTTTTCATTATGAATGGAAACCACGACAGAGTGCCAGGTGAGTTGATTTGACAGCAGGGGGTCTGCAAAAAAACCCCATGAGCTTGTCATTACTACTTTCCTTTGAAACCCTGTTATGATTTTTGCTATATGTAGCAATGCTCTGACATTGCTGTATATAGCACAAGCGATCAGACGATCCCAGCTTCAAGTCCCCTAAGGGTACCGTGAAGATCTGAGGTTGTGTGTTGTAATAATCACCTAGGTAGGTTAATAAAGATGCAACTATTTTTTATTCCTTACATCCATGGTTTTACAACAACTCCAGGTAGATGGCCAAAATACATTGCCCCAAGTCCACAAGATCCCCTTCCCGGGGCAGCTAGTCCCACTGCCCTCGTACCAGATGATACTCACTGTCTCCCAACTTTTGGTTGGCCCATAGATTTCATATTTTCTGCCAGTATAGTCTGTAGTCACAGTCCACGCTTTTTCCAATGACTGGTAACACAAACAAAGCCCAGGTATCCAGCAGCAACAATCCTTAAATTCCTGAAAACCAAATGACAAATCCCACAAGACATGTGTCTAGCCCAGGCGGCAACCGATCAAGAAACTCCATAGGCCATCCATCCATGTGCTCCAGGACCTCATCCTAGATCCTCTCCCTTTGATGTCACTCTCCTCAACTTCATGACTAAACAAGTGGCCCCTTTTCCTCCCTTTCAGCTCAAAGAATGAAGCATATTCCAGAAGCCCATCACCTGGGACTGCATGTGAGACCACATGTAGTGACGGCTCCATTGGGTCTACAATCCCCATCCACATAATGGGGCAAGTGACTGGGAGAACAATGGAATGATTGATTTCCTTGATTACTAATCTTGGGTTTGGCCATATGTATGCATAAAGGGCCTGTCACACTAAGCGATATCGCTAGCAATATCGCTATAATGTCACTGTTTTTTGTGACGTTATAGCGATATCGCTAGTGATATCGCTTTGTCTGATACTTATCTCCAACCGCTCCCCCGCTGGTTATCGCTGATTGCTCAAGAACGCCCTGGACTGTTTCTCGTCATCAGCTTCCTGCTGGGGCTTCCTGCTGTGACGACGAGTGACGCGTGGAGGCGGGCGGGAGGACGTCAGGATCGCCTCATCTGACAGGTAAGTAGCAACCCCCGATCCCTGCGATGTCGCTGCTGAGATCTGCATGTGTGGCAGCTCACTAGCAACCACTTAGCGATGTACCAGCGATCCTGACCGCGTCATATCGCTGGTCGGGATCGCTGGTACATCGCTAAGTGTAATCTTAAGATTCCTGAGGCTGAACTGACGACCAAGCA
This sequence comes from Dendrobates tinctorius, assembly GCF_039654945.1. Classification (NCBI taxonomy): domain Eukaryota; kingdom Metazoa; phylum Chordata; class Amphibia; order Anura; family Dendrobatidae; genus Dendrobates; species Dendrobates tinctorius. The sequence continues at coordinate 11,032,194 of NW_027361692.1, forward strand.
AATCTCTAATAAAACACAACAATGATATTGAACGGTTCTCCGTGCTGGAAAAAGTCTGCATCTTTTAGAATCATGGACTCCACTCTACGTCCACTCGTCCAATAGTCTTTAGTAAGTGGCCATCACCTCACAGTGACTATTAAGAACAATGAAAAGTAAAATAAAAATGTTTTAAAAAATATGAAAAGTAAAAAAAAGAACACAATTGAAATCACCCGCTATTTCCCCCATTAAAATGAAAGATAAGGAAAAATTCACATACAGTGGGGAAAAAAAGTATTTAGTCAGTCAGCAATAGTGCAAGTTCCACCACTTAAAAAGATGAGAGGCGCATGTAATTTACATCATAGGTAGACCTCAACTATGGGAGACAAACTGAGAAAAAAAAATCCAGAAAATCACATTGTCTGTTTTTTTTTCATTTTATTTGCATATTATGGTGGAAAATAAGTATTTGGTCAGAAACAAGCAATCAAGATTTCTGGCTCTCACAGACCTGTAACTTCTTCTTTAAGAGTCTCCTCTTTCCTCCACTCATTACCTGTAGTAATGGCACCTGTTTAAACTTGTTATCAGTATAAAAAGACACCTGTGCACACCCTCAAACAGTCTGACTCCAAACTCCACTATGGTGAAGACCAAAGAGCTGTCAAAGGACACCAGAAACAAAATTGTAGCCCTGCACCAGGCTGGGAAGACTGAATCTGCAATAGCCAACCAGCTTGGAGTGAAGAAATCAACTGTGGGAGCAATAATTAGAAAATGGAAGACATACAAGACCACTGATAATCTCCCTCGATCTGGTGCTCCACGCAAAATCCCACCCTGTGGGGTCAGAATGATCACAAGAACGGTGAGCAAAAATCCCAGAACCACGCGGGGGGACCTAGTGAATGAACTGCAGAGAGCTGGGACCAATGTAACAAGGCCTACCATAAGTAACACACTATGCCACCATGGACTCAGATCCTGCAGTGCCAGACGTGTCCCACTGCTTAAGCCTGTACATGTCCGGGCCCGTCTGAAGTTTGCTAGAGAGCATTTGGATGATCCAGAGGAGTTTTGGGAGAATGTCCTATGATCTGATGAAACCAAACTGGAACTGTTTGGTAGAAACACAACTTGTCGTGTTTGGAGGAAAAAGAATACTGAGTTGCATCCATCAAACACCATACCTACTGTAAAGCATGGTGGTGGAAACATCATGCTTTGGGGCTGTTTCTCTGCAAAGGGGCCAGGACGACTGATCCGGGTACATGAAAGAATGAATGGGGCCATGTATCGTGAGATTTTGAGTGCAAACCTCCTTCCATCAGCAAGGGCATTGAAGATGAAACGTGGCTGGGTCTTTCAACATGACAATGATCCAAAGCACACCGCCAGGGCAACGAAGGAGTGGCTTCGTAAGAAGCATTTCAAGGTCCTGGAGTGGCCTAGCCAGTCTCCAGATCTCAACCCTATAGAAAACCTTTGGAGGGAGTTGAAAGTCCGTGAAGCCAAGCGAAAAGCCAAAAACATCACTGCTCTAGAGGAGATCTGCATGGAGGAATGGGCCAACATACCAACAACAGTGTGTGGCAACCTTGTGAAGACTTACAGAAAACGTTTGACCTCTGTCATTGCCAACAAAGGATATATCACAAAGTATTGAGATGAAATTTTGTTTCTGACCAAATACTTATTTTCCACCATAATATGCAAATAAAATGAAAAAAAAAAAACAGACAATGTGATTTTCTGGATTTTTTTTTCTCAGTTTGTCTCCCATAGTTGAGGTCTACCTATGATGTAAATTACAGACGCCTCTCATCTTTTTAAGTGGTGGAACTTGCACTATTGCTGACTGACTAAATACTTTTTTTCCCCACTGTATGTGGTTTTGTCATATTCAGAAAGGTCCAATCTATAATAATATAAAAATAATTACGGCAATTGATAAACTCTGTGATGAAAAAAAATTCAAGAACACCAAAATTATTGTTTTTTTGGTCTCTGTAAAACCACAAAAAATGGTGTTACAAGAGATTAAAACTATCTATCTCAAAATGGTATCAATAAAAAACGCTGTCCTGCCACACAAAAATTAAGTCATCACAGCGCCATCAACCGAAAAATGAAAAAGTTACAGTTCTCAAAAAATGCCAACACAACCCCCCAAATTTTTGTCTTCAAACTTCTGATTTTGTTTTCATCACTAAAATAATTAAAAAAACCTATATTTCTATTTGACCAGTCAACGCACACAGAAGTACGCCCCATCATAATTTCGGACCACCACCCCAATTGTTGGTGGTGGATAGGTTCAGTAAGATGTCTCATTTTATTGCATTACCAAATTTTCATCTCTGATATTGTCAAATTACATTGGGTCTTGACCAATATTGTTTCTGACCGGGGATGTAGATTATTTCCACGCTTTGGAGGGTGTTTTGCACCCATTTGGGGATCCATCTATCATTCTCTTCTGCACTCCACCCGCAGTCTAAAGGTCAGACTGAACGGGTAAACCAGAATCTGGAGACTTATCTTAGGTGTTTTGTGTCTGAGTATCAAAAGGATTGGGTTACCTACCTACCGCTAGTTGAATTCGTAGTAAATAATCATTGTCAGGAGTCTACTGGTAAATCCACTTTTTTCGTGGTGTATGGGTTTCATCTTCGGTTCAGCTCATTTAATAAGAATCGTTCTTCTGGATACCTAAAGAAGAACAAATTTCATCTTCTATTATGTCCATGTAGCAGGGTTAGGAAGATGGGGTTAAAAATATAAGAGTGTGGCTGATCGGAGACGATTGGTGTGTCCGGACCTGTGTGTTGGTTACTTGGTGTGGTTGTCCTCTAGGAACATTAATTTGAAGGTTCCATCCTGGAAACTGGGTCCTAGGTTTATCGGTCCTTCTACGATCGTAGCCTTCGTGAATCCCATAGCATTCCACCTTGCTTTGCCACCCACCTTTAGGATCCATAATGTGTTTTATTGATCGTTCCACAAAAAATGAGTTGCGTTTTCTGTGTCATCACTTCTACTACCATCTCCAGACATTGTGGATGGAAACTTAGAATTTCAGATAGCAAAAATCATGAATTCTCGATTAGTTTGTTCAGTATCTTGGAAAGGATATGGTCCTGAAGAGAGAATGTGGGTACCAGCATCTGACGTCCATGTGGCCGGAGTGATCCAGTCTTTTCACATTACACACCCAGATAAACCCGGTTCTGAAGTTCCGGAGTTGCCTCGTAGAAGGGGTGGGCGGAAATTAAATGGGGTTATCGTGACAGAGAGGAGCCAGAAGACTGCAGCGTCTGATTGCTCCTTCTCCTGCGCTGAAAAGAAGCATTTCACCTTTTTAAATTGTGTAAATTTTCTTTTGGAATCACAGGGGTTAATCAGCCATATTGGGAGGTGTGGGAACTAGGGCTCTCAGCTAAGCACGGTTAACTTATTTCCTATCCCCTATATAACCTGGGTTCTGACTAACACATTGTCAGAGCAAGCTTTTGCTGCATGGCTGGGAAGATAGGTGTTAATGGTTACACGAGTAGGTGTTTGGGTTTATTTGTGACCGTTTCTTGGTTTAGGAAGCGTGATAATTCCCTTTCCTTCTCCTACTTTGGTTTTACCACATCCGCATACCCAGTGCCCCAGTGCATTCCTCTGTAATATGTGAGTGAATATTTGTATGACTGATATTTTTAATTTCCCCTTTTCGTGTTGCCTTGTTCATCTGGTTGGTGTACTATGGTGCACTGCTACTCCCCTCTTCCCTGGGAGGGGGAAGGGCACAGACAAAGGGCAGATTCAGGAGATAAGGCAAGGTGCATGGCGCTGGCATCCTCACCTTCAGAAGTAACCTGGTTAATAGGGCTTACTAGGGAAACCCTTAGCGTTAGGGACAGAGAAGGAGCCCCTGGTCCTGAGTCACCCGACAAAGTCGTGACATCCGCCTTCAATGTTGTTGGGTCTTGATGCAGAGAAGGCCTTTGACAGTGTGCTGTTGTGAGTTCATTTTCCCCTTCGTCACTGAGGTCTGGTGAACTCCCTATTCTGGTAAAGGAAGGTAATGAGCCTGATTATCAGGCACCTGAGCCTAATGATGATGACTGGCTGAGTGGAGTCACGGACTGGATATAAGGCTGCCGACGCCCTTCTGCCCTGTGGGTGATTTCTCTGTGGACTTCTTTGAGACCAGTCTGATTCCTGGTCCTCTAAAGCTAAGTTTTCTGCTTTGCCTGTTAGCATTTGTGTTTTGTTTTTGTTTGCCTTGCTTTTCTGGATTCTGCCATTCCCTGCTGGGGTGAGCTGAATCTCCTTTTGCCGGTTGCTCTGTCTTCAGAATATTCCTGAGTACTGACATAGCTTTTTGAAGCTTAGCGTCTTCAGGGCCTTTTTTCACTGTCAGTTTGTTGGTTCTTATTTTCATAGGGTTTTTCACGGATTGCAGACAGCAGCCTTCCTGTCCTTTCCTATCTAGTTAGCTTGGGCCCCGTCTTTGCTCAGTCTATCTTTCTGTCTGTGTTAGTGTTCTTTCTTCTTGCCTCACCGTCATTATATGTTGGGGGCTGCCTTTTGCTTTGGGGTCTGCTCTGGGGCAGTTTAGATTTCCCTTTCTGTCTTTAGGCTATATAGTCCTCCGGCTGTGATTGAGGGGTCTAGGGCATCGTAGGAACCCCCCACGGCTACTGCTAGTTGTGTTGATAGGTTCAGGGGTCTGCAATCCGATAGCTGCCAACTTCTCTGGTTTTCTGGACTTAGCTAGCATTTCTGTTTTTGCCTCCTACGGTGACTCATTCATAACAGAATCACCCGCCATACCGCAGATCCTAGGGTACTCAATAGCAGGAAAGAAAAAGAAAAAAAAAAAAGAGAGTGTGTATATTCTTTCCTCTATATCTCTGAGGTCGTAGGGGGAATTTTTTTTTTTTTCTCTCAATGGAGATAAAGCAATTGTCTGATCATGTGGAGCAGCTCGCTGCGGAAGTGCGGGGAATTTCCGCCTACCTTGCTCGTTCGCATGCTGTTGAACCAAAGATCCCTACACCTGATATATTTTTTGGGGATCGATCTAAATTTTTGAGCTTCAAAAATAATTGTAAATTATTTTTTGCCTTGAAGCCTAACTCGTCAGGGAGCTCCGCGCAGCAGGTTAAAATTGTCATCTCTTTGCTGCGTGGCGATCCCCAGGATTGGGCGTTTTCTTTGAAACCAGATGATCCTATTCTGACTAATGTGAACGCATTCTTTCAAGCCTTGGGGTTGTTGTATGACGAACCTAATGCTATTGATCAGGCTGAAAAGACCCTGTTGGCACTGAACCAGGGTCGAGATTCTGCAGAGTTGTACTGTCAAAAGTTCCGAAAGTGGGCGGTCCTTACTACCTGGAATGATAATGCCTTGGCTGCTCTCTTTCGGAAGGGTTCTTCAGAAGCCGTAAAGGATACTATGGTGGGATTTCCTGTTCCCTCTGGTCTGGACGATTCTATGTCATTAGCCATTCAGGTTGATCGGCGTTTACGTGAACGCAAGATTGCACGAGAGGTGTTGCCACCGGTTGAACAGACGTCTGAACCTATGCAATGTGATAGAGTTTTGTCTAGGGCGCAACGTCAGGAATTCAGAAGGCGTAATAAGCTGTGTTTTTTCTGTGGAGATGCCTCGCATATTATTTCTGTTTGTCCTAAACGAGAGAAACGCTTTGAACACACGTTTTCTGTTGGTGGTGTTCAACCTAAGTGTCTTCTGGCAATTACTCTGATCTGCTCCCTGTCCACATTTTCCGCCAAGGCTTTTGTGGATTCAGGAGCAGCGCTAAACCTAATGGACTTGGATTTTGCTAAACATTGTGGATTTCCGATGACCCCTCTGCAGACGCCTATCCCTTTGAGGGGGATTGATGCTACTCCTTTGGCGAAAAATAAACCTCAGTTTTGGACCCAGGTGGTCATGCGGGTCGCCCCAGACCATCAAGAAAATTGCAGATTTTTGGTGTTGCATGGTCTGCATGATGTCGTTGTTCTGGGGTTTCCCTGGTTGCAAATTCATAATCCAGTTTTGGATTGGAAATCTGTGTCTGTGGTGAGTTGGGGTTGTCGGTGTGCCTTTAGTGAGGCTCCGTTTTTTTCCACCTCTCCTCAGTCGCATGATGTTCCTGACTATTTGGCGGACTTTTATGATGTATTTAGTGAGAATGAGTCTGCATCTTTGCCTCCTCATAGGAGTTATGACTGTGCAATTGAACTGAGCCCAGGGTGTAAATTTCCCAAGGGTCGGCTCTTAAATTTATCTGTACCCGAGCACGAGGTTATGCGATCCTATATTAAGGAGGCGTTGGAGAAGGGTCATATTAGACCATCCTCTTCACCCTTAGGTGCCGGGGGGTTTTTTTGTGGCCAAAAAGGATGGTTCTTTAAGGCCTTGTATTGATTATCGTGCCCTCAACAAAATTACTATTAAATATCAGTATCCGTTACCCCTGATTTCGGATCTATTCTCTAGAGTTAGAGGTGCTTGCTGGTTTACCAAGCTTGACCTCAGGGGGGCGTATAATCTTATCCGCATTAAGCAGGGGGATGAATGGAAGATGGCGTTTAATACTCCGGAGGGACATTTTGAGTACCTGGTGATGCCTTTTGGGCTCACTAATGCCCCTTCTGTCTTCCAGTGCTTCATGAACGATATTTTCCGAGACTTTGTCGATAAATTTTTGATTATCTATCTGGATGATATTTTGATCTTCTCCAAGGATTGGGATTCTCATGTGGAACATATTCGGACTGTGTTCCGGATCTTGAGGGAGAATTCCCTGTATGTCAAAGGATCGAAATGCCTTTTTGGAGTACAGAGGATTTCATTTTTGGGATTTATTTTGTCTCCGTCAACTATTGAAATGGACCCGACCAAGGTACAGGCCATTTATGATTGGGTTCAGCCCACTTCTTTGAAGGACCTCCAGAAGTTTTTGGGTTTTGCTAATTTTTATCGGAAATTTATAGCAAAATTTTCTAGTATTGCCAAGCCATTGACTGATCTGACTAAGAAGGGTGCTGATTTGTTGAATTGGTCTCCGGAGGCTGTTGATTCCCTTCAGGAGCTGAAGCGAAGATTTACCTCCTCCCCGGTTTTGCGGCAACCTGATGTCTCACTCCCGTTCCAGGTAGAGGTGGATGCTTCTGAGATTGGTGCAGGAGCTGTTTTGTCCCAAAAGGATCCTGTAACATCTAAAATGAATCCCTGTGCTTTCTTTTCCCGAAAGTTCTCTCCATCCGAACGTCACTATGATGTGGGGAATCGGGAACTGTTGGCCATGAAATGGGCATTTGAGGAGTGGAGACATTGGTTGGAGGGAGCTAAACATCAAGTTGTGGTCCTCACTGACCACAAGAATTAGATTTACCTAGAGTCGGCTAAACGCTTGAACCCTAGACAGGCTAGGTGGGCCTTGTTTTTTACATGTTTTGATTTTGTGGTCTCTTTTCTTCCTGGAACTAAGAATGTCAAGGCAGACGCCTTCTATAGGAGCTTCTTTGCTGATTGTCCTGTGGTGACCAAGCCTGCTACCATCTTAGGCGAAGGGGTAGTTCTTTCTGCCATCTCGCCCGATTTGAGACTTGCTCTGCAAGAGTTCCAGGAGGACAAACCTGAGCGTTGTCCCAGTGGAAAGTTGTATATTCCTGACCAGTGGAAGAAGAGAGTGATGTCTGAGGTTCTTTGTTCTGCATTGGCTGGTCATCCAGGTATTTTTGGTACTAGAGATCTGGTGACTCGATCTTTTTGGTGGCCCACCTTGTCTCATGATGTCAGGAATTTTGTGCAGTCCTGTGGGACTTGCTCCCTGTCTAAATCTTGTTCTCGCTCTAGTGGGTTGTTGATGCCTTTGCCGGTCCCCAGGAGGCCATGGACCCATATTTCAATGGATTTCATCTCTGATATGCCGGGCTCTCAAAGAATGACTGTTATTTGGGTGATTTGTGATAGGTTCTCTAAGATGGTTCATCTTGTACCACTCCCTAAGTTGCCGTCTTCCTCTGAGTTGGTGCCCCTGTTTTTGCAACAGGTGGTTCGCTTGCACGGGATTCCTGAGAACATTATATCTGACAGAGGAGTTCAGTTTGTGTCTAGATTTTGGAGGACTTTCTGTTCCAAGCTGGGAATTCAGTTGTCCTTCTCCTCTGCTTTTCACCCTCAGACCAATGGGCAGACAGAGAGAACAAACCAGACCTTGGAGTCGTATTTGAGATGTTTTATTTCCGCTGATCAGGATGATTGGGTTTCATTTTTGCCCTTGGCCGAATTTGCTTTAAATAATAGAGTTAGTTCTGCCACTTTGATGTCACCTTTTTTTTGTAACTTTGAGTTTCATCCTCGATTTTCTTCAGGGCAGGTGGAGCCTTCTGCCTGCCCAGGTGTTGACACTGTGGTGGAGAGAATGCACCAGATCTGGGACCAAGTGGTGGATAAGTTATCTCTCTCCCAGGAAAAGGCCCAGCGGTTTTCCAATCGACATAGGACCATTGGTCCCCAGTTTAAGATTGGAGATATGGTGTGGTTATCATCAAAAAATATTGCTATGAAGGTGGCTTCTCCTAAGTTTAAGCCTAGATTTATTGGACCTTACAAGATTTTGGAGATTATTAATCCGGTCTCTTTTCGTTTGGCTCTTCCTGTCACATTTAAGATCCATAATGTGTTCCATAAGTCCTTGTTGAAGAGGTTTGTTGAACCAGTTGTTCCTGGGGTGGCACCTCCGGACCCTGTATTGGTTGAAGGTAACGTGGAATATGAGGTAGAGAAAATACTGGATTCCCGTCTGGCTAGACGGAGACTCCAGTATTTGGTTAAGTGGAAGGGTTATGGTCAGGAGGATAATTCCTGGGTCTCTGCCTCTGATATTCATGCCAAAAGATTGGTGCGTGCCTTTCATCGGCCTCACCCTGATTGCCCTGGTGGCGTGGTTGAGGGTTCGGTGACCCCTCCTCAAGGGGGAGGTACTGTTGTGAGTTCATTTTCCCCTTCGTCACTGAGGTCTGGTGAACTCCCTATTCTGGTAAAGGAAGGTAATAAGCCTGATTATCAGGCACCTGAGCCTAATGATGATGACTGGCTGAGTGGAGTCACGGACTGGATATAAGGCTACCGACGCCCTTCTGCCCTGCGGGTGATTTCTCTGTGGACTTCTTTGAGACCAGTCTGATTCCTGCTCCTCTAAAGCTAATTTTTCTGCTTTGCCTGTTAGCATTTGTGTTTTGTTTTTGTTTGCCTTGCTTTTCTGGATTCTGCCATTCCCTGCTGGGGTGAACTGAATCTCCTTTTGCCAGTTGCTCTGTCTTCAGAATATTCCTGAGTACTGACATAGCTTTTGAAGCTAAGCGTCTTCAGGGCCTTTTTTCACTGTCAGTTTGTTGGCTCTTATTTTCATAGGGTTTTTCACGGATTGCAGACAGCAGCCATCCTGTCCTTTCCTATCTAGTTAGCTTGGGCCCCGTCTTTGCTCAGTCTATCTTTCTGTCTGTGTTAGTGTTCTTTCTTCTTGCCTCACCATCATTATATGTTGGGGGCTGCCTTTTGCTTTGGGGTCTGCTCTGGGGCAGTTTAGATTTCCCTTTCTGTCTTTAGGCTATATAGTCCTTCGACTGTGATCGAGGGGTCTAGGGCATCGTAGGAACCCCCCATGGCTACTGCTAGTTGTGTTGATAGGTTCAGGGGTCTGCAATCCGATAGCTGCCAACTTCTCTGGTTTTCTGGACTTAGCTAGCATTTCTGTTTTTGCCTCCTAGGGTAACTCATTCATAACAGTGTGCCCTGGCCATTCCTGCATGCCACACTTTCACAGAGCAGTTTTAGGGTTACGTTACGTTAACTCTTCACATACACTCAGGTGGCACCAGATAACAGTGAATGTCCTGCATACTCCATACTTCGACATGCTTACAGAAACCGACCAGGGTTTCCCCCTATCTCTTCTTTTATTTAATTTAGCCCTTGACCAATAACTCTACTATCTTCAACACAACTCAAGTTTTCAAGACCTTAAAATTAATGTGGCAGAATTTTGGATTGCAGCCTTTGTAGTTGATATCATGCTAATGATTTCAAGCCGTTAACATTCCTTAATTAATCTGTTAGATCACCTTAAGAGGGTGGGAGCATTAACTGAATACACTATAAACATGGACAAGTCAGAGGCTCTCTTCCTTAAGGTCCCAGTAAACCACTTTGGTCAACAAATATATCAATAACTTGGAAAATGAACTCTTAGATACTTAGGGGTCAGAATCACTAGATCTCCCCTACAGTTCAGCATATTCAGCTAATACTAATCCCTACATTCAGTCACTTTTCTTTTTCTCTTCAAGCTTCTCATGATACCATTTCTTTTACAGAAGGCCTGTGGATCTTCTCTGTGAAGCATCCAGCAGTAGTCCACCATCGTGTTCACATTCAATCCACCTAGGTATCGTCGTTCCATCTACTCGATAACCTTCTGAAATCTTTCTCCTTGCGTTTCCCTAACAGCACCAAGGTTTCAAGGAACGTAATCCAAATGGGAATATAAAAAATGTAACTTCAAATTCATTATACAACCCAAGGCTTTGAAACATTTCAGCATGTTCTCCACAGTGGACTTCAATTTTGGATTTTTGGAAATGTCTTCACAACTTCTTTAAAAGAATTCCAAGCCCTTTCTTCAACAGCTTTCATTTTTGCTTCAAACACATCGTCCTTCATTTAGTTACCAACTATCCGGACCCACAAAAATGCCTACCTTCAGTTTACTTCAGACAGTCCCTGAAACTAGGTACACAGGTACTTAAAAGATTCTCTTTTTGGTAGAGCTTTCACAAACATCAGTCCAAGCTTAATGTGGAGTGTTGACAGGAGAACTTTAGTGTGACAACTAAACTTTCTGCAGCTATATTATTGAGTCCAAGTAGCAAACATGTTCAAGTTGGCCAATTGTTTTGCCTCCAGTAATGAGTTCTATCCCCATCTGTTTAATTCACACAAAAAAGCATGGGTGTTATGAATGAGTCACCGGAGGAGAAAACAAAAATACAAGCTAAGTCCAGAAAACCGGAGAGGTTGGTAGCTATCGGATTGCAGACCCCTGATCCTATACACCACAACTAACAGTAGCCGTGGGGGGTTCCTACGGTGCCCTAGTCCCCTCGTCACAGCCGGAGAACTACATAAGCCTAAAGAAGGAAAGGGGAAATCTAAACTGCCCCAGAGCAGACCCCAAAGCAATAGACAGCCCCCAACATGTATTGTCGGTGAAATACAGATGAAAACACAAATACAGACAGAAAGACAGGCTGAGCAAACGATGGGGCCCAACTAACTAGGTAGGACAGGACAGAAAAGATGCTGGCTGCAATCCGCAAAAAACCCTACCCTATGTCCCAACCGTCTGATAGGGAAAAAGGCCCTGAAGTCGCTAGACTTCAAAATCACTATATCAGCACTCAGGTATATTCTGAAAACAGAGCAAAGAGATCAACTGATCAGAGACAAAATTGGAATTCAGCCAGTCCCAACCAGGACTGGCTGAATACAAACACTAAGGAAACCAGACAAAATCTCCTGGAATAATAGCAGGGCAAAAACTTAGCTTTTAGTAGACAGGAACTAAACTGGATGCAAGAGCTCAGAGCAGAAAGGATCACCAGCAGCCCTGCAGGGCGTCGGCTGCCTTATATCCACTCAGAAATTCCAGATGTCCAATCACACTCCGCCTGTTCAGATGACAGGTTCTTCCCATCCCAATCAATTTCACTACCTCTCTTCACCAGCAGAGGGAGTTCATCAGACATCAAAGGTGAAGGGGAGAATGAACTCACAACACATGGGTACTTTTTGTATCCTCTTTGCTGTCCACAGAGCAAAGAAAGAACTTTCAGATCACCACATATTGACCATCCTTTATCCTCGTAGTCAGGTTTCTTGAGAATAAAGTCTAAACTCTCAAAGCTTTTCTTCAAGTGCACAGAATGCCCTGCAGATACTGAAGCATACTTACTGCCATTGTGCAGTAGCACAGCTTTCAGACTTTTTTTCTGGATGAATCAATAGTCTCCATTCGTTCACATCGTACTCAATGTTACATTTTTCCATCAGTCCAGAAACATCACTACAGTACACTAGAGCACCGTCTTGAGAAAAGTTTGGAAGTAATTCCTTTTCTCTGCTTCTGCACATTTAAAAACCATTTCTAACCAATCTAATGGGACCAAAATCTTCTATCAAAGGTAATGCAAAGGGGGGGTCAAAGTATGGTGCAAGGAAAAGCCTATGGAGTTAGTGTTTGTGAAAAAATGCAATCCCGGTGTAAAACAACTTTTACGCATGGTAGCAGCAGCTGGATCCAAAACAATTTTTCAAATATGGCTTAGACTGCAACCCCAAGGAAAAAAACTTAACCAAGACCAGTCAGATGACAAATGCACTCACAGGATGCAGCCGGCCTCCATTATATAGGCTCGGGCAGAACAGGTGCAAACCACTGATAAAAGCACTAGTGGGGTTCATGTTTTTGGTGCTGGACCCGCAATCACATGACGGGGGTCAACGATGGGTGTATTTCACAGGTTAACAGCAGTGGGTGGATTGCGATTCCACCCACGGCTATTCCGGGCACATGTCAGCAGTTCAAAACAGCTGACATGTGCCGGGAAAGATGTGGGCCCACCGCCGGAGCCCACATCAAAAGGAGGGAGTCCAACATCGGCGTACATTTATGACCAATGTCGGAAAGGCGTGTTAAAGGGATTTTCCACAATTTGTATGATTTTTAATTAAACATATCATTATACTATTCTCATAGACACTGATTCTTATGGACAGTACAAGCAAAACTAAATCTTATTTTTCAATTTGTTTTTTGTGAACTCTCCCAAACTAGTGGATCGATCAAATTATATACCACAAAATATAAAAATCCAAACCAAGATTCCAATTAAGCACATAATTCCTGGAGATTTCAGCTCTGAAGCACGCAGAATTATTAAAGCAGATCTGTCACCAAATTTATTAATGCAAACTCCATAAATTATCAAATAAATCTTTTAGATTTGATGAATTTGCTTAGAAAATCCATTTGAGAGCAGCTGGATAAATCATCAAATAGTCCAGAAACAGCATAAAATCCTCATTTTAAATGTTAGACAAGCATTATGTGACATGAAATTTCAAAGTAAAAACACCAGCCTCATCAGATCTAAGGTATGATTGATTTCTTATTTATAAGAAGGTGCCATACAATGGTATATTTAAAAAATAATTTTATTTACGAACAATACAAATTACAACCATTTAAAAGAAGGTGCTTGACCAGTGTAAGCGACCACCATATACCATGGAAGCCCTATATAACAGTAATTTTTCTGAAGGCAAAAAATCAGGGCATAGTATAAAGTATACCACAGGGAAAGACCAACGTAATTTACTTCATCTACAACCATAAACCGACTATCCTCAGATATGTCCGGCAAGTGTGAGAATGTCTAACCCTCTATCCCTTAACACCTATAGCCTAAACTATTAGGAGATCCCTATAGTTTACTAAGGAGCTAAAAAGTAATAGGGCACAATAGTACCTAAGATGGTAATAAACACTCTGTCCCCTGTTGGGCCAATTAGGCTCCCCTTCGCAAATGCATAATGGGTCAGACCACCAAAATGTGTAACCAACAAAAAAACTCCTATAATTGCCCTATATTCAATGTATGGAACATAATGGGCGCATATGAGAATGCCACTATGACATACCGTATACTGATGGTGCTTCCTGGAGCGTCCCTCGTGCCCGAAGCACCATCACTATACGGTATTGTGATAGATGCATGTTAATGTATAATAATACATCTTGTAACAGAGCATCAATATACTGTAGGTAATTAAAGGAACGGCCAGTTTAAAATTAAAATACATCAATGGAGCTGCGCCATCTTCTGATAGTGGCCACAGGTGGGTACTGCACATCTGCCTCCTATTCAAATCATACTACCTGGGATTTGACAAATTGATCTTCTATAATAATTAGAGTCGTTTCCTTTTCTAAGGTTTATTATCAGTCTCAACGGAAATCTTAATAGGAATCCATTTATTATTTTCACATTAGTGACTTCTTAGTAGAAATTGATTTTAGTGTCTCATAAAATAATAGGAGGAAAATTTATTGCAGCCCTGGCAGGACGTTCTTTCCTTTTTTATTTAGTTTTTCTATTTTTGCTACTTTCTTTTTTACAAAAAAAAATCGAAACAAAATATTATGTTAAATGAAATATACATATTATTCTTTTTAAAGGGAATCTGCCGTCGAGCTTTTGCAACCTAATCTGAGAGCAGTCTGTTGTCGGGGCAGAGACAGTGATTACGGTGATGCGTCATTTACTGGGCTGTTTCCTGTAGTTTTGATAAAATCACTATTTTATCAGCAGGAGATTATCACTAGAGGACTAGTAAACCTGCTCCATATTCATGAATTCTATGTCTCCCCACACCCATTACTGATAGGCAGCTTTATGCCTATGCACAGTGCATACAGAAAGTTGCCAATCTCTGGAGTGGGCGGGTTATACAGAGAACGGGTACATCTGCAGCCGATAAAACAGTGATTTTATATCAAAAGAAATACAACACACAGCCCAATAAGTGAGTGATACATCACAGGGATCAGAGTATTTCCTGAAGCAGCTTGAAAAACTTTTGGCTCAAAAAACTCTGTCTGAACATAGCCTTGTGTGTTTATCTATTTGGCACAGAATTGCATACGGCACAATTCTTCTAAACACGGCCCCAGGTGTGTGAGAAAAGCCTAACTTTGTGTACCAACGACAACCACAACGTACATGTACAATAACACCACTGATGATACAATGTAATGATTACTGCCCCCTCTAATCACACACCAACAGACAAGGTAACGCTGTCGTTTTTATCAGCCACCTGCAACAAAGACTCACTGCCAGTAGGGTGCTACAGGATAGACCGTGACCGATTGTTGTAGTTTTTTGTTTTTTTAAATCCACCATAAAGTTCCAGAGATATTGGCCTTTTTATTTGCCTTCAATTATTATGGTCTATGCCAAGGGGCTGTGGCTCACAGAGTACTAATGCAGGGCAGCTAAAGACACGCCCCAGAGGATCCTGTTAGCCACACCCCCTTGTAAATAGAAATTAGAACCAAATATAAAAGCCCATATCTCTGTAACTATATGGCGGATTTTTAAAAAACAAAATCCGGAAAACTCAGGGGAGCATCAGGAATAAAACAAGACCAAACGTTGTCCACTTTTAATCTAATGGATACTCTATAAATGTAAATGTACCTCAAAAGCAAAGAGAACGTAAGAGAAAGGTCTGAAACAAAATTATAATTTACAGAACTTTGAAGAATGTGGCCTAGACTTTAGGAATAGTGTGAATTACATAGTATATGGGGATGGGCTCTTCCTGAATACAACCACTGATTGAACATTAATCGAAATGGAGGATGAGGGATTTTACACAATTAAAACATTTAAAAGCGAGAATAATTAGATAGTTTTAATTTTCCTCTATGAGGGTTGACAGCGTCTATAATTAGCGCTACATTAAAAGCCATTCCCAATTTTTCTTTACGTTACTGTCACAGTAGTTTGGGAGTCTGCCAAGGCGGGATTTACTAATAAGGAAATCATAGTGTTCTGGTTAATTGCCGAGCAATGGAAATTCTTGGTGAGCAAGTCTTGGTTTATGAAGATAATTCATGAACTGTAAGCTGTAGTAAACCAATGTGCACCGCTATACAGCTCCTACCTGCACTGAAGCCCGAGAGCGCACCATACTGGAATAGTGGCTCTAACACCAGCTACAGATCTGCACCATCACTGCGACTGTTCCTACCAGGATATGGCAACTGATATTTATTTACAGTTTTTACACTTTCGTAATGATTTTTATTGTTTAATTCAAGGGGTTTTCTCAAGTAGACGGCCGTCTATGAGCTAAAGCAGGTCTAGCAATCAAATGATCAGTACATTTATGGTCTCAAAAACGTCGAGGCTCAAAAGCTGCAGCCAGCTCGTAAAGAGGGTCAGAGTGTGAGACCCCGCTCTATACCATCCAAGCAGAATATATGAAAAAAACAGCTATAAGGAACACTCTTTAAATGGCTGGAAAAAACCCTCTGGAAGCCAAGACATGGATAAATGTTCCATGGAAGTGCACAACTACATTTTAACCCTTCCCTGCTGTGCAAAAGAGTATTTTTTAAAACTACATTTTGCTACTTTTACAAATTAAATCTAAAAAATAAATGTATTCCGAACCTGCTAACCAAGACTTCACAAAGCTCCAGAACTTTGTAAGGCGGAAGGCTAGCTTCTAGAGTGGCCCAGCTTAGCTCCTTACTCCAGAACATTTACACTTACCCATAGTAGAGTTATAGTCAATATATCTACTGACATGTCTGCTTTAAAGAAGCATTTCTATCCTGAATATTTAGCATATCCATAGAGAGAAAGGTGGTCTTGTAAATGTTGCTGATTTTACTTTTTTTTTACAGTAAAGAGGTGGCCATATTTTATGGGAGTTATGCAAAGAGTTATGAGAGTTACAGTAAAAGTGGCAGCAGATGGAAGCCATGGGGCTAGTGGGGATGGCACCTAAAATGCATTTATCACATATTCTGTGGACTTATCATAAATGTTTAAAAGGGAATCTGTCAGCAGGTTTTGTTATGTAATCTGAGAACAGCATGACATAGGGGCTGAGACACTGATTTCAGGAATGTGTCACTTATTAGGGTGTATGCTGTTGTTCCCATACAATGAATGTTTTATATCCAGGAGATTACCACTGCCTAGACTAGTGCCTAATGGTCTGTCTCACTCCTCTGATAAACAGCTCACTGTCAACAGACAATGTATACACAGCAGAGCCGGGTGTCAGCAGAGGCAGCGTATGATACTGAGCTGTCAATCAAAATACCGACCGCACAGCAAGTCCCAGCACTAGATTGGACGACTGAGCTGTCAGTCACGGTGTCCAAGACACACTGAGCGGAGGAATCGTAACACTCCCTCTCTGCAAGTCTAGAAAACGTTTCTCCATATTCACCAGCTCTCTGAAACTTGATACTAAAAAAATAATGATTTATTTCCCCATTATTAATTGCACCTTGCAAACACATCCTATTAAACAGGCGTACCACATTGTCTACCCTGACTCCTTTTCTTACGGTAATATACTTTATATGTACAGATACTGTCTCATGCAGCTTTAGAAGTAGTATTCTAATTTTTATAAAAATGGCTTGACCATTGCACAAAGCAAGTAACTCATTGTGTCACCTCTCACTCCTGCGAGTAGGGACATCACTTCTACTGATGATTAATCAGCCGTTCTGAAATGTCCGATTTTGTTTGTACATGTATCCTATGAATAGTAATATGCCGAAGAATATGGTGGTGCCATGTAGTTATATAGTGGTTATTATCCTATAAATTTACCACCTGTAGGTGATAAATGTATGATCAGTGCAGCATGGTGGCTCAGTGGTTAGCACTACTGTTGTGCAGCCCTGAGGTCCCAGGTACAAATCCCAGCAGGAGTAAGATCTACAATGGGTTTGTCCAATCTCCCTGTGCTTGTTTGGGTTTTATACCATGCTCCAAAGACATACTGAGAGAGGATTCACATTGTGAGCCTCAATGGGGACAGTGATGATGATCCCTGTAAAGCACTGTGGAAAAAGCGAGTAAAATAAATAGATAAAATCTGTGCGTTCCAATTGTGAAAAGGGATCCTATGTGCTCCATGTAAAAAAACCAGTGTAGTGCACGTGCGTGATCACAGCTTTATCCACTGTCTATAGAAACTATGTACCATACACACTACCACTGCCAGAGATGTGAATGGAGTGCTGGGCACTAAAGCTCCATATACACAGAAGTTGCAGACCCCAATTCTCATTACTGTGGGGTTTCCAACTATTAAACATTTAACAATCATACTTTTTTATCGTTACAGTTGACAAGTAGCAAACACTGCTCTTGATTCTTTAAAACCATAACTTTATGTCTTAAAGGGGATCTGTCACCCCATTTTGGGACTATCAGCTGCAGCCAAAGCCATCGCTCGGCTCTTGCGCAGGCGTACTTTATCTGCCCTATTGAGGGCAGAGCAGAGTACTGCAGTGCGCAGGAGCCGGAGCTCTCTGACATTTACCGGCGCCTGCGCACTGCAGTACTTTAATCTGCCCTCAACAGGACAGAGAAAGTACGCCTGCGCAGGAGCCGAGGGAGAAGCAAGGAGGAGGATGTCATCGTATGAAGATGGGAGGCGCCGGACCGGACCGCAACACCCACCGCACCCGACCACGCCCCCTGGGTGAGTATAATCTAACTCGTTTTTCTTATCTTTCAGGTTTCATCAGGGGCTTTTCTACAGCATTACAGAATGCTGTAGATAAGTCCCTGATGGCTGTGTCCGCAGCTGATAGGCCGAAAATTAGGTGGCAGATTCCCTTTAAAGGGAACTTGTCATCACAATTTACTATGTTAAAATATAGGTTTGGCCATTTCTACTGATTCAAAAGAGACCTGTAGGGAAGAAATCCGCATCCTGGTTCTTATTTAATTCACGTTAGATGTTTTGGAGCAATATTATCTTTGTGTATCGGGAAGGGACTTTGGGGCAGGACTTTGGATATGGTTTTCAGCTATGCCACGGCCCCTCTGCGATTGCATGAGCCTCCTTTTTTAAAGTTTCCCATAGCACCACCGCTGTCTCTGAATGCACATGCGCACATTCATCTTCCAGAGGTCTTCAGCAAAATGGTGCTCTGGCGGCACATGTGTAAATTCAGACCCAGCGGCGTACCGTCAATAGTAGCAGACCACGCAGCAGCTATGGGGCCCGGACAGGTGAGGGGGCCCGGATAGGTGAGGGGGCCCGCGACGGCCGCTGTGGTTTGGCAGCTGTGCTGACACAGTACTATCTCCTTTAATTAAATGTATGCGCCGGCCGCTGTATACCCCCTGGCCCCTTGAAGCTCCCCTTTCCTTGTTTCCTGGTCAGCAGTTGGCTGAAGTCTCTGGTTGGATTTGCATAAGAATGCCACACCTCCTGGCAGCCAGAGAGCAGCACACGTGCATTGCAGGAAGCAGAAAACATTAATGAGCCTCTCTCACTCAGGGAGAGGGACACACACACAAGACGGTGAGCCCGGCTGGGGGTAGATTTTTTTGTTAAATGTGTGCCCTCACTGTGCTGGCAGGCTGGCACTTTACATTCACAATGGCTTTGGCTGCACTTTGCACTTTAGGGAGGGGGGCCCGGCTGCACGCACTGTGGAGGGAGGAGGGGGCCCTGCATGCACTGCAGGTGTGTGTGTGTGTGTGTGTATATATATATATATATATATATACATACAGTATATAGATATACAGTGGGGAAAAAAAGTATTTAGTCAGTCAGCAATAGTGCAAGTTCCACCACTTAAAAAGATGAGAGGCGTCTGTAATTTACATCATAGGTAGACCTCAACTATGGGAGACAAACTGAGAAAAAAAAATCCAGAAAATCACATTGTCTGTTTTGTTTTCATTTTATTTGCATATTATGGTGGAAAATAAGTATTTGGTCAGAAACAAGCAATCAAGATTTCTGGCTCTCACAGACCTGTAACTTCTTCTTTAAAAGTCTCCTCTTTCCTCCACTCATTACCTGTAGTAATGGCACCTGTTTAAACTTGTTATCAGTATAAAAAGACACCTGTGCACACCCTCAAACAGTCTGACTCCAAACTCCACTATGGTGAAGACCAAAGAGCTGTCAAAGGACACCAGAAACAAAATTGTAGCCCTGCACCAGGCTGGGAAGACTGAATCTGCAATAGCCAACCAGCTTGGAGTGAAGAAATCAACTGTGGGAGCAATAATTAGAAAATGGAAGACATACAAGACCACTGATAATCTCCCTCGATCTGGTGCTCCACGCAAAATCCCACCCCGTGGGGTCAGAATGATCACAAGAACGGTGAGCAAAAATCCCAGAACCACCTGGGGGGACCTAGTGAATGAACTGCAGAGAGCTGGGACCAATGTAACAAGGCCTACCATAAGTAACACACTACGCCACCATGGACTCAGATCCTGCAGTGCCAGACGTGTCCCACTGCTTAAGCCTGTACATGTCCGGGCCCGTCTGAAGTTTGCTAGAGAGCATTTGGATGATCCAGAGGAGTTTTGGGAGAATGTCCTATGGTCTGATGAAACCAAACTGGAACTGTTTGGTAGAAACACAACTTGTCGTGTTTGGAGGAAAAAGAATACTGAGTTGCATCCATCAAACACCATACCTACTGTAAAGCATGGTGGTGGAAACATCATGCTTTGGGGCTGTTTCTCTGCAAAGGGGCCAGGACGACTGATCCGGGTACATGAAAGAATGAATGGGGCCATGTATCGTAAGATTTTGAGTGCAAACCTCCTTCCATCAGCAAGGGCATTGAAGATGAAACATGGCTGGGTCTTTCAACATGACAATGATCCAAAGCACACCGCCAGGGCAACGAAGGAGTGGCTTCGTAAGAAGCATTTCAAGGTCCTGGAGTGGCCTAGCCAGTCTCCAGATCTCAACCCTATAGAAAACCTTTGGAGGGAGTTGAAAGTCCGTGAAGCCAAGCGAAAAGCCAAAAACATCACTGCTCTAGAGGAGATCTGCATGGAGGAATGGGCCAACATACCAACAACAGTGTGTGGCAACCTTGTGAAGACTTACAGAAAACGTTTGACCTCTGTCATTGCCAACAAAGGATATATCACAAAGTATTGAGATGAAATTTTGTTTCTGACCAAATACTTATTTTCCACCATAATATGCAAATAAAATGAAAACAAAACAGACAATGTGATTTTCTGGATTTTTTTTTCTCAGTTTGTCTCCCATAGTTGAGGTCTACCTATGATGTCAATTACAGACGCCTCTCATCTTTTTAAGTGGTGGAACTTGCACTATTGCTGACTGACTAAATACTTTTTTTCCCCACTGTATATATATATATATATATATATATATATATACACCACTGACTGAGCCACCAATGATTTATTCTGCCTTGCTAAATGTCTGTGGTATATATTGACAATCAATCAGCTACTTGTTGGACAATAGCTAATAGCCCATTTTGGCATTTAAAATTAATTGTTTGACCTATAACATGCATGCCTGGAGTTAAGAGCACCTGTTGATTTTTTTTCTTTCTTTTTTTTTTGGGGGGGGCCCATTCAGACTTTTGATACGGGTCCCCATGATTTCTATGTACGCCCCTATTCAGACCTCAGCTAAGTGATGAGACAAGATCTCAATCTGCGCACATGCCACCACCGGCACCACTTTGCTAAAGACCACTAGGAGACAAATGTGGGCAAGTATCCCCAATGGCAAAGGTAGCGCTAGGGCAAACTTTAAAAAAGGAGGCTCGTACAAATGTAGAGGGGCCACTGTAGAACCGAAAACTCTACCCACTACCCACAGTCCCGCCAGAAAGTTCCATTCCAATGCAAGAGGATATTGCACCAAAACATAACCGCTCTGAGCCTGTGCTGGATAGAACAGGCAAGTAATTGCTAACTAGTTACTATATTTCAGGAAAAATACATTTAGATGGAGAAGCTCTAAATAAAATGCTTCAATTGTTCTAAATATGATGCAATACATGAAAAGAAATCGATTTCAGGGATTTTGGCTAATGACGCTTGCCACGGACAACCTAACAATAGGAAATAATAGAGATGGTGTCAATATGCCAAGAAAAAGAGCAGAACTTTCCTTTATAGGATGTTGAACGGTAAAAAAAAATGATGTTCACATATTATTCTAGTGTCATTCTTTAAGTTCTAGGAGCTTTAAAAAAAAAAACCCTGTAGCATCTCACAGCAGGAGGAAATCATTATTTTCCAATTCTTTCAATAATGTCCCTTCAACTTTTAGAAATACTTGCCCATTCAACAATCTCTAACATAAGAGACCACTTGCCCTGCACTGTGTTTCTGCGAGGCGAGTTCACCTTGATAGAACAAAAGTAAAGGTGTTCCGTGATTTCCAACTGTGCAGCGATGTGAAATCCCTGAAATAAGAAGCCTGGAGACAGGCACGCCACACAGCAATATAGGTTTTGATCACAGCATTGGGATAAACGTAGAATGAAAAACATGCAGAACCAGGTATTCATTGTGAACCAGATATTCATTATGGATCCCTTGAAATATTTTCCAATGGATCTTGCTTTATTTCACAATGTTAAAGGAAAATAATGAGTCATAAGAGGCGGTATGGAAATCCGAGTGAAGCCGCATCCTGCCATATATTAGCTGGCAACACAATGATTCAGCCCCATAACCCTGCTAAGTTACAATGAATAAGTACAACAAAACCTACAGACTATATTATTAGTAATTTGCCAATTCCCAACCTGAGAAACTACACTAAAGCTATTTTTCAGCTTTAACTCCTTAGTGACTAAGCCAATTTTGACCTCAATGACCAAGCCAATTTTTACAATTCTGACCATTGTCACTATGAGGCTATATCTCTGGAACGCTTCAACGCATCCCACTGATTCTGAGAAAGTTTTTTAGTGATATATTGTACTTCATGTTAGTTGTAAAATTTATTTGAAAAGACTTGTGTTTATTTATGTGTGTTTATTTATGAAAAAACTGAAATTTGAAAAAAAAATTGAAAACTGCAATTTTCAAACTTTAATTTTTGTGCCCTTAAATCAAAGCGTCATGTCACACAAAATAGTTAATAAATAACATTTCACCCATGTCTGCTTTACATCAGCACAATTTTAGAAATATATATTTTTTTGTTATAAAATTATAAGGGTTAAAAGCTTACAAGCGATTTGTAATTTTTCCAACAAAATTTATAAAACCATGACTTTAAGGGGTCAATATGACAGAAAATACCCCAAAGTGACACTATTCTACAAACTACACCCCTCAAGGTGCTCAAAACCACATTCAAGAAGTTTATTAACCCTTCAAGCATTTCACGAGAACTATAGCAAGGAAGGAAAAAAAAAAAAATTACTTTAGACCCAAACTTTTCTATTTTCACAAGGGTATCAGGAAAAAATGTTCCACAAAATTTGTTGTGCAATTTCTCTTCAGTACACCAATACCCCATATGTGGGGAAAATCCACTGTTTGGGCGCATGGCAGAGCTCAGAAGAGAGGGAGCACTGTTTTGATTTTTAGAACCTAAAATAGGCTGGAATCGATGGTGGGCACCATGTCTTGTTTGAAGACTCCCTGATGTTCTTAAATCGTGGAAATCCCCAATTCTAACTCCAACCCTAACACAGCCCTAAACTCAACCCTAACATCAACACACCCCTAACCCTAACTATAACCCTAACCCCAACACAACTCTAACCCCAACAAGACCCTTACTCCAACCCAACCCTAACCTCAACACAATCCTAACCCCAACCCTAACCCCAACAAAACCATAACCCCAACACAACCCTAGCCCCAACCCTAACCCCAACTGCAAAGAATGGAAAAATTATAACAAATTTTGCTATTTTTACCTAACTAAGGGGGTGACAAAGGGGGGTTGATTTACTATTTTTTTTTTTTTTAATTTTGATCACCGTCATAGGGTCTATCACGGTGATCAAAATTAACTAAAAGGAAAAATCTCCTATTGTTGCCGGGTACTGTCCGGCAAGTCTCGGCGGGTGCATTGCGCATGCACTCGCCATTTTTTTAGGAAGATGACGTGGAGCGTCGGGGGACATAGCAGGAGGATCCGGGGATGGCGGAGGTACTGGGGGGGGCTCGGGGGGACCCCATTTTACTCTCATCTGGTATCTTAGATCATATCAGATGAGAAATGAATTTGAAACCGGACTTTTTTGCTTTTTTTTTTAAGATCGCCGTTATTCAGTGAATAACGGCAATCACAAGAAAGGGGACGGTAAAAACTGACCCAAATCATGTTCTCTGGGGTCTCAGCACCCACGATAACTGACAGCCTGGAGATTTTCCGACGCAAGAAGGCTCTATACACTTATTTCTCAGCGCCGGTAAAAAGCAGCGCTGAGGAATAAGTACCTTTAACTGCCGCCCGTAAAAAGTGTATCGCGGTCGATAATGGGTTAAGAAAAGTAGCCTCCCAGTAGTTGCCCTCCCCAGGTCCAGTGCCAGACACTGTTACATTTTTAGTGATTAATTATTGCTGCAGCCAATCACTGATCTTAGGCTGGTTTCAGACTAGCGCATTTTACAGGCAGCGCACGGCGGCGCTAAGCCTCGCCCCCTGCCTGCCCCATCCGTTCATTTCCTCCAACTATCGCACACGGCTGCATGCAATCTGAGCACCCTATCTTTAGCATAGGGTGCACTGGTCGTGCGCTAATAGGATTTTTTTAGTGTGCTGCGCACTTTTGAAGGTACGCCGAGCGCACCAAAATGCAACATGGTGCGTTTGGCGCACACCGGCGCACCTTCAAAAGTGCGCAGCGCATGCAAAAATCCTACTAGCGCACAGCCAGCGCACAGTCTGCGCACCCTATGCTAAAGATAGGGTGCGCAGATCTCATGCAGCCGTGTGCAATAGTAGGAGGAAATAACCGGACGGGGCGGGGCTTAGCAGCGCCATGCGCTGCATGTAAAATGCAATAGTCTGAAACCAGCCTAAGCTACACTGCCAGTGTAAATGGCATGAGTCACTAAACTCAGTCATTGGTTGCAGCATGACGTCAGCGCTACCGCCAAAACATTGAGAAACCAGAGAGCCAGTGTTCGACCTGGGCAGGGTGAGTGACTTGCTCTTCTTTTTATGTTACATCTATATGTCACACACGCAGGTGGTGCATGTGGTTCATGGACCCACTGTGCCACGGGGCTAGGCTTACCTAGGACGGGTGTAGCTAAGTGTCTGCCGGGTGTTCACTGGAAATCCTGATGGTGGAGTCAGACTTGAGCTGCAGGTATCCGCCAGGTACCACTCAATAGCAAGTCCCCGGTATAGCAGTTTTTCACCCCAGTGGTAAGGCACACAGACAAGGACTCAGGCTCCTCTTCGGGTAGGATGGACACTGACAAAGAGTCACAGACAGGGCTGGAGTCAGAGAGTCCTATAACAGTCCAGATACACCAAGTACACTTTCAACCACAAGGGTTTTGCACTGATTCAGACACTGGCCACACAAGGACCAGGTGTTCGGGTTCAGGCACTGGCCGCACAAGGACCAGGGGTTCGGGTTCAGGCAATGGCTGCAGAATGACCAGGGATTTGGGTTCTGGCACTGGCCGCACAAAGACCAGGGGTTCAGGTTCAGCAATGGCTGTAGAAGGACCAGAAATTCTGGTTCATAACTGGTTGCACAAGGACCAAGGGTTCTGGTTCAGGCACTGGCCACACAAGGACCAGTGGTTTGGGTTCAGGCACTGGCAGAACAAGCACCAGAGTTCTGGTACTAACTATAGGATACTAGGACTTGGGATGACCTGGCAACACACAGATACATACATTACAAACCACTAGTAAACTATAGGAGTTGCTCAAGCCCCTGCCTAATGGTGAGTGTGACTTTTAAATGCAGAGGCCTCCCAGCTATTGTATGGGGCATTTTACCATCTGCCCCTTTAAGAGGAGGGGAGCGCGCCACCGGGAAGTGCAGTGTGCACAGACACAGGAAGCACGCTGGGGCAGTGATTATGCCGGTGCCCCTGCTAGGAAAGGAGCATGCAGGGGCAGTGGCATTAGGGTTATAGTATACAAGTGCAAGGGGACCACTTTGCTTAAAGTGGAAAGCTCAGCAAGTAAAATGGAATTTGTCAGGAAACATATAGGAAAGCTATTTTCTATAGGTCTTCTTTGTGCTGTTCTAGTTTTGTGTATAGTGTGGTAATCCAAAGGCTATAAGTAAAGAATCATCGAAGCAATGCAGAACTTACATCTATTCTGACATAGGCTACTAAGTAAGTACACCAGCCTTATCAGGATCAATGCTCTATTAAATCTATGAAATCTGATGATAGATCTACTTTATAAAGGTACTAAATGATACACACATAATACACAGAAGGACAACAATAAAAATGCCCAAGCAGGCATTGAGATGAACGAATTCTCATTTAGGCAGATATTAATCATATCAGACGTCAACAAATTACTGGAGGCTATAGTAGCCAATCAGACTTTTTTAGCGTCTTGTTTCCCTCTTAAATTTCCAAACAACAAGTGTAAAAAAAAATCAGATTATAGCATCAATTAAGGCTATGAATTGGGAATACATTTGGGGTTAGATTAGGAAATTAGGGTAACTCTTACAATTTGAATTAATATTTTTCTCAATATTAATTCAGATATAATAAAACAATGATACCATATCTTGTAAACGTTAGCAAGACACAACAATAGGGCTAACGTTTTTTATCTATGTTCTTAACCAGCACTTACAGAAAAAAGCACAGACTTCTACCTGGGGATGTGAGGCTTCTGAAGTGCTAATGCTTGTGATATCAACACGCTAAATTTGATAAGCATAATGTGACAAAAGCATCACTTGGAAAACAGGCAGCTTCTGACCTTGAGAAATGATCTCAGATACGCCACTGTGATCCATTATAATAACTTTTTCATTAGACATCATTTTTTTTTCTCTATTTAGACTTGAGCTTTGTTCACACTGACACTTTTGCTGCAGTTCTTTATAGTTACGGTATAAGTACAGAAAAATTAAAATAACAGCAGTCATTACATGTCTCACGCTGGTTTGGCCTCTTTTATTTAAAATAAACTCTGGAGGCAGATTCTCAGGGAGATCTATGTCCGGCCCATAGATCTTAACAGCTCATTTACATATTTAAAAAAAAGTGGATTTCTCTGGAATATGACATTGGATCGCAGGTAACAAGGTATCAATTTATTGAACTGTCTATTACCTGCATGCCCATATAGACAATTTTGGAGGGTTAATCCTACTGGGAGATATTTTTTTAATTACGGTAACTTTATGCTAGCAGACATCTTTTTTAGAGGAAAAAAAAAACCCACACAGTCTAACTTGCTGTTCTGAATAATATATACTCAATATACAGAAGCTTGATGGAAAAATAATGCAAGTATGAACAGAGTCTAACTTTACCAACAAGGTATTGATAGCCACTGGATAGTCTCCGATCTAGATTGTCGCATAAAGTGCTAGAGATGGCCAGACATGAGATTATTGGTGCTATAGCTTATTGATTTTGTGGGATATATCAGTAATGAATTAAGTGCTGTGCAAATTAATTGGGACAAAGCATTTTTTTAAGTAAAATCGTAAGTTGGTTACCAGTCAGTGATTCAAACCAGATTTAACTGCTTTGAACAGGCACTCACAGCTGTTCAAAGCAGTTAAAACTGGTGTGAATCACTGACTGGTAACCAACTTACGATTTTACTTAAAAAATGCTTTGTCCCAATTAATTTGCACAGCACTGTAACATAAAAATGCTGTTTTTCTTTGGAGCATTCACTATAAAAAGAGATAATTTAATTCTTCTGAGCTGTCGATTCTGTGATTTCACATAATCGGTCGAGCTACATTAAATCTAGCCTTAGACTCATTCACACCAAACTGAAAAATAGGGCAGAGCAGTACTCTTAAAAAATAATACGTATCAATTAAATAGTACCTATCACCAGCATGGGGCTGCCATTTTTAATCAGTAGCAGCCCCAGATGATTTTCCTAAATACAAGTGTGATGAACCCGCACCTCGCCGCAACGCCTGACATCACTATTACGTCAGACAGATCACAGGCCTAGGGAGGCACAGGGAGTGAGAGGATGTGGCCCACGCAGTCACTATCGTGGCACCACACTCGCTCACAACCCTGACAGACTGAGAGGCCCCTTTCACTAGGACCAGTGAAACAGAGAGCTGCCGGTACTGTAGGACTGCCACCAGTTCCTCGTTAGATATACGCCCAGTCCGCTTACAGGATTCTATCGGGCCAAAAACCAGCCCCAGTAGCATGGAAAATGAAAATAAAGAACAAGGATGTGTGGATTCGTTTATTGAGATGAAAGAGCTGCCCATGGTTAAATTAATTATATATTTGTCTTAAAAGTATACTAGACAATACACTATATACACAATGGTTATACATACAATGGTCAGATACACAAATACAATAGCGGTAGGAAGTGCGTGTGTGTGATGGGAGTGATGGAGAAGGCAATGATGGGAGTGATGGGGGAGGGCAATGATGGGGATGATGGGAGTGATGGAAAAGGCAATGATGGGGAGGATGGAGAAGGGGATGATGAGAGTGATGGAGAAGGCAATGATGGGAGTGATGGAGAAGGCAATGATGGGGAGGATGGAGAAGGGTATGATGAGAGTGATGGAGAAGGCAATGGTGGGGATGATGTGAGTGATGGAAAAGGCAATGATGGGGATGATGGAAGTGATGGAGAAGGCAATGATGGGGATGATGGGAGTGATGGAGAAGGCAATGATGGGGATGATGGGAGAGATGGAAAAGGCAATGATGGGGATGATGGGAGTGATGGAGAAGGCAATGATGGGGAGGATGGAGAAGGGGATGATGAGTGCTGTAGAAGGCAATGATGGGGATGATGGAAGTGATGGAGAAGGCAATGATGGGGATGATGGGAATGATGGAGAAGGCAATGATGCGGATGATGGAAGGGATGGAGAAGGGGATGATGGGAGTGATGGAGAAGGCAATAAAGGGAAGGATGGTGAAGACAATGATGTGGATGATGGGAGTGATGGAGAAAGCAATGATGGGGATGATGGGAGTGATGGAAAAGGCAATGATGGGGATGATGGGAGGGATGGAGAAGGGGATGATGGGAGTGATGGAAAAGGCAATGATGGGGATGATGGGGAGAGGGCAATGATGGGGATGATGGGAGTGTGTACCTATTACTAGTTTGGCGGTTGTTAGCAATATTAGCACCTGGACCGCCAGCGATTTTTTTAAATATATTTTTTGTCAAATGTGGAGCCGCAGCAAATATTTATACTTTTTCAGATCACAGTGAAGCCTCCTAGCCTGCCAATCTTGCCAGGTGCTATCCACAAGTCAGCCAGCTTCCCAAGCCAGCCATCTCCATGCCAGGATACAGAAGTCAGCAGCAGCCAGATGCAGTAAGTGTTATCACATTTGTGTGACTGTGGCTAGAGATTAGAGCTATTCACACTGTGAAATGTAGCAGTGGATTTCAGTGTGGCATCTGCTTGCATTCCAAGTTAAAATCTATCTATCTATCTATCTATCTATCTATCTATCTATCATTTTGCTTTTTTTCCCTAATGATCAGTCCAAAGGGCAGTGTGTGTGGCTCAGTGTCACTGTGTGAT
This sequence comes from Dendrobates tinctorius, assembly GCF_039654945.1. Lineage (NCBI taxonomy): Eukaryota > Metazoa > Chordata > Amphibia > Anura > Dendrobatidae > Dendrobates > Dendrobates tinctorius. Next base: position 11,061,574 of record NW_027361692.1, read on the forward strand.
AAGCACGCATGAGCTTGAAGCCCCCCTGCTGAACAGACTGCAAAGGTAAGTTTAAAATCAATGAATTGTTTCCAAAATAGAATTGATCATCAGGGTTTATGGACGGCAAGCGCTGTACCGGGAAGAGAGTTGGCAGCTGCGGACTCTCCTCCTGTGCAGCGCTTATGACGGTCACTGCTGAGCAGTTCTCATTCACTATGAATAAGGGCAGCGCTGCAATACCTTGAGACGGCCGCTACACATTTTTCATCACACACTATTGTTACTGTTTTTAAACCTGTGTAACCTGCAATTCTGGACTGTGCCCAGAACCAGAAGGGCAAAGAAATGTTTTATTCCCTCTTGCAGAATGCTGCTTTGAAAAGTTCAAATCAGCGATCAGTTCAAAGTGGAGTCAAGGCAAGCAAAGCCTAGTTTGCAATGCATATGTGCCAATACGCAGTGCAAAAAGGACCTCTGAAATGGCGCTACACTGTCTTCACTCCATCAACTGTGCGGGCAGAGTAGTTTATTATATGGGAATCATATATGGTCCCATTATATGGTTGTAAAGTAGGCTGAGATGCAGTGTGCAGATTGGCTCCTCCTTAATAATGCTCCTCCTTAATAATAATGCTCTTGCACATTGATAATTTAAATTGCTGTGTTGGCACTTCGTCATAAATAATTGGGTTTTAGGTTACAGTTTGGGCACTCGGTCTCAGAAAGGTTCGCCATCACTGGTCTAGATGTTCTGTTACAGTTGCACACTGAAGGGGGTGAGGTCAGTAAAAAAAACCTGACATCACACTGACAGCACTAAGACCAATGTTATTTAATTGGATTGTTCAGATGACCATGTTTTGGGGTTAGAATGGCCACATGAACAAAATTTTGGCATGCACTAGTTTCTTCTTTATTTCATGTTAGACTTGCAAATTCAAGTCTATAGGTCCACAAAGAAAAAAAATTGGATCCCATGCTCATCATCAGTGCAGCATCTGATTTTACCGGATACATTATTAACATATGAAACTATATTTGGTCTTGTAAATGTTATTATCTGCTGTTGTATAAAACTGTAAGCTTTCTGGACGTAAAAACAGATACATGGATACCATATGGATGACAATATAGAGAAAAAACTTTTTTTTTCCTGGATAAAAATCGGAATTTTTTTTATGTAAGTGAAGTTAGCTTGAAAGCACAAATTCCTGAGTGTTATCTCGAAATCCCACTCTTGGCACTAACCTATTTTGGTTATCCTTCTGCAGTTTGACGACTAATGGCTGCTATTGTTCACCTTGATAATTGTGTTCTGCAATTGCCCTTTACTAATATGGCAGACTCTTAAGCTGTGGAAGCCATCTTGTTTTCTGCTTTGGCCTACTTAAAGCCACATGAATCTCTCACTTATAGCTTGAGTATTGTTTCTAGCTGTTAGTCTAGTTCCATTCTCAAGCTCCTGAACTTTGTTACTCAGACAGTTCTCACTTATCTCTTATAACCTCTATCCTGCCTCCACAGACTTCTACTACAGCTTGCTGTTCCTTCCTCGTGCTCTTCCGGCAACTAGATTCCAGCAGTGCTACACAGTATTGTAACAAAATGAGCATATACCCTGCTGTAAGTACTTACAGCAGGGTATATGCTCACTTTTTTCTATCTGTGGACAGATGAGACTAATATAGAGCTTTTTTTGGTAAAACATATCATTCTATTCTTTACTAAAAACAGAATGAGGCCTACAATGAAAAGAACACAGTACCTGCAGTCAAATATGGTTGAGGTTCAAAGATGTTTTTGGGCTGCTTTACTGCCTCTGCCACTGGGTGCCTTGACTATGTGCAAGGCATCATGAAATGTGCAGATTACAAAAGAATTTTGGTTTGAAATGTAGTGCCCAGTGTCAGAAAGTTGGGTTTGCATCGTAGGTCATGGGTTTTCCAGCATGTCAATGACCCAAACTTACTTCAAGGAGCACCCAGAAATGGATTGAAACAGAGCGATAGAGAGTTCTCAAGTGGCAATGAGTCCAGATCCAAAACCCATTGAGCACCTGTGGACAGATCTTTAAACTGATGCAAGGAGAGTGCACCCTTCAAATCCGAGAGAACTGGAACAGTTTGGAAAAGAAGATTAGTACAAAATTCCAGTAGAAAGAGAGATGTAAGTAGCTTGTTGATGGTTATAGGAAGTGATTGAGTGCAGTTATTTATTCTAAAGGGTGTACAACCAAATATTACGATGAGGGTGCCAACATTTTTGTCCGGCCCATTTTTTTGTTTTAATGTAAAATTATGCCCAGTTTACCTTTTTTTTTTTCTATTTTTTTTTTTTGTGTTGCTCCAATACACACAAAGGAAATAAACATGTTTAGAACAAAACATGTGTAATTGCAATCATTTTATGGGAGAAATACTTAATTTTCAGGAACAATTTCAAGGGAGCCAATACTTTTGGCCATGTCTATGCTTCAGAGGAGGTGAGACGGAGGTATGGCAACATCTTGATGGTCAGAAAGGACATATTGTCTGAATCCCTGGTTGACTGAAGCAGTGATAGAGTGAGTATTACGATTTCGGTGTGAGGAGTGGTTAACTCTCTATGTACTGTACACAATCAACATCCCTGGTGGTCTACGGCAGAGAGAGGATTAATATTTCCTATTTTATTACTGGGCGGTTTACTTACCAGTACAGGTTTCAGCATTGCCTTTGACAAGAAGCTGAACATTGATCTTGTCCAGCCCTGTTCCCTCCATGCACCGATTACAGATAATATCAGAATATTCTTCAAAGCTCAGTGTTCAGTTTATTAGTCACATATAATTGAGGGCTGGCAAGTGTGAGAATCAATCCTGCAGAAAATTGAAGTGCATCTACCAGCCATTCATAGAAACCATGCCCATGTGCACTTATCCTTTCTTTACAGTTGAAATTAACCTTTTTTGTGTCAGGCTTGAAACACAATGTTGTGAGTACATTGCTAATGTACAATAGATGACAAAAAAAGCCATTCAAAGATTGAGCAAACGTCCATTGATGGAGAATTCTTTAAATAGGATACATATAATAATACATCTCTTCCTTACATTGTAGCAGCAAGAGTGATCATATTGGATTATGTAAAGCTCCAACAAATGGCTCAAATCCTTTTTTCTTCTGACTCCTCCTCTCTCCAGGCTCTGCGTTTTTTTATGAATGACTAGCAATCAATGACAAAGGATGACTGCCAACTGCCCACTCAGCCGTCTCTACTCTCCGCACGTACACACTGTGGCATGGAGCAACACTTGCTGACTGCAGATGACGCATCAAGTAATTGTACAAGGTACTTATCAAGGGAGCTAAGCACTTTTTATAATGCATGAGGCAATAAAAGCCGTCAGTGAAAGAGAATTGGGAGATAGAAATAATGAGTTGGGTTTTGTAGCAACAATCCAGTCATTGTGGATAGTAGATATACAAATGTATGGTCTACTAACCACAATGTATAGTGTACATATTGCACAGAAAAGAGCTTTGACGCTGAGATGTTTTAGATGGCATATGTGACGTCCATATCCCTTCTCTAACTGGCGTTCAAACCCTATTGTGATGAAGGAGCAGCCGCCATCTTGGATATGGGGCCTAATGCTCGCCTCATGTCTGAGCTTGGCCTGTCCATTTTGGTCTGAGTTCACAAGAATTACAGGCAGCTAACTGCTGCCTGTAAGCATATTGAAGAAAACAGGATTTAGTGCTCCAATGTTGAATAGCAAGGTCTTTTCGTATGATAATGAGATAAAGCCAAAGCAGAACTTCAAAGCTTGAGTAGGAGCCACGCCAGCATGGGGCAGGAAGGTGCCTGGGGGCTTCTATTAGAATATACCTGTCAGCTGGACACAGAAATAGACATCCATTGTCTCTCCTAGCCTCTTCAACTCCATCCTACGATTATGGATTATGAGCACACCTTTCGAGTTATAGACTCATAAAAAATATCCGCGTGACCCTGAGGAAATCACGCATCTGGCAGTGCGACTCCTGAGTCGGTGAGGGCTCTGGGACCAGAGATATAGAGATTGGCCCTCCACAGCGACCCAATGGGGCCATGTTTGCTCTCCACACGACAGGCAAAACAATCCGCATTCACTGGTACCTCTCGTGTCCTGATCTGATCATGCTGTAGAAAGTTATCCCCTTTCTTAGATATTGGGAATAAATTCTGCAGGGAGCTAAAGGGTGGAGATTATTGGCCCACCCTCTGGCACAGGGGGAGGAACCCAGCATGCTTAAGAACTAGCAGCACATGGCAGGGACACTCACTCTCTCACAGAAGAACCAGACAATGATGATCTAAGAAGGAACTGGGGATAGATCTGCCAAGGGGAGCAGCGGCCCACGCTTTGGAGTCTGTCTGACAACTAAGATTCTTGTACCTGTGGACTGCAGAGCTCCCGGCACCCACATGCAACCTACAATCTGGTAAATTGACCTCCAGCTTAATATCTCTAAGTCTTGTACCTTTATTGTTATATTTTACTCTGACTGCAAATCCACTGTAATTCCATTGTATAGCTTACTGGAAAATCATATTCAATTTTTACGACTCAGCTACAGTCATATGTTAAAGTTTGGGCACCCCTATTAATGTTAACCTTTTTTCTTTATAACAATTTTGGTTTTTGCAGCAGCTATTTCAGGTTCATATATCTAATAACTGATGGACTCAGTTATATTTCTGGATTCAAATGAGGTTTATTGTACTAACAGAAAATGTGCAATCTGCATATAAACAAAATTTGACCGGTGCAAAAGTATGGGCACCTCAACATAAAAGTGACATTAATATTTTGTAGATCCTCCATTTGCAAAAATAACAGCCTCTAGTCGCTTCCTGTAGCTATTAATGAGTTCCTGGATCCTGGATGAAGGTATTTGTGACCATTCCTGTTTACAAAACAATTCCAGTTCAGTTAAGTTTGATGGTCGCCGAGCATGGACAGCCCGCTTCAAATCATCCCACAGATGTTCAATGATATTCAGGTCTGGGGACTGGGATGGCCATTCCAGAACATTGTAATTGCTCCTCTGGATGAATGCCTGAGTAGATTTGGAGCGGTGTTTTGGATCATTGTCTTGCTGAAATATCCATCCCCTGCGTAACTTCAACTTCGTCACTGATTCTTGCACATTATTGTCAAGAAGCTGCTGATACTGAGTTGAATCCATGCGACCCTCAACTTTAACAAGATTCCCGGTGCCGGCATTGGCCACACAGCCCCAAAGCATGATGGAACCTCCACCAAATTTTACTGTGGGTAGCAAGTGTTTTTCTTGGAATGCTGTGTTTTTTAGCCTCCATGCATAACGCCTTTTTGTATGACCAAACAACTCAATCTTTGCTTCATCAGTCCACAGGACCTTCTTCCAAAATGTAACTGGCTTGTCCAAATGTGCTTTTGCATACCTCAGGCGACTCTGTTTGTGGCGTGCTTGCAGAAATGGCTTCTTTCGCATCACTCTCCCATACAGCTTCTCCTTGTGCAAAGTGCGCTGTATTGTTGACTGATGCACAGTGACACCATCTGCAGCAAGATGATGCTACAGGTCTTTGGAGGTGGTCTGTGGATTGTCCTTGACTGTTCTCACCATTCTTCTTCTCTGCCTTTCTGATATTTTTCTTGGCCTGCCACTTCTGGGCTTAAAAAGAACTGTACCTGTGTTCTTCCATTTCCTTACTATGTTCCTCACAATGGAAACTGACAGGTTAAATCTCTGAGACAACTTTTTGTATCCTTCCCCTGAAAAGCTATGTTGAATAATCTTTGTTTTCCGATCATTTGAGAGTTGTTTTGAGGAGCCCATGATGCCACTCTTCATAGGAGAATCAAATAGGAGAACTACTTGCAAGTGGCCACCTTAAATACCTTTTCTCATGATTTGATACACCTGGCTATGAAGTTCAAAGCTCAATGAGGTTACAAAACCAATTTAGTGCTTCAGGAAGTCAGTAAAAAGTAGTTAGGAGTGTTCAAATCAAGAAAATGATAAGGGTGCCCATACTTTTGCACCGGTCAAATTTTGTTTAAATGCAGATTGCACATTTTCTGCTAATAAAATAAACCTCATTTGAATCCAGAAATATAACTGAGTCCATCAGTTATTAGATATATGAAACTGAAATAGCTGTTGCAAAAACCAAAATTGTTATAAAGAAAAAAGGTTAACATTAATAGGGGTGCCCAAACTTTAACATATGACTGTATTTCTGTAATTATCTAGTGCGCCCTTAAGGCAATTAAACCATAAAATTAATCTTGGGCTGATGCTTTTACTCTGATTACGAATCTTAGAATACCCAGCGGGTAACAGGACATCCTCCCCGGTGTCAAGATGACCGGTCCTGTGTGATGCGACCCGCAGGCCGGTAACTAAAACAACAAGACATGGGGAAAGGGGAAACAGTTACAACGGTGGGTCCTGCGATAGGGAAAGGGGACGTGGAGACCTCCTGCACGCCCCTGAGTCAGTGTCCATAACGCTCCTAATGTTCCCTATGCTGGTTCCACACCAGGCGCCAATCAGGAACCTGTCGCCCTAGCACACCCTACACCTATCCCTTGCTAGGTAGCGCCCCACCGCTGTACTAATACACATTAAGGAAAAACACAAACAGGGAAACACCACTTAGCTTTACTCTGCTGCACTTGCTCCCGGCAACAGAGTCCACCACCAGAATGCAGCTCTCCTCCTGAATCGCTGCCACCAAGCTCTGTCAGAGCTACAAGAAATACCCTATGACTCCTTCCACACCAGGGCTAAGACAGTGCTGCAAGGAAGGCTCTCCAGCTCCTTCCTCCACCAAGGATGGTTGAAATGAACACTATCACCAACACTGATGGCAACACCTGTGAGTATTTTATAGCAAGAGCCAGCAATCACACCTACATTATAATCATGTGCACTTAACTAAAGAAACAAGAGTGCAATGACGCTCACCACCACCGGGGGCAAACTTAGAACAAAAGACACCACAGTGCAATAATCCTAATGGCCACCGGGGGCAAAAACTAAACTAAAGCACAGCTTAAGAAAAAAAAAGGTTACCTGTGCTTTTTATCAGTCCTGCTCCAGCATGGATCATGACAGTACCCTCCCCTTAATGAGGGGCTTCTGGACCCTCAAGACCGCTCCTCATCAGGGAACCACCTACAGCGGGGACGCCCAGACCCAGAGTTCACCCCAGCAACTACCTGCACGTCAGGTTGATGACAAACGAGCCCGCTGGTATTGGCAACGTTTCTGGAGGCACCACACATCTCCGAAGCGCTGACCTGGGGAAAGAGTTATGCATGTGTATGTTTAGTATGAGCTGGTAACACTCCACAACACACTTCCACTGGATGTTTTTTGGTGGCCACCCATTCACGCTCGTTCACACACAGGTCCGGACCTGAACGTTTATTGCAACTCGTTCGTTTGTCACCATTTGGAGAACTCTTTCTGGGATTAACAACAGAGGCGTCCCCCTGTGTCACCACACTCACACCCCCGCACTTCACCAAGGGGTACACCAACCTCCAACCCCTTCCACCACGAGGTCTGCGCCTCCCAGGGTTGGTCAATGGCGAGGGCTGAGACTTGCCCCTACTCTCCTGCAGCACATCTGCTGCTCTCACCAGAGAGGAAGGGGTCCGTTGAAGAGAGACGGCAGAGACAGTAGTTCCTAGGCAGCAGCCCTCACACGAGTGCCCCCAGCTGACCACTTCCCTCGCCCGCTAATCTATTACCGGGTTGTGTCTTTTCAGCCAAGGAAGGCCTAAAACAATAGGTACTGGCATTTCCTCCAAGACGCAGCATGACAAGGACTCCTCATGATGTCCTATATGCAGATGGATACTCTCAACGACTTGGGTCAAGCTCCCCTGGCTCAGAGGAACAGAGTTTACGGCCTGGACGCTTATAGGCTGGGCTAGCGTCCTACACCTCAGACCATGAGTCTGGACAAAGCGAGCATCCACTAGACTGACTCCTGCTCCGCTGTCCACAAGCACCGGTATCACCTCCGGTACCCCGCCAGCCAAGACCTCTGCTGACATGGTACCTTGGGAGGGCAAAATGGAGGAAATGTAAACTCCCTGGTCGCCTCACTCCAAGCGACCAGGGGAATGCGGCTTCTCAGATGGCACAGATAATTTGGCGCACAATGGGCAAGCCTTCAGGACATGACCAGTCTGCCCACAGTACAAACATGCCGACACCACTCTCCGAACCGTAGGCAGCGCCGAATACAAACTAGCTCCTCCTACTTGCATAGGTTCGTCAGGAGACTCGGCATGAACTGGGCAGGCTCTCATAAAATGGCCAGGCTTCCCACAGGAAAAGCATACCCCCCCACTACGACGAGCCGCAGACACCCCCTTTTTTGTATCAACAACACCAGGCTGTCTGGGTTCCTCCATCCGCACTGGTGGGTCCTCCTCCCTAGCGAGGACATCAGGGGGCACTTTTTGTATATGTCTTTCCCTAAGGCATCTATCCACCCGGATGGCAAGGGACATGGTGGCCTCCAGCGACCTGGGGGCGGCGTACTGCACGAGAGTATCCTGTAACTTTGGAGACAAACCCTGCACAAATTGACTCCTAAGTGCAGGGTCATTCCACTGAGTGTTAGTGGCCCATCTCCTAAACTCTGAGCAGTACTCCTCAGCAACCCAGGCTCCCTGTTTACACCTACGGATTCGGGATTCCGCCAGGGCGACGCCATCAGGATCCCCATACACAAGCGCCAAAGCCGCAATAAACTCGTCCACGGACACCAATGATGGAGAATCGTCCGGTAGGGAGAAGGCCCAGGATTGGGGATCCCCTTTAAGAAGGGACATAATGATTCCCACCCATTGCTCTTCACTCCCTGATGAACGGGGGCGCAGCCTGAAATATAATTTACAGGCTTGTTGAAACACCAAGAATTGATCTCTCCATCCTGAAAATCTGTCAGGGAGGGATATCTTGGGTTCTGGCTGAGCCTGTCTCTGAACCAAGCCCCCAAAGCCCACCAACTGCTGCAGTTGCTGCACCAACTCATCGCGCAGCCCCCTAATCTCCTCAGTAAGGGTCTGCAGCATTTGGGCAAAGGTCTGAACTGGGTCCATGGCTCAGCAGAGAAAAAAGTTATCAGTTGGTGATAATGTCACGATGACCCGTCCTGTTGTGAGTTCATTTTCCCCTCCGTCACTGAGGCCTGGTGAACTCCCTATTCTAGTGAAGGAAGGTAGTGAGCCTGATTATCAGGCACCAGGGACTGATGAAGACGATTGGCTGAGTGGAGTCACTGACTGGATTTAAGGCAGCCTACGCCCTTTCTGCCCTGCGGGTGATTTCTCTGTGGACTCTTGGACTCCAGTCTGATTCCTGCTCTCCTAAAGCTAAGTTTTCTGTTTTGCCTTTTTGCATCTAAGTTTTGTTTTTGTTTTTTCTTGCTTTTTGGATTCTGCCACTCCCTGCTGGAGTGTGCAGTGTTCCTAGAGCTCTGTCTTCTGAAAGTACCTGAGTGCTGATTTAGTTTTTGAAGCTTAGTTGCTTCAGGGCCTTTTTTATATCAGCTTGTTGGCTTTTGTCTCTGATAGGGTTTTGGCAGATTGCAGACAGCAGCCTTCCTATCCGTTCCTATCTAGGTAGTTTTTGGGCCCCGTCTTTGCTCAGCCTGTCTTTCTTTCTGTCTGTGTAAGTGTTTTCATCTTGCTTCACCGTCATTATATGTGGGGGGCTGCCTATTGCTTTGGGGTCTGCTCTGGGGCAGTTAGATTTCCCCTTTCCTTCTTTAGGCCTATGTATCTCTCCGGCTGTGATCGAGGGGTCTAGGTCATCGTAGGAACCCCCCACGGCTGCTGCTAGTTGTGTTGATAGGTTTAGGGGTCTGCAATCTGATAGTTGCCAACTTCTCTGGTTTTCAGGACTAGCTAGCATTTCTGTTTTTGCCTCCTACGGTGACTCAATCATAACACCGTCCTGTGTGACGCGACCCGCAGGCCGGTAACTAAAACAACAAGACACGGGGAAAGGGGAAACAGTTACAATGGTGGGCCCTGCGATAGGGAAAGGGGACGTGGAGACCTCCTGCACTCTCCTGAGTCAGTGTCCCTAACGTTCCCTATGCTGGTTCTGCACCGGGAGCCGATCAGGAACCTGTCACCCTAGCACACCCTACACCTATCCCTTGCTAGGGAGCTGGGTGGCGCAGGCACTGGCCCCACCGCTGTACTAATACACACTAAGGAAAAACTCAAACAGGGAAACACCACTTAGCTTTACTCTGTTGCACTTGCTCCCGGCAACAGAGTCCACCACCAGAATGCAGCTCTCCTCCTGAATCGCTGCCAACAAGCTCTGTCAGAGCTACAAGGAAATCCCCTATGAATCCTTCCACACCAGGGCTAAGACAGTGATGCAAGGAAGGCTCTCCAGCTCCTTCTTCCACCAAGGATGGTTGAAATGAACACTATCACCAACACTGATGGCAACACCTGTGACTCTTTTATAGCCAGAGCCAGCAATCACACCTGCATTATAATCATGTGCACTTAACTAAAGAAACAAGAGTGCAATGACGCTCACCACCACCGGGGGCAAACTTAGAACAAAAAACACCACAGTGCAATAATCCTAATGGCCACCGGGGCAAAAACCAAACTTAAGCACAGCTTAAGAAAAAAAAAGGATTCCTGTGCTTTTTATCAGTCCTCCTCCAGCATGGATCATGACACCCGGCGGCCATTTGCTCTACGTGCAGTTCCCTTACTGACCTGAGAGACAAAGGGGGCGCCGGAGAGCTGTGCCTGTGTAGTTACGTCACACTGGTGACGTGGGAGGATCTGGTCTTTCCTCCACATTGGTGGCAGCGGTGGGATCAGAGTAATAGTGTGTGTGGGACCCCTACTCCCAGACACTAAAGACTACCAGCGGTAACTTTCACTGCTGGGGTCTTAAGGTCAGCCCCAGCACTAGACGGTCAGAGTGCAAATATAATAAGTTGCGTGCAAGGTCAGGGTTGCAGCTGTGTCAGTAACCAGAGGTTCCCAAGATGGCGGAAGGCACCAGGAGTAAGGCAAAGGGGGAGGCCAATAATAATAATAATCTTTATTTTTATATAGCGCTGACATATTCCGCAGCACTTTACAGTTTGCACACATCATCATCACTGTCCCCGATGGGGCTCACAATCTAAATTCCCTATTAGTATGTCTTTAGAATGAGGGAGGAAACCAGAGTTCCGCCCTAATGCTATGGTATATGAGGAGGTGGTGGAGGACAATACCAATGAAGGCAAGGGGGAGCTCAGCCAGGGCTCTCCAAGGAGCCAAACCCCCGTGTTCAGTCCCACAGTGGACTGTCCACCACCTGCCCGCCCCAGCCTGTCCAGATCGGAGGCCTTTTCCAAGCAGCTATGGCACAGCTCGAGGCTGGTAACAACGCCGCCCATGACAGACTCCTGGTGGCGGCAGAGAAAGCAGCGGAGCGTGAGCAAACGGCGGCAGAGCGTGAGCATGCCGAACGTGTGCTGCAGGCTGCAGAACGCCGTGAAGCTGCGGAGCGCCGGCACCGACTGGAGATGGCTCAGCACGGGCTCTCGCTGGACGCTCCAGCCCCACCGGGGACCAAGGCTTCCAAGGTCTGGGCGGAGGACTTCCCCCTGCTTGAAAAGGATGGAGACCTGGATTACATTCTGCTTGCCTTTGAGAGAACCTGCCTTCAACACCATCTGGCCCTGGATCAGTGGGCAAGGTACCTGGCCCCCCGCATGAGGGGTAAGTCCCTGAAAGTTTTGGGGGACTTACCTGCCGGGGAGGAGCAGGACTACAACAGCATCAAGCGGCCCCTGATCCAGCACTACAACCTCACCCCGGAGTCGTACCGCAGGAAGTTCCGGAGCCTGCAGTGGGGCTCAAAGGACACCTGGACTGACCACATGCGGGCACTGCTGAGAGATGCAGAGCACTGAACCTCGGGACTAGAGCTCACCACCCGCAAGGAGGTCCAGGAACTGTTCGTCACGGAGCAGTTCTTGTGGAACTGCCCAGAGGACCTCCAGCAGTTCCTCCGTGACCGGAAACCAAAGGGGGCTTCTGCTACAGACGCCCTGGCAGACGAGTATGCCAACAACATGGCATCTGAGCCAAAGAAGCCTGCCAGCAGCACCTAGAGAGGGGGGTAAGCCCAATCCTGCCCCTGTCCCCCCAGCCCCCAGAGTGCAAGGGGTGTACCCCCCTGCTGCTCTCTCCAGGCAAGGAGCAGAACCCAGACGTTGTCATCATTGCAACCAGCCGGGACACTTTAAGGCTGCGTGTCCCCAGCGCCATAAGGCCCCATCCCTGTCCCAGAAACCGTCCACTGTTTTGTGTGTGGGAGGGGGTGGTGGGAGGTCACTGGACAATTACCAACCCTTCACCACCGGCCGCTCAGCAGTCATGGGACTGCGGGACACAGGCGCTGAACAAACCCTGGTACGTCCTGAGGTGGTGTCCTGTTATGAGCTCATTTTCTGCTCCACCAGTTGAGAGTTCTCCTTCCATTCTCCCTCTGGTGGTGACAGGAGGTAGTGAGGTTGGTTTAAGTGGTAGTGATCTGCCACCTGATGAGGAGGATAACGATTGGATCTCTGGAGTATCAGACTGGATATAAGACAGCCGACGCCCTATCCTGGTGCTGGTGATTCAGTCTGCTTCTCAGATCTTGGACTTCAGCTCTCTTCCAGTCTTCTCAAGTTAAGTTTGTTTTTTGCTAATGTTCACACTTGCACTTGTTGGTCAATTCAGTTTCTTGTGTGGTCAGCTTGCCCCTGCTGGGGCTATGCTGAACTTCCACTCCTATTTATCTGTATTTGCCAATTTGCCTTTTTGTCCCTTATTAGATTGGCCTCTTTTTGCTCTGTTTCAGAATATTTCAGAGTGCTGATATAGTGGGAGAAGTCTAGTGACTTCAGGGTTAATTTTGATATCAGACGTGTTGGACATTATTTTGGTAGGGTTTTTTGGCAGATTGCAGACAGTGGCTTTCCTTTCCTGTCCTTTCTAGTTAGTCAGGCCCCATTGTTTGCTTAGCCTATTTTCCTGCCTTTGTTTGTGTTTTCATCTTGCTTCACCATCAATACATGTGGGGGGCTGTCTTTCCTTTGGGGTCTGCTCTGGGGCAGTTAGTTTTCCTCTTTTCCTGCTTTAGGCTTATGTAGCTCTCCGGTTGAGACAAGGCATCTAGGACCATCGTTGGAACGCTCCATGACTGCTGCTAGTTGTGTGGTTAAGATCAGGGATCTGCAATCTGCATAGTTACCAACCTCTCTGGTTTTCTGAGACTTGGCTTGTTGTCTTTTTTTCCTCCTCGGTGACCCGTTCATAACAGAATCACCAGCCATACCACAGATTCTAGGGTACTCAAAAGCAGGAAGGAATTGTAGAAAGAGAAAAAAGTGTCAGATTTTTTTTATATGTATATTTTTCCTCTTTTTCTCTGAGGCCGTAGGAGGATTTTTTTTTTCTTAATGGAGATTAAGCAACTGTCTGATCGTGTGGAGCAACTTGCTGCTGAAGTACAGGGAATTTCCACCTACCTTATTCAGTCACATGCTGCTGAACCCAAGATTCCTACTCCTGATGTGTTTTCTGGGGATCGGTCTAAATTTCTGAATTTTAAGAATAATTGTAAATTATTTCTTGCTTTGAAGCCTAACTCATAGGGGAGCTCTGTGCAGCAGGTTAAAATTGTCATCTCCTTGCTGCGCGGCGATCCCCAGGATTGGGCTTTTTCTCTGACACCTGAAAATCCTATTCTGTCTAACGTGGATACATTTTTTCAGGCCTTGGGGTTGTTGTATGATGAACCTAATGCCGTTGATCAAGCTGAGAGAACCCTGTTGGCATTAGACCAGGGTCAGGATCCTGCAGAGTTGTACTGTCAAAAATTCCGAAAGTGGGCGGTCCTTACTACATGGAATGATAGTGCATTAGCAGCTCTCTTTCGGAAAGGTTTGTCAGAGACCGTAAAAGATGTTATGGTGGGATTTCCTGTTCCTTCTGGTCTGGATAGCTCTATGTCATTAGCCATTCAAGTTGATCGGCGTTTACGTTAACGTAAAACTACACGGGAGACGCTGCCACCTTTTGAACAAATGTCTGAACCTATGCAATGTGATGGGGTTTTGTCTAGGGCGCAATGTCGGGAGTTTAGAAGGCGTAATAAGCTGTGTTTTTTCTGTGGAGACGCCTCTCATACTATTTCTGTCTGCGCTAAACGGGAGAAACATTTTGCACACACATTTGCTGTGGGCAGTATACAACCTAAGTTCCTTTTGGCAATTACTCTGATCTGCTCCTTGTCCACATTTTCCACTAAGGCTTTTGTGGATTCAGGAGCAGCTCTGAATCTGATGGATTTGGACTTTGCTAAACGTTGTGGTTTGTCCATGACGCCTCTGCAGACGCCTATTCCTTTGAGGGGTATTGATGCCACTCCTTTGGCGGAGAATAAACCTCAGTTTTGGACCCAGGTGATAATGCAAGTTGCCCCAGACCACCAAGAAAATTGTAAATTTTTGGTGCTGCATAATTTGCACGATACTATTGTTCTGGGGTTCCCCTGGTTGCAAACTCATAACCCAGTTTTGGATTGGAAATCTGTGTCTGTGGTGAGTTGGGGTTGTCAGTGTGTTCTTAGGGACGCTCCTTTTTCTCCACCTCTCCTCAGTCTCATGATATTCCTGATTATCTGGCTGATTTCTCTGATGTATTTAGTGAGAGTAAGTCTGCGTCTTTGCCTCCTCATAGGAGTTATGACTGTGCAATTGAGTTGATGCCTGGGTGTAAATTTCCCAAGGGTCGGCTTTTCAACTTATCTGTACCCGAACATGATGCTATGCGATCCTATATTAAGGAGTCGTTGGAGAAGGGTCATATTAGACCATCCTCGTCACCTTTAGGCGCTGTTTTTTTTTTTGTGGCCAAGAAAGATGGTTCATTAAGACCATGTATTGATTATCGTTCCCTTAACAAGATGACGATTAAATATTAGTACCAGTTACCTCTGATGTCTGATTTATTCTCCAGAGTTAAGAGTGCCTGCTGGTTTACTAAGCTTGACCTCAGGGGGCGTATAATCTTATTCGCATCAAGCACGGGGATGAATGGAAGACGGCGTTTAATACTCCGGAGGGACATTTTGAGTACCTGGTGATGCCTTTTGGGCTCTCTAATGCCCCTTCTGTCTTCCAGTCCTTTATGAATGATATTTTCCGAGACTTTGTGGATAAGTTTTTGATCATCTATCTGGATGATATTTTGATTTTTTCTAGTGATTGGGATTCCCATGTGGAACATGTCCGAACTGTGTTCCGGATTTTGAGGGAGAATTCCCTGTTTGTTAAGGGATCGAAGTGCCTATTTGGTGTACAGAGGATTTCATTTTTGGGATTTATCTTGTCTCCATCGACTATTGAAATGGACCCGGCCAAGGTACAGGCCATTTATGCAGTGGCGGATTAAGTGGACTATGGGCCCGGGGCTGTTCATAAAACCTGGGCCCCTGTACCCCCCTTCCCACCTGAGCGCTGCGGTCCCCGTGCGGGAATTGACAGCCGTACGGACCGCAGCACTTGGTTTGCTGCGGGTCCATACGGAAAACCCGCCACCATTCCACCACGTGTGGACATGGCCTAAAAAGACGTTGCACATAAGCTGTAGGCCTACGGCCAATACGCACAAAATCGCCCAACGTGATCCTGGCCATAGGGGATCCACTTTAATGTCCCCACTTTAATTTGAAGTCCCCTTACTTCATCCATTGCAGTCCCCTATCACCCACTCACTTCATCTGCAGTGCCGCTTCATCATTTGCAGCCCCTTATCCCCCCTTCCATTTCATCATGTGCAGTCCCCTTCCCCCCAACTTCATGTGCAGCCCCACTACCCCATCATCATGTGCAGTTAATTTTACCCCCACCATCATGTGTAGTCCCCCTTACCCCCAATTCATCATGTGCAGCCCCACTCACCCCCCCTTCATCATGTGGAGCCCCACTCACCCCCCTTCATCATGTGAAGCCCCCACTCATCCCCCCTTCATCCTGTGAAGCCCCCACTCACCCCCTTCATCCTGTACAACCCCAGTCACCCCCCCTTCATCATATACAGGCCCCAGTCACCCCCCCTTCATCATATACAGCCCCCAGTCACCCCCCCTTCATCATATACAGCCCCCAGTCACCCCCCCTTCATCATATACAGCCCCCAGTCACCCCCCCTTCATCATATACAGGCCCCAGTCACCCCCCCTTCATCATATACAGCCCCCAGTCACCCCCCCTTCATCATATACAGCCCCCAGTCACCCCCCCTTCATCATATACAGGCCCCAGTCACCCCTCCTTCATCATATACAGCCCCCAGTCACCCCCCCTTCATCATATACAGCCCCCAGTCACCCCCCCTTCATCATATACAGCCCCCAGTCACCCCCCCTTCATCATATACAGGCCCCAGTCACCCCTCCTTCATCATATACAGCCCCCAGTCACCCCCCCTTCATCATATACAGCCCCCAGTCACCCCCCCTTCATCATATACAGCCCCCAGTCACCCCCCCTTCATCATATACAGCCCCCAGTCACCCCCCCTTCATCATATACAGGCCCCAGTCACCCCCCCTTCATCATATACAGGCCCCAGGAGCCGAGCCGAGCCGAGGGAGCAGCCAGGGAGGCTGGGGAGAGGCAGAGCATCCTCCTCCCAAATGGTGACGCCGACCGACGGTGAGTGTCAGAGTCAGACTGTCAGTGACCCACCTCCCTGCCTCCTCTTCTCTTCTCTCCGAGTCGTCCTCCTCACTGTGCTCTGCCAGTTGGCCGGCCGCCGCCTCCACGCTTCTCAGTCCTGACCACCCACAGCACACAGAGAGAGGAGGAAGGAACTTCTGCTCCTGCCTGGGACTGCCCGCCCCCCTTCCAAGTTCCTATGCCACTGGGCGGCGGCGGGCGGCTCACACAGTGAGCAGTGACATGACAGTCTCAGATCATATGCGATGCGATGCCGACCGACCGGATTGGCCCCTGCCTGGGCGGGTGGGCCCCCTAAAAACCTTGGGCCCGGGGCGACCGCCCCATCCGCCCCTATTAAGATCCGCCACTGCATTTATGATTGGGTTCAGCCTACTTCTTTGAAGGCTCTCCAGAAGTTTTTGGGTTTTTCTAATTTCTATCGTAAATTTATAGGTAATTTTTCTAGTATTGTCAAACCACTGACGGATCTGACCATGAAGGGAGCTGATGTGCTGAATTGGTCTCATGAGGCTGTCTCAGCATTTCAGGAGCTTAAGCGGAGATTTACTGCAGCTCCAGTTTTACGGCAACCTGATGTCTCACTTCCATTTCAAGTGGAGGTAGACGCTTCTGAGATTGGTGCAGGAGCTGTTTTGTCCCAAAAAGATCCTGTGACTTCTAAAATGAATCCCTGTGCCTTCTTTTCTCGAAAGTTTTCCCCATCTGAACGCAACTATGACGGCGCGAAAACGCTGCGAAAACGTTTAAAAATCTTGTACATGACGCACCCCATGCATTCCTATGGCATTCCGCACATGCTGTGCTAATGCTGCGCTTTTTTCCGCTGCGGAATCGCATTGCGGAAAAAATCGCAGCATGATCATTCTTTTGTGCGGAATCGCAAAGAATTGCCGCGATTCCGCACCCATAGGAATGCATGAGAATCGCTTACTTCCCCGCATGTGGCTATGCCCACCATGCGGGAAGTTAAGCGTCTCATGTGCGGTTGGTACCCACGGTGTGGAGGAGAGGAGACTGTCCTCCAGGCCCTGAGTACCATACCCCTGTAAAAAAAAAGAGTAAAAAATAAAAAATCGGGGTATATTTACCATCCGACATCCCGCGCTGCATTCCCGGGCCTCAGCATTCCCAGTAATGCCTTGCGGCAAGGTCCTGTGATGACGTAGTCTCGCGTGACTCTAGCGGTCTCGTGAGATCGCTATAGTAACGCGAGACCAACGTCATCACAGGTCTCGCAAGGCATCGCTGGGAACGCTGCAGCGCGGGACGTCGGAAGGTAAATATACCCCAATTTTTTATTTTTTTATCATTTTTAACATTTTATCTTTTACTATTGAGGCCGCATAGGCGGCCTCAATAGTAAAAAGCTGGTCACACTCGTCAAACACTATGTTTGACGAGTGTGACCAACCTGTCAACCACTTTCCAAGCGATGCTTCAAATCGCTTGGAAAGTGCTTGAGAAAATCGCGGCAAAATCGCAAACAGAATCGCGGTAAAATCGTGGTGAAATCGCGCAGAAATGCTCGATTTCTGGGAAGGAGTCCGGTTTTCATTGTGCGTTTTAAAACGCTACGTGGGCCCATAGCCTAAAAGCGCTGCAGAAATGCTTAAAAAACGCTACGTGGGCACACAGCCTTATACTTTTCCTCTGATTGTTCCACTCCTGGTTTTGGCTTACAAATACTGAGGTAAAATACTGACCAAATACTGAGCGTGTGAACGTGGCCAAAAAGTATGATTCGTACAGTGGCTAAGTTCCAATGTGATTAGTTTCAATTTAGTTTTTTGGGTAGCAGACTCCCTTTTAAAATATGCTTGATTGACATAAAAACACATTCAATAAACTTATTGCAAAATTGCAGCAATACCTAGTGAAGTGTTTGCTGCTTGTCGCAGTTTTGTGTTGGGTTTTTCGATCTAATACCTTTTTTTGCTTTTCTGGAGATAAATTTCTGCCTTTTCCACCCCCCACTTGGCTCTCCCCTACCCAGACAACGCAACTCATGGTCTACAATGGACGGACCACCACACAGCCCACCAACACATACTGTACCTCTGCAGATTCCTAGGGAAACTCACAGTAAGTCTTCAGTAAGAAATGCGGAGAAATATGTAGTCTAATATGAAGTGCAGCTCTGAAAACCTTAGCTGTGAAAGATCTGCCCATTCAGTCAGCGCCTACACATGACACCACTCATCATTAGAATAGAAGATGAAAACAAAATGTTGCTTATTTTACGCCCAGCTGTCCCTTGTTATTGCCAAGGACTTAAAAATACTTCTATCATTTTTCCAGTTACCGACAGAAAAGTTGTAACACCTGAGTCGTTCCATATTTCTGAAAACGTTTCTGAGCATATACAGTACCTACACCAGCACACAGAGGGACAATATAAATTCTATGGAAAATGGGAAGAGAACCAAATGGTCATTTATTTGGCACCAAGAATAGGACAAGTCAAGACCCCACAAGGTGTGGGGGGGAACCTAAAGTTTAAGGACACATTTGACATGGATTTTTTTTATATATACACAGGTGCATCTCACAAAATTAGAATATCATCAAAAAGTTAATTTATTTCAGTTCTTCAATACAAAAATTGAAGCTCATATATTAGAGTAAGTACACACAGTGTGATCTATTTCAAGTGTTTATTTCTGTTAATGTTGATGATTCTAGCTTACAGCCAATGAAAACCCAAAAGTCATTATCAGTGTGCACAGGTGCCAAATCCTGCTGTAGAATGGAATTTCCATCTCCAAAAAGCTTGTCGGCAGAGAGAAGCATGAAGTTCTCTAAAATTCCCTGGGAGATGGCCGCGCTGACTTTGGTCTTGATAAAAGATAGTGGACCTACACCAGCAGATAACATGTCTACCCAACCCTTCACTGATTGTGGATACTAAACACTAGGCCTTAGAAATCACGGTCCCAGAGTCTGGCGGAAGAGTGGAGAGGCACAGAATCCAAGTTGCTTGAGGTCTAGTGTGAAGTTTCCACAATCAGTGATGCTTTGGGGAGCCATGTCATCTTCTGGTGTAGGTCCACTGTGTTTTATCAAGACCAAAGTCAGCGCATTTTTGTATATATTATATACTGACTAGGCTAGTACTCTTTTGGGGGACCATTGTCTCTTTTTTTTTCAGAATGGTTTTTGATCTAATATCATCAGTTTCCTATTGCTATCCTGATTGATTTATTGTGTTAGTAGACCTTGTAACATTCATATGTGTACTATTCTTTTGATAATTGTTTATTAAACAACTTTATTGTGATATATATTCTTGCTTATCCCTCTTTCTGCCTCTCTATTATGATATTACCTTAACAACAGCACTATGACCTTTATCAGATAGGTTGTTGTTTGGTTGCTTATTACCTTATGTAGTTGTTCTTTTCTTTCTGAATATTCATTTTATACCCACCAGGTAGGTGATGTGATCCCCCTGAGCATTACATACAGTAGCTTTATGTCCTCCTCAGTGATCATCATCTGTTATCAGAACTTTTGGTATGACGTAAGTGCATGGAACATACCACACACGTCTCCAAACAAATATCACAGTTGATGAAGATGACTATACAGCTACTGCCACTCCGCTACAATGTAGAAGACCACAGTTCGGCCCCCTGTCTATATGCTGATAATAATCAATTAGCTTATTTAGGAGAATAATTACACTGTTACCACAGCAGGTAGAGATGACCCTAGCTGATCTTCTTATGATGTGACAGTGCATTATGGGATTGATAGGAGAGGATAGAGGAGAAAGAAGCAGAGTGAAATCTGAAATTCTAGATGGAGTCTAAAGTGAAGAAAACAGTGGTTATGAGCAAGGAAGTGAGTACAAAGTACATTCATATCCTTGAAATTGTTCCATAAAATGAAGTATTTCTTTCAGAAAATTAATGCAATAATGATTGTATATAAGATACATGAAGTGTGTGATAGGCAATCAGATGAGGGGTAAAATAAATACCCAGAATGCATCTTTAATTAGCACCCACTGTCTAAGCCCTGCCCCCCTAGGTGTCCGCCAGCTAAAATGAAAGGAGCATTTCTACTAATACCAAAACATTATAGTATATGTTACTAAATAGGAAACATTTTAGAATTTAATTAAAAAGCAGTTAAACCTTGGAATTTTGTGCCAGGAGAGTTGATATGCTGAATTCATTAAAAGGGTTTAAATGGGGCTTTGGGACATATTTTAAAGTGAAATAATATAACGAGTAATGGGTACTAGATTACAGGCGATGGGCAGTTAATCCACAGATTTATCTCGATCACCATATTTCGAGTTGGGAGGGATTTCTTTTCCTTTAAAATCAGGCAAATTGACTTTTCACTGACAGAGGGTTTTGCTTTTCTCTGGAAGAACACTGCATGAAAAAAAGGTTCACTTGCATTGACTTAGTTTTCAACCTTAAAATCTATGTTAATATACAGTATACGAATATTTCTGTTTTACTGAAGCTGCCATGTTTTCTATATTGATTCTTATTAATGGAATAACTTCTAAGGCCTGTTTCACACTTCAGTTTTTGAAAATCAGTCAAGATCCGCTGATTTGCCAAAAAAACGGATCTGCCATTTGTATTGGCGGATCCATTTTTTTCCCCATTGACTTTCATTATCGGCGGATTTTGACTGATGATCGTCCGTTGCGTCCGTATTTGTGAGGATCCGGTAAAATTTTTGCGTCCGCTGAGTTCACCGAACGGACCATGCAACGTTTTTTTGCTGTCCGGATCCACATTTTCCCCTTTTAACCCTGAATCAAGTCTCGCTGCTGGATGAAATCTCTCTCTCTCTCCTTACCTGCCTCCTCCATTTCTCGCCCGATTTCCAACCCCATTTCTCACACTGCGCAATCTTCCACGTCTCGCATAGCGCGATCTCCTCCCTCATGCTGTCACATCACGCCATCTCCTCCCTTATGCTCTCGCATCGCGCGATCGCTACTCGCCCGCATCCCGCGATATGAGCTCACCGCAGATGCCCGCTCTCTTCCGGATACCACTACATCCACCGGTATTAATTTTTTATTTATTTTTTTTTCTTTTTCCCCAGGCGCGATTCCTTTAAATTTTTACCATCGGCGGATCCATACATCCGCCGATCCGCTGTCCCCGTTTCTGTCAGTCCGCCTGCGGATCCGTTTTCCGCTATTTTGGCGGATTTAGACTGACAGAAAAAACTGATGTCTGAAACAGGCCTAAGCAACACATAATCAACTTTTGGAGTCCATTTATCTCACAGCTCTGTGCTATATACTATCACTTTATGGTTCTCCGGGTACAACCTACAATACCCCCACTGATACTGAGAGTAAAGGGGCACCAGCACTAGCTTATCTCTCATGACCCCTTTACTGCTCTTCTCTAAGCTGCTGTGCAGGAAAAGACTAAGGATGGAAACACACACAACGTATAAAAAAAAAAAATCGGTCCGTTTTTCACGGACCAGAATCACACAAATGTTTCATGAACAGTGATCCGCATGTCATCCGAATGCCATGCGAGGATGCGATTTTCTTGCATCTAAGCATCAGTGTGACATCCGTATGGCATCCGCATGACGAGATTTTCTCGCTGGCTAGCAAAATGGACATATAATGGAGCCCAATGACAGATTAAAACACAAACGAAAGAATAGATATATACACATAGAATATATATATATATATATATATATATATATATACACTGTATACATACAGTATATACAGTCATATGTAAAAGTTTGGGCACCCCTATTAATGTTAACCTTTTTTCTTTATAACAATTTTGGTTTTTGCAACAGCTATTTCAGTTTCATATATCTAATAACTGATGGACTCAGTTATATTTCTGGATTCAAATGAGGTTTATTGTACTAACAGAAAATGTGCAATCTGCATTTAAACAAAATTTGACCGGTGCAAAAGTATGGGCACCCTTATCATTTTCTTGATTTGAACACTCCTAACTACTTTTTACTGACTTCCTGAAGCACTAAATTGGTTTTGTATCCTCATTAAGCTTTGAACTTCATAGCCAGGTGTATCAAATCATGAGAAAAGGTATTTAAAGTGGCGACTTGCAAGTAGTTCTCCTATTAGATTCTCCTATGAAGAGTGGCATCATGGGCTCCTCAAAACAACTCTCAAATGATCTGAAAACAAAGATTATTCAACATAGCTTTTCAGGGGAAGGATACAAAAAGTTGTCTCAGAGATTTAACCTGTCAGTTTCCACTGTGAGGAACATAGTAAGGAAATGGAAGAACACAGGTACAGTTCTTGTTAAGCCCAGAAGTGGCAGGCCAAGAAAAATATCAGAAAGGCAGAGAAGAAGAATGGTGAGAACAGTCAAGGACAATCCACAGACCACCTCCAAAGACCTGCAGCCTCATCTTGCTGCAGATGGTGTCACTGTGCATCGGTCAACAATACAGCGCACTTTGCACAAGGAGAAGCTGTATGAGAGAGTGATGCGAAAGAAGCCGTTTCTGCAAGCACGCAACAAACAGAGTCGCCTGAGGTATGCAAAAGCACATTTGGACAAGCCAGTTACATTTTGGAAGAAGGTCCTGTGGACTGATGAAACAAAGATTGAGTTGTTTGGTCATACAAAAAGGCGTTATGCATGCGCTGTATTGTTGACCGATGCACAGTGACACCATCTGCAGCAAGATGATGCTGCAGGTCTTTGGAGGTGGTCTGTGGATTGTCCTTGACTGTTCTCACCATTCTTCTTCTCTGCCTTTCTGATATTTTTCTTGGCCTGCCACTTCTGGGCTTAACAAGAACTGTACCTGTGTTCTTCCATTTCCTAACTATGTTCCTCACAGTGGAAACTGACAGGTTAAATCTCTGAGACAACTTTTTGTATCCTTCCCCTGAAAAGCTATGTTGAATAATCTTTGTTTTCAGATCATTTGAGAGTTGATTTGAGGAGCCCATGATGCCACTCTTCATAGGAGAATCAAATAGGAGAACTACTTGCAAGTGGCCACTTTAAATACCTTTTCTCATGATTTGATATACCTGGCTATGAAGTTCGAAGCTCAATGAGGTTACAAAACCAATTTAGTGCTTCAGGAAGTCAGTAAAAAGTAGTTAGGAGTGTTCAAATCAAGAAAATGATAAGGGTGCCCATACTTTTGCACCGGTCAAATTTTGTTTAAATGCAGATTGCACATTTTCTGTTAGTACAATAAACCTCATTTGAATCCAGAAATATAACTGAGTCCATCAGTTATTAGATATATGAAACTGAAATACCTGTTGCAAAAACCAAAATTGTTATAAAGAAAAAAGGTTAACATTAATAGGGGTGCCCAAACTTTTACATATGACTGTATATACATATACATGTCACTGAGACACATACCGTATATATACAGTCATATGTAAAAGTTTGGGCACCCCTATTAATGTTAACCTTTTTTCTTTATAACAATTTTGGTTTTTGCAACAGGTATTTCAGTTTCATATATCTAATAACTGATGGACTCAGTTATATTTCTGGATTCAAATGAGGTTTATTGTACTAACAGAAAATGTGCAATCTGCATTTAAACAAAATTTGACCGGTGCAAAAGTATGGGCACCCTTATCATTTTCTTGATTTGAACACTCCTAACTACTTTTTACTGACTTCTTGAAGCACTAAATTGGTTTTGTAACCTCATTGAGCTTTGAACTTCATAGCCAGGTGTATCAAATCATGAGAAAAGGTATTTAAAGTGGCCACTTGCAAGTAGTTCTCCTATTTGATTCTCCTATGAAGAGTGGCATCATGGGCTCCTCAAAACAACTCTCAAATGATCTGAAAACAAAGATTATTCAACATAGCTTTTCAGGGGAAGGATACAAAAAGTTGTCTCAGAGATTTAACCAGTCAGTTTCCACTGTGAGGAACATAGTAAGGAAATGGAAGAACACAGGTACAGTTCTTGTTAAGCCCAGAAGTGGCAGGCCAAGAAAAATATCAGAAAGGCAGAGAAGAAGAATGGTGAGAACAGTCAAGGACAATCCACAGACCACCTCCAAAGACCTGCAGCATCATCTTGCTGCAGATGGTGTCACTGTGCATCGGTCAACAATACAGCGCATGCATAACGCCTTTTTGTATGACCAAACAACTCAATCTTTGTTTCATCAGTCCACAGGACCTTCTTCCAAAATGTAACTGGCTTGTCCAAATGTGCTTTTGCAGACCTCAGGCGACTCTGTTTGTGGCGTGCTTGCAGAAACGGCTTCTTTCGCATCACTCTCCCATACAGCTTCTCCTTGTGCAAAGTGCGCTGTATTGTTGACCGATGCACAGTGACACCATCTGCAGCAAGATGATGCTGCAGGTCTTTGGAGGTGGTCTGTGGATTGTCCTTGACTGTTCTCACCATTCTTCTTCTCTGCCTTTCTGATATTTTTCTTGGCCTGCCACTTCTGGGCTTAACAAGAACTGTACCTGTGTTCTTCCATTTCCTTACTTTGTTCCTCACAGTGGAAACTGACTGGTTAAATCTCTGAGACAACTTTTTGTATCCTTCCCCTGAAAAGCTATGTTGAATAATCTTTGTTTTCAGATCATTTGAGAGTTGTTTTGAGGAGCCCATGATGCCACTCTTCATAGGAGAATCAAATAGGAGAACTACTTGCAAGTGGCCACTTTAAATACCTTTCCTCATGATTTGATACACCTGGCTATGAAGTTCAAAGCTCAATGAGGTTACAAAACCAATTTAGTGCTTCAGGAAGTCAGTAAAAAGTAGTTAGGAGTGTTCAAATCAAGAAAATGATAAGGGTGCCCATACTTTTGCACCGGTCAAATTTTGTTTAAATGCAGATTGCACATTTTCTGTTAGTACAATAAAACTCATTTGAATCCAGAAATATAACTGAGTCCATCAGTTATTAGATATATGAAACTGAAATACCTGTTGCAAAAACCAAAATTGTTATAAAGAAAAAAGGTTAACATTAATAGGGGTGCCCAAACTTTTACATATGACTGTATATATACATTTATATTTCATAGAGTTCTACATATCATAATAGCCGCTAAATCAACTGCCGGCTTCTGTAAAATCAATACAAAAATGGGAACAGGGAAATGTGACACATCAAACTTATTGAGAATTTCACAATAAAAACAATGATGTGCCTGGTTTTGACGTAACTTGTTATTTACAAGTTTATGACCACCTATAAAATGTGTTCAAAGTGCTGCCCATTGGGGGTGTGGCCTGAGATGGCGATGGTGTAACACGCACGGCTCAGGATCTCTGAGGAGGCATCTCCTAAAGCGACAAATAAAGCAAAAGAAAATCGCTCTCTTCGATAACCCACGGAAGGATTGTTTTCTCGTTACTCAGAGGTACATTCTGATACCCTTTGTCTGAGCTTTGGACATTAAAAAAGACATTTTTGAAATCTGAGGCCTTTTACTGCAATGTGACACCATTTTGAACT
The DNA here is from genome assembly GCF_039654945.1 of Dendrobates tinctorius. Classification (NCBI taxonomy): domain Eukaryota; kingdom Metazoa; phylum Chordata; class Amphibia; order Anura; family Dendrobatidae; genus Dendrobates; species Dendrobates tinctorius. Next base: position 11,087,828 of record NW_027361692.1, read on the forward strand.
GTGAGTCAAAAAATCCTTTCCCTGCTCCCTCCATTACCCACCGGCAGTCCTTGTCCTCAGAAAAAGTATCTCCATGCTTGTCTACCACATTCTAAAGATTTTTATTGTCTTTTGGAGATATTTTTTTACAAAAATCCTGTCATATACCAGCTGATTGGTGGAAGGATACAAAATAGTCCCCACCCTGTGCCTAATCTGACAGGATTTCTCTCGTTGCATAATTAAAAGACATTGACTTTTTTTTGGGGGGGGAATCTCTTCTTGTCTGTTTTAGAGACTTTGGAAGTCCCAGGGTGTCCTAATTTAGCTATAGTCCCCTGCTTTGTGCGAGGCTGCGGGAGCTTTAACGGCTGCGGAGGGATCTCTTTCATCTCAACGTCCTATCTCAAGTACGCCATTTTCCTGTCATAACAGATCTGTGAGGCGGAAGGACACAAAATAGTCCGTGATTTGTGCCTATTTCTATGTTACCTCCGCTCCCCACCGCTCCTGTGCAGCTCCACTGGGGTGATCTGCCTTTAGTCAGCGGTGCCGTGTATCAGCTGCCGGCTCCCCTGTTGCATATTTTATGAGCGAGGACTGACGTCACTGAGCCCTGTGTGAAGAAGACTAGCCGCCTGTCACGGCTGCATTTAAAGTCACAGGGAGCGCGTCTATATCGGCGCGCAGTTATTAAAGGATTTTACTGTATGCATCATACAATATTAAAAGTGCCATCTGATTCTGTGGTGTATCTCATTCCTCACGGTCCCTTTTATAAAAAGGCATAAGAAGACACAAGAATTTTCTATATTTTTAACGTTTATTCAGTATAAACATCACCAATAATATCAATTCTCTCTAATATAATCCCTGCAAGGCAGGATTCAAAAAAGGGCACAAGATGAGTCACAAGGCTACTCCAGTGTCCAAATCAACGAAAGTGTCTAATACGACTCCTCAAAAAGCACAAAAATTTCAGGATTCTTACAATCCTCACTTTAAAGATCAAGTGGATATCGTTAACCCATTTAAGGCCAGATCTCCTCATAAAGAGGTCATGGATACATCTCTCTCATCAAAAAGGAAAAATCCTGGTAAAACTTCTGAAAAATTCACATCGCCAGCCGACGCTTCAAGTCCTGATTCTGGAGATAATTCACCAAACTTTTCGCCGGAAAGGTCAAAATTTAAGATAGATAACACCAATCCTTCTCCTTCCCAAAATCTGGATGTTATATCTATACACTCTTACATGGATACTCTCGCCCAGAAAATCACGTCCAGTATGTCTCAATTATTTGAAAACCAAAATAAAATTTTACAGTCCACCTTGGATAAATTTAGCAGCAGGTTAGACAACCACGAAAAACGGCTAACTGTAGTGGAAGAACACACTGATGATTTATCAAAAGACACCCATGACCTCAAATCTGAATTTCACAGACTTAAAATTAAAGTTGCGGATATAGAAGACAGGAACAGACGAAACAACTTGAAAATAAGAGGAATACAAGAATCTATCTGACCGGATAAACTAGAAGACTTCGTCAAGACAATTTTCAAAAAACTACTACCGACACTTACAGACCAAGATCTCATCATAGATAGGATCCACAGACTTTCCAAACCATGGAATATCGATAAATATCTACCTAGAGATACCATCCTAAGGGTACACTTCTTCAAGATTAAGGAAAAAATTCAACAATCGGTTAAAGATCTAGGAGGTTTTCCAGAACCCTATGCTCACCTTCAGCTATTTACGGATCTTTCAAAGGAAACGATTGAAAGAAGAAAGTCTTTTAAGCCAGTCACTTCCACCTTGAGGGAAAATAATATCCCCTATAAATGGGGCTTCCCACTTAAACTTTTGATAATCTACAAAGGAAAGACGACCGTCCTATTCTCACCTAAAGAAGGAAGAGATTTCCTGTCCTACTACAGGATACCTGACCGCCATAGAATCTCCAACTCTCAAGACCCTGGGCCCTCGTCAGAGAAGGGATGATCCAACGGAGAGACCTGGCAAATATATTTACTCATCTTGTTATAAGGCCTCTCTACACTTCTTGATTATTTGGTCAATGTATTGTACTGTACTGCTTATTATTCTTCCACAGGTTTTCTCACTTCTCTACTACTTTATGGACTCATATATCACATGAGATTATTTTCCTTCTGGGAATAGTGTTGTTTTGACAAGGGATGCCTCCAATGGGATCCATACACAAACTTTCCCCACTAAGGAATTAGAGCCTTCCGGATCAGCTCTTCCTGAAGGACAATTTTGTTCTTATTGTTTTTGTGTCTCTTGTGTTTTTGGGTTCAAATAGGTATATAGTTTGAGGTTTTTGCACAACTAAGTTCTACAAAGGTAGGTGCACCCTGGTTTCTGCATTTCCTCTACCCCACTTCATACGAACCCAGCCATTCTTGTAACATGAAAATAAAATTTGTATCATACAATGTCAGGGGTCAAAATAGCCCTTGGAAGAGATTTTCCATTGGTAGGGAGGGAGATTAACGGGATGCATCATGAGGTTGTATGCCTTCAAGAAACCAAGTTCAAAAAAGACAACCACCCTTCTATAAATCTCAAAAATGTCCCATTTGTATTTGAATCTTGCGGCCCACGAAAGAAAGCTGGGGTTTTAATCCTGATTAGTAACTCAATTTCCTTTGAATTGCTTTCTGAAGTAAAAGACGAAAAAGGACATTATCATATTCTCCTGTGCAAATTGAACGGCCAAACCTTCACAATAGTTAATACTTATGTTTCCACCATCAGACAAATTAGCTTCCTGAATAAGCTAATGAAAAAATTAGTCACCTTACGATCAGGAACCCTACTTTTGTTAGGGGACTTTAATATGGTGCCAGATGGTGTACTAGACTCCACCTCTTCCAGCAGACAAAAAACGCAATCCTTGAGCAGCTGGATTTATAATCACAAGCTATTCGACTCATTCCGCTGTTTGAACACCACATCTAGAGAATTTACTCATTTTTCTGATGGCCATCAGTCGGCATCCAGAATAGATCTGATACCCACAGATGTCTTCTCCTTGCCAAGGTTCTCCTCCAGCTCCATACTTAATAAATCTATTTCAGATCATTCCCCGGTAACTGCAGTACTGATAATAGGGTCCCCAATTCATGTGGAAATTCAACTCCTCTCTGCTTCATAACCCCACCATCAAATCTGAAATCAGCTCAGCCTTACAAAATTATTTTAGTGAAAACGAATCAAACCTCCTCAATCCGTTTACCTATTGGAATGCTCACAAGGCGGTGTTGAGGGGAGTCTTGATTCAAATTTCCTCCAGACAAAAAAAAATTAATAGGGATAAAATCCTTACCCTACAACAGTCTATTAAATCTAAAGAAGAGGAACTATGTTGATCCTCTGTTTCCTCTAACAAACAAGCTGTATTATCAGAACTTACTGATCTCAGGTTGCAGTTAAGGAAAATCATATTCAATTTTTACGACTCAGCTACAGTCATATGTAAAAGTTTGGGCACCCCTATTAATGTTAACCTTTTTTCTTTATAACAATTTTGGTTTTTGCAACAGGTATTTCAGTTTCATATATCTAATAACTGATGGACTCAGTTATATTTCTGGATTCAAATGAGGTTTATTGTACTAACAGAAAATGTGCAATCTGCATTTAAACAAAATTTGACCGGTGCAAAAGTATGGGCACCCTTATCATTTTCTTGATTTGAACACTCCTAACTACTTTTTACTGACTTCCTGAAGCACTAAATTGGTTTTGTAACCTCATTGAGCTTTGAACTTCATAGCCAGGTGTATCAAATCATGAGAAAAGGTATTTAAAGAGGCCACTTGCAAGTAGTTCTCCTATTTGATTCTCCTATGAAGAGTGGCATCATGGGCTCCTCAAAACAACTCTCAAATGATCTGAAAACAAAGATTATTCAACATAGCTTTTCAGGGGAAGGATACAAAAAGTTGTCTCAGAGATTTAACCAGTCAGTTTCCACTGTGAGGAACATAGTAAGGAAATGGAAGAACACAGGTACAGTTCTTGTTAAGCCCAGAAGTGGCAGGCCAAGAAAAATATCAGAAAGGCAGAGAAGAAGAATGGTGAGAACAGTCAAGGACAATCCACAGACCACCTCCAAAGACCTGCAGCATCATCTTGCTGCAGATGGTGTCACTGTGCATCGGTCAACAATACAGCGCATGCATAACGCCTTTTTGTATGACCAAACAACTCAATCTTTGTTTCATCAGTTCACAGGACCTTCTTCCAAAATGTAACTGGCTTGTCCAAATGTGCTTTTGCATACCTCAGGCGACTCTGTTTGTGGCGTGCTTGCAGAAACGGCTTCTTTCGCATCACTCTCCCATACAGCTTCTCCTTGTGCAAAGTGCGCTGTATTGTTGACCGATGCACAGTGACACCATCTGCAGCAAGATGATGCTGCAGGTCTTTGGAGGTGGTCTGTGGATTGTCCTTGACTGTTCTCACCATTCTTCTTCTCTGCCTTTCTGATATTTTTCTTGGCCTGCCACTTCTGGGCTTAACAAGAACTGTACCTGTGTTCTTTCATTTCCTTACTATGTTCCTCACAGTGGAAACTGACTGGTTAAATCTCTGAGACAACTTTTTGTATCCTTCCCCTGAAAAGCTATGTTGAATAATCTTTGTTTTAAGATCATTTGAGAGTTGTTTTGAGGAGCCCATGATGCCACTCTTCATAGGAGAATCAAATAAGAGAACTACTTGCAAGTGGCCACCTTAAATACCTTTTCTCATGATTTGATACACCTGGCTATGAAGTTCAAAGCTCAATGAGGTTACAAAACCAATTTAGTGCTTCAGGAAGTCAGTAAAAAGTAGTTAGGAGTGTTCAAATCAAGAAAATGATTAGGGTGCCCATACTTTTGCACCGGTCAAATTTTGTTTAAATGCAGATTGCACATTTTCTGTTAGTACAATAAACCTCATTTGAATCCAGAAATATAACTGAGTCCATCAGTTATTAGATATATGAAACTGAAATACCTGTTGCAAAAACCAAAATTGTTATAAAGAAAAAAGGTTAACATTAATAGGGGTGCCCAAACTTTTACATATGACTGTATTAGATCAGCAAAATGCAAACATTACTTATCTATAAATCACCCTTCAAAATACATGTCAAACAGAATTAAGAATATACGGAAACGGAATAGAATTGACAGTATAACTTCCTCTAATGGTACATCCCTGGTCCACCCTAAAGATATTGTAGGAGCTTTTGCCGATTATTACAAAAATCTGTACAATATCAACCAAGACAACCACAATATGCAGACATCTACCTCAGAGATTGGATCATTTCTTTCCAGCATGAACCTTCCAAAGCTTAACCCTGAAGACTTATCATTTTTGTCTTCTCCCTTCAATGAACAAGAAGTCCTAGATAGCATAAACAAACTTAAAACATTCAAATCACCCGGCCCAGATGGGTTTAGTAATGATTATTTCAAGTCTTTTAGTAATATATTAACCCCCCACCTTGTCAAAGTATTTAACTCAGCTTTCCAAACAGGTCAATTTCCTAAAGAGATGCTGGAAGCGACAATTATCGTAATCCCAAAACGAAATTCTGACACTAGCCAAATTTTTAATTATAGACCTATATCCCTCATCAATACAGACATAAAAATTTATGCAAAGATCCTGGCCAATAGACTAAATCAATTCCTCCCGAGTTTAATTTCCAATGATCAGATATCCTTCATCAAAGGAAGACAATCCATAGATGGTATGAGAAGACTCATTAACATAATTAAGCTTATTTCCTCGAACAAACTCAGGGCCATTGTTATCTCTCTTGATGCTGAGAAAGCGTTCAACCGCCTTAATTGGTCATATCTTGAAGCAACTCTCAAAAAATTTGGAATGGCTTCTCAAATCACGAGAGGTATTATGGCTTTGTACTCCGGCCCTGGTGCGAGGGTTTATTCCAACAGTCATCTTTCCTCTACGTTTAATATAGCTAATGGGACCAGACAGGGTTGCCCATTGTCACCATTGCTTTTTGCATTAGCTATTGAACCTCTGGCCCAACTAATCAGGAACAGCAAAAAGATCTCGGGAATCAAAACTTTGCACAGAGATTTTAAAATAGCGTTGTATGCAGACGATATTATTCTTACCCTCACAGATCCAAGCAACTCTATCTCTGCCTTACAAACCTTAATCCAGACTTTTGCTAAAACCTCTTATTTTAAAATAAATGACTCAAAATCCAAAATACTTGGCTTTAGCCTAGGATCAGACCAAGAGGAAATTGAGCGCCTCTCACCTTGGGGGTGGGCCACTGATGGGCTGACATATCTAGGCCTAAAATTAGTCAAAAACGTAAACTCTCTAATAAAAATAAACTTAGAGCTGCTTACTAAAAAGCTTTTTAATGAATTCCGTACATCTAGAGATGATGGGCTTTCTTTGTGGGGAAGAATCATGATGGTCAAGTCGTATATTTTCCCAAAAATCCTATACCTACTTCGCTCACTGCCTTTAAAAATACCCACTTCCTCTCTCACAAACCTTCAAGCCTCATTAAACTCCTTTATATGGAATAACAAAAGACCCAGAATAGCAAAAAATATTCTATACAATCATAAATCTTATGGTGGAGCTGGTTCCCCAAATATTACGGCCTATTACATTGCAAATTTAGTCAAACAAAGCTCATACTGGTGGCCTCATGATACGACACCAGCTTGGCATGAACTAGAACTGTTCTTTAATAATTATAAACCTCTTCACCTACTAATTCTGAACAAACTCCTTCATAAAAAATTAATTACAAATTCTCATCCAATTTTTCAAGCTATTTCTGAAGCTTGGAAAAAAATTTCTGCTCCAAAAAGAGGCTCTAACAAAGAAGTCACAATAAAAAATCAGGCTCTATCAGTTATCTTTCAAGCGTCTAATCAGACCATTGACCCCATTTGGTCTGAACTTGGACTTAAAAAAATTAAAGATTTATACAATGGCATTACTTGTACACCTTACAATAAACTCAAGGAAAGATTTCAATCTACTACCCCTGCTTTCTTACAATATGCTATCCTCAAAGACATAATCCATGAGTTCCTTACTATCTACCCGAGAATCTCTGAACCAGTAATAAGTAATAGAGATCATAACATTTTTTGGAGTTTTGAATACACCTACAAATGGTGTAACAATAGCTTTGAAGCGGTAAAGACTCAAAATATTGTCAAATGGGAAACCGAATTGCAGACGACAATTGACCCTTCTGACCTTGAACAGGCATGTACCCTTTCGTATGCCCCTTCCATTTCCTTATCACTACAAGAGACCCACTTCAAGCTTTTAACGAGATGGTATTATACCCCCGTTAGACTTCATAGAATCAACCCTGACAATTCTCCGCTCTGTTGGAGGGGTTGTGGAAGGCCAGGAAATATCTTGTATATTTTTTGGCAATGTCCCAAAATTGTTCCCTTTTGGAGAAAGATTTCTAACCTTATCGATTTTATCCTAGGAACACGACTTATTTTGTCTCCTCGTCTGGCCCTTCTTTCTCTGGACGCAGACAAAATTGATACTTCTAACAGGCTGTTGATTATGCACATTTTACTAGTCTCCAAACATAGTATTGCCTTTCTTTGGAAAAACCCAAAACCCCCACAAATTAATGAAATTATAGACAAACTTAGCCTTCATCATTCTTTTGAATTGAAATTTGCAAATGTGCATAATCAAATTTGCTAAATATTCTAGGAAATGGTCTAGATGGCTGGAGTTGTTCTCTTAAGTCTTCACCCAGAGTGCACCTGCTTAAGGCCCCTTGTGTTTGGGTCTTTGGAACATATATTTTAATATATTATATGCTTAAATACCTACCTTTGTAACAATTCACTGCATAATATGCTTCTGCATTAACTTGTTTCATTTTATGTCTTCTTTATATTTGGACTTTATTGTCCTTCCTTTTTCCTTCTTTCCCTTTACATTTTTCCCTCCCCCCCCTTTTTTTTTCCCCATCTTTCCTCCCCCATCCTCCCCATTTATTGAAACTCAAATAAAACATTTGGAAAACAAAGTGCTGCCCATTGTGTTGGACTCTCAATGCAGCCCTCTTCTCCCACTCTTGACACACTGATAGCAACACCGCAGAAGAAATGCTAGTCTAAGGGGGTCAGAGTCCTTGTAAGAATGCTCGGACCTGACAACCATAATGTTGTGGTGCAGGAAAAACTCAGGGACCGTGCCATCTTCAGTGCATAAAGAGGGCAACACATCATCATGTAGAAATTTCAGATATCCAGTGGCATTGAGGTTTCCATTGAGGAAGAATGGCCCCACTATCTTTGTACCCCATATACCACACCATTAATTATGGGTGTCAAGTCTGAGCATTCCTACATGAACAGTTTCCTTGAAAGTGGATTGGTCCTCGTGGGCCAGTTGAATGGCCACCAAGGTCTCCCGATCTGACCCCCTTAGACTTTTATCTTTGGGGTCATCTGAAGGCAATTGTCTATGCTGTGAAGATGTGCAGTGTGTGGGAGAAGAGGGTTGCATTGACACTCCAACACAATGGGCAGCACTTTGAACACATTTTATAGGTGGTCATAAACTTGTAAATAACAAGTTATATTAAAACCAAGCACACCATTGTTTTTCTTGTGAAGTTCTTAATAAGTTTGATGTGTCACATGACCCTCTTTCCATTGAAAAAAATAAAGTTGGATCCAAAATGGCCGACTTCAAAATGGCCACCATGGTCACCACCCATCTTGAAAAGTTTCCCCCCTTCCATATGCTAATGTGACACAAACAGGAAGCTGATATCACCATTCCCATTTTATTTAGGTGTATCCATATAAATGGCCCACCCTGTATATGTATAACCATTGTGTATATAGTGTTTTGTCTAGTGTGCCGTTAAGGCGATTAAATATATAGTTTAACCTTGGGCTGCTCTTTTATCTCAGTCCATGAATTCACACATCCTTGTTCTCAGTTTTTCACTTTCCATGCTACCGGGGCTGGTTTCTGGCCCAATATAATTCCGTTAATGGATCGGGCTTATATCTAATGAGGAACTGGTGGCGGTCCTACCGGGTTGGTAGAGCTCTGTTTCCCTGGTGCTAATGAAAGGGGCCTCTCAACCTGTCAGGGTTGTGAGCGAGTGTGGTGCCACGTCAGCGGCTTCGTCGGCCACCTTCTCACTCCCTGTGCTTCCCTGGGCCCATGTGGATAGGGGGTGTCTGTGTAAAACTGTGCCAAGCTGATATTACATCACCTCCATCACATTGGTGCAAGCGAAGAGACCGCATCTCGTGATCCCACCAACATAACAGTGATGTCAGGCAGGGTGGTGAGGTGCTGATCACTCCTCAGCAAAACCTGACACCTGCATTTCTGCTGCGTTTTTGCCATTACTCATTGCTTTCTACTGCTGAAAAAAAAACGCTGCAAAAACTTTGAAAGTAATGACATGCTGCAGTTCTCAAATAAGCTGCAGTTTTCCAACTCAGTCAGGAAAAAACCCAGTATGTGTGCATGAGTTTTATGAAATCTCATTGCTTTTGATGGTACTGAAAAACTCAGCTTTTAATTTGCATTAAAAATACAGCAAAAACGCAACATGTAAACATAGCCTAAGGCTACTCAATGGCAGAAAACGATAAGAACGGGGAGGGGAGCACTGACCGTAAAGCAGGGTGGTGGTCTAACCAGTTTAGAAATTGTATTGAAAGAATGGGTTTCAAAATCAAAGACATATTTACAAATGATCCTAAAGCTTTTTCTATGAAAAATTACAATTTTGGTTTGTGTATGATAAAGTGGGTATGGTAAACCAACTGATAAGCGGTGCACCAATTTTTATAACTGTGCACATGTACATGATCTTTCCTATAATTTGAGGAGAAGGCTACTGCTAGTGATGAGCGCAAGTGCTCGTTACTCAAGGGTGCTGGGGTGTGCTCCGAGAATCACGAGTGAGATGTTCGCTTCCCGTTAAGACAGCCACAAAACATGCAGGAGATTGCCCGTGTTTGTCAGAAATCCTCACATGTTTTGTGTCTGTCTAACAGCCGCAAAAAATGCGCCCACGATACTCGGTGCATACCCAAGCACCCTAGGCAAACTTGAGTAACGAGCACTTGCGCTCATCACCAGCTAATACAAAGCAGAAATCACCACATGGGACCAAAATAATTACAATCAGACAGATTTATAAAAAAAACTGTCCAAAATGTCACTATGGCTCATAACTACCAATCACAGCAAAATTTTCATTTTTTCCAGTGCAGTTTATGAAATTAAATCCATGCCATGACTATTTGCTATAGTGATGAGCAAACGTGCTTGGATAAGGCGTTATCTGAGCATGCTCAGGCGCTAACCGAGTGACTTCGGCGTGCTCGAATAATATACTTAAGTCCGCGCGGCTGCATGTCTCGCGGCTGTTTAACAAGCAATCTCCGCATGTGTTGAGGTTGTCGAACAACCGCGAGACATGGAGTCACGGGTACTTGAACATATGTTTCAAGCACGCCGAAGACACTCGGCTGGCACATGAGCATGCTCAGATAACGCCTTATCCAACCACGTTCGCTCGTCACTAATGGGCAACAAAGATTATTTTTCTTTTAGTTAGCTTCACAAGATTCCATGGTGATTTAATCATGCTCTTCATATACATATGATTCAGACAGTCTGGTCTCTTGGCAGTCACTCATATAGGACATATTGGAGCACCTCAATTAAATTCTAGCACATAAAAAAAAAATCAAGACATTATACTCTTAACTAAAACCACCGTATTGCACCCAAATGTAGAGTCTGGGAATGGCACCAAACCCATTAATATTCCCCATACTTGCTGATTGCTGATAATTCATTTCAATCTGATGCCCGGTATTTTCTGCCACATATATTTCAATGTCGTTTGTAAATTCATATCATTCATTGCTAACTATCAAATGTATATCTGATGTGTATCCAAAACTTCAAGTTTTTTGAAGTTTTGAAAACTTTTTAATGATTGGTCAATAAAGTATCTTTTAAGGATTGATTTTTTTGTATATGAGCCGTTGAATAATTAATCCAGAATTATATTTATTAAGAATTTTTGTATATCCGATGTGGCAAACAATTTTAGATGTTTGATGGGGGTTTATTTTAGATGGTTTTTTCGCCAACTTGATGAGGATAAAATGCTAAATCCAATCGCATTAGGACTAAATGACTCAAAAATAGGTTTGAGTTCTCAATTCTATGATCCCTGTGTGATTATAACGGAAGCAATGAATATTATTTAGGCCCCATTCACAGGTCAGTATTTTTTATCAGTATTTCTTCACAGGAGTGGTACTTGCAGAGACAAACTATAATTGAAAGTTTGACACCCGTTCTGTATTTTGGAGACAATCCTGGTTCTGGCATACAAATGCTGATGAAATACTGATCAAAAATACTGAACTGTGAATGAGGCCTTAGATTTATCAAACCCACAAAGACTTTGAAGTCAGCCACCAATCACGCCTCTAACTTTTAGGCTGAGTTCACACGTGGCGTTTTTTTCGCGTTTCCGCGGCGGTTTTAACCGCGCGATTTTGCCGCGAAAACGCGAAAAATAAGCATCCCATGCATTCCTATGGGATTCCGCAATGCTGTGCTAATGCTGCGGTTTTTACCGCGGCGGAATCGCTTCGCGGTAAAAAACGCAGCATGCTCATTATTTTGCGGAATCGCGGCGATCCCGCACCCATAGGAATGCATTGTTCCGCTTACTTCCCGCATGTGGCTGTGCACAACATGCGGAAAGTAAGCAGAACATTTGCGGATGGTACCCACGGTCCGGAGGAGATGAGACTGTCCTCCGGGCTGTGGGTACCATATCCCTGTAAAAAATAGAATTTAAAATAAAAAATATTGTTATTCTCACCCTCCGACGTCCCGCGCAGCCTTCTCGCTTCTCTCCACGCTCCGGTCCCAGTAAGCCTTTGCGAAAATGCCCGCGATGGCGTCCGATCTAGCGGGATCGCGAAGTCTCGCTGTCATTCGCGCGACGTTATCGCGAATAACCGAGAGACATCGCGATCCCGCGAGATCGGACGTCATCGCGGGCATTTTCGCAAAGGATTACTGGGAACTGATGCGCGGGACGTCGGACGGTAAGAATAACAGTATTTTTTATTTTTTTTTTGCATTTTATCTTTTACTACTGAGGCCGCATAGGCGGCCTCAGTAGTAAAAAGTTGGTCACACTCGTCAAACACTATGTTTGACGAGTGTGACCAACCCGTCAATCAGTTCTCCAAGCGATGCTCCAGATCGCTTGGAAAACGCTAGCATTTTGCAAGCTAAATACGCTTGCAAAATGCTAGTTTTTCCGCGGGAAAATCGCGGGAATTTAAAATGCGATTTTCCCGCGGACTGGAATTCCGGAACTCTCGCGGTAATTTCCGCGAGAGTTCCGGTACGTGTGCACTTAGCCTTAAAGGGGTATTCCCATTTCCAAGATCATTATCTCAATATGTAGTAGGTATAATAACAATAATAACAATAGCAAATACCTTCAATTAGAAATTTAACATCCATGGTTACAACCACTTGTATAGCAACAGTTAGTTAATTGTTAGTAGTCGTAGCCATGGATACCTAAGCAACTGCAATGGCCTGCACACGAGGTAATCAGCATAGGTTTATCAGGGGAACTATACCACATTTCTAATTGGAAGTATTTGCTAATATTATTGTTATTATACCTACTACATATTGGGATAGGATCTTGGAGATGGGAACACCCCTTTAAAGAGCAACCCAGATAAGTTACTATAATGCCTGTGAGGCAACATGGAATACAAGCTTCCACTCTGGCAGACTTGACGTGACGATCTATTATACATGAAGAGGTGCCACGTTGTAGAACCTTTCTCCCTTTGTTTCTGCCAATAATATCAGCTGATCGCCAGATATGTTCTTGGGCGCAGCGCAGGGCCGCCGCTAAGCCCCGCCCCCGGCCGCGCACCCTCCGGTCAGTTCCTCCTCTGATCGCATGAGGCTGCATGCGATCAGCGTATCCTATATTTAGAGTTGGATACGCTGATTGTGCGCTGACCATGCGCTGGTCTGATTTTGCTGGCGCTGCGTCCAGCGCACAAAAACACGCTGTGTTGCATTTTTGTGCTCTGGGCGCAGCGCCAGGAAAATCAGACCAGCGCACGATCAGCGTATCCAACGCTAAATATAGGATACGCTGATCGCATGCAGCCTCATGCAATCAGAGGGGGAACTGACCGGAGGGGGCGCGGCCGGAGGCAGGGCTTAGCGGCGGCCCTGTGCTGTGCCCAAGAACGCTAGTGTGAAACTAGCCTAAGAAGGGGTTGTTTGAGTAATGGACAACCCCTTTAAATTTCACAGATGAGACACATCAGATATTATAACTTTACTTACATTATTAGAAATTAATTGAAATATATGTAAAAATGTTTGTTCGTGCTGGCTGTACTACTAAGTAAGCTGATATATATTCTCATTTTCAGTTTATACGGAAATGAGTAACATATAAAATACTTTTCTCATTGGAATCTTTCAACACTAATTGCATATGACTAAACCTGTTCTTGGTACTATATATTGATCTTCTTATGACCATATGTTGGAGAAAATCTTACTAAGGCCTCTTTCACACGCCAGTGTCTCCGGCACGTGTGGTGACAGTTTTCACACGTACCGAAGACACGTATTCACGTAGACCCATTCAAATGAATGGGTCTGTGCACATGTCAGTGTGTTTCCACGGACCACGTGTCCGTGGGCAAAACACGCTGACACGTCAGTTTTTTTCCGTCAGCACAGACAGCAAAACGTCCCGCACACGGAGAACACACATTGATGTCCTCCATATGACACACATCGGCACTGGGGAAGAGGCGCTACTGTAAGCGCTGTCCCCCGGCGACAGGTGCTGAAGCCGGCTGTCATCATTCTCCCTTGCTCTGCCAGCGAGCAAATAATGATGAGCGTCATATTAAAGTACGAATGACAGCAGGTGGGGGCTTTTGGGACTGTTACCCCCATCATCCGACACCTGCTGCCGCTAATAACAGTGACAGTAGGCGCAGATGATCGGGGTATTCCACAGCCCCCACCTGCTGTCATTCGGACTTTAATATAACGCTCATCATTCTCCTCTGCTCGCCGGCAGAGCAGGGGAGAATGATGACAGCCGGCTTCAGCACCTGCTGCCGGGGAACAGCGCTTACTGTAGCGCTTCTTCCCCAGCAGCCGTCCGTGTGGTACTAATGCGGCACACGTGTGCCACACGTAGTACACACATGGACACAGATATCTCCGGTAATGTTTTTCTAGTACCGGAAATAAACGGACTTGTGAAAGAGGCCTAAGTGGAAGGACACGATGGCAGCACAGCACCTTGTATGGTTAATGACCAAAAACAAATCCTTTACCAAAGTGATGGTTACATGTGGCGAGTCAGCTTTTCTCAATGTGAGACGCAATGTAAATTGGTTCTTGCTGATAAGGCTGATGCCTAGAAAGGAAAACAAGCCAATGGGACGTCCACATTTGCAAACTATTAATACATCCCAATTACTGATTGCTTTGCCATAGCAGATGCACAAAAACACAGATTGCCATTTTAAGGGCTGGTCACAGACATCTAGAAGAATAAGCAGATGGGCACAGACAGATTGACAGCGGAACATTTCTTCTTTTCTGGGTACATTTATAAATAAGCTAAACAACTTGTAACACAAAATGTCTACATATAAAAGCTTTTTATACACTCACATTTTTCTAAATTCAGTCTAATACGAAATAGTTTTGTTCGCAAACCTACATAAAAACCGGACTAAAAGAAGAGCGGGCTGGTTAAGATTAATTAATAAGGTTTAATAGATGGCAATCAACCAGATAAACAAAAATGAAACCTAACTGTTGCCAAGAGCAATTGCCCAGAGCAACCAAGAAGTTTCTGACTTGTATTGTAAGTGGCATCAACTATCCGTGCATTACTTCTAATCACAGCACTTATGTTGGGCTTCACTTTAGGTCAGGGGTCCCCAACCTGAGGCTCGCAGACCCATGATGTGTGGCTCACGGCTGTCTGTCCGCTTGGGGAGTTAGCATTAGCGTGGTGAGAATGCATGATACTGGAATACCCAATGGGGGTAAATTTGGATGTATATGGTATATACTGACTATATCGGAAGGGGGCACCAGGTCTGTTTGCTTGCTGTGGGGAAGCTTTGGCTGTCATCACATCGATCATGGTGGGATCTGAGTGTCACTACTGTGGGGGAGGGTTGGCTAGATGTGGTTCTCAAGGTACAAATTTTGGTGATCACTGCCTTAGATGTCTCTTCTAATAGTGCCCCTCCATAATAAAGGGTACTGTCATACAGAGTTCAATTCACCATAACCAGTGTTTACTACTTAGTAATAGGTGATAAATGTTTGACTGCTTGGGGGCCCTCTGAAAATTAATTCTAGGGGGCAAAAAATTCCCCATTTCTGCTCATTATACAGTCGTATGTTAAAGTTTGGGCACCCCTATTAATGTTAACCTTTTTTCTTTATAACAATTTTGGTTTTTGCAACAGCTATTTCAGTTTCATATATCTAATAACTGATGGACTCAGTTATATTTCTGGAGTCAAATGAGGTTTATTGTACTAACAGAAAATGTGCAATCTGCATTTAAACAAAATTTGACCGGTGCAAAAGTATGGGCACCCTTATCATTTTCTTGATTTAAACACTCCTAACTACTTTTTACTGACTTCCTGAAGCACTAAATTGGTTTTGTAACCTCATTGAGCTTTGAACTTCATAGCCAGGTGTATCAAATCATGAGAAAAGGAAGGTATTTAAGGTGGCCACTTGCAAGTAGTTCTCCTATTTGATTCTCCTATGAAGAGTGGCATCATGGGCTCCTCAAAACAACTCTCAAATGATCTGAAAACAAAGATTATTCAACATAGCTTTTCAGGGGAAGGATACAAAAAGTTGTCTCAGAGATTTAACCTGTCAGTTTCCACTGTGAGGAACATAGTAAGGAAATGGAAGAACACAGGTACAGTTCTTGTTACGCCCAGTAGTGGCAGGCCAAGAAAAATATCAGAAAGGCAGAGAAGAAGAATGGTGAGAACAGTCAAGGACAATCCACAGACCACCTCCAAAGACCTGCAGCATCATCTTGCTGCAGATGGTGTCACTGTGCATCGGGCAACAATACAGCGCACTTTGCACAAGGAGAAGCTGTATGGGAGAGTGATGCGAAAGAAGCCGTTTCTTCACGCACGCCACAAACAGAGTCGCCTGAGGTATGCAAAAGCACATTTGGATGAGCCAGTTACATTCTGGAAGAAGGTCCTGTGGACTGATGAAACAAAGATTGAGTTGTTTGGTTATACAAAAAGGCGTTATGCATGGAGGCTAAAAAACACAGCATTCCAAGAAAAACACTTGCTACCCACAGTAAAATTTGGTGGAGGTGCCATCATGCTATGGGGCTGTGTGGCCAATGCCGGCACCGGGAAGCTTGTTAAAGTTGAGTGTCGCATGGATTCAACTCAGTATCAGCAGATTCTTGACAATAATGTGCAAGAATCAGTGATGAAGTTGAAGTTACGCAGGGGATGGATATTTCAGCAAGACAATGATCCAAAACACCGCTCCAAATCTACTCAGGCATTCATGCAGAGGAACAATTACAATGTTCTGGAATGGCCATCCCAGTCCCCAGACCTGAATATCATTGAACATCTGTGGGATGATTTGAAGTGGGCTGTCCATGCTCGGCGACCATCAAATTTAACTGAACTGGAATTGTTTTGTAAACAGGAATGATCACATCCAGGATCCAGGAACTCATTAATAGCTACAGGAAGCGACTAGAGGCTGTTATTTTTGCATAAGGAGGATCTACGAAATATTAATGTCACTTTTATGTTGAGGTGCCCATACTTTTGCACCGGTCAAATTTTGTTAAAATGCAGATTGCACATTTTCTGTTAGTACAATAAACCTCATTTGAATCCAGAAATATAACTGAGTCCATCAGTTATTAGATATATGAAACTGAAATAGCTGTTGCAAAAACCAAAATTGTTATAAAGAAAAAAGGTTAACATTAATAGGGGTGCCCAAACTTTAACATATGACTGTATTTAGGTTGGAGTCTAAAGAAAGAGCAGTGTAGCATACGTGCTGCTGCCTTACTCACCGTCTGTGCGATCACTTACATTTTTCCTTTTTCTAGATTAAAATTGTACATTAAAGGGAATCTGTCAGTAGAATCACCCCTCCTAAGCCGTTTATTCAGCGTCCTATGACCTACATGCCCATATAAAGGGATACCTAGATATCTGCAAATTCATGTTTTATTCCAGAGAAATCCCTGTTTTTCTAATATGCAGATGAGCTGTTCGGGACAATGGGCCGGACATAGAACTTCCTGAGAATCTGTCTCCAGTGATTATTATACATGAAAAGAGGAGTTATCAGTGTGAGACATGTAACTAAAACAGAATGCGGAACTGAGCTTTGCCTTTTTGCAAACATGTTAGCAGCGGTAGCTCTCACAGATCTGCTGTACTGTAACAATATTACAGCCCTGTCTGCCTGTGAGATGGACACTGAGCGGAACCTGCAGATGTGTCAGGTATAATCACACACAGCTCTGCAGTGAGTTGAGGAGAGAAGATACCGGCCATTACACTGGTAACAGTGGTGACCATTACACATCACACTGGTAATGTCCCAGTGCAGTTGCTCTAGAATGCAGGGGCAGCCCCCTGAGGAAGCCCACGCGAAACGCGCGTAAAGGCTATAATGGCTCATCTAAGTGGCACCAATATGGGTAAGAACCTGGATTAGGTTATCTGAAGCTATTTGCAGTACATGATGTAGTGGGTCATGTAGAATACTTACAATTTACCTTAGGAGACTTGTGGTTGTTAACTCACATGTGATTAAAGGAAATATGTCACTTAATTTTGTCCCATCAGCTGCCGGCACAGCCATCAGGGGCTTATCTACAGCATTCTGTAATGCTTTAGATAAGCCCCCGATGAAACCTGAAAGATAAGAAAAACACGTTAGATTATACTCACCGGGGGGCGTGGTCCGGTGCGGTGTGTGTTGCGGTGCGGTCCGGCGCCTCCCATCTTCATACGATGATGTCCTCCTCCTTGCTTCTCCCTCGTCTCCTGCGCAGGAGTATTTTCTCTGCCCTGTTGAGGGCAGAGTAAATTACTGCAGTGCGCAGGCGCCGGGAAATGTCAGAGAGCTCCGGCTCCTGCGCACTGCAGTACTCTGCTCTGCCCTCAATAGGGCAGAGAAAGTACACCTTCGCAGGAGCCGAGGGAGAATTAAGGAGGAGGACATCATCGTATGAAAATGGGAGGCGCCGGATCGGACGGCAGGGTGAGTATAATCTAACTCTTTTTTCTTATTTTTCAGGTTACATCGGGGGCTTATCTACAGCATTACAGAATGCTGTAGATAAGCCCCTGATGGCTGTGGCCGCAGCTGATAGGCCAAAAATGGGGTGACAGATCCCCTTTAAGCAGATTTCATGCCTCTTTAACTACATTATGCTGCATTTGATGATATCAGGAATTGCTAAAAGCACTTGCACTTTATTTAAGGCATTTCTGGCAATAGTATATTAATTAATTTTTTCTCCAGTGTGTTCTTTCCATATCAATTCTACCCATTTTATTAATTAGTTGCTACACTTTGTTTTCACTATGCCCTCCTTTGTCACCTTGTTCATACCTTTATATTGAATTCTTTTAGTCTTTTTTTGACGGTTTTCTGATATATGTACTTTCAAATTACTAAATTATGATATTTTTATTGGACCATTGCTTCAGTTTTTTTTCCTGATGTTTCCTTTATGGCTATGTTCACAAATCACAATATAGATTTTTTTTCATGTGATTTTTTTATATGTTTTGCATAAAATTCAGTTTGTTGGACAGAATCCACAGTAGAAATTACATGTATTTTTTAATGTGATTTTGATGTGTTTTCTCATGCGGTTTTGGTGTTTTTTGTTTTTTTTTGCTGATGATCCATTTTGATCTCAATAGGGAAAAGCTGTCGAAAAAACATTGAAAGAATTTACATACTGCAGTTTTTATAAAACACATCACAGGTGAAAAAAATGGAAAGAAAAAATATGCAGTTCAGAAATCTTATTCATTTTGCTGCTGCTGTAAAACCAGGGCTGTGTAGTCGGTAAGCCAGACCTCCGATTCCTCAGTTTCCCTGACTCCACAGCACTGAGCACTACTGACATGTAAGGACATTTCATAACTTTCCCAAATTCTTATAAAAACATTTACAGCACACCCTGCATTGTACTACTGTAACCCATTTAGTATATATGTTAGAAGTCGAGGTTGGTCCATTTTATACAGACTCTGACTCCACAGCCCTGTGTAAAATGAGGTTTTTCAGCAAGAAAAAAGACAACAAGCCCTAAAATGGTTTTCAACCACTTTGTTATTTATGACTTATCCTTTGGCAGTCCGCCACCAAACACCGACTGTTTGCTGAGCCTGGTTATACACAGCGTATGGCGAGGAACACTAGCGCTCCATCACCCTGCTTAGTGGCTGCTGACAGGTACTGCAGGTCAGCTGCTGATCAAATAACAGAAAGAGTTCTGCTACATGCGCCGTTAACTCTGGCCTTTCTTTTAAATGCAAACTGCTGAATAGTAGAGGTGCCGGCAAGGCTGTGGAGTCGGTAAGCTTAACTACAGACTCCGACTCTGACTCCTGAATTCCCCAGACTCCTGATCCCACAGCCCTGCCTCACTACTGAGCATGTACATAAAGTGCAGCACAGATTCATATCAACTAACAGACGAGATCCTTAGATCAGGGACAGAACAGACATCTATAGGACATTTCATAACACCGGCTCAGGATCTGACCCCACAGCACTGCCTAACTACAGAGCATGTGCTTAAAGTGCAGCACAGATTCATCTCAACTAACAGGCGAGATCCTTAGATCAGGAACAGAACAGACATTTATAGGACATTTCATAACACCGGCTCAGGATCTGACCCCACAGCACTGCCTAACTACAGAGCATGTGCATAAAGTGCAGCACAGATTCATCTAATCTAACAGGCGAGATCCTTAGATCAGGGACAGAACAGACATTTATAGGACATTTCATAACACCGGCTCGGACCCCACAGCACTGCCTCACTACTGAGCATGTGCATAAAGTGCAGAACAGATTCATCTCATCTAACAGCCGAGATCCTTAGATCAGGAACAGAACAGACATTTATAGGAAATTTCATAACACGGCTCAGACTCTGACCCCACAGCACTGCCTCACTACTGAGCATGTGCATAAAGTGCAGCACAGATTCATCTCATCTAACAGCCGAGATCCTTAGATCAGGAACAGAACAGACATTTATAGGACATTTCATAACACCGGCTCAGACTCTGACCCCACAGCACTGGTCACTACTGAGCAATGTGCATAAAGTGCAGCACAGATTCATCTCATCTAACAGCCCAGATCCTTAGATCAGGAACAGAACAGACATTTATAGGACATTTCATAACACCGGCTCAGACTCTGACCCCACAGCATTGCCTCACTACTGGGCATGTGCATAATGTGCAGCACAGATTCATCTAATCTAACAGCCGAGATCCTTAGATCAGGAACAGAACAGACATTTATAGGACATTTCATAACACCGGCTCAGACTCTGACCCCACAGCACTGGTCACTACTGAGCATGTGCATAAAGTGCAGCACAGATTCATCTCATCTAACAGCCCAGATCCTTAGATCAGGAACAGAACAGACATTTATAGGACATTTCATAACACTGCTCAGACTCTGACCCCACAACACGGCCTCACTACTGAGCATGTACATAAAGTGCAGCACATGGTCCCACAAAACCGATTTAATACATTAAAATAACTGACACAACACCGTTTCTAATGGATAAAAAGTGGCCTTGAGTTTATTTTGGGTTTAAAATAATAATTAAACCAAATCCATTAATAAATAATTCCATATAAATACCCATTAAACCATATCAAAGACACAATCCGCCCCTTAGCGGGCGATTTTCCCACAATAAACATCACGACAATTAACAGAAAAAAGGGGGAGGGAGGGTGGGAGAATCTTCTTTTCTTCATAGACAATTTCTTCACTGAGGAGAAAACCGCTATGCAATGGTTTAAATACTCATAAATTACACTGCCACCAAACCATCCACCAATCATGGCCCGTTAAAACGGCGCCAAAGTGAATGTAAATAACCAATCAGCATCATTTTGCTTATCTCCAGGCAAAAACCTTGACCTCACTTTGACCTTTACCTGAGGTAAACACAAAAACCGCCAAAACACATATAAATGAGTGGAATTACGGTCTGTGTGACCATGGGACCCCCCCTTTATGCTGATGCTTTATTACGGGGGGGACTGACAGATTTATATCTCATCTAACAGCCGAGATCCTTAGATCAGGAACAGAACAGACATTTATAGGACATTTCATAACACGGCTCAGACTCTGACCCCACAGCACGGCCTCACTACTGAGCATGTGCATAAAGTACAGCACAGATTCATCTCACCTACAACTCCACAACACTGCCTCACTACTGAGCATGTGCATAAAGTGCAGCACAGATTCATCTCATCTAACAGCCGAGATCCTTAGATCAGGAACAGAACAGACATTTATAGGACATTTCATAACACGGCTCAGACTCTGACCCCACAGCATTGCCTCACTACTGAGCATGTGCATAATGTGCAGCACAGATTCATCTCATCTACAACTCCACAACACTGCCTCACTACTGAGCATGTGCATAAAGTGCAGCACAGATTCATCTCATCTAACAGCCGAGATCCTTAGATCAGGAACAGAACAGACATTTATAGGATATTTCATAACACGGCTCAGTCTCTGACCCCACAGCACTGCCTCACTACTGAGCATGTGCATAAAGCGCAGCACAGATTCATCTCATCTAACAGCCGAGATCCTTAGATCAGGAACAGAACAGACATTTATAGGACATTTCATAACACAGCTCAGTCTCTGACCCCACAGCACTGCCTCACTACTGAGCATGTGCATAAAGTACAGCACAGATTCATCTCAACTAACAGGCGAGATCCTTAGATCAGGAACAGAACAGACATTTATAGGACATTTCATAACACAGCTCAGACTCTGACCCCACAGCACGGCCTCACTACTGAGCATGTGCATAAAGTGCAGCACAGATTCATCTCAACTAACAGGCGAGATCCTTAGATCAGGAACAGAACAGACATTTATAGGACATTTCATAACACAGCTCAGTCTCTGACCCCACAGCACTGCCTCACTACTGAGCATGTGCATAATGTGCAGCACAGATTCATCTCAACTAACAGGCGAGATCCTTAGATCAGGAACAGAACAGACATTTATAGGACATTTCATAACACAGCTCAGACTCTGACCCCACAGCACGGCCTCACTACTGAGCATGTGCATAAAGTGCAGCACAGATTCATCTCAACTAACAGGCGAGATCCTTAGATCAGGAACAGAACAGACATTTATAGGACATTTCATAACACAGCTCAGACTCTGACCCCACAGCACGGCCTCACTACTGAGCATGTACATAAAGTGCAGCACAGATTCATCTCATCTAACAGCCGAGATCCTTAGATCAGGAACAGAACAGACATTTATAGGACATTTCATAACACGGCTCAGTCTCTGACCCCACAGCACTGCCTCACTACTGAGCATGTACATAAAGTGCAGCACAGATTCATCTCATCTAACAGCCGAGATCCTTAGATCAGGAACAGAACAGACATTTATAGGACATTTCATAACACCAGCTCAGACTCTGACCCCACAGCACGGCCTCACTACTGAGCATGTACATAAAGTGCAGCACAGATTCATCTCAACTAACAGCCGAGATCCTTAGATCAGGAACAGAACAGACATTTATAGGACATTTCATAACACGGCTCAGACTCTGACCCCACAGCACTGCCTCACTACTGAGCATGTGCATAAAGTGCAGCACAGATTCATCTCAGCTAACAGCCGAGATCCTTAGATCAGTAACAGAACAGACATTTATAGGATATTTCATAACACGGCTCAGACTCTGACCCCACAGCACTGCCTCACTACTGAGCATGTGCATAAAGTGCAGCACAGATTCATCTCATCTAACAGCAGAGATCCTTAGATCAGGAACAGAACAGACATTTATAGGACATTTCATAACACCGGCTCAGTCTCTGACCCCACAGCACTGCCTCACTACTGAGCATGTACATAAAGTACAGCGCAGATTCATCTCATCTAACAGCCGAGATCCTTAGATCAGGAACAGAACAGACATTTATCGGACATTTCATAACACTGCTCAGACTCTGACCCCACAGCACTGCCTCACTACTGAGCATGTGAATAAAGTGCAGCACAGATTCATCTAATCTAACAGCCGAGATCTTTAGATCAGGAACAGAACAGACATTTATAGGACATTTCATAACACGGCTCAGACTCTGACCCCACAGCACTGCCTCACTACTGAGCATGTGCATAAAGTGCAGCACAGATTCATCTCATCTAACAGCCGTGATCCTTAGATCAGGAACAGAACAGACATTTATAGGACATTTCATAACACCGGCTCAGTCTCTGACCCCACAGCACTGCCTCACTACTGAGCATGTGCATAAAGTGCAGCACAGATTCATCTCATCGAACAGCAGAGATCCTTAGATCAGGAACAGAACAGACATTTATAGGACATTTCATAACACCGGCTCAGTCTCTGACCCCACAGCACTGCCTCACTACTGAGCATGTACATAAAGTACAGCACAGATTCATCTCATCTAACAGCAGAGATCCTTAGATCAGGAACAGAACAGACATTTATAGGACATTTCATAACAGCGGCTCAGACTCTGACCCCACAGCACTGCCTCACTACTGAGCATGTGCATAAAGTGCAGCGCAGATTCATCTCATCTAACAGCCAAGATCCTTAGATCAGGAACAGAACAGACATTTATAGGACATTTCATAACACTGCTCAGACTCTGACCCCACAGCACTGCCTCACTACTGAGCATGTGCATAAAGTGCAGCACAGATTCATCTCATCTAAGAGCCGAGATCTTTAGATCAGGAACAGAACAGACATTTATAGGACATTTCATAACACGGCTCAGACTCAGTCCCCACAGCACTGCCTCACTACTGAGCATGTGCATAAAGTGCAGCACAGATTCATCTCATCTAAGAGCCGAGATCTTTAGATCAGGAACAGAACAGACATTTATAGGACATTTCCTAACACAAGCTCAGACTCTGACCCCACAGCACTGCCTCCCTACTGAGCATGTGCATAAAATGCAGCACAGATTCTTCTCAACTAACAGCCGAGATCCTTAAATTAGGAACAGAACAGACATTTATAGGACATATCAGAACTCTCCCAATTTATTATGAAAACATTTACAGCACATCCTGCATTCTACTACTGTACCTAAGCTATTATATATTTTAGGAGTCGGTCCATTTTCTACCAACTCCACAGGCCTGGTTCCAAGGTGTTATACCCCCACCAATCTAATATTGATGACTTATCCTAAGAATAGGTTATCAAAATCACACTGGTGGAAAACCCCTTTAAATTTCTTGTTTAGCTGTTATTAGTCCATGTGGCAGCAATCTCATCATAGACAGGAAATTATTTAATCTACAGGATCACCCTGAGTAGCCGGGATGGCCACCTATCCATGCCTTCTTGATAAACGTTGTTACAACTCTCTTGCTTTCTACGATATCAGGCTCTCTCCGTTCTCTTAAACAAAGCTAATTTCACTTCCCATTATCGCAGTCAGAACATTGATCCTTAGATTATGGAAGAGCACTCATTCTCCATTAATTACAGACTGGTTCAAAGAAATCCTTCACCTGCTGGGCATAGAGGGGATGGTGAGGTGACCGAGACGAGTGCAATGTGTGAGGAGCACACAGTTACTTGGGCAGATTGGACAGCCTGTACAGCTTTGCCCACATACAGATTCCACCTAACGTGACCGAAACTCTCAGGAAAATGCCGCTTGTTGCTCTCTTCTCTATCCCACACCCCTGCGCCCTTCCTTACAACCAGTGCCAGCACCCTAATTCACATACACCCCCCTAGAGGCTACTTCCTATGATACTGCAGGTTTTACAATCCATTTTCTCTTTTTGAAGTCTTTGTTTATCCATAATATTTGCTTTACAGTACTATCTTCTATAGCCTCTCCATCTATAGCCTCTCCTTCTATAGCCTCAACTTCTACAGCCTCTCCTTCTACAGCCTCTCCTTCTACAGTCTCTCCTTCTACAGCCTCAACTTCTACAGCCTCAACTTCTACAGCCTCTACTTCTACAGCCTCTCCTTCTACAGCCTCTTTCTACAGCCTCTCTTTCTGTAGCCTCTCCTTCTACAGCCTCTCCTTCTATAGCCTCTCCTTCTGTAGCCTCTCCTTCTACAGCCTCTCCTTCTATAGCCTCTCTTTCTGTAGCCTCTCCTTCTACAGCCTCTCTTTCTACAGCCTCTCTTTCTGTAGCCTCTCCTTCTACAGCCTCTCCTTCTATAGTCTCTCCTTCTGTAGCCTCTCCTTCTACAGCCTCTCCTTCTGTAGCCTCTCTTTCTGTAGCCTCTCCTTCTACAGCCTCTCCTTCTACAGCCTCTCCTTCTGCAGCCTCTCCTTCTATAGTCTCTCCTTCTATAGTCTCTCTTTCTATAGCCTCTCTTTCTGTAGCCTCTCCTTCTATAGCCTCTCCTTCTACAGCCTCTCCTTCTATAGTCTCTCCTTCTATAGTCTCTCTTTCTATAGCCTCTCCTTCTGTAGCCTCTCTTTCTATATCCTCTCCTTTTATAGCCTCTATTACTGTAGCCTCTCCTTCTATAGCCTCTCTTTCTATAGCCTCTCCTTTTATAGCCTCTATTACTGTAGCCTCTCCTTCTATAGCCTCTCTTTCTGTAGCCTCTCCTGTAGCCTCTCCTTCTAGAGCCTCTCTTTTTGTAGCCTCTCCTTCTGTAGACTCTACTTCCACAGCAGCTCCTTCTATAGCCTCTCCTTTTATATACTCTATTGTGCACATTTAAATAAATTTCAGTATTAATGACTATTAAAGGTAATGTGTCGAGTTGAAAATGGTACCTGATCTGCAGGGTGGGGTGTTGTAGAGAAGACTACGTTAACCAGAATTGCATACATTTTTTAGGGAAAGTTTCTAGTAAAAGTTACATTTTATTAATTGAAATCCCTGGTGTTTATATATATATATATATATATATATATATATATATATATATATATATATACAGTCATATGTTAAAGTTTGGGCACCCCTATTAATGTTAACCTTTTTTCTTTATAACAATTTAGGTTTTTGCAGCAGCTATTTCAGTTTCATATATCTAATAACTGATGAACTTAGTTATATTTCTGGATTCAAATGAGGTTTATTGTACTAACAGAAAATGTGCAATCTGCATTTAAACAAAATTTGACCGGTGCAAAAGTATGGGCACTCTTATCATTTTCTTGATTTGAACACTCCTAACTACTTTTTACTGACTTCCTGAAGCACTAAATTGGTTTTGTAACCTCATTGAGCTTTGAACTTCATAGCCAGGTGTATCAAATCATGAGAAAAGGTATTTAAGGTGGCCACTTGCAAGTAGTTCTCCTATTTGATTCTCCTATGAATAGTGGCATCATGGGCTCCTCAAAGCAACTCTCAAATGATCTGAAAACAAAGATTATTCCACATAGCTTTTCAGGGGAAGGATACAAAAAGTTGTCTCAGAGATTTAACCTGTCAGCTTCCACTGTGAGGAACATAGTAAGGAAATGGAAGAACACAGGTACAGTTCTTGTTAAGCCCAGAAGTGGCAGGCCAAGAAAAATATCAGAAAGGCAGAGAAGAAGAATGGTGAGAACAGTCAAGGACAATCCACAGACCACCTCCAAAGGCCTGCAGCATCATCTTGCTGCAGATGGTGTCACTGTGCATCGGACAACAATAAAGCATACATTGCACAAGGAGAAGCAGTATGGGAGAGTGATGCAAAAGAAGCCAATTCTGAAAGCACGCCACAAAAAGAGTCACCTGAGGTATACAAAAGCACATTTGGATGAGCCAGTTACATTTTGGAAGAAGGTCCTGTGGACTGATGAAACAAAGATTGAGTTGTTTGGTCATTCAAAAAGGCATTATGCATGGAGGCTAAAAAACACAGCATTCCAAGAAAAACACTTGCTACCCACAGTAAAATTTGGTGGAGGTTCCATCATGCTTTGGGGCTGTGTGGCCAATGCCGGCACCGGGAATCTTGTTAAAGTTGAGGGTCGCATGGATTCAACTCAGTATCAGCAGATTCTTGACAATAATGTGCAAGAATCAGTGACGAAGTTGAAGTTACGCAGGGGATGGATATTTCAGCAAGACAATGATCCAAAACACCGCTCCAAATCTACTCAGGCATTCATGCAGAGGAACAATTACAATATTCTGGAATGGCCATCCCAGTCCCCAGATCTGAATATCATTGAACATCTGTGAGATGATTTGAAGCGGGCTGTCCATGCTAGGCGACCATCAAACTTAACTGAACTGGAATTGTTTTGTAAACAGGAATGGTCACAAATACCTTCATCCAGGATCCAGGAACTCATTAATAGCTACAGGAAGCGACTAGAGGCTGTTATTTTTGCAAAAGGAGGATCTACGAAATATTAATGTCACTTTTATGTTGAGGTGCCCATACTTTTGCACCGGTCAAATTTTGTTAAAATGCAGATTGCACATTTTCTGTTAGTACAATAAACCTCATTTGAATGCAGAAATATAACTGAGTCCATCAGTTATTAGATATATGAAACTGAAATAGCTGTTGCAAAAACCAAAATTGTTATAAAGAAAAAAGGTTAACATTAATAGGGGTGCCCAAACTTTAACATATGACTGTATATACACTAGCTGAAGAGCCTGGCGTTGCCTGGGAATAGTAACCAACTGTGATTAGTTATAACAAATTATAATGATTATATTGCACAGAAAAAACGTGCATCTAATCCTATCCTGTGTGATACTGACTGCTGAGCCGTGTATCTAATCCTATTCTGTGTGATACTGTGTGCTGAGCTGCGTATCTAATCCTATCCTGTGTGATACTGTCTGCTGAGCCATGTGTCTAATCCTCTCCTGTGTGATACTGACTGCTGAGCTGTGTATATATTCCTATTCTGTGTGATACTGACTGCTGAGCTGCGTATCTAATCCTATCCTGTGTGATACTGACTGCTGAGCTGTGTATCTAATCCTATCCTGTGTGATACTGACTGCTGAGCTGTGTATCTATTCCTATTCTGTGTGATACTGACTGCTGAGCTGTGTATCTAATCCTATCCTGTGTGATACTGACTGCTGAGCCGTGTAGCTAATCCTATCCTGGGTGATACTGGGTTCTCCCTGCAGTCTGTGTCAGAGGGTGGTCTGTGTTGGCACGGTAATAAATTGTATTATTTCCAGCTTTACAGAAGGACGATAACACCATAGAAATGATAAGAATAATAGGCCTCATTTACCACAACTGTCTACAAAGAAAACTGTTGCTGATAGCAACCAATCACAGCTCATTTTTCATCTTTTAAACAGCTCTGGGACAGCGTGGCGAGTTTTGAGTGGCGACTTGTGTTTCGACTTTTATGTGGCGAGGTTGGTGAATGTGTGGTGAAATGTGTGCTGAGGGTGGTATATGTGTTGAAGCACGTGGTAGTGTGTGGCGCATTTTGTGTGTGTGTTCATATCCCCGTGTGTGGTGAGTATCCCATGTCAGGGCCCCACCTTAGCAACTGTATGGTATATATTGTTTGGCGCCATCGCTCTCATTCTTTAAGTCCCCCTTGTTCACATCTGGCAGCTGTCAATTTGCCTCCAACACTTTTCCTTTCACTTTTTCCCCATCATGTAGGTAGGGGCAAAATTCTTTGGTGAATTGAAACGCACGGGGTTAAAATTTCGCCTCACAACATAGTCTATGACACTCTAGGGGTCCAGACGTGTGACTGTTCAAAATTTTGTGGGTGTAGCTGCGACGGTGCGGATGCCAATCCCGGACATACATACATACACACTCACATTGAGCTTTATATATATATATATATATATATATATATATATATAGAAATATAAGGAAATTGGGATCCAGCAAAAGGATGAAAGTTCACCAGATTTATAAAAACTTCTTTATTAATCCATTATATCATAAAAAGTATGAGGAATTCCAATCAATTTATAGCATTCCAGCAAGGGACTACATGTTTCAACACTATGTGCCTTCCTCACGGACCTGAAACATGTAGTCCACCGATTACTGCATCAAGAGGAACTCCTTTTATGGTGAGCTGGCTATATGTTTTTCACATTGTTTGAATATATATATATATCAGTCCAGTGGGCGGTCCTACTCAGTGATTGAAAGTTTACCCTGTATAGCACTGTATGCAGAGATAGCTGTCAATCACTGAGTAGGATCACTCACTCAACTGATATACCGTATATTTATACAAACTCCAAGGATTTCAGTGAATGAAATACAAAGTTAAAGTTTGTGCAGACGACTGTATATTAGGCCCGAGTGCGATCCAACAAAACATTGGATCACACTCAGATCAACGTTATTCTATGAGGCCGTGCACAGGTTCAATTCTTTTTTTACCAGCATACACGATTTGCATCCACTATCCGGATCGTACTGGGACAAGCAAGTGGATGAGTCTGAGGAAAAAAATCAGATTGCACTCGAATTTCATCTGAATGCAGTACGATCTTTCACGGACTGACAGAATGAAAAAGATGGAGAAATTGTTTTTTTATCCATCTCTTCTCCTCATCTGAGAAAATCAGATCACCCTCTCATCAGAATTTAATCATACTGTGATTAATATAATCATCCCGATTCTCTAGGAGATGTGACCCTAAATAATACTGAATCTTTTCCAACAAACCTATAAATCATTCTGCTCAGCTTGTCCTTCTCTATACCATGCTGCTGACAAATCACACCATGCGACCCACAGATCAGACCATGCTGCTGACAAATCACACCATGCGACCCACAGATCAGACCATGCTGCTGACAAATCACACCATGCGACCCACAGATCAGACCATGCTGCTGACAAATCAGAAAATGCGGCCCACAGATCAGACCATGCGGCCCACAGATCAGACCATGCTGCTGACAAATCAGACAATGCGGCCCACAGATCAGACCATGCGGCCCACAGATCAGACCATGCGGCCCACAGATCAGACCATGCTGCTGACAAATCAGACAATGCGGCCCACAGATCAGACCATGCGGCCCACAGATCAGACCATGCTGCTGACAAATCAGACCATGCGGCCCACAGATCAGACCATGCGGCCCACAGATAAGACCATGCGGCCCACAGATAAGACCATGCGGCCCACAGATCAGACCATGTGACTCATAGATCAGACCATGCGGCCCACAGATAAGACTATGCTGCCCACAGATCACAGTATGCGGCCCACAGATCAGACCATGCTGCTGACAAATCAGACCATGCGGCCCACAGATCAGACCATGCTGCCCACAGATAAGACCATGCGGCCCACAGATAAGACCATTCGGCCCACAGATAAGACCATTCGGCCCACAGATCAGACCATGCGACTCATAGATCAGACCATGCGGCCCACAGATCAGACTATGTTGCCCACAGATCAGACTATGCTGCCCACAGATCACAGTATGCAGCCCACAGATCAGACTATGCTGCTGACAAATCAGACTATGCGGCCCACAGATCAAACCATGCGGCCCACAGATAAGACCATGCGACTCATAGATCAGACCATGCGGCCCACAGATAAGACCATGCAACTCATAGATCAGACCATGCGGCCCACAGATCAGACCATGCTGCCCACAGATCAGACTATGCTGCCCACAGATCAGACTATGCTGCCCACAGATCAGACTATGCTGCCCACAGATCACAGTATGCGGCCCACAGATCAGACTATGCTGCTGACAAATCAGACTATGCGGCCCACAGATCAGGCCATGCGGCCCACAGATCAGACCATGCTGCTGACAAATCAGACTATGCGGCCCACAGATCAGACAATGCGGCCCACAGATCAGACCATGCTGCCCACAGATAAGACCATGCTGCCCACAGATAAGACCATGCTGCCCACAGATAAGACCATGCGGCCCACAGATCAGACCATGCGACTCATAGATCAGACCATGCGGCCTACAGATCAGACTATGCTGCCCCCAGATCACAGTATGCGGCCCACAGATCAGACTATGCTGCCCACAGATCAGACTATGCTGCCCACAGATCACAGTATGCGGCCCACAGATCAGACTATGCTGCCCACAAATCACAGTATGCGGCCCACAGATCAAACTATGCTGCCCACAGATCAGACTATGCTGCCCACAGATCAGACCATGCTGCCCACAGATCAGACCATGCTGCTGACAAATCAGACTATGCTGCCCACAGATCAGACTATGCGGCCGAAAGATCAGACCATGCGGCCCACGGATCAGACCATGCTGCCCACGGATCAGACCATGCTGCCCACAGATCAGACCATGCTGCCCACAGATCAGACCATGCTGCCCACAGATCAGACTATGTTGCTCACAGATCAGTCTTCACGTGATAGGTTTTTTGCTTAATTATATTTTACAACTTTTCTTCACTAATATCTCCAAATATTCTAGACTTTATTTTCATGTCTGCTTGTAAGCTTTTCCCTTCGCTATAAAGCAACAAATCAGTAAGCTACTGGACCATGGAGAGCGCTTAGACATGTAGACAGGACCATGGTCAGCTCCTGAAAGTTAACCCCAAACCAACAGTGGTTGTTTGCACAATTACTCTATCTGGTGGTAATATTGATGCCATTACTGCTGTGTGCTGCGCAGATCTAAAGATATGTAATATCACTAACACAGAAGATAGAACTAGACCTACTGCACATTTTCCAATAAGAGATAACATTGTGCATTTATGGGTTGTCTGATTTCTTGCAAGGAAAAATGCAGATGATTTTGAAAATTTAGTCACCTCACCGGTGAAACATCAAAGGAGGAATGGACATCTAACCTCACATTGCTAAGGAACCTTAAATTTGTGGTCCTAAGCCTTGTCCTCGGGAAGCTGGTCAGGCATGGACATGTTCCCTTAACAGCTGAGTAAATCACATGTCTAATGGGCTGGAGTTTGTTAGGGCTATAATATTTTGGAAGGGCAACGATCAAACCAACGAATATAATGGCATCAATGTATTTAGAATGGACGTTAGGAATACTTATTGTAGATAAAGCACTCATCAAATATTGTAAGCTCATAGCGCGATGCTGAATATGTGAAAGGCAACCTCAGGCTGAAGTCACAAACTCAGTTTTGGTGCAGATGTCTGAGCCAAACGCAGTAATGCATCCAAAAGGAAAGACTTCAATTTTCTCATCTGATTAGAAACTGCATGTGTGAATCCAGCTTAGTTTTTATTTTCATGGTTTTTCAAAGAAAACCTTACACCGCTTTATGTAAAACTAACTTAAAGAGGATATCCAGGACTTAGGAAAAGGAATGTAGTCGCAATAGAGGCAACTATCTGTGTGTTGTACCCGGCGCCGGTCACTGACCGCTCCTGCCAGAGATTCAGCTGTTCCCTGTCAACAGAATTGATGTTTGTTTTCCTGTTGACAGGGTGGGACTACTAATGTCATGCTGATTGACAGGCGGCTCCTGATGCCTCTTTGGGGGAAGTAGACACCAGTGTTCTCGCCCTGTCAACAGAAAGAGAAACAGCTGCTATGTTGACAGGGAGTTGCTGAATCTCTGGCAGGAGCAGTCAATGATTGGTGCTGGGTACAACAGGCAGGTACTTGCCTTTTTAAGCAACTACATGCCTTTTTTTAAAGTCCCGGATATCCCCTTTAAGGTTTCTTTAACTATTTTCACATCTCTTCTTTTACTTAGTTTGGAGGCTCTGCACCAGTCTATTGAGGCCAGATAGTAATAGCACTGAGTGCTTTCCTGGTGCATACCCCATACACATAGAAAAGCAGTGGGGGGAGAGTGACCTACTTGGTAAGAAAGGCTGAATGCCAACCTGAAGGAGGGATACCCAAACTTCACTCCGGATTTCTGCTGCAAGTTATCCAGCAGATCTGCACACTGTAATTCAATGGAGCTATTCTGCAGCTTTCCCGTGCTGAACATGATATGGATGTTAAAGTCCACAGGACATTCATTATTCCATACAGGTTATTTTCCAATCATGTGAAAGGGGTAAATAAGACCTAAATCATATGTGGAATGTCAGAAATTTGTTTCAGGATTTCGGAGGAGGACCTGGTGCTAACGCCTGACACCATCCTAAACGTGTGAACTTGGCTTCAGGCTTTCTACGAAAATAGTGACTTCGCAGCATCTTGATCATAAGCTTCTCATTTCAGCTCTACTTGGAATTTTTATGCACAGCCGTAACCAAATTCGAGTTTTTCATACACAATTTATGAAGTTACAAAACTATAGACTTTAGGCGTCAGGTACTGCACGATGGAGTAGTTTATAGGGGTTGTCTAAACCCTGCATTTGTACATACATGGGAAATGTTCTCACAGTTGGCGGACCATGTATCAGACAGATGAACTATGTCTGTTGGAGCAGTGTTTTCTTAGCATCTCTCAGATCCGCATAGAGGGTTAGGTCCCTTTATGACAACCTATACCCTTGTGTCAGCACTCGCGGTCCGGGGCTGTGATGCGGTGTTGTAACACGTGGTGCCCGGTGCCCAATCAGCACTGGCGTCCCTGTCTCCGCCTTTGGACAAACTGAACCTGAAGAAGAAGTCCAAAATGAGCTGCAGCCCTGGCTTCCTCAACATGTTCAGCTTATCCAACGGCGGAGACAGTGACGCCAGCGCTAATTGGGTGCCGGACATCACGTGCCACAGCACCGCATCATAGCCCCGGGGAGAGCGAGTGCCAACACCGCGGGAACAACGCCGGCACGGGAGGTGAGTATAGGCTTTATTATTTTATCATTGCTGAACATTTAGTTTAAGAAGGGGTTGTCCTAGTAGTGGACAACCCCTTTAACTGGTGTGGTTTGGATTTGGATGCAAGCTCTTTAAGATCCTGAAATTCTGTTGTCCACTGCCCGTTATAACCTGACCTGCTTCTGTGTAACTTGCCTTGCTACTCTACCTGTACACAGTCCTGATTTTTTACCTCGCCTTGCTTTTTAACTATTCTCATTCTTTTTGATTTTGACCCTACACCAACCTAGTGATTCTGACCCGGCTAGCTCACTATTCTCAGGTTCGCTCGACTGGATAGCAGCTCTTCCTTGGAAGAAATCCAGTGAACCCAATTTTAAGTCCAAATTCCTATTTGGGAGTTAAAGGGTCAATGCCAGTGATCCTGTGGAATCTGCCAGATGGAGTGGCTTACACCAAGTCTGTCAGAGGAAGCCTTGTAAGCCTATGACAGAATTTTCCAACATGGTGGTGTCTACATGGCTTACAACTTCAGAATTAAAAGAATGCTATCCTTTGCATGATATGCTAATAGGTTCATGGAATAAATGTGATTATATGCAGCCTACATAACCATGCCTGCAAATAAAGCCTTTCCCAAACATGGCAGCTTTAACACAAGCTAAAATAATCTGTTACATTGATACAATCTGATCTTGTCTAAAGAAAGGAGTGTGAGCAGACTTGTAGGGAAAGAAAGAGAAAAATATGGAATTTATTAATCTTAAAAAGTGTTTTTCTCACCTTAGGAGTCCAGTGGGTGGTCCTACTCAGTAACTGACAGCTTATCTTTATATTCCTACTAATAGAGAAGGCAATGAATGAGTAAGACCACCCACTGGACTCCTAAGGTCAGAAAGAGCAGAGGTTTAGCTCAATAAATTACAAATTCTACTATATCTTTTCCCTTTTTATCAATCCATTCGGTTCAGTCATTTATGTAGGTACGGAGATGGTGGGCTCAGGTTGCTGTTGCCGTATGTCAGCTATATCTTGTGGTGTTACTTTACTGAAATCTTCATCACTAGTGGACTGATATCTCGAATGTTGGAGGTAGTAATTCATAAATGAATTTGGGAATAACAAGAAGCTGGACAGCCATATTATCAATTTCATGTCATCTCTTCAATGGATGGTACACGGGGCAGGAATGGCACAGGTAACAATCTTCCTGGCGGAAGAAAAAGCTACACCTTTTCAGAAAAATCTGAGGGCTGTTGCCGCATCTTCTGCTGTTGATTTAAATATGTGACAGGAGAAGAAACTTATCCCCCATGATGGTGTCATTTCTAGGAGGGAAAAGATGAGGGAAGACATCCAGGACACAACTTCACCACGGCCACTATCATAGCACCCACCACAATCCCAATCTTTTACCAAGTGGCTGTACCCATCGACTTTTTTCCCTGATACGTAGGACCCATGACAGAACCCCCCCAAAAAAATCAAGGTATACTACAATAAAACTGTGCTTGCAGTGTGGAGGAATGTATGTTACCATCGTCTTATTGGTACCTTGGCACAAAATTTCCCAGAAAGTAGCAGAACAAATTGGCCCCATTGACCAAAGGGTCCACCACCGCAGGACTATGGAAACACAAGTTTCTCACCTCACACTTGCAAATGTGACCCCGGCCTAACAGAACAGATCACTGTACTGATCCCATGGATCTATGGGACTGTTAGGGGAGATTCACACACAGAGTATTTTACTGGAGGAAATCCACAGCAATTTGCATGCATGTAATCCTACATAGAATGGGAGAAATCCATTGCCATGCTGCAGATAGAAAAATCCTCCTCCACATGGCTCTCATTGTAATCCGCTGTGGATTTCACAGGCAAAATCAGCAGCATTTCTGTTCCTGATGTTACACTGTGGAATAGATCTCCTGTGTGTGGTACCAATGAGCAACCGAGGAAGGAAAGCACAAGACAAATGGAATACCTCCGCATAAACCCAGATCTGACTCCTATGCCCCATCCCAGTGGATATGTGTCTTCCTATGTATGCCATCATGGCATGGTGGTATTAGCAAATATGGCCAAGGCAATAAATAATGCTATTATATCACTATTATTAATGTGCTCGATGGGTGAAGAACAGGAGACCCTAAATAATGATATCTGTGATGCCACATTACCAGGCTACCAAATGTTACAAGACTGCCACACCCACCTGTGACTACATGGACATCCATGCTGGATGTCACATACACCCATCTCATCCACAAGAGCCTGACCACCCCAATCCTAAGCCCAGCTATGCACCCTACATCATGTCCATGCAGGGACTTACCTCAGACTTCTCAGCAGGATGTGAAAAGGTTAATGTTTCCCTATATGATGTTACCTTTTGACCAAATGATGGAGATGTATTTGTTTTTCTCATTTTGCCAACATAATATATTTTTTTTAATAGTAAACCAATGGTTATTCATGGCATTCTGCTACCTTCTCCAAACCATCTCTGGCGAACTGTGGTCACCAAGTTCTAGCTCAGCTGTGGTGGACAATTCCTGGCAGGGTTGAACACATGATACCCGGTGATGTATGTGTATTAAAAGGATGACATGGCTGGCGAAAACATGATCCAAGCCCTCCGAATGCAAACGGATTGTGTTTTATGACAGAACTGAAGATGCAAGGCCCAGATAAGAAACACCCGGGATAAATGGCACACCAACCATGCCAGATCATTGCACCCATTCAATCTGCTGCCAAGCCTGAGGAGCATGGGATGTGGGAGAAAGCAGACATGATGATAAATAGACAGATTCGGAGCATTTGACAATGTGGACGACACTTATTCCACCCGACACTCAATCCTTCAGTGGACATGGGGCACACCAGCCGTAAATGACCGATTAAGATGGCCACAGCTTCCCTTGTCAATAAGATGGAAACACTTTACACCATTAGAAAATGCAACCACACCCCACACTGTCCCCAGACCAGCGAGTCAGGTGCTCCCAGGAAGGAGTCAGCTGCCCACCTCACCTCTACCACCTGGGGGCATCACGGAGACAGAGATGAGCGGGTGCAGGCTTATGTGTAACCTGTGATGGCACCATGAGTGACACCGGGCAGGTGAGGTGCCTATGTGGCCATTGGCCCAGGACAGCTCTCCTGCAGGCCACAGATCTGCCTCTTGCAGTGCATGGCTGCACCTCATCCATCTGTGGGCAGAGCAGTGAATGACAGCTACCTGTCAATGGCTGGAGATGACAGCCCTCAGCGCTGACTGCATGCAGGTGCACACAGCAGCTCCATCCCTGGGCATCCTGATCTGCGCCCCCCACCTGAATGCCAGACCCCGGCAGTGGATGAATGTGATGTCCTTACTTGAGCATGGCCTCTTCCTTCTCCTCCTCCTCCTTCTGTCGGTTCATCACTGCCATGATCGTGTTCCTCTCGTCCTCGGTCAGATGGCTGAGATCGGGCAGATCTGGCATCGGGGGAGGCACTATGGGTGGCCGGGGGCCTCTGGGCCCCAGAGAAGAAGACATGGTGTGGGCACAGAGGGCGGGCGGAGCGGCCACCTTCAGCAGCTCTGGAGCGCTCGTCTCCCCCACCCGCCGCGGCCACTCACATCCCCCGCAGCGCCCGGCCGGGAGCGGCTTGTCCCCCAGGTGTCACACAGCTGGAGGCGTCATCCCGTGGAGTGGGAGCAGCGCTGCCGTCCGGTGCTGCCGCCGCTGACATACAGGCTGATGTGGGAGTGGAGGAGGGAAGGGAACACAAGCTGTTAACACTGGGCTGTGGGGGAGGGGCGGATGACTGCATCCCTCCCTGGCAAGACAGCAGCAGCATCCCTCCTCATCCTCCTTCCTGGCAGCAGGCATCAGATGACGTCCTGTCATCATCTATATGTACGATGCATGTGTGATTACCTGGCTCCACCCTACAGCAATCTCTGCCTAGCTGCCCGTGATACTAGTGTGGGCACATCACTAATCGACACCCTGCTATAGGGGCACTCGCCAAGCCCCTCACTATGAGGGTGAGGATGGCGCTGATGTTGCGCCCTGTCAGTTCCCAAGGTGCGTGAAGAGGTCAGGAAAAGTGGCAGGTCTAAATCAGCAAGCCATTTATATGGCCCCGGCCAGTTGGCTACTGCAGCCGGTCAGTCCTTGTTGGGACCATACAGATACACCCACGGTCACATTGACACTGCTAATTACACCTGTTGTCTGGATTCTCCTGTTTTAAAATCCTTTTTAAAAAATATTTTTTTTTGCATGGTGCTGCAAAAGTTCATGGAGGACAGTAAGGGCTCCTACCCATCTGCGAGAAAAAAACTGTCCGATTTCTGGACCAAAAAAAACAGATGAGTGTCATCCCAGTGTCATGCGAGTTCTGTGCGATTTTTAAACGCAACATCCGTATGCAATGCGATTTTAACATGAGCTTTTACATACAGCAGTTCTCTGCCATTGACACATCGTTTTAAAACAAAATATTATTTAAAACAAAATATTCTTCAAAACACACACACACACGTTGGTTTGGCTTGATGGGCACTTTTTGCGTACCATACGGTCAAGCTGCTCCCACAACAGCTCTATGAGGTTGAGATCTGGTGACTGTGCTTGCCTCTCCATTACAGATAGAATACCAGCTGCCTGCTTCTTCCCTAAATAGTTCTTGCATAATTTGGAGGTGTGCTTTGGGTCATTGTCCTGTTGTAGGATGAAATTGGCTCCAATCAAGCGCTGTCCACAGGGTATGGCATGGCGTTGCAAAATGGAGTGATAGCCTTCCTTATTCAAAATCCCTTTTACCTTGTACAAATCTCCCACTTTACCAGCACCAAAGCAACCCCAGACCATCACATTACCTCCACCATGCTTGACAGATGGCGTCAGGCACTCTTCCAACATCTTTTCAGTTGTTCTGCGTCTCACAAATGTTGTTCTGTGTGATCCAAACAGCTCAAACTGGGATTCGTCTGTCAATACCAATTTTTACCAATCTTCCTCTGTCCAATGTCTGTGTTGTTTCACCCATATTAATCTTTTCCTTTTATTAGCCAGTCTCAGATATGGCTTTTTCTTTGCCACTCTGCTCTGAAGGCCAGCATCCCGGAGTCACCTGTTCACTGTAGACGTTGACACTGGCGTTTTGCGTGTACTATTTAATGAAGCTGTCAGTTGACGGTGCCAATGTTGGAGAGAAAGACCCTTCAATCAAGACTTCACCGGACTGATGTTGGAAGAATACCCGATTAACTATTTATACTTAACTGATTTACAGCTTTGCCTAGCTTATTGTGTACCGTTAAATCGTTTTACCTTATCAGTTTTAACCCCCACTGCTTCTCCCTGCGTGGAGACTTTATCCCCTGTAAATAAACCATTTAACTCTTGGTCTGTCTCTGATCCATGGTGACATCATCAGCACCTGCACTTTATCACACAACTACCGCTCTCAGCCACATTACAAAGTAACTTTATATCGAACTTCTCTCAGCTATCCTGGTGCTGTTCACTCTTACAACTCTGCAGCTTCTGTGTGTTACCACACACCTGCAACAGGAAAGATAAATATCTTTGTACCATATTAGCCAGTAGATAGAAGAATATTTAGAATTGAGAGCCATAAAAAGGTATCAAC
The DNA here is from genome assembly GCF_039654945.1 of Dendrobates tinctorius. Lineage (NCBI taxonomy): Eukaryota > Metazoa > Chordata > Amphibia > Anura > Dendrobatidae > Dendrobates > Dendrobates tinctorius. Next base: position 11,127,678 of record NW_027361692.1, read on the forward strand.
CACTGAGGACTCTCAATTCTAAATATTCTTCTCACACACCTGCAACAAACTTCAAGATTCCCCACACATCTCTCCTGTTCCTGTACTGTCTGCTCATTTGGATCTGTGGCACCTAATGATTCCAGCTCTACTTATCCACCTGCCGTGCTTGATATTCATCTTTGTTGGTCGTCGCTGACTTTAGCTAATCATTGGGCTTTGCTTCATTTTGGCATGGAGCCGGCTACCTCTGTGCTAGTCTGCATTAGATTTCTATTGTAACTTGAGGTGCATCTCTGATGTCATCTTCTAAAGCTTGATGAGGCCAGTTCAGATGGCTGCGTTGCCCAAGTATTCAGTTCGGTGAACTCTACTACCCAATGCTTTCCAACAAAGTATAGCCACACTTTCCACTTAGCTCCACTTCAGCCAATTGGCTATCTTTGCAGCTGCTCCTGTTATCCAGCAAGCACTGTAATCAAAGCAAAGTCCAGCGATCCTGTGTTGTCCACACCTTCAACTCTGCTGTGTGAAGTTAACCGATAACCAATTAATCTCAGCTGTGAGATGGGGTTGACTGCACCTTTAGTTCTGTTGTGTTAAGATACCTAATAACCAACCTTTCACCTGCTGTCCTGCATATCGTACTGGTCGTTATTACTCCACATGATATCTGGCAAGGCCAGCTCCACTGCATCAAAATTTTAATCCGTGCTGCTCATCCTAACCTACAGCTGAATCTATCTAACCAGGTAAGCCCATACGACGAAAGTACTGCTTAACAAAGCCATAGGATGTAATGGACAGACTTACTATAGCTAATCTTACATTTGATATGATGCAAAAAAAAGTCGGTGACTCACCACTTCGCATTAATTCACTTTATTGCGGTTTCCATGAAAAGGGAATGTGGAGACAAATGTGGCTGACACTGCGGCACAGTCATGCTGGAACAGTAAAGAGTCTTCCCACAACTGATCACACAAAACTGGAAGAGTACAATTGTCCAAAATGTGTATTGGTGTGCTGAAATATTAAGACTTCCCTTCTCATTATCCTCCACCAATAGCTTGCAGTTAGCACAATGCAGCCAGTCATGTACTGTAACTTGTCTAATAATAATAATAATAATAATAATAATAAATTTTATTTCTATAGCGCCGACATATTCCGCAGCACTTTACATTTCAGAGGGGACTTGTACAGACAATAGACATTACAGCATAACAATAATCACATAGATAGCTTCACAGGAATTTTTTGAATGTTTAAAAAAATGAACATTTAACTTTTTTTCACAAAAAAATTACTTCAGATTCAATATTTTTTATTTTACCAAGGGTAACCGGAGAAATTGGACTGCAAAAGTTATTGTGCAATTTGTCCTGAGTATCCTGATACCTGATATGTGCGGGGGGGGGACCATTGTTTTGGCACATGGTAGAGCTCGGAAGGGAAGGAGCGCCGTTTGACTTATTCAACGCAAAATTGGCTGGAATTGAGATTGGGCGCTATGTCGTGTTTGGAGAGCCCCTGATGTGCCTAAACAGTGGAAACACCCCACAAGTGACCCCATTTTGGAAACTATACCCTCCAAGGAACTTATCTAGATGTGGGGTGAGAACTTTGAATCCCCAAGGGTTTCACAGAAGTTTATAACGTACAGCCGTACAATTAAAAAATCATATTTTTTCCACAAAAATGATCTTTTCACCCCAAAATTTCATTTTCCCAAGGTAAACAGGACCCCAAAAGTTATTTTACAATTTGTCCTCAGTACGCTGATACCCCATATATGGGGGTAAACCACTGTTTGGGCGCATGGCAGAGCTCGGAAGGGAATGAGCGCCGTTTGACTTTTTCAACACAGAATTGGCTTGACACCATATCACATTTGGAGAGCCCCTGATGTGCCTAAACAGTGGAAACCCCCCACAAATGACACCATATTGGAAACTAGACCCCCCAAGGAAATTATCTAGATGTGTGGTGAGAACTTTGAACCCCCAAGGGCTTCACAGAAGTCTATAACGTACAGTCGTACAATTAAAAAATCATATTTTTTTCCACAAAAATGATATTTTCACCCCCAATTTTCATTTTCCCAAGGGAAACAGGACCCCAAAAGTTATTGTGCAATTTGTCCTCAGTACGCTGATACCCCATATGTGGGGGTAAACCACTGTTTGGGCGCATGGCAGAGCTTGGAAGGGAAGGAACGACGTTTGACTTCTTCAACACAAAATTGGCTGGAATTGAGATTGGGCGCCATGTTGCATTTGGAGAGCCCCTGATGTGCCTGAACAGTGGAAACCCCCCACAAGTGACCCCATTTTAGAAACTAGACCCCCCAAGGAACTTATCTAGATGTGTGGTGAGCACTTTCAACCCCCAAGTGCTTCACAGAAGTTTATAATGCCCGGGCATTAAACTAAAAAAAATATTTTAGTCCCAATTTTTTTTATTTTCCCAAGGGTAACAGAAGAAATTGGACCCCAAAAGTTGTTGTGCAATTTGTCCTGAGTAGGCTGATACTCCATATGTGGGGGTAAACCACTGTTTGGGCACATGGCAGAACTTGGAAGGGAAGGAGCACCGTTTGACTTTTTCAAGGCAGAATTGGCTGTAATTGAGATCAGACGCCATGTCGTGTTTGGAGAGCCCCTGATGTGCCTAAATAGTGGAAACCCCCCAATTGTAACTCCAACCCTAACCCCAACACACCCCTAGCCCTACCCTAGCCCTAACCCTAACACACCCCTAACCCTAAACCCAACCTAACCCTAGCCCTAACCCTAGCCCTAATGGGAAAAAGGAAATAAATACATTTTTTTACATTTTATTATTTTTCCCTAAGTGAGTGATAAACGGGGGTTTGATTTACTATTTATAGTGGGTTTTTATGTTTGGCAGCTGTCACACTCTAAAAGACGCAATTTATTGTAAAAATAGTTTCTGCATCACCACATTTTGAGAGCTATAACTTTTCCATATTTTGACCCACAGAGTAATGTGAGGTCTTATTTTTTGCAGGACGAGTTGACATTTTTATTGGTATCATTTTCGGGCACGTGACAATTTTTATCGCTTTTTATTCTGATTTTTGGGAGGCAGAATAAACAAAAACCAGCATTTCATGAATTTCTTTTGGGGGGGGCGTTTTCTGCGTGTGGTAAAATTGATTAAGTGGTTTTATTCTTTTGGTCAGTACGATTACAGCGATACCTCATTTATATCATTTTTTATGTTTTGGCGCTCTTATACAATAAAAACAATTTTATATAAAAAATAATTATTTTTGCATCGCTTTATTCTGCGAGCTATAACTTTATTTTTTGCTGGCTTGTTCTTTGCGGGACAAGATGACGTTTTCAGCGGTACCATGTTTATTTAGATTTGTCTTTTTGATCTCGTGTTATTGCACTTTTTGATCGGCGGTATGATGATAAAGCATTTTTTGCCTTTTTTTAAGGGGTTCACTAAAGGGGTTAACTAGTAGGACAGTTTTATAGAGCAGGTCATTACGAACACAGTGATACTAAATATGTGTACTTTTATTGTTTGTTTTTTTATTTACAAAAAAAAAGAATTTATTAGGGAATATTTATTTATTTAGTTTTTAAAAAAGTATTTTTCCACTTGCTTTTTTTGTTTGTTTTTCACTTTATTACTTTGTCTCAGGGGGGACATTACTATATTGTGTCAGATCGCTGATCTGACACTTTGCAGTGCACTGTGACAGGCACTGCAGGAGGCTTTCTCAGCGCCTACTCTCAGCAAGCACTGAGAAAGCCACCTCCCTGCAGGACCCCGAAGGCCCCATGGCCATATTGGATCCGGGGGCCTGCAGGAAGGAGGCCCTCGGAACAACGCGAGCACATCGTGTTGCTCCGAGGGGCTCAGGGAAGCACATAGGGAGCCCCCTCCCTGCGCGATTCTTCCCTATGCCCCCAGTACACTGCGATCATGTTTGATCGCAGTGTGCCAGGGGTTAATGTGCCGGGAGTGATCCGTGACCGCTCCTGGCACATAGTGCCGGGTGTCAGCTGTGGTAATCAGCTGATACCAGGCCGCGATAAGCGGCGCTCCCCCGTGAGCGCCGCTGATCAGCTATGACGTACTATCCTGTCCTCGGGAATTAAGTCCCAGGGCACATGGACGGAATAGTATGTCACATGGCAGAAAGGGGTTAAACTACAGTATATCAATACAACACACACTGGAGAAAATGGATCAAAAATTAATCACAATGTTCTGGGATTCACCACGCACACTTATTGCAATGTGCAGAGTTAACCCTTGATAAAGGCCAGATGGGCCGAAACATTGGGGTTTAAATATTCTGCTGTAACAAGTTTATATATTGGCTATGAATTCCCAATGCATAATGAGCAATATGCTGTAATGAAATAAATGAATGTATTTTTGGAAGCAACTTCGTTTTGGACATTTTTCTAATCTTTTTGAGCGCTAGAGGTGTCTTGACAACATTGATTCTATTATTTTCCTCTGAGCGCCACGCCAAGTGCAAGTAGGACCTTGACTTCTCATTTTTGGGGCTAAGCAACAGCTCATGTGAAAAAGACTTAGGTATACTAATAGATCACAGACTGAATATGAGTCAACAGTGTGATGCAGCAGCAAACAAGGCAAATGCAATTCTAGGATGTATTAACAGAAGCATACAGTCTAGATCACGTGAAGTCATTATTGCCCTCTACTCCTCTTTGGTCAGACCTCATCTGGAATACTGTGTCCAGTTTTGGGCGCCACATTTTAAAAAAGACATCAACAAACTGGAGCAAGTTCAGAAAAGAGCGACCAGAATGGTGACTGGTCTGCAAACTCTGTCTTATGAGGAAAGGTTGCAGGATTTGGGAATGTTTAGCTTGCAAAAGAGAAGACTGAGAGGAGACTTAATAGTCATCTACAAATATCTCAAGGGCTGTCACATTGTAGAAGGATCATCTTTATTCTCATTTGCACAAGGAAAGACTAGAAGCAGTGGCATGAAACTGAATGGGTGGAGACACAGATTAGATATTAGAAAAAACTTTTTGACAGAGTGATCAATGAGTGGAACAGGCTGCCACGAGAAGTGGTGAGTTCTCCTTCAATAAAAGTCTTCAAACAGAGGCTGGACAGACATCTGTCTGGGATGATTTAGCGAATCCTGCTTTGAGCAGGGGGTTGGACTAGGTGGCCCAGGAGGACCCTTCCAACTCTACAATTCTATGATTTACCTGCAGATTTAGACAATCCATGCGGAAAATTCCGCAGCAGAATCCGCAGCATGTGCACACACCCTTATAATCATATTTCCAGAATATTTTTACTGTATAATGAATGCAATAAATGAAAAACCCAAATAAACAATTGTGTTTTTTTCTGCTGTTTTGCCGCACATGGAATTTTATTCTCACTTCCCATTATAAAACGAATGGTGTCATTCAAAAGTACAACTTATCTAGTAAAAAACAAGCCCTTATACCTCCATCAATGGAAAAAATAAAAAAAAATTATGGCTCTTGTAAAAAGAGGAGGAACAAACAAAAGTGCAAAGACACTGCCATTTCGGGAAGGAGTTAAAGGATTCCCAATTTTATACCTAAGTTTTAACTTTAGGCTCGAGTCACGGTGGCGTATATCATCCGATGCGATATGCTAATGACACTCGGCTCAAACTCTGCTGCGAGCGAAAGCCGAGTGTCAGTGCTCTGTGCTCCGAGCCTCTAGCATGAGAAAATAGCAACACAGGTGCAGAGGAGACGGAGAAAGTAATGTCTCCATCTCCTCCATTGCCAGCCTCTGTGGTAATCGGACTGCACTTGGATGACATTCCAGCACAGTCCGATGTTTCACAACCGCCCATAGACTTGTATGGGTGCCTGCGATCTGAATCGCAGATCTGAGCGGCCTCATATAATAAAACTGCTCCGAGTTCTACCTGACAGAACATCGCACAGCACTTGGCCGCGTTATACAGTAGTGTGAGCAAGCCCTTAAACTGACATTCTGCATTATGGTTGAAAAGTGACTATTGATTACTCATGTAAGTCACTATACAGGGTGTTTCTGTTTTCTATACTTTAATGCTTTCTGTTTGCCTCCCGCTCCTTCCTCTGCTCACATCAGCATTCATTTTATCCTGTTTCCACAATGGTCCACCACACTGGAAAGGTACATTGGTCTAAACAACTCCTCCCTTTCTTTATGTCATAAAGCACAGGAGATCCATGGAAGAAGTAGTTTAGACTGTATTATAAGCATAAGTCTATTCACAAAAGTATAGCCAAATGAGAAGCATAAAAATATATATAAAAATATAAATCTTTATTAAGACCATATAAGCAAAATAGTTTTAATATAAAGGCACAGTGAGATAACACTGAAGGCAACAGAAAACAATAGGAGGGGATAAGGTAGATGCAATAGAGAATTATAAAATGTAAGTAGCACCAGAAGAAAGGTTACTATCTAATGGGATAATGTCAAATAGATATAGAGTAGAGCATCAAGCTGCAAAGGTTTGTAAGAAATACATAAACGGCAAGTAAGTATTTTTGGCGTTAGCCTTCATAAGGGGGTGTAGTTTAGACTTGCTGTAGAAGGGAAGACTGGGTTGCTACGGCTGCTGAAGCGCTGGGTCCGGAACTGCTGGGGCTGAACCTCCTGTTCCTGGGGGGAACGAGATTGTAGCCAGAGGGAGTCTGTAACCAGGGTGAAAGGGATGTGGCCAGTCAGTGTGAGGTAAAATGGGTTGCATGGCAGCAGAAACAGTCTTCCCGCCAAAACGCTGATGAGGTACAGACCACAAACGCTGAGAGAGGAGAGACAGGCCGAGGCGTGAAGAGAAAGTGCGGCATAGTGAGGGACTCACCAAAAGCGGTGAATGGGCAGGGGAGCGTGCGATCTACGGAGCATCGCAGTATAGACATCTGGGTGTCGGCCAATATCCAGAGAGGCGCACGCCAGATAAAACATTGCAGCGCAGCCCTTCAGGTCACAGCGGCTGCTTAAGGAGACCCACTCCAAGAAGAATCTTGTGGGGAGTTCTACGCTCTTACTCCACAAATATATGGACTAGGGGCTCAGCGGGTAGAACCAGAGATCGCTCGCTACCGCCAGAGGAAGGACCGTGTGCTAGGCGAGGACGCCAGTAGACAATACACCGAACACCACTGGCATTCTGCAATCCAAGGGGCCTTCAGAGAGTGAGCGGCTACAGCGTCACAATAAGTGGAACCGTTAACAAGTGACTGAATAGTTATCCAACGTGTATTCGGTTTTACCTTTGTACTCTTTGTTTACCCTACTATCTCCATGTGAGGAGTTTTACCACTGTTAAATAATTAAATATAGTTTATCCCTGCTCTGCCGCATTTGTGTTACTGCATCCCAGAGCCTGCTTATTATATTACTACAGCACACTCCATGTCACCACACTAGCCATCTTGGAAGCATGTGGAAAAGAACAGCCTATCTGAGCAAAGAAAGAAGCAGTAGTGAAGCAGAAGTCACCAGATAGAATGATTATACATAAAAAATGTATGGTGGCCTTTCAGTCCCAGGGTGGAGGGTCACTTAAATAAATGCAACGACAATGAAAATTGCAACTAACTCACATGTGGTTATTCAGAAGCACTTTTAACTGCATCTCCACAGCACTGTCTGAATATGCTCCTACATTTTAAATCAGTCATGATTTTATAATGCTCTCCGGCCATGTATTTATAAATGTTCTTCCCAATTTATCCCACCGTTCTCCTCCCACATTACTGTCACTTTGTCATGTCTTCCTCAACCTGTTTTTCTCCACCTGCTAACAGATGATTCACTCATTATATCATAAATTAGCCAGTTTGCTTATTTTTCACTTTCACAGGTTTTGGAAGGAGGCCGCTCACTACTCCCACGTTATTTCACAGTGAAGCCACAGGAAAATACCCACATGGCATAAATGAGATAGAAAAAGGTCATTGCAATTTGAACAATATGGACATGTGTATAAAATACAATGAATACCCAAGGGAAAAGTGTTTAGATTCTCCCACTAACTTCCATCTAACAATCACTAAAAATCAAAAATGACTTAAAATACACAAGGTATGTTTTAGCTGATTTTTGTGCTTGTTGCTGGATGACTACCTGATAAGGATGTTGTGTTGAGGCATCTTACAATAAAGTTTTGTTATATTTAATTCTACATGAAATAATTGTTGTCTGGCAGCTGTAAGATGACATAAATGGTCTACTGTCACAACAACACATCCTGTACATGCGATGATATTAAAATAACATGTCGTCAAGCGTAGATAGGTAGTTTCATTTGTCATATGTGATTTTGATCCAGAGCACAAAACAGAACTACATTATATCATAAAAGGGAGAAATTGTGAGTGCGTGTCCCCATGTAGCGTACACCCTGCATTTCTTTTGGTGCAGAAATTTTTTTGTGTTCATCAGTTCACGCAAATTGGATGTTAGGACCTAAAATCTCATGCCCACTGTGCATTTTAAAGACACCCTTGATCTGTGCAGATTTTTGTGCGCTTTTACTTTATAGGATTTTCTAGAAAGCCTGAAAAACTATATATAAATAAATCAATTGCTTTTTTTTTACATTTTTTGCACGTGGGAATATGGCCTTATGAACACAAATCATGCAGAAGAATGTAGAAGGTAGAATGGAAATGAGGGGTATACAATTGATTGTGGCCCTCAAGGTCATAAATGCATCAGGCTCAAGACGAGGAGAAGGTGCCAAGATGCCATTACCTAGTTACGCCTTTGGCCTATATATTACTATAGGAATATTCCCATAGGTATATTACTATGTAAAGAAAATTCTTGGGCATTGAGGTCTGAAGGAGAGACTGAGATATAACACTAAAAAAATACTGACTAGAAGTGTGAGATTTTTAAACAGTAAGGATATTAAGCTTGTTAGGTAGATTGGCTCCACTTAACCATTTCACTGTCAGCTGTTCTCGACATTTTGTTAGGTAGTTTTTTTAAATTAAACTGTGTTTACCGGACAAGATAAATTGCATGCTCATTTTATAGTTTGGGCTGTTATGGACGCGATTAAGACAAATATGCATTGTTTACTTATACATTGTTACTTTCTTACAATAAATTCACATACATTTATTACTAGTTTATATACACTGCGTTCCAAATTATTATGCAAATGATATTTTTCTATGATTTTCCTAAATAGTCGGTGCAAATGACAGTCAGTCTAATAAAAGTCATCACCCGTTAGAGTATACATCGAATTTTATTGAAGAAACCTCCCAATGATAACAGTATAATCTCCAAAATGAATAAAAACTCAAATTGCACTGTTCCAAATTATTAAGCACAGTAGAATTTCTAAACATTTGATCTGTTTTAAAGAACTGAAAATGCTCATTTGTGGAATTTGCAGCATTAGGAGGTCACATTCACTGAACAAAAAAGCTATTTAACTCCAAAACATCCTAACAGGCCAAGTTATATGTTAACATAGGAACCCTGCTTTGATCTCACCTTCACAATTCTTGCATCCATTGAACTTGGAAGTTTTTGGAGAGTTTCTGCTTGTATTTCTTTACATGGAGTCAGAATAGCCTCCCAGAGCTGCTGTTTTGTTGTGAACTGCCTCCCACCCTCATAGATCTTTTGCTTGATGATACTCCAAAGGTTCTCTATAGGGTTGAGGTCAGGGGAAGATGGTGGCCACACCATGAGTTTATCTCCTTTTATGCCCATAGCAGCCAATGACTCAGAGGTATTCCTTGCAGCATGAGATGGTGCATTGTCATGCATGAAAATGATTTTGCTCCTGACGGCACGTTTCTGCTTCTTATACCATGGAAGACAGCTGTCAGTCAGAAACTCGATATACTTTGCAGAGGTCATTTTCACACCTTCAGGAACCTTAAAGAGCCCTACCAGCTGTTTCCCCATGATTCCGGCCCAAAACATGACTCTTCCACCTCCTTGCTGATGTCGCAGCCTTGTTGGGACATGGTGGCCATCCACCAACCATCCACTACTCCATCCATCTGGACCATCCAGGGTTGCTCGACACTCATCAGTAAACAAGACTGTATGAAAATTAGTCTTCATGTATGTCTGGGCCCACTGCAACCATTTCTGCTTGTGAACACTGTTTAGGGGTGGCTGAATAGTAGGTTTATGCACCACAGAAAGCCTTTGAAGGATCCTACACCTTGAGGTTCGAGGGACTCCAGAGGCACTAGCAGCTTTAAATATCTGTTTGCTGGTTTGTAATGGCTTCTTAGCAGGCGCTCTCTTAATCCGATGAACTTGCCTGGCAGAAACCTTCCTCATTCTGCCTTTATCAGCACAAACATGTCTGTGCTCAGAATCAACCACAAATCTCTTAACAGTACGATGATCACGTTTAAATTTTTGGGAAATATCTAATGTTTTCATCTCTTGACCAAGGCATTGCACTATTTGATGCTTTTCAGCAGCAGAGAGATCCTTTTTCTTTCCTAAATTCCTTGAAACCTGTGCCTTGCTTAATAATGTGGAACATCATTCTTAAGTAGTTTTCCTTTAATTGGGCTCACCTGGTAAACTAATTATCACAGGCGTTTGACATTGATTTCAGTGATCCAAAGAGCCCTGATACACAATACCATCTATGAGTTTATTTGAAAAACAAAAAATTACATCTTTATGACATTTAAATCCAATTTGCATAATAATTTGGAACACAGTGTAGAGATCATATTCTACAGCGCTTACATACATTATCATCACTGACCCCATTGAGGCTAACAATCTAAATTCCCTACCAGTAAGGGTACCGTTACACGTAGCGACGCACCAACGATTCCGACAACGATAGGATCTGGCTAAGATCGTTTGTGCATCGCTAGTAAGCAGTCATACAGGCCGATCTTCATAACGACGCATCAGCGATCAGCGATGTCACTAACGACCACGGCGATCGTTGGTACCGTGTCCTACACTGTCTATAATAGCGATTCAGACTTTGAATAGGCGTCCTTCAGCGCTATCTATATGAGTTCGGAGTCGCCAACGAGGTCGCTCGTCGTTGATAAGGGGCGTCAAACACAGCGGTGCATGCTGGTCAGCGCGACGCCAGCGATCAAAAAATGATCCTGAACGTTCGCGCATGATCAGCGACATCGCAGCAGGGAGCTGGTCGTTTCCGCGTGTCACACTTAGCGAGATCGCTAGCGATGTCGCTGTTACGTCACAAAATCGTTGTCGCTTCAGCGATATCGCCGTGTGTAACGGGGGCTTAAGTCTTTGTACTGTGAGAGAAAACCGGAGAGAACAAACACAGGGAGAACATACAAACTCCTTGCAAATGTTGTTCTTGGTGGGATTCGTACCCAAGACCCCAACGCTGCAAGGCTACAGTGCTATCCACTGAACCACAATTACTTTTTGGAATTACTGTATTCTAAGAGCCGTTTTTTTGGTTTTATTCACAGGGGTAAATGAGGGTCTGTTTTCTGTTGGACAAACAGTAATTTGGGATTTTTTTTTTAAATCTCTTTTTATTCAATTTCTTTGGGGCGAAGTGACCAAAGGACTTCAAAGAAAACAAAGCTATACACATTTTTACATGATTTTTTTTAAACATTTTTTTTGCAGGGACACAGGGAGGTCCTACAATCTCTCCAGTCCCTGCTGCCTGGCAGCTCCCTGCCCTTCAACTCTCCTCCTTCACACCGGCAGAAGTTGGGTGCTAAAGGGGGAGGCAAAAGGGGTGGATTTAAACAAATTGATCTAAAACTTTGTGGCATGCAAAAAAAAAAATCACTCAAGGGGGAACTAGAGTACAATTGTACAATTTTAAAATGTTACAAATAATGACTTGGCAGCGAACATCTGAATTTAAAAAAAATAAAAAAACAACCACAATGGCAAACAGAGAAAAAAAAATATCAGTTGAACATATAGAAAATGGACTTAAAAATAGCGCAACTTAAAAGAATTTGACGAAAAGCAAAAAACAGCCTTATTCCCTTAGTTACAGAGCCATTTTTGACTTTAATGACCAAGCTCAATTTTTGAAATCTGACCACTGTAATTTTAAGTGGTAATAATTCTGGAATGTTTCAACATATTCCAGTGATTCTGGAATATTACATGTTATACTTTTACAAGGGATAGTATGAGAAAATGGACCCTAAAATTTGTAACGCAGTTTCTTCTGAGCGCACCGATACCCCACATGTGGCCAGAAACATCTGTTTCGCCAAATAGCAAGGCTGGCAAGGGAAGGAGCATATTTTGGAACATAAATTTGGCTGAAATAGACTGAGGATGCCTAAACATGAGAACCCCTCCCACCTTCACAATTTACCTCATTTTGGAAACTGTAGTCAAAAAGTTCTGTATGCATTTTTTTCACTGTCACTTTTATGAATCTTTCCTGTACGTTCCGAGAAAAACATCTCAAATATATGTGGCAATAATACTTGGAATTGCTCTTTCTACTGTGCATCCTACAAACCCGGAATATTTCGGGGGGACAGTTTTGGGTGGCAGTGGCAGGGCTGAGGTGAATAAAATGTTGTTCTGAAAGTTTGCAAACATCCTCACACTTATTGACTGCCGCATGTGCCGCTGAGTCAACTAGGATACAATCAACAATTTTTTCCTGGAACAGAAGAAAAGTGAGTGCTACCTGAGACTTCTTCTAGAGGACAAAGCTGTTGTAGGTAGCATGAGGGTATCTGAATGAGCTAGATTGCTACCTTTTGATATCAGACCCTGGTCTTTCACTTCACCAGATACAGTATAGCTGAAGCACCTAATCTACACGTCCTATGAATTTATTATAGTCTGTTACACAAACTGGGTTTTGTTTGTCTCTGGTGACACCCATTTTTGACATTGACGGTAGTGTCTCTATGCAGCATGGTCAGCATGTTGATGTCTTTTTGGTCATTCCACTTCACTGCAAAAAATTGGTTACTTGCAAGTGTGAATGACAACTCCGTCCCCAAAAATCTGGACACCAACTGTGATGGAAAACCTCCTTGATTTGTATGGACTGCCCCACAGGCCCCTGTATTTGCAGTATCGAGGGATTTATGTAGAGCATCTTCGTGTAATAGTTGTTGGTGTACACGTGGAACAATTGATACAGAAATAGCATAATTAGTCTCCCAACCAGTCTACCCAGGATTCCAATTGTCTGGGGGGCAGCTTTGACGATTTATTTGGCAGTCCCTACCTTTGTAACTAAGCAATGTGGACGTTCTCCATTTGTGCTCTCACACATTTTGTATAATTTAGTTCCATAATCGGTGCTCTTGGAGGGAATGAGGTGGCAGGAAGAAAGATGGGCCAACTGCTACGTGTTGGTCATGGGTATTTAAAAGTATATGTTTTGGAGGCAAATTAGAGGTCTCAATTTGTTAAGTCGATCGTAGTTGGGTCATTTCTTGGGGGGTCTAGGGAAATGTCACTAAAATTAATCACATTACAGCTTCATAATGGGATCAGGAAATGACAGCTGCAAAAACTGGGATACTGTGGACAGATTTAGTTGCCCAGTAGGAGTGGAGAGTGTTGTTTTTTTACTAAGCCCATGTTGAAGGTAATGCCCCCAATTTTCTTTATTTCAAGGACACCTGTAATGATCCATGAATGGGAATGGAAGGCTGTGGATTTTGGAGAAATATATTGTCTAATATATAAATTTGTTGTGCAATTAATTGTAAGACTTCATTGGTGATCAAAATGTGGAAAAACTCAAAGGGGGTAAACTTGGTGACATCAACATTTATTCTGGAGGTTTCTAGAAATGGGGGAATTTGTAGGGAAAAAGCATTGTCGGGACACTAGAATGGAGGGGAGATTGTGGAACTTTGCTCTACCTCTGACGTTTCAGCAGTGACAACTGACACCACTACAATAGGACTTTGTGATCCCGTGGAAAGAGTCGTCGTCACTGGCTGAAGACTTTACTGCTTCAGAAGCAGATTCTGTCTCAACTTTGTAATCAAAAATTCAGGGATAGTATGATCTCTGCCTCCTAAACTCCCAGCCACCTTTACTTCCTTAACCAGTTCCCATATCAAGTACCACCTGGACCTTTTGCAGGTGACTTCCCCAATCCAGGCTGAAAATCACAAAGTTGTTCAAATAAGCAGCATCGTACTTCTTGTGAGGACCTAGAAACCGGTCCATATCCCTCTTAAAGGTGGTTGGGGCTCCTTGTAGTCCGAACGGCATCCGGGTATACTGAAAGCACCCGTCAGCTGTAGAGAAGGCCGTCTTCTCCTTGGCAATTGGAGACAGAATTTGCCAGTACCCCTTTGTTAGGTCCAGGGTGGTGATGTACCTGGCTGACCCTAGCCTCTCAATAAGCTCATCAACCCAGGGCATCGGATACGTGTTGAATTTGTACACCTCATTGTGCTTCCTATAATCATTACACATATAAGATAAATCCAATGATCATAGTGGGTAAATAGGAGATATTGGAATCTCACACCCACAACAAGTGCGGACAAGGAAGACCAACTGTAATACTAAAGTCATAGACAGAGGGCAGAAACAGTCATGAGGTCAGAAATAAAACTGATAGAATTTTATTAATACATAAAAATCATACAGACATACAGATACAAATGGGGGCTGGAAGATGTAAAGGTCATTCAAACCACATATGTGAGGCCCAGGGTAGGTATGAAAGAAGGCAGATATATAACGACATCATAGCACAAAAATCATATGTGCACAGTGGCAAACGCAGGTACATGACATCATCATATAATGCAGGTAAACAGCACAACATTCATATGTGCATAATAGCACTAAAGAAAACCTGACACAAGTGAAGTCGACAAGGCCTAAATATGGCCATATTTGTCAGGCACGCAGATAACAAATAAATGTGCATAAAGAAAACAATAAAGGAGCTCAAGTACCTACAAGCAGAATGGCCGCCTTCCTCCACGTCCCACCCGCCCTGACGCGCGTTTCGGCGTACCTTTATCAAGGGGCATAAGGTCACAGGCATAGAAATGGTCCTTAAATACTCCCGGACCTGGAAGCCACCATTGCAGCCACGCGGCCCCCTGGTGACATCACAAACGCGAGATCGCGCTCATGCGAGCAGCCGAGATCAGAGTCACGCGGGCCCCACCTGACCCGGAAGTCGGCGCACCGATGAGCTGTGAGCCAGCGACGCACGCCAACAGAGTGCAAGTGCATTGAAATGGAGGGCCAGGACGCACCATTGCCAGTACTGGCAGGAAGATGGGCAAACACCGACAAAAGCATATAGGACGTAAATCAAAGAAATGTATATCAATAAAAGGTGCCAGATGCTAGCAGGGACAGGATTATTTGGTATAAACCATTTAGTAAAAGGTAAATTCCGTTCCACATAGCACCCTATAAAGAAGCTGATGATAGATCCTGTACGGGGTTCCATACCCAGCACCTGACATCATACATACACCGTCCATAGAGATGGAGATAGCAACCCCCCGGACATAAAATATACAAGGAAAACAACCCCAAAATATAATATAAATGTACGTGCATACGACCAAAGAGACATATATGCAAGCATACAGCAATGTAATTTTAATAAACAACACTAAATGTACCAACTTGTACGTGTAATAGAGACATATTATTGTCTAATAACAAGCTACAGATACATATATATATATATATACAAAAAACCATAATACACAATGGTACATATGCATATACATACACATATATACCCCCAAATACAAGAAAGGGGGAGGGGGGGTTAGGAAAACAACCCCAAAATATAATATAAATGTACGTGCATACAGTCATATGTTAAAGTTTGGGCACCCCTATTAATGTTAACCTTTTTTCTTTATAACAATTTTGGTTTTTGCAACAGCTATTTCAGTTTCATATATCTAATAACTGATGGACTCAGTTATATTTCTGGATTCAAATGAGGTTTATTGTACTAACGGAAAATGTGCAATCTGCATTTAAACAAAATTTGACCGATGCAAAAGTATGGGCACCTCAACATAAAAGTGACATTAATATTTCGTAGATCCTCCTTTTGCAAAAATAACAGCCTCTAGTCGCTTCCTGTAGCTATTAATGAGTTCCTGGATCCTGGATGAAGGTATTTGTGACCATTCCTGTTTACAAAACAATTCCAGTTCAGTTAAGTATGATGATCGCCGAGCATGGACAGCCCGCTTCAAATCATCCCACAGATGTTCAATGATATTCAGGTCTGGGGACTGGGATGGCCATTCCAGAACATTGTAATTGTTCCTCTGCATGAATGCCTGAGTAGATTTGGAGCGGTGTTTTGGATCATTGTGTTGCTGAAATATCTATCCCCTGCGTAACTTCAACTTAGTCACTGATTCTTGCACATTATTGTCAAGAATCTGCTGATACTGAGTTGAATCCATGCGACCCTCAACTTTAACAAGATTCCCGGTGCCGGCATTAGCCACACAGCCCAAAAGCATGATGGAACCTCCACCAAATTTTACTGTGGGTAGCAAGTGTTTTTCTTGGAATGCTGTGTTTTTTAGCCTCCATGCATAACGCCTTTTTGTATGACCAAACAACTCAATCTTTGTTTCATCAGTCCACAGGACCTTCTTCCAAAATGTAACTGGCTTGTCCAAATGTGCTTTTGCATACCTCAGGCGACTCTGTTTGTGGCGTGCTTGTAGAAATGGCTTCTTTCGCATCACTCTCCCATACAGCTTCTCCTTGTGCAAAGTGCGCTGTATTGTTGACTGATGCACAGTGACACCATCTGCAGCAAGATGATGCTGCAGGTCTTTGGAGGTGGTCTGTGGATTGTCCTTGACTGTTCTCACCATTCTTCTTCTCTGCCTTTCTGATATTTTTCTTGGCCTGCCACTTCTGGGCTTAACAAGAACTGTACCTGTGTTCTTCCATTTCCTTACTATGTTCCTCACAGTGGAAACTGACAGTTTAAATCTCTGAGACAACTTTTTGTATCCTTCCCCTGAAAAGCTATGTTGAATAATCTTATTTTTGAGATCATTTGAGAGTTGTTTTGAGGAGCCCATGATGCCACTCTTCATAGGAGAATCAAATAGGAGAACTACTTGCAAGTGGCCACCTTAAATACCTTTTCTCATGATTTGATACACCTGGCTATGAAGTTCAGAGCCCAATAAGGTTACAAAACCAATTTATTGCTTCAGGAAGTCAGTAAAAAGTAGTTAGGAGTGTTCAAATCAAGAAAATGATAAGGGTGCCCATACTTTTGCACCAGTCAAATTTTGTTTAAATGCAGATTGCACATTTTCTGTTAGTACAATAAACCTCATTTGAATCCAGAAATATAGCTGAGTCCATCAGTTATTAGATATATGAAACTGAAATAGCTGTTGCAAAAAACAAAATTGTTATAAAGAAAAAAGGTTAACATTAATAGGGGTGCCCAAACTTTAACATATGACTGTATGACCAAAGAAACATATATGCAAGTGTACAGCAATGTAATTTTAGTAAACAGCACTAAATGTACCAACTTGTACGGGTAATAAAGACATATTATTGTCTAATAACAAATTACAGATACATACATATATACAAAAAACCATGATACATAATGATACATATGTATACACATATATATATATATACCCCCAAACACAAAAAAAGGGGGGGGTTGTGGTAGGGTTGGAGGGGAAGGAATAGGGGGAGGAAGGGGGTTTTTTTGGCAGCTGTAGACGTATGGGCCAATGCCATGTCAGTGAACCGGCGATGAGTGTCCGTAGGGATAACCAGGCACGGGAAACAGTATTCAGAAGGTAAAACACCTAGAACATAACAAAAAAACTGTTAAAACCACATAAAATGAATATATGCGGGAGAAAAACCAACACAGTGAATCGGCGACTAAAGGAATGGCGAAAAGCTGAGATTCTCATTCAGTCCTAGTGGCTGGACAGTATCAAGAGTCCAGATCCATGTACTCTCTAGCTGACCAAGGCGTTTGGACAAATTCACACCTCTGATGTTGATATCCAAAACGTCAATTCCCCGTACACATAAAAGATTGCTGTTACATTGATGAAACAGCTTAAAGTGTTTGGGAATGGTTTTGAGGGTGGTTGTCTCGTCGTGACCGCTGGCGGCCTGTATACCCAAAACGTGTTCTCTAATCCAGACTTTTAGTTGTCTAGTTGTCATCCCCACATAGATTAGCCCACATGGGCAAGTGGCAAAATTGACAACATATCTTGTGGTACACGTAATCCGTTTTTTAATTCTGAAATTTCTTGTACCGCCGGAATTGAAAAAATCATCACATCTATCCACGTTAGGGCATGCCACACAGCGGCCACAAGGAAAACAACCACCCCCAAAAGAAGCGGTATCCAAAAACGTTTGTGGCTGTGACCCCACGTGATGACTCCTTGTCAAGAGATCACGTAGATTCTTAGCACGTCTAAAAGTAATCAACGGACGTTGGGGTAGAAATTTCCGAATTATAGGGTCTACTTGTAAAATAGGCCATGCCCTTGTTAGTATGGCCCGAACACGATCCGAACATGGATGGTACGTGGTGATGAATCTACATTGATTCTCACCCTCAGGTACCCTAGCCTGTTTTTTATATAGCAGATGGTTACGGTTAGAATACTTGGCCCTGTGATAGGCCTTCTTAATAACCCGCCTGCTATACCCACGCTCCAGGAATCATAACTTTAATTCCTCAGCCCGCTTCTCAAAATCCACATCCGATGAACACAACCGTCTCAAGCGGAGGAATTGTCCTACCGGTATGGATGCTACCATATGGTGTGGATGACAGGATGAGGCGTGTAATAATGTATTAGTAGAAGTTGGCTTATGGAAAATGTCCGTGTTTACATTGCCACTCCTATCTTTGGAGATGGAGACATCCAAAAAATTAATTTTGGTACTATCCCATTCACAGGTCAAGGTAATATTCAATTCACTGCTATTGAGGCACTCAACAAATTGCGCAAGATCGATGGCCGTGCCCTGCCAGACGAACAGGATGTCGTCGATATACCGCGTCCAAAAGGGGACACGGTCTATCGACACCATCCGGTCCGACTGGAAGAGGTCCCTCTCCCACAGCCCCAGGAACAGATTAGCATAGGCCGGCACAAAGGCCGCGCCCATGGCTGTCCCCAGGAGCTGCAGGAAGAAGGACCCCTTAAACACAAAAATGCGCTTGCACTCTGTTGGCGTGCGTCGCTGGCTCGCAGCTCAGCGGTGCGCCGACTTCCGGGTCACGTGGGGCCCACGTGACTCTGATCTCGGCTGCCCGCATGAGCGCGATCTCGCGTTCGTGACGTCACCAGAGGGCCGCGCGGCTGCAATGGTGGCTTCCGGGTCCGGGAGTATTTAAGGACCATTTCTATGCCTGTGACCTTATGCCCCTTGATAAAGGTACGCCGAAACGCGCGTCGGGGTGGGTGGGACGTGGAGGAAGGCGGCCATTCTGCTTGTAGGTACTTGAGCTCCTTTATTGTTTTCTTTATGCACATTTATTTGTTATCTGCGTGCCTGACAAATATGGCCATATTTAGGCCTTGTCGACTTCACTTGTGTCAGGTTTTCTTTAGTGCTATTATGCACATATGAATGTTGTGCTGTTTACCTGCATTATATGATGATGTCATGTACCTGCGTTTTATCTCTATTTTGCCACTGTGCACATATGATTTTTGTGCTATGATGTCGTTATATATCTGCCTTCTTTCATACCTACCCTGGGCCTCACATATGTGGTTTGAATGACCTTTACATCTTCCAGCCCCCATTTGTATCTGTCTGTCTGTATGATTTTTATGTATTAATAAAATTCTATCAGTTTTATTTCTGACCTCATGACTGTTTCTGCCCTCTGTCTATGACTTTAGTATTACAGTTGGTCTTCCTTGTCCGCACTTGTTGTGGGTGTGAGATTCTAATATCTCCTTTTTATATTCTACTATTTACCCACTATGATCATTGGATTTATCTTATATGTGTATTTTGCTGTGTTATGCACAGGTGCTCTATCCGATGAAATGGACTACCGAGCCAAAGAGAAAATATGGCTCAATCAAATGGATCAGACCTTCAGTGCCGGTGGAGCTGGTACACAGTTGATTGGCGGCTCTGGTTTTGACAAAAGGCTGATGACTATTAAGAATTCAGTAATTAGACGCTCTAGGCTATGGTGGAACAAAATGTTTCTAGAGAAATACCTTTCGAACAAAATGATTCCTAGAGGGCTAAGGATTCGTGTAACTCCTACCTTCCCCGTAGAAGATGATGTATTTATTAAAAAATGGGAGGAAGCTTGTAATAGCTGCTCTTTTATTCTTATGCAGCTTTTGATTAATCTAAATAGCTCAAATATTAGTGAATTGGATAAACTCATTGATGACACACAAATAGGTCTGGATACTGATTGCCCTAAAGAGAAATTACAACAATTCGATAATGAGCTAGAGAAATCCCTTGATGGTCTTGCTAAGAAAATCCAGGAGACTCAACTCTCCAAATATAACAGGGATGTAAAGGACAATCAGAGTAATAAAGTCTATTTGTGGAAGAAAACCTATCCGAATCTATCCCGCATACCATCCAATACCTCACTTACATCAATAAGTGGACAGTCTGATTTGTCTACTTCCTCTGGCACAGTACGTCTACGAGACCATTCATACCATCCCTATAGAAGGCAACATGGTCATCAAACTGGCTTGGACAAAAGGGATAATAGGGTAATTAACCTTAGTCAGTATGTACTATCTCCCTCCGATCTGTCTCTCTTGGGTAGGGGCTTCTCTTTTTCACCTACTCCGGAATTTGATACTTTTGCCACCGTCAAAGATCTAAACCTGTTTGCCAGGTCATTACTGCTAAAGAGGCATTTCTTCAATGATGTTAATAATATTCTTTTCCCAACAGAGGAGGAACAAAAGGCCCTGAGAGCCTTGGAGGAGCTGGCGGTGGAACATGAGGGAGGTAAGATCCCCCCATCTATCTGTCCACGATCCAAGAAGTTCCCCCCCCTGGCTACTTGTATGAGTGTTGACCTCTTTGTCCAGGTGGTGGCTCGTGAACTTTCCCAGATTCCTAAATTTATCAGGGATGATAATTTGACCAGGGAGGAACGTGTTAGACTTAGATATTTTCAGAATCTTCCGGATGTGGTGCTGAAGCCGGCCGACAAAGGTGGTAATGTCGTCCTGTGGCCAACTAAGCTATATGAGAAGGAAGCTTATCGCCAGTTGAATAATAGCATTTGCTATAAAAAACTGACGTATAATCCCCTTAGTGCATACTCTAATCAATTGGAAAATATTATCAAAAGGGCCACACGGGACGACATTATCACCAAGGAGCTGGCTTCAGCGCTACTGGTTAGTGAGCCCACAGTGGCCACATTCTGACTATTACCAAAGGTCCATAAGGATCTGAGATCGCCACCTGGTCGTCCTATTGTGTCAGGGAGGGGTAACTTCTTGGAGCATGTCAATCGTTGGATTGATTTCCACCTCCAGCCCCTTGTCACGACTCTCCCTTCCTATTTGAAGGATACAGGGGAACTTTTGCGCAAGGTTGATGGCCTATGTCTTGAGGGTGAATCCTTGGTAGTTTCAGCGGATGTGGAGTCCCTATATACGAATATCAGACACAAAGATGGCATTGCCGCAGTTCGGTTTTTTCTACAAACCTCTAATTTGTCGAGTGATTTGAGGGGACTCCTGCTGGAACTGCTTGAATTCACCCTCACGCACAATTTCTTTGTGTTTAAGGGGTCCTTCTTCCTGCAGCTCCAGGGGACAGCCATGGGCGCGGCCTTTGCACCGGCCTATGCTAATCTGTTCCTGGGGCTGTGGGAGAGGGACCTCTTCCAGTCGGACCGGATGGTGTCGATAGACCGTGTCCCCTTTTGGACGCGGTATATCGACGACATCCTGTTCGTCTGGCAGGGCACGGCCATCGATCCTGCACAATTTGTTGAGTGCCTCAATAGCAGTGAATTGAATATTACCTTGACCTGTGAATGGGATAGTACCAAAATTAATTTTTTGGATGTTTCCATCTCCAAAGATAGGAGTGGCAATGTAAACACGGACATTTTCCGTAAGCCAACTTCTACTAATACATTATTACACGCCTCATCCTGTCATCCACACCATATGGTAGCATCCATACCGGTAGGACAATTCCTCCGCTTGAGACGGTTGTGTTCATCGGATGTGGATTTTGAGAAGCGGGCTGAGGAATTAAAGTTACGATTCCTGGAGCGTGGGTATAGTAGGTGGGTTATTAAGAAGGCTTATCACAGGGCCAAGTATTCTAACCGTAACCATCTGCTATATAAAAAACAGGCTAGGGTACCTGAGGGTGAGAATCAATGTAGATTCATCACCACGTACCATCCATGTTCGGATCGTGTTCGGGCCATACTAACAAGGGCATGGCCTATTTTACAAGTATTTTTTCCCTATAATTCGGAAATTTCTACCCCAATGTCCGTTGATTACTTTTAGACGTGCTAAGAATCTACGTGATCTCTTGACAAGGAGTCATCACGCGGGGTCACAGCCACAACCGTTTTTGGATACCGCTTCTTTTGGGGGTGGTTGTTTTCCTTGTGGCCGCTGTGTGGCATGCCCTAACGTGGATAGATGTGATGATTTTTTCAATTCCGGCGGTACAAGAAATTTCAGAATTAAAAAACGGATTACGTGTACCACAAGATATGTTGTCTATTTTGCCACTTGCCCATGTGGGCTAATCTATGTGGGGATGACAACTAGACAACTAAAAGTCCGGATTAGAGAACATGTTTTGGGTATACAGGCCGCCAGCGGTCACGACGAGACAACCACCCTCAAAACCATTCCCAAACACTTTAAGCTGTTTCATCAATGTAACAGCAATCTTTTACGTGTACGGGGAATTGACGTTTTGGATATCAACATCAGAGGTGTGAATTTGTCCAAACGCCTTGGTCAGCTAGAGAGTGCATGGATCTGGACTCTTGATACTGTCCAGCCACTAGGACTGAATGAGAACCTCAGCTTTTCGCCATTCCTTTAGTCGCCGATTCACTGTGTTGGTTTTTCTCCCGCATATATTCATTTTATGTGGTTTTAACAGTTTTTTTTGTTATGTTCTAGGTGTTTTACCTTCTGAATACTGTTTCCCGTGCCAGGTTATCCCTATGGACGCTCATCGCCGGTTCACTGACATGGCATTGGCCCATACGTCTGCAGCCGCCAAAAAAACCCCCTTCCTCCCCCTATTCCTTCCCCTCCAACCCTACCACAAACCCCCCCCCCTTTTTGTGTTTGGGGGTATATATATATATGTGTATACATATGTATCATTATGTATCATGGTTTTTTGTATATATGTATGTATCTGTAATTTGTTATTAGACAATAATATGTCTTTATTACATGTACAAGTTGGTACATTTAGTGCTGTTTACTAAAATTACATTGCTGTATACTTGCATGTATGTTTCTTTGGTCATATGCACGTACATTTATATTATATTTTGGGGTTGTTTTCCTAACCCCCCCTCCCCCCTTTCTTATATTTGAGGGTATATATGTGTATGTATATGCATATGTACCATTGTGTATCATGGTTTTTTGTATATATATATATGTATCTGTAGCTTGTTAATAGACAATAATATGTCTCTATTACACGTACAAGTTGGTACATTTAGTGTTGTTTATTAAAATTACATTGCTGTATGCTTGCATATATGTCTCTTTGGTCGTATGCACGTACATTTATATTATATTTTGGGGTTGTTTTCCTTGTATATTTTATGTCCGGGGGGTTGCTATCTCCATCTCTATGGACGGTGTATGTATGATGTCAGGTGCTGGGTATGGAACCCCGTACAGGATTTATCATCAGCTTCTTTATAGGGTGCTATCTGGAACGGAATTTACCTTTTACTAAATGGTTTATACCAAATAATCCTGTCCCTGCTAGCATCTAGCACCTTTTATTGATATACATTTCTTTGATTTACGTCCTATATGCTTTTGTCGGTGTTTGCCCATCTTCCTGCCAGTACTGGCAATGGTGCGTCCTGGCCCTCCATTTCAATGCGCTTGCACTCTGTTGGCGTGCGTCGCTGGCTCGCAGCTCATCGGTGCGCCGACTTCCGGGTCACGTGGGGCCCGCGTGACTCTGATCTCGGCTGCCCGCATGAGCGCGATCTCGCGTTCGTGACGTCACCAGGGGGCCGCGCGGCTGCAATGGTGGCTTCCGGGTCCGGGAGTATTTAAGGACCATTTCTGTGCCTGTGACCTTATGCCCCTTGATAAAGGTATGCCGAAACGTGCGTCGGGGCGGGTGGGACGTGGAGGAAGGCGGCCATTCTGCTTGTAGGTACTTGAGCTCCTTTATTGTTTTCTTTATGCACATTTATTTGTTATCTGCGTGCCTGACAAATATGGCCATAATTAGGCCTTGTCGACTTCACTTGTGTCAGGTTTTCTTTAGTGCTATTATGCACATATGAATGTTGTGTTGTTTACCTGCATTATATGATGATGTCATGTACCTGCTTTTTATCTCTATTTTGCCACTGTGCACATATGATTTTTGTGCTATGATGTCGTTATATATCTGCCTTCTTTCATACCTACCCTGGGCCTCACATATGTGGTTTGAATGACCTTTACATCTTCCAGCCCCCATTTGTATCTGTCTGTATGATTTTTATGTATTAATAAAATTCCATCAGTTTTATTTCTGACCTCATGACTGTTTCTGCCCTCTGTCTATGACTATAATCATTACAGAAGCGCCACTCTCCACTTGGCTTCGGCACCAGGACAATAGGGCTGGACCAGCTGCTCTTTGCTCTTTGACTCCACGATGACACCCAAGCTAAACATTCTCTTCATCTCCTGGGAGATCACCTCACGGCGAGCTTCAGGAATCTGATACGGCCTTTGGTTCACCCTCACATGTGATTCAGTCAGGATCTTGTGCTCCACCACCTGCGTACATCCTGGTAACTCTGAAACCAGGTCTCGGCTCCGCTGAAGCAGCTCACGGCACGGTTGTCTCTGGACCAGCGACAGTGTCTCTGACACTGTGACATCCTCGACCTTGGCTTGATGGGCCCCTAGGCACAGTGCTTCTACTGGATCCCTGTCTCGCCACGGTTTCAGCAGGTTAACGTGCTACACTTGGTACGGCTTCCTTCTTCCTGGTTGGTGGACCTTATAATTGAAATCACTCAACTTCTTGACCACCTCGTATGGCCATTGCCACTTGGCCGGGAATTTGCTTTCCACAGTGGGGATCAACATGAGCACCCGGTCCCCAGGACTAAACCGTCTCAGCATCTTGGCCTGGTTGTAGACCTTCGTCTGGGCTTCTTGTGCTTGAAGAAGACTCTACTTCACAATCGGCATCACCCTTGCGATTCAGTCCTGCATTTGGGCCACATGCTTGATGATGCTTGGTGGGGGTAACTTCTGCTTCCCAAGTCTCCTTCGCTACATCTAGAAGTCCCCAGTGGCACCATCCATATAACAGCTCGTACGGTGAGAACCCCGTAGAGGCCTGTGAGACTTCCCTGATGGAGAACAGTAGGTATGGTAGGAGGCAATCCCAATCTCAGCCATCCTTCTCCATGACCTTCTTCAACATGGACTTCAAGGTCTTATTCAATCTCTCCACCGGGCTGTCTGTCTGCAGATGGTACACCAACATCCTAAGTTGGGTAATCTCGAGGGCCTTGCACAACTCCTTCATTACCTTGGAAACAAATGGTGTCCCCTGGTCCATCAGGATCTTCAGCAGGCCCTTCCTGGAGAAAATATGCGTAGTCCATTATGAAAAGGATGTATTGATAACTCCTGGCGGACTTAACTAAGGGCCTGACTAGGTCCATGGCAATCTGGTCGAACGGGACTTCGATTATTGGTAACGGAACTAGGGGACTATGGAAGTGGGATACAGGGGCAGTTAGCTGACAGGTAGGGCAGGAGTGGCAGAAATTAACAATGTCCCTGTGACACCCAGGCCAGTAAAACCTCTGAAGGACTCGTTCTTAGGTTTTATCTACACCTAGGTGCCCCCAAAGACATGAGCATGGGCCAGATCTAGTACCCTATGACTATAGGGTCCCGGGACTAATAGCTGTTCTGATACTTCCCCTCTCTGTTTAGTGACCCGATATAACAACTCCCTATTGACCGCAAAGTATGGGAACCTGGTGTCGCCCCACCCGGCTCTTGGGCAACCCCATTTATCAGTCACAATTTCATGTACATTTTTCAAAGTCAAGTCCTGAATTTGGGCAGTCACAAAATTCCCACCAGAAACCCCCAGTTCAGGAATTTGAGTCTCACTGGTGTCCATCTCTTCTTTGTCACCAGCCAGGACACACAAGGGTAACTCATCCATCTCTAACTGTGATGGGGTTTCGACAGGGTTGGGCTGGCTAACGTCTGCGTCCGTTGATAACTTTACCTTTCCCCACAAGTCCCAGAGAAGGCTGAATTCCCTCCCGATTATCACGGGGTGCAGCAAACCTTTGACCACCCCGACCTCATGGGACTCCGTACCCTGGCTTGTCTTAACCTACACTCTGGTGACTGGATAGTCCTTTACATCCCCGTGGATACAGCGTACACCCACGTTTTTTCCCCGGGATCAACTGATGGGGAAGTGGCCCTTACCAGGGTCACAAAACTCCCTGAGTCTGAGTCCTGTCACCAGCATTCCATTTATTGACACGGCACATGCATGCGGCCCCTCACCGGGTTCATAGTTTACACTGCAGGCATAGTAGTAGCAGTGCCTCCCTAGACTACAGTCCATCTCTTTGGAGGACAAGGGACAATGGGCATCTATATGTCCAGGACCACAACATCCCCATCAAAGCAAGTCTTTACCTGTGGCCTTTGACAACCCTCTCAGTGACCCTTGGGATCTAGGACTTCCCTCAGTGGTGGCTTTACTACCCATCTTTTGGGGCTCTGATTCTCGCTGAGTACCCCAATATGAGGATGCACCACCCCCTGGCTTTCTTAGGGACCTCTCAGTCACCTGGAACTGTTCCACTAGGCCCACCAGTTTGTCTGCATTTTGGGGATCTCCCTGGGCAACCCAGGTCTGCAATGGCCTAGGAAGGGAGTGCACAAACCTGTCCATGACAACTCGCTTGACCATCTCTGGGCTGGAGTGAAGGATTCGGGCTGCACCCATTTTTGCACCAGATGCAGTAGGTCAAACATTTGGGACAGAGGCGATTTGTCCCCATAAGAATTCCAGTGGTGAACCCGTTGTGCTCTGACCAACATAGTCACCACGGCACATAACAAAATTTCAGTCTTTAGTTTGGCATACTCCTGCGCATCCTGTAATGCCAAATTATAATAAGCCTTCTGGGGCTTACCAGTCAAATAAGGGGCCAACACCTCCATCCACTGCTCTGGTGGTAGCATCTCATGCTCCGCTACCCGCACGAACACAGTCAAAAATGCCTCCATATCATCACCCGGGGTCATTTTTTGCATAGCTCGTCTTACGTCTTCCGGACGTACGTGTCGACACCTGGACTTGGGGAGGGGCTGCTGGCCTTCCATGAACTGCCTCTGTAAGCAAGTCAATCAACTGCTGGTGTGTTGTTGGTGCTGCTGCTTCATCTGCTGTATAAGCAGCTTACTTGTCTCCTGTTGCGCTGTTGCTGCTGTAATTGCTGCTGATGTTGTCGCTGCTGTGCTTGTAATAGATGTTTGAGCAGGTTCTCCATCTTGCCTGATGTCATCTGCTGGCTTGTGGCCATCACACGTGTTCGCTGGAAGCAGTGCCTGCACTTCTAACACCACCTGTAGTAAATCGGGTCACTCAGCTGCACACGGAGGTAGTCAATGGAACACTGCACCTTTAAGGATGCACTTGGTTTATTAGTACAGCATAAACCAAGGTCTTAAGCACAAAATTAAATATGGCCCTTTGGGCAAAACAGCAGAAAACGGTAGCACTTTGTGCAGTCTTTTCACTAGTGGGGGGGGTCAGCCCACTCAGGGTTAACATGTCCTTACACAAACACTATGTACACAAACACTTTCCTGGAGTCTTCCTCTCCAGGGCCTCAACAGCCCAGACTAAACCTAAAGCTCAGTGTAACAGCAGCGACCGTGCCCGCCGGCACCGGGTCCCTCCCGCGGCAGTCGCTTACCCGGCCTGTCGCGTGCTTCCTCCTCCCTCCTGCTCATAGTATGAGATTCAATGGCTAGCACACGATAGGTATGGGGGTATGGTGCTAGTGAAGGAGGCTCTTGAGTCCCACATACATGTCTATTAGAATCACTGCACACATACACTTAAGGAGTATTTTCTTATTAGTGAAATTTATTGAAAGCAAGTGCTCTTATAGTGATTGCGACAGAATGATGTTTCGGTCATTGAAGACCTTGATCACATAAGTCGCCTTGAACAATGTCATTCTGTCGCAATCACTATAAGAGCACTTGCTTTCAATAAATTTCACTAATAAGAAAATACTACTTAAGTGTATGTGTGCAGTGATTCTAATAGACACTCCCTCCTGCTCACGCGCGCTTCCCTCTCCTGTTTCTCGGGCAGCTGCTAGCTCGTACATGCGCACTCGGACGCGGGCGCGCGCCCGTCGGGTTGTTTAATCCTGCGGTGGGCGGCGGCCGATTAGCGGTCAGCCAATCGCCTGCCAGCAGGGGATATATCAGGCGTCTCCCACAAGGGGAAGACGCCTGGTTATTGTGTGTCCTCCTGCACTAATTTGGCCGCCTATGGTTATCTATAGGTTCTCCCTCTGTCTTGTCGTTTCCCCTTGTTCCAGCCTTCCCGTCTCTGCCACTGCTTGTTCTCCCTGCCTGTCTCCCGTCCTGCCTGTCCGTGTTCCGCAGTCTACGTTCCCTGTCCAACCCCGGGATCCAGCATGTCACCCGCCACCTCACCTGGAAAAGCCCGCCAGGTATAACGGGGATACCAAGCTATGCTGGGGCTTCTTGAACCAGTGCAGATTGCACTTTGAGCTGTTATCCCAGCAATACCCCTCTGACTGAGCCAAGGTGGCGTTTATCGTGTCCCACCTTGAGGGAGAGGCCTTGGCCTGGGTGAATCCCTTGTGGGAGAGGGATGATCCTGTGGTTTCTAGTATTCAAAATTTTCTTGACATGTTCCGCAAGGTATTTGACGAGCCCGGACGGTTGGCTTCTACTACTGAGGCTCTGTTTAACCTCCGTCAGGGTTCGCTCACCGTGGGACAGTATGCCATCCGCTTCCGGACTCTGTCTTCGGAACTTGGGTGGAATAATGAGGCTTTGGTGGAAGCCTTCTGGAGAGGTCTTTCTGGCAAAATAAAGGACGAGCTTGCCGGTCGGGATACCCCTACCATGCTGGAAGATCTCATATCCCTGGCCACCCGTATAGATCTCCGGTTTCTTGAACGTTCTCGCGAGGCAGCCAGAGAGAAGAGACCCTTTAGGCTCTATCAAGCCCCTATTCCACGTTCCTCTGCACCCTCTGCCAGTTCCGCCCCTGAGCCCATGCAGATTGACCGTGTAAGATTGTCTGAGCAACGGCGCAGGGAGAGAATGACGGAGGGCCTTTGTCTGTTATTGGGTTGGAGCCAATCATTTTCTGCAGACCTGTCCTGTGAGACCGGGAAACGCCTCCACCTAGGCCAGGTAAGAGATGCCTCCCTAGGTGACCCTAATTCCTCTCTACCCCTTACCATTTCAGCTTTAATTATTCTAGGTCGGGAGCGTAGATCTGTGGAGGCGTATGTGGACTCGGGTGCGACTGGTAATTTCATTCGGCTAGAGGAGGATGACAAGTTTCGGATTCCGGTGGTTACCTTGGAAAACCCGAGTGCGATTGCCTGTGTGGATGGCAGACCACTTCCGGAGCTCATCACCATGTTTACTGCCAAAGTAGAGTTTCATGTGGGAGCTCTTCATCTGGAGAAGATAGCTTTTTATGTTCTGCCCAATTTGTCCCACGCCGTTCTCCTTGGATTATCCTGGCTCAGATTGCATGAACCAGTTCTGGACTGGCGCTCTGGGGAGATTCTGCGCTGGGGCCATATTTGCCAGGAATGCTGTCTGTTGTCGGTGGACCGTCCTCATCCGCTACTGGAGCCAGCCGATCTTCCGGGACTCCCGGCACCATATAAGGCGTATGCCGACGTCTTCAGCAAGAAGGAAGCGGATTCCTTGCCGCCACACCGGTTTTTTGACTGTCCCATTGATTTGATTCCGGGAGCCACCCCCCCTCAGGGGGAGAACGTATCCTCTGTCTCCAGTAGAGACCTCAGCCATGACAGAGTACATTCAAGAAAATTTGGCCAAGGGTTTCATTCGGAAGTCCTCATCTCCTGCAGGCGCGGGTTTTTTCTTCTTGTGAACCGACTTGTTCATATTGTGCATGTCACATGTGTTTTTAATCCGTTTTTTCCTTGCCTAGCATGGTTTAAGAGACCCCACGCCTCTCTTGTGTGGCATGCACAAAAGAGCTGTCTTGCACCACAAGCCCATACTAAGAAGCGCCTGTCCGAATCCTGTTCATTTTAGACACTGTTCAG
Source organism: Dendrobates tinctorius (assembly GCF_039654945.1). Classification (NCBI taxonomy): domain Eukaryota; kingdom Metazoa; phylum Chordata; class Amphibia; order Anura; family Dendrobatidae; genus Dendrobates; species Dendrobates tinctorius. The sequence continues at coordinate 11,158,267 of NW_027361692.1, forward strand.
ATGTTCAGGTTTTAAATACATTAGATAGGGACTGCTTCAATACGGGTTACCTTGACGCAGTGAAGCAGCTTGGTATACATTTTTTTGCAAAAAAACCTATCGACTAAATACCCTGTATTTGTTATCCAGCACTTGCTGATTACTGTCATATATTTTACTGCAGAGTATTTTTGCAAATCTGTTTTCTTGTTGTGTCTGAGTTAGTGGGTGGTGTGAACGTTGTCTTACCGACCTGTTCACATTGTGCATGTCACATGTGTTTTTAATGCGGGTTTTTTCTTTGTCCGAAGAAAGACGGATCCCTCAGGCCATGCATTGATTCTCGAGGTCTGAACAATATCACCGTTAAGAATCGATATCCTCTTCCGTTGATCCCAGAGCTCTTCGACCGGCTGAGGGGGGCCCGGGTCTTTACCAAACTGGACCTACGAGGAGCCTAAAATTTGATCCAAATCCGTGCCGGGGACGAGTGGAAGACGGCTTTCAATACTCGGGATGGCCATTATGAATATTTGGTCATGCCGTTTGGACTCTGCAATGCCCCAGCAGTGTTCCAGGAATTTGTCAACGAGGTTTTTCGGGATTTGCTGTACTCCTGTGTTGTGGTGTACTTAGATGATATTCTCATCTTTTCACCCGATCTATCCTCGCATCGAAGAAGTGTTCGCCTGGTCCTGCAACGCCTTCGGGAGAATCATCTCTATGAGAAATTGGAGAAATGCCTGTTTGAGCAAACCTCGCTGCCTTTCTTGGGTTACATCATCACGGATTCTGGGCTGAAGATGGAACCCGAGAAGCTCTCTGCCATACTCAAATGGCCTCGTCCTGTAGGTGTGAAGGCCATTCAACGCTTCCTGGGATTTGCTAATTATTACAGACAGTTTGTTCCTCACTTCTCCTGATTTTCTCTCTGATTTTGTGACAGATCTGCCTTCCTCTTCTGGGTGTACTAGTATCGTCGTGGTAGTAGATCGCTTCTCCAGGATGGCCCATTTCTTCCCATTACCCGGCTTGCCGTCGGCTCCTAAGTTGGCCGAGATCTTCATCCATCAGATCTTCAAGCTGCATGGACTCCCTCAACAGATCATGTCTGATCGAGGAGTTCAGTTTACCTCTCGTTTCAGGAGAGCCCTCTGTCGGCACATGAGCACGTCCTTGGATTTCTCCTCTGCCTACCACCCTCAGACCTACGGGCAAGTGGAACGAGTCAATCGAGTTCTGACGTCCTTCCTGCGTCACTTTTCCAATGCCCACCAGGACATCTGGGTCTCACTTCTTCCTTGGGCAGAATTTGCCCACAATAATCATCCTCATGAGTCCACCTCCAAGTCACCATTTTTTGTGGTCTCAGGCCAGAACCCCGGCGTCCCGCTGCCCATTTCCACGTCTTCGGGGGTTCCCGCGGCAGATGCTCTCGCCACTGACTTTTCGCATGTCTGGAAAGAGACCAGGGAGGCTCTCGTGAACTCCAGTGCCCGGATGAAAAAGCATGCAGACAAAAGACGGAGGGACCTTCCACCATACCACCCTGGTGACAAAGTCTGACTTTCAACCAAACACATCCATCTGAAAGTCCCCTTGTACAAGTTGAGCCCCCGGTACATTGGGCCTTTTGAAGTACTTGGACGCATTAATGACGCTGCATACAAATTGAGGTTGCCGGCTTCACTCCGAGTTCCTAACGCCTTCCATGTCTCGCTGTTTAAACCTGTCATTATCAATCGGTTCCGCCCTGCTCCTATCTCTTCCCCTCAGCCAATTGGGGATGATAACTTCTTTGAAGATAAAGACATTCTGGCCATGAAAAAAGTCAGGGGAAGAACCTTCTTCCTTATTGATTGGAAGGGATTTGGTCCCGAGAAGAGGTGCACAGCTCAGCATTCAGTGCACTTATTTATTCATCTTTATGGGATTGAACCATTTTTTGCACATGTTGTGCATTGGTCTACATATATTTTTTCTGGACCTTCATCTCAAGTATTGTGGATGCTATATATTCTACCAGACTATGTGGCACTTCAGCTGTGGTTGACATGTGATCCATGGTATTTTTCCACGTGAAGGCTATTTTATTGTTTGAGTCTCCAGCATTAGGGCAATTTGATCAGGATTGTGCTCCATTAGGTGCTCTTTGGTGTAATTATATATTTACATCTATCATATGGATACACCTTATTGTGGATGTTTTTCCTTTTTTGCTCCTTTATTTATGCTGATGATATATGCATGAGACTCAATTCATTATTGTATTGATCAGGACTAACAGGGGGATTGTATTCCCTTTTTGTTTTTACATGTTTTTAAATTTATATTGTTGTCAATAAAGCTTTTCTTGTTATTATTATATATATCGGTGGTGTGCATTTTTATGTAGTCTTTCTTTCCTTTCTTGTTGCGTTACTGTCACCAGGGGGGACTGTACCCAGCCTACGCCGCTGCATAGGTTTGCTTGACTTAGCCACCAGGTTAGGGAGGCTCTTACCCTTCCTGTCATTTGGATTCTTTTGTTTAATGAGTTGGGATTCCCATTCCAGTTTTCCAGAATGTGAGTCTGCAGGATCCTGGAGTGGGCCTGAGCCCAACACACTGACTGTATGCAAGCTGTCATTGACACTAGGAGAGACATGGAAGTCCGTAGGGTAGGTGACCTCTGTTTTTGAAGCTCAAGACCTTTGCTATCATATTTTTGCAATGGTCTTCTGGTAGGAAGGATGTTTGAGTCACTGAATCTAGGAGGACCCCCCAGAAATCTTATTGTCCTTGAAGGCTGGAGCTGGGAATTTTTTAAGTTGGCCACCCAACCCAGGTCCTGGAGGATGTCCAGAGTTCTGGACACCTGGATCTTGAGGATCTCGGCGGACGGATCAATAATTAGCAGGTCGTCTAGGTAGGGTATGATCACAATACCCTGTCTCCGTATGTGTGATACCGCTTCTGCCATGACTCTGGAGAAGACCCTTGGGGCCGAAGAGATCCCGAAGGTAAGCACACTGTATTGGAAGTGCGACACTTCCTGATTCAACCGAACCACAAATCTTAGGTACTTCCTGTGTTGAGGGTGTATAGGGATATGGAAGTAGGCGTCCTTTAGATCTATAGCTGCCATGAAGGAGTGCGGGCCTATCAGAGGAATGGCTGATTTTATGGAATCCATCTTGAATTTATGGTAGGTGATATAGCGGTTGAAAGATTTTAGGTTTATTATGATCCGGGCTTGTCCCGTGGGATTTTTTACTATGAAGAGAAGGGAGTAATGAGCTCTTCCCAGTTTGTTCGTTGGAACTGGGGAAATTGCCCCTGAGACCACCAGCTCCTGCAGCCCTAATCTAATTACGGCTTGAGCCTCCCAAGATGGCGACCTGGCGACTCTGACGACCCAGGGAGGGGAGGCTTCGAATTCTATTAGGAGGCCCTCTTGGATGACCTTTATGACCCAGCGGCTGCTGAAAATGGCCTGCCAACTGTGGGCGAACCTTGATAGCCTCCCCCACCGAGTCGAAGTCATCGTTTCTCTGGTTGTGGTTGCTGAGGAACGAGAATATTTTTGGGTTTCCCCTTGGCGTAGTTCCACCTTCCGGTTTTCCCTTTCCCTTTAGATTGGGAAGGCTGTGACTGGGAGGGCCGAAAAAAACTCTTCCTAGGTGGTCTTTTTTCAGGAAGAGCTTTCTTTCTATCCGTGGCCTTTTCCAGGATTTCATCCACTGCCGGCCCGAACACGTACTCTCCCTTGAAGGGAATGGAGCATAGTTTTATTTTTGATGTTACGTCCCCGCTCCACATTTTCAGCCAGAGTGCCCTTCTGGCCCAGTGATTCTGTACTAGGGATCTAGCGACAACACAGATTGACTCCATAGAGGCGTCCGCCAGGAACCCAGTTGCCTTTTGGAGGATGGGCAGAGAGTCCAACAAATCCCCTATAGAAGTTCCCTGAGAGATGTGGCTTTCCAGCTCATCCAACCAACGGAAGAGGGACCTGGATACGCAGGTGGATGCGATATTAGGCCTGAGGGCTGAGGTGGAAGTTTCCCAAGACTCTCAATTTTCCTATCCATGGGATCCTTTAACTGGGAGGAGTCCTCAAAGGGTAAGGCGGTCTTTTTAACCACCCTTGCCACCTGAACATCCACCTTGGGAACACCCCATTTAACTAGATATTCATCAAGGGGAAATCTATGTTTGAAGTCTGAGGGGGTGGTTAGCCGTTCTTCTGTAAGCTCCCATTCTTGATTAATCATGTCCATAATACTTTTATGTATGGGAAAGCCAATTTGCTTATCCGTATGCAGCCCACTAAATAGTTCATCCTGAATAGTTTGGGGCACAGGTTCCTCCTCCAACCCCATAGTACTTTGCACAGCACTTACTAACTCCTCAATATGTTCTGAGGAGAATAGATATTTCCTGACCTCAGGATTTTTATGGGGTAGAGACTCCTCCCATCTACCCGAGGACGACTCATACGGTACAAGGCGTCTGATCCTGATTCGGATTGCTCCACCTGAAGCTATTTTTAGGGAGCGAGAGGCCAGGTGAAGGCGGTGGTGGGGGAGGGGTGAGTGTGGCTAGAGAGGTTTGGACCTCCTGCTTGACAAGTGTACGCTCTGCCCAGACCACCTTGTCTGTACAAGACTGGCATAGCTTTTTGCCGCATCTTAGGATAGCTTTACGTTGCAGATGGCACATTTACGCCTAGTGGAGGCTTTATGGGTAGACTCGTCTTCCTAAAATAAAGGGAGAGAAGTATAAGTAGGGGAGCTGATGTTACCCATATCCTCTATCGGGACCCCTCCCTGCCACACTTACTGGGGCTGGGGGAGCGCTGGGCTCTGCAGGTGCAGGGCAGGACGAACTCTCCATGCTATGGGATCAGTCTTACCAGGGAGACGTCTTCAGGCAGGTTTATATATGAACGTTGCCCCAGCGCAGGCAATCTGTCCCCCCCCTCCGGGGTCCCAAGCAGGTGTCAGCATCTTCAGTGTGCTTTGCACACCATTCGGCGCTTGCAGGGCCGAAAACCGGAAGTCACATGCATTCCACTGCTGGAACACAGGACCCAGAAGTGATGCGCGTCTTGATGACGCGACTTCCGGGTCACCAAACGGCGTGCAGGGAGGGGGAGCCGACTGAGAGCTCAGAGAGGCTTCCGTGAAGGGGATCACCGGCCCGCTTTACCCCCACAACGGGACACAGGTGGGCAGGGAAACGGTCCCTGAATCCAGAGGAGACGGGAGCAGAACAATACTAACACTAAAAACAATGATTCTAGCGGCCCCGGCGTGACCCTCATGGTTATTGATTTAGAGGCCCTATCTATTTATCATCCTTTTATGCAGGTATCAGATGATAGAGTGGTTTTGAGGCCAGATCCAGCATATCTCCCCAAAGTGGACTTGATGTTTCATAGGAGTCAGTAGGTAGTTCTTCCCTCTTTCTGTAGAAAACCAAAGACTGCAGAGCAACGTAAACTTCACACACTAGACGTCAGGAGGGCCTTGATTCAGTACTTTGAACTAGGTAATGGAGGAAGGATGAGGCCTTATTTGTGTCATTCCAGGTAATCAGGAAGGGGTGTGGTGTTACAAGGGGGACCATAGCTAGATGGATAAGTGACGCCATTAGCTTAGGTTACACCTCTAATAATAGGCAGGTTTCTGGAAGCCTGAAAGCCCATTCCACCAGGGCCGTGGTGACCTCCTGGGCTGAAAGAGCGGAGGTGTCGATCGACAAGATATGAAAGGCAGCTATATGGTCTTCCACCTTCTATAGACACTATCGCCTCAAACTGTCCTCCTCTGTTGACCTATCCTTTGGGAGGAAGGTATTAAAAGCAGTGATCCCTCTCTAGGGTGCTTTTGATCTATTTAAATCTCTCAGGTGGTGCTGTCATGGGAGAAGGGAAAAAATTGTAGTTACTTACCGGCAACGGGATTTTACGGAGCCCATGACAGCACCCTTATGTTCCCTCCCCCGCTTTGTCACTTGTGGTGTGCACTTTTAAGAGTGTTAAGAAAAATGTATTTGGTGATGGTTATGTTACTGTCTATGATCTGAAATCAAACTGATGCGGAGGAGAGGTACCGAATTTTTATTCAGTAGGTTTCCTGTCCTGGTGGGCGGATATCCTCCTTAAGGTGGTGCTGTCATGGGCGCTGTAAAATACCGTTACCACTAAGTAACTAAGATTTATCGTCCCGGCATGCTGCATTGTAATTCTTATGTGGTGTAAGGATCTGTTCCATGGTCCTTCAGTCCAAACGGTATCCGGATGTATTGGAAGCACTCATTGGGCATAGAGAAAGCTGTCTTGGCTTCTTGTGACATGGGGATTTGCCAATAACCCTTCATTACATCCAAGGTGGTTATATACCTTGCCAGTCCAAGTCTCTCAATCATCTCATCAACACATGGCATCAGATATGCGTCAAACTTGAAGACTTCATTCAGATTCCGATAATCATTGCAGAATCTTCATTCGCCATCGGGTTTTGGAACAAGGACAATCGGGCTAGGCCACCCGCTCTTAGATTCCTGAGTGACTCCGAGATGCAGCATACGCTTCACTTCCTTGGAGATCAGATCTTACCGGGTCTCAGGAATTCGATACGACTTCAAATTCACTTGGCCATGGAGTTCTGTCAGAAACTTATGTTCTATGAATCTATACACCCCAGCAAATCTAAGCACTGGTCCTGTTGCTGCTGCAGCAATTCCGAACATTGCTGTTTTTGGGCCTTAAACAGCATCTCGGCCACTGTGACAGCTTCAATGTCCCTTTCTGTATTAACCATCAAACATGAAGTTTCAACAGGGTCCCTGTCTTGCTATTTCTTGATAAGATTGACATTGTAGATTTGGTACAGTAGTATGTTAGTAGACCAAGGCGGCCTTGCTTTGCTGCGCACTCAGCTGCAGGCCATGCCGGCTTCCTCCAGCATCCCCGGCCGTGCATTGCCCTGGAAGCACGTCCCAGCGCACATCGCTGGGGCGCTCCTGCAACCCCAGCGCATGCAGACCTGAGACCAGTGTCGACTAGGAGACATTTGCTCAAAAGGTCTCAGCCTGCATGGCGCAGTACCAACCTCCCGGTCGGCGTTAACTCACCCACGGATGGCATCCTACATCCAGGACACCCTCCTGGGTAAGTGTACATCTTCATTCTGCAGGTTCCCACAAGGACAGGAAACCAAACTGATGCGGAGGAGAGGTACCACCTTTTTATTTACTAGGTTTCCTGTCCTGGAGGGCAGATACCCTCTTCCAGGTGGTGCCGTCATGGGAAAAGGGAAAATCGTAATCTTTAGCCCAGATTTGGGAAGTAATTTGGGAAAGGTCCAGGTGGTGTTTGATTTTCTCAGGAAGGAAGGGTTCTCTATAAATAAATAAATAAAAAGTGCCATGGGGAAAAAGGAAGCCAAATACCTTGGATATGTAGTAGGTAGAGGTGAAATCAAACCTCAGATCAATAAAGTGTACGCAATCCAGAACTGGCTGAAACCACTCTCAAAACAGCAAGATAGGGACTTTCTGGGAATCGTGGGGTACCACAAGAGGTTCATTCCAAGTTTTGCCATGGTGGCCACAGTCCTGACTGACCTCCTTAAGGGGACAAAATCAGTTATGGCCAAATGTTCGTCGGAGGCGGAGACAGCCTTTTGAGAACTGAAAGTAGCTCTGTGTAAGCAGTCGTTCCTTGTAACCCTCAACTTTAAAAAATAACTTGTACTCCAGACAGACACCTCAGAAGTCAGATTAGGAATGGTCCTTTCTCGGAAGACAAATGGAGAGGAGCAACCAGTTTTCTACCCGAGTGGGAAACTGTTGGCATGTAAGAAATTATTCCTTCATAGAAAAGGAATGCCTGGCCACAAAGTGGGCGTTTGGACACATTGCGATACTATCTGTTAGGGTGAAAATTTAAATCAGTGGCAGACCATGCCCCACTAAGGTGGATGAGGGAGAAAAATGCATGTGACACCTGCTGTTTTCTAGGCCTGCAGGGTTTACACTGCCATGTGGAACATAGAGCCAGGAAGATACATAGTAATGCCAATTCTCTCTCGAGAATCCAGTGTGTTAGAAGATGCCAAGCTCCACGACTTTAGGCAGAGTGGGAGGTATGCAAGATAGCTACCGAACACATGGTGGATGGGAGATATGTATCACAGAGGTGGATGTCCTTTGTGATGTAAACCTTGAGTAATGCTCTAGTACACATAGTACTAAGGAATTAAATCACACATGACAGGGCCTGGTTTAATGTGGACAATTGAAGAGTATAGGAGAGTAGCTCACTATATCTCCACCTCTGGGTGCGGTTTGCATTGTAAATTGGGACCTGCTTGTCTCACACATGGTCTGCGTGTGGTGGTGTGCAGATCTCCAGGATTGTGTGCCTTTGCAAAGGATTAAGAAGCTGGACTCTAATCAAAGAGGTCGACCCAGCTCTACTGTATGAACTTTTAACTTTATGTTTCACTTTGTGCCAGACACGGGCCGTGTTTAAGTTTTCCTGTGATGTGATTTATGAGGAGTGAAATAGACCAGCAGGACTTTTAAATAGAAACAGTTCCTGTAATACCTCTTTACGCTCCCACTTGAGTAGCAATGTTGCAATATATAATATTAGGGTAAATGTACAATTTTACAGTAGTTTCACTTTTTTTAAAGAAATATGCTTTATTAGGTTCAGGATAGTCATGATGACAAATTGAATGTACTTATGAGTGCAATGGAGAGTTCGGTGGCATAATTCACGATTTTCAATCCGGCGACTTTTGAGGATGCATCGATGTAGCTTGCATTACTGTGCCAAAGACAAGGATCTTGATTAAGAAAATCTTGGCTTATTTCCAGTGTAACAAAGTTTTTTTTTGTGTTGGACGACATGAAGTGATTACGCTTCTTGTGTGATACAAGGTCTTTGGCAAGCTGCATGTGAGTTAAGCGGACATTGTTGCATTCTTTCTGCAGAGCTAGTACCATCTCAACCTTTTCTGTGGTTGGAATCTCACTATCAGGGCTCATACTCATTTGCGAGAGACTCGCACGATTCTCGTGCGAGTCTCTCGCATGAAAACCTGGCACTACCGCCGGCACTGGGAACGGAGTGTGCGGCTCCATAGAAACACATGTAGCCGCACACTCTGGTCCCAGTACCGGAGGCAGTGCCAGGTTTTCGTGCGAGTCTATTGCAAGTGAGTATGAGCCCTCAAAAAAAGCCAGACCCACCATAATCTCACTGAGGTAACACAGGTGACTGTTGAAAGACTTTATTGCTGACTCAGCAACAGGTGCGTTGATTCTTTTGTGTGCTACGAGTTCATGTAATAATGTCAAGTCATTTCGCAAAAACGTGGCTGGGATCTGACAGAGGAGCCAAGCCTTCAAGTATAAGTGGACAGTAAAAGTGAAAAATTGATGGAGCTTTTTGAACTCTGCCAAAGTGAAACAAAATTGGTGACGAAACATGAAGATCTTCAGCTCGTATATCACTTTGGCCATCCATCATGCGCCTGGAATATTGATGTGCACGTCTCGGTTTGCCGGCAAACCAAAGAACAGAAGTGCCAGTGTTAAAAAATCCTTGTAATCATCTCTTGGATGGTATTGTGGTTGGTGCAAAATTCAATTAGACACTACTTAAGTAGTCCTAGCTCAGTTGAAACTGTCATCTTCCATTCCAGGCGAAAACTTGGTTTTATCCAGTTGATCCCAGGCAGCCAAAAATCTGTCTAGCAACTTTATATTTGGACCTGTTCATGCCGGCCACAATTTATTAACCATGTTTGCAAAAATTAACTCGTGAATGTGTTGTCTACACAGCAATCTCAGTTCTTTCTTCAGTTTCTGTTGCAAGACACACGCACAAGCCTTTCTACCAGTGCTGCTACAGGTTGCGTCAAATGACATAAACTTCACTTTATCCAAGAGCTGTCAATCCTGCAGAACCTTAAATACAGCCTTAGATTGTGCTGCTCCTGTGCCGTTAGGTATCTCTAGGACCGACAACTTATCAGTTCCTCCTCCTGACACTAGTATGGCCAGTCACTCAGCAGTTTCATTGCTGCTCTGGCATACAAACCTTTTTCCCGTCCCAGTGTAGTCAGTGGACCACTGCTATCGAAAGAATCTTTGATAGCATTTGCTGCAATCCCAAGCAACGAGCCTGTCTAATAGATTCACTCGACTGACTGGATCATGGCCAAGAGACTAAAAAGCAGCAGCAAGCAGGTAGGTCGCTTTTCTATCATCGATATAAGTTTTGTCTAGATGTTGACAGATCTTATCGTTTTACATATTCTTGGAACTAAAATGCCCTTTGACCTCATCACTATTGTAGTCAGAAGCGCCATTGTCGCTGCAACGGCTACTACTGCAGAGTTCAGCCAATGCTGTAGACTGCTGAACTCGCTCAGTTTATTTTTTTCTTCATTTCTCTGACTGTAATTCTCCTATAAATCTTTTTTCTCACTTGGCCAGCTTTCTGTCAAATGGTCCCTTGCTTCAACGACAACCTTTTTCTCTTTGAGCAAGCAAGATATCAGTCTTCCTGAAGTTTTATAAGTTTCATGGCATCAGCATGAGTGACAGCAAACAAATCATCAAGTTTATTTACATACAGTCATGGCCAAAATTATTGACACCCCTGCAATTCTGTCAGATAATATTCAGTTTCTTCCTGAAAATGATTGCAAACACAAATTCTTTGGTATAATTATCTTCATTTAATTTGTCTTAAATGAAAAAAAAACACAAAAGAGAATGAAGCAAAAAGCAAAACATTGATCATTTCTCACAAAACTCCAAAAATGGGCCGGACAAAAGTATTGGCACCCTCAGCCTAATACTTGGTTGCACAACCTTTAGCCAAAATAACTGCGACCAACCGCTTCCGGTAACCATCAATGAGTTTCTTACAATGCTCTGCTGGAATTTTAGACCATTCTTCTTTGGCAAACTACTCCAGGTCCCTGATATTTGAAGGGTGCCTTCTCCAAACTGCCATTTTTAGATCTCTCCACAGGTGTTCTATGGGATTCAGGTCTGGACTCATTGCTGGCCACCTTAGAAGTCTCCAGTGCTTTCTCTCAAACCATTTTCTAGTGCTTTTTGAAGTGTTTTGGGTTATTGTCCTGCTGGAAGACCCATGACCTCTGAGGTAGACCCAGCTTTCTCACACTGGGCCCTAAATTATGCTGGAAAATTTGTTGGTAGTCTTCTGACTTCATAATGCCATGCACACGGTCAAGCAGTCCAGTGCCAGAGGCAGCAAAGCAACCCCAAAACATCAGGGAACCTCCGCCATGTTTGACTGTAGGGACCATGTACTTTTCTTTGAATGCCTCTTTTTTCTCCTGTAAACTCTATGTTGATGCTTTTGCCCTAAAAGCTCTACTTTTGTCTCATCTGACCAGAGAACATTCTTCCAAAATGTTTTAGGCTTTTTCAGGTAAGTTTTGGCAAACTCCAGTCTGGCTTTTTTATGTCTCGGGGTAAGAAGTGGAGTCTTCCTGGGTCTCCTACCATACAGTCCCTTTTCATTCAGATGCCGACGGATAGTACGGGTTGACACCGTTGTACCCTCGGACTGCAGGGCAGCTTGAACTTGTTTGGATGTTAGTGGAGGTTCTTTATCCAACATCCGCACAATCTTGCGTTGAAATCTCTTGTCAATTTTTCTTTTCCGGCCACATCTAGGGAGGTTAGCCACAGTGCCATGGGCTTTAAACTTCTTGATGACACTGCGCACGGTAGACAAAGGAACATTCAGGTCTTTGGACATAGACTTGTAGCCTTGAGATTGCTCATGCTTCCTCACAATTTGGTTTCTCAAGTCCTCAGACAGTTCTTTGGTCTTCTTTCTTTTCTCCGTGCTCAATGTGGTACACACAAGGACACAGGACAGAGGTTGAGTCAACTTTAATCCATGTCAACTGGCTGCAAGTGTGATTTATTTATTGCCAACACCTGTTAGGTGCCACAGGTAAGTTATAGGTGCTGTTAATTACACAAATTAGAGAAGCATCACATGATTTTTCGAACAGTGCCAATACTTTTGTCCACCCTCTTTGTTATGTTTGGTGTGGAATTATATCCAATTTGGCTTTAGGACAATTCTATTTGTGTTTTTTCATTTAAGACAAATTAAATGAAGATAATAATACCAAAGAATTTGTGTTTGCAATCATTTTCAGGAAGAAACTGAGTATTATCTGACAGAATTGCAGGGGTGTCAATACTTTTGGCCATGACTGTACTCCTTCTGATTGGAATTGGTTTTGGTTTGCCGTTTAGCATTCTTCTTGAAGGTCCCGTTACATTTAGCGATGCACCAGCGATCCCGACAATGATACGATCCGGTCCGGATCGCTGGTGCATGGCTAAATGGTCGCTAGTGAGGTGCCAAACGGGCAGATCTCACCAGCGACGCAGTGATGCTCAGCGGTCGTCACTTACCTGTCACACGCAGCGATGACAACTTCCGCTTGCGTCTATGCGTCGCTTGTCGGCGCCAGCAAGAAGAAAACGGCCCAGGACGTTCTTGCGCGATCAGCGATATCCAGCGAGGGGGGGGCGGTCGGAGGTAAGTGTCACATGTAGCGAGATCGCTGTTGCGTCACAAAACCGGTGACGCTTTAGCGATATCGCTATGTGTAAAAGGCCCTTGAGACTCTTGCATTGACCAAACAGACTCTTCATCTTACTGATCACGTGATATTGTTGCCTTGTCGGGATTCTCGTTTTTCCCAGAACCAAAGCACTTTGTTGGCTGCAACGGTAGCAATGGTACATGTTGTTTGCGATTCTGTACATTGGAGGAAATAAAACCTGGCCAACACCTGCTAATTCAACAGCAGCTTAGAATCACCTGCCTCCAATTAACCAAATTCCTCTAACACTGCAATTTGAAGACACCATTTCTTCTGACAACAGTAAATAAACCTGTGGGAGGCCTAAATGGCAAGCAAACCCACATAATAAAAGTTGTTATTAGGGACGAGCGAATCCTTGTGTATTCATCTGTGCACCTTCTTCTTTAAGGGAGGGGCTACAGCCAAAAAGTTTGTTAATTGTCTGCTCTGCACTCAGCCTCTCAACAAACTATTGTTTGGGATGGAAGCCAGGATAGTGAACAGAGAGCGAGTGCATGCTACTGTGCATGCTTGCCCTCCACTGCAATTCCAGTGCGGTCTGGACAGCGGCTGAAGCTGAATACACAGGGATTTGCTCATCCCTAGTTGCTGCAAATCACCCTAATATCGCTCATTAACACTTGCAAATTAAAAGTAAATGAATTTCAAGCAAAAATTTAATTCAGTAAAAGACACAATGGGAGTGGTGTAGGCCATTTAGAGATTAGATTTACCTAAAACAGGAAATAATACCCAAATCAAAAAATCAAATCAAATTTATTATCGCCAAGTACATATTACATATATACAAGGAATTCTTTGTGGCAAAGAGGCAACATAATATATAACAACAGATACAACAAGTAACATCTAACAAGACAGATACAGTATATAGTCTACACATGATGATTTAATTGTTGAACAGAGAGTGGATAGAAGCTGTTCATATGGCGGTTGGTGCTGCATTTGGGGACTCTGAAGCGACGTCCTGAAGGGAGTAGTTGGAATGAGGAGTGCCCCGGGTGAGAGGGATCGGATGAAATTTTCACTGCGTGGGATCGAATACTCTTATCATAAAGATCCTGGATTTTAGGCAGGGGGGAACCTATAATTCTCTCTGCTGTTCTGAAAGTCCTTTGTAAGCGGAGTTTGTCATGCGCAGTGGCTCCCCCATACCAGACTATCAGAGAGGAACAAATCACAGATCTGATGACAGCATTAAAGAATAAGATCAGCAGATTCTTAGACAAACCATATCTTTTCAGCTGACGCAGGAAGAACATCCTGTTGTGCTTTTCTTATAACAGCATCCACGTTTTTCCCCCATTTAAGATCATGAGAGATGATAACACCAAAGAATTTGGTCTCTGTGACCCTAAGAACCACTTCGTCATGGATGTAGACTGGAAGTATCTCATGTTGATCTTTCCTAAAATCCACAACCATCTCAGGAGTTTTTTTAGTGTTGAGTACAAGATTATTGGCTTTACACCAGTCACATATTCTTTTCACCTCACTCCGATACAAGTCTTCAGCATTTCCCCTGATGAGACCAATCAGTGTCATATCATCTGCAAATGTCAAGATTTTTACTGAGTCTGCTGAAGAGATGCAATCATTCGTATAGAGAGAAAACAGTAACGGGGACAAAACACACCCCTGAGGTGCCCCGATGTTTGTGACCAAGGTGTCCAAAGTGAATGGTCCAACTTTTACACTCTGTATCCTGGCTGTCAGGAAGTTATAAATCCACAAGCATAAGTTGAGAGGGACTCCAAGAGCTACCATTTTCTTATGAAGTAAATTCGGATGAATGGTAGTGAACGCTGAGCTAAAGTCCATGAAAAGAATCCGTACATATGAGTGCAGTTCATCTGTATGATCCAAAATGTACTTCAGTGCCAGATTGACAGTGTCGTTTGCTGAACGATTCTCCTTATAGGCAAACTGAAGCGGGTCCGATAGCTTCTGCGTGAATTTTATCAGGTGGGACATCATAATTCTTTTGAAGACTTTCATAGCTACAGATGTGAGTGTTACTGGTCTATAGTCATTCAACTCAGAGGATCCCACTTTCTTGGGGACAGGGATAATTGTGGAACTTTTCCAACACTGAGGTACAACGCACTCTTTCAGTGACACATTGTATATATTTGTCAGTATAGGGGCAAGCTGGGTAGCACATACTTTCAGACACATTGGAGATACACCATCAGGGCCAGGTGCCTTTTTGACCTTAAGTCCCTTCAGGATGTGTATCACCTCTGCCTCGGAGATCACTACTTGGCTGTTGCACAATGAATGATCTTTATATGAACAGACTGAGGAGCTTAGAGATGAATAGCCACTGTGTGTAGAGCTTGCCTCAAATCTGCAGTAGAATTCATTTAACTCTGCTGCCAGACTTCTGCTGGGGTTCACTATAGTGGGGTGGCTTTTATAATTGGTGACCTCTCTTAATCCTCTCCATGCAGATCTAGTATCTTTTGATGAGAACCTTTCCTCCAGAATCTTTGCATACTCGTGTTTGGCTAACTTGATCTCTTTAGATAGCGAGTTCCTAAGTTTCTTGAATTCAGTAATATCGCCTGCTTTATAAGCCTTCTCTTTTCTCTTATGGATCAACCTGACTTTATTTGTAAACCACGGCTTGTTGTTTCCCCGAAAGTGGACAGATTTGGATGGAATAAACGTGTCTTCACAAAAACGGATATATGAGGACACTGCATCAACCCATTCATCCAGACCCGAGCATGTTTCCTGGAATACCTCCCAGTCCGTGCATTCAAAGCATGCTTGTAGTTGCAATTTTGCCTCCTCAGACCATGTCTTCTTTGTATAAACTGTAGGTTTGGATGTTTTCAACCTTTGCCTGTAGGCTGGAATTAAATGAATTAGACAATGATCTGAAAAGCCCACTGCTGCTCTCCTCACTGCCCTGTAGGCCCCTTTTATGACTGTATAGCAGTGATCAAGCGTATTGTTCTCTCTCGTGAAGCAGTTTATATGTTGAGTAAATTTGGGGAGATCCAGGTTGAGTTTTCCTTTGTTAAAGTCCCCCATTACGATCACAAATACTTCTGGAGATCCTTTCTCCCATTCTGATATTTTGCAAGTTAATTCACCAATAGCAGCTTTAACAGATGCTTGAGGGGGAATATATACTGCAACCAGAACCATAGATGAAAGCTCTCTTGGAGAGTAAAATGGTCTACAATTGAGTGCAAGGTACTCTAGATCTGGAGAGCAACCTTTTCCCAGTATGTTAACATCACAGCACCAGCTAGTGTTGATGTAGAGACATACCCCACCCCCCCTTTGTTTACCTGAAGCTACACAATCACGGTTAGCTCTGTAGATAACAAAACCAGGTAGATCCAGACTGCAATCAGGGATGGTCTCATTCAACCAGGTCTCAGTAAAACAAAGAGCAGCTGAATTGGCCATATCAGATCTAAAGTTACATTTTTTTTATCAGATCTCATGTTACAAAGTAAGCTCAGATCCTCCATTTTGTTAGATAAGGAACGGACATTAGCCAAGTGGAGTGAAGGAAGAGCTGTTCTGAACCCTCTCCTCCGAAGGCGTGCCAGGACGCCTCCTCTCCTGCCTCTCTTGCAATACACCTCCACAGGTTTCACAGAAGTAATGGATTTTATGTACTCAATTGTTGAATTAGCAATCATGCTCCAAGAAGGGGAGTCCATGAGAAATTGCGGATGATTCCAGAATAATAAATCGTCCCTTGAAATCATAAAAGTAGGTTTACAGAGTGAAGTGGCCATGATTACACTCAGCTTGTAGCTATAAAGACTGAACAGTCACAGCTTAGCAGAGTTAAATGTACAACTTTCCATAAAGGGTGCTCCCAGCACTGCTGGGGGGGAGGGCATGGGTGCAACAAGACAGGGACATCAGGAGACACGCCAACAGTCAGTCCAAACCTGCCCAGCTCACCCCTTCAGCTCCACATGGACCACAAGATCTCCAGAACATCTCCAGCACCGCACACTCCACCAGTTTTCCTATCCCGGGATCATCTGCTTGCTGGAAATGGGTACAAGTTGAAGGAAAGTTGGCAGGCAGCCAGCAGCTTCACTCTCTCCCAGCTGAAACCAGGCACGGAGCTACACGAGGACAGAAAGACACTGGTCCCAGCTGGTCGCAGTCTCCACACTACTCCCAGCTCTGCCGAATCCTGTAGCTCTACAGCTCCACATGGACCACAAGATCTCCAGAACAACTCCAGCACCGCACACTCCACCAGGTTTCCTATCCTGGAATCATCTGCTTGCTGGAAATGGGTATAAGTTGTAGGAAAGTTGGCAGGCAGCCAGCAGCTTCACTCTCTCCCAGCTGAATCCAGGCACGGAGCTCCACGAGGACAGAAAGATACCGGTCCCAGCTGATCGCAGTCTCCACACTACTCCCAGCTCTGCCGAATCCTGTAGCTACGCAATGGTGAGTGAACCAAAGGGAGAATTAACAATTAAACGGGGAAAAAAAACTAAAAAACTCAGGAGCCTCATGCTAGAGCAGCCATCTCTCGGCACTCCTCCTCCTCATCATAAACTGAATATCAATACTGAATGTTGTCTGTAATATTTCAAGTTTAATTTGAATCGGGAAATATAAACTAATAATATAAAATACTCTTTACATATTATTATTATTATTATTATTATTATTATTAAGTGTTCAAGGGCTGACAGTGAGTCACCTTTTAAAAACAACCAAAAGAAACAGTTTTTTAAAGGAGATTACAGATCATTATGTGTAACAATTATAGGGAATGAGACTTTGAATAAAACTAATTTTTATATTTTCTATAGAACGCACTGTTACCCTAATATATACATACTATATATATATATATATATATATATACAGGGTGGGCCATTAATACAGATACACCTTGGGTGGGCTGACTTCAAAACGGCCAACATAGTCGCCAACTATCTTGAAAAGTTTTCCCCCTCCCATATACTAATGTGGCACAAACAGGAAGTTGATATTACCAACCATTCCTATTTAATTTAGGTGTATTCATATAAATGGCCCACCTAGGTCTAACCTTAAAAATGGCCCACCCTGTATGTATGCATATATACACACAGTGCCTTGCGAAAGTATTCGGCTCCCTGGAACTTTTCAATCTTTTCCCCATATCATGCTTCAAACATAAAGATACCAAATGTAAATTTTTGGTGAAGAATCAACAAGTGGGACACAATTGTGAAGTTGAACAAAATTTATTGGTTATTTTAAATTTTTGTGGAAATACAAAAACTGAAAAGTGGGGCGTGCAATATTATTCAGCCCCTTTAATACTTTGTTGCGCCACCTTTTGCTGCGATTACAGTTGCAAGTCGCTTGGGGTATATGTCTCTATCAGTTTTGTACATTGAGAGACTGAAATTCTTGCCCATTCTTCCTTGGCAAACAGCTCGAGCTCAGTGAGGTTGGATGGAGATAGTTTGTGAACAGCAGTTTTCAGCTCTTTCCACAGATTCTCGATTGGATTCAGGTCTGGACTTTGACTTGACTATTCTAACACCTGGATACGTTTATTTGTGAACCATTCTATTGTAGATTTTGCTTTATGTTTGGGATCATCGTCTTGTTGGAAGACAAATCTCTGTCCCAGTCTCAGGTCTTTTGCAGACTCCAACAGGTTTTCTTGAAGAATGGTCCTGTATTTGGCTCCATCCGTCTTCCCATTAATTTTATCCATCTTCACTGTCCCTGCTGAAGAAAAGCAGGCCCAAATCATGATGCTGCCACCATGTTTGACAGTGGGGATGGTGTGTTCAGGGTGATGAGCTGTGTTGCCTTTACGCCAAACATATCGTTTGGCATTGTTGCCAAAAAGTTCGATTTTGGTTTCATCTGACCAGAGCACCTTCTTCCACATGTTTGGTGTGTCTCCCAGGTGGCTTGTTGCAAACTTTAAACAACACTTTTTATGGGTATCTTTGAGAATAGGTTTTCTTCTTCTATTTGTGCAGTGTACAACTGATTGTTATCCTACGGACATACTGTCCACCTCACCTGTATATCTCTGCAGTTCATTCAAAGTAATCATGGGCCTCTTGGCTGCACCTCTGATCAGTTTTCTCCTTGTTTGAGATGAAAGTTTAGAGGGACGGCCGGGTCTTGGTAGTTTTGCAGTGGTATGATACTCCTTCCATTTCAATATGATTGCTTGCATAGTGCTCCTTGGGATGTTTAAAGTTTTGGAAATCATTTTGTATCCAAATCTAGCTTTAAACTTCTCCACAACAGTATCACAGACCTGCCTGTTGTGTTCCTTGGTCTTCATGATGCTCTCTGTGCTTCAAACAGAACCCTGAGACTATCACATAGCAGGTGCATTTATACGGAGACTTGATTACACACAGGAGGATTATATTTATCATCATTAGTCCTTTAGGACAACATTGGATCATGCAGAGATCCACAATGAACTTCTGGAGTGAGTTTGCTGCACTGAAAGTAAAGGGGCCGAATACTATTTCACGCCCCAATTTTAAGTTTTTGAATTTCCACAAAAATTTAAAATAACCAATACATTTTGCTCCACTTCACAATCGTGTTCCACTTGTTGTTGATGCTTCACCAAAAATTTAAATTTGGTATCTTTATGTTTGAAGCATATGAGGGAAAAGTTTGAAAAGTTCCAGGGGGCCGAATACTTTCGCAAGGCACTGTATTCTTAGATATGTCTCCCTCTTTTCAATTTTATAAACATTTCTTTCTCCATTTTTAGCATGTGCTTAAGTTTTGTGTTCATCCATCCTGGTTTCCTTAAATGTATGGATCCAGGAAATATTTTTGAGTTGAAGTCGGCACTAAGTGGAAAGGACTTGGATATGTGGTTTGAAGGAGAGATCAGGGTCAAAGATTACCCCGATTCAGCGAGCTTGTGGGACTGGGGAGATTGGGTAGCCATTTACTTTAATGGATAAGTCCGTTGGGGCAGTCGAGTGAGATGGGGAAAGATGAATTCTGTTTTGTCCCTATTAAGTTTTGGAAATCTAGTGGAGAAGGATGAAATAACGGACAGACATTGTGGGATTCTGGTTAGTAGGGAGGTGATATCTGGTCCAGACAGGTAGATCTGTGTGTCATCAGCGTAGAGGTGATACTGAAAGCCGTGATATTCTATGAGCTGTCCCAGGCCAAAGGTGTAAATGGAGAAGAGCAGGGTCCATAGGACTGAACCTTGGGGGACACCAACAGATTGGGGGAGAGGTGAGGAGGTGGTGCGCGAGTGAGAGACGCCGAATGTCCGGTCTGTTAGGTATGATGAGATCCAAGAGAGGGCTAAGTCTGTGATGCCAAGAGATGAAGGTCTCTAGTAATAGGGAATGGACCACTGTGTCAAAGACAGAGGACAGGTCCAGGAGGAGGAGGACAAAGTAGTGACGCTTGGTTTTGGCAGTTAATAGGTCATTGGTGACTTTAGTTAGGACAGTTTCAGTGGAGTGATGTGGCCAGAAGCCAGACTGTAAGCTGTGGAAAGTCAGTGTGGAAAGCTGAGTCACATACCTGTAGGAAGAATAGATAAATGGAAATGCTGATTAGAGTGCGATGGTGTCATATGATGGGTATAGTCTGTATTCATCATTCTGGATTAATAGCCCCACACACTTTCATGATGCACTTCTGTGATGCACGCTGCAGACTGCCATCTTGCAGATGTACGGTTTGCAATATACAGTCCAAATACCTTTTCCAGTAGATCCGTTGACAATTCTTTTGCTTTCCCCATGACAAAATTCAGAAATGTCAGTGGCTGGATGAAAGATGCAAGAGTCTGTATGGATCCCAGAAACTCACTCAGGTTTAATGTGCACACACACTGATTAAAAGCAAACATTTCACTGGTGAGGATGTTACCTTTAGTAGCCATTCAAACCCATTTGTGTCAACTTTTGTTCATGCTATCAGTCCAAAATCACCAGGGTATGTGAACTTTTGATCAGGGTTATTTGGATGATTTGGGTTGTCATTAGGATTTAACCCCTTCACGACCAATGACGCCACATAGGCGTCATGAAACCTGGTTCAAATCTGACCAGTGACGCCTATGTGGCGTCATGACTTCAAAGCCCCCCTGCGGGTCGGGTGACCGGGGTCACTGAAAGGTCACCCGACCCGCAGATACAGGGGGCTTTGTAATTCACCACAGGGGGTGTGCCTTCGCCCCCACGTGGCTACGATCGCTCTGATTGGCTGTTAAAAGTGAAACAGCCAATCAGAGCGATAGTAATATTTCATCAATGAAAATTGATGAAATATTACAATCCAGCCATGTCCGATGCTGCTGTAGCATCGGACATGGCTGGAGACACCGATTCCACCCCCCCACCGGCGATGGCCCCCCCGCAACTGAATGACAGCGGCGATCTGCCGCCGCTGTCATCATCTGCCCCCCTCCCATTCCCTCTGCTCCCCGCCAGCCTCCGATCCCCCCTCACCCCCCCCGGTACCTCCGGTGTCCCCCCGTCCCTCCCGGTGTCCCTCGGGTCCGGATGATGGGCGCCGCCATCTTTGAAAATGGCGGGCGCATGCGCAGTGCGCCCGCCCGAATCTGCCGGCTGCAGATTCCATTCTTTCATTTTGATCACTCTCACAGTGATCAAAATGAAAGAAAAAGTAAATAAACCCCCCGATTATCACCCCCATAGGTAGGCAGAACTAATAAAATAAAGATAATATTTTTTTTTTTTTTCCATTAGGGTTAGGGTTAGGGTTGAAAAGAGGGTTAGGGTTAGGGTTAGGGTTGAAAAGAGGGTTAGGGTTAGGGTTGAAAAGAGGGTTAGGGTTGAAAAGAGGGTTAGGGTTAGGGTTGGAAAGAGGGTTAGGGTTGGAAAGAGGGTTAGGGTTAGGATTGGAAAGAGGGTTAGGGTTGGAAAGAGGGTTAGGGTTGGAAAGAGGGTTAGGGTTGGAAAGGGTTAGGGTTGGAAAGGGTTAGGGTTGGAAAGAGGGTTAGGGTTGGAAAGAGGGTTAGGGTTGGAAAGAGGGTTAGGGTTGGAATTAGGGTTAGGGTTGGAATTAGGGTTAGGGTTGGAATTAGGGTTAGGCTTGTGGTTAGGGTTATGGCTAGGGTTGGGATTAGGGTTCGGGGTCTGTTGGGGTTAGGGTTATGGTTAGGGTTGGAATTAGGGTTAGGGATGTGTTGGGGTTAGGGCTGTGGTTAGGGGTGTGTTGGGGTTAGGGCTGGAGTTAGAATTGAGGGGTTTCCACTGTTTAGGCACATCAGGGGGTCACCAAACGCGACATGGTGCAACCATTGATTCCAGCCAATTTTGCGTTCAAAAAGTTAAACGGTGCTTCCTCCCTTCCAAGCCCCGACGTGTGCCCAAACAGTGGTTTACCCCAACATATGGGGTATCAGCGTACTCAGGAAAAATTGCACAACAACTTTGGGGGTCTAATTTCTCCTGGTACCCTTGGGAAAATAAAAATTTGGGGGCTAAAAAAATATTTTTGTGGAAAAATTTTTTTTTATAATTTTCACGTCTCTGCGTTATAAACTTCTGTGAAGCACTTGGGGGTCCAAAGTGCTCACCAGGCATCTAGATAAGTTACTTGGGAGGTCTAGTTTCCAAAATGGGGTCACTTGTGGGGGGTTTCTATTGTTTAGGCACATCAGGGGCTCTGCAAACGTAATGACGACCGCAGACCATTCCATCAAAGTCTGCATTTCAAAACGCCACTACTTCCATTCCGAGCCCTTACGTGTGCCCAAACAATAGTTCCCCCCCATATATGGGGCACCAGCGTACTCAGGACAAACTGTACAACAACTTTTGGGGTCCAATTTATCCTGCTACCCTTGTGAAAAAAAAATTGCTGGCTAAAAATCATTTTTTTTGAGGAAAAAAAAATTTTTTATTTTCATGTCTCTGCATTCTAAACTTCTGTGAAGCACTTGGGGGTTCAAGGTGCTTACCACACATCTAGATAAGTTCCTTAGGGGGTCTAGTTTCCAAAATGGGGTCACTTGTGGGGGGGTTCCACAGTTTAGGTACATCAGGGGTTCTGCAAATGTAACATGATGCCCGCAGACCATTCCATCAAAGTCAGCATTTCATAATGTCACTACTTCCCTTCCGAGCCCCGACGTGTACCCAAACAGTGGTCATCCCCCACATATGGGGTATCAGCATACTCAGGACAAACTGGACAACAACTTTTGGGGTCCAATTTATCCTGCTACCCTTGTGAAAAAAAAAATTGCTAGCTAAAAATCATTTTTTTTGAGGAAAAAAAATATTTTTTATTTTCACTGCTCTGCGTTATAAACTTCTGTGAAGCACTTGGGGGTTCAAGGTGCTCACCACACATCTAGATAAGTTCCTTGGGGGGTCTAGTTTCCAAAATGGGGTCACTTGTGGGGGGTTCCACAGTTTAGGTACATCAGGGGTTCTGCAAATGTAACATGATGCCCGCAGACCATTCCATCAAAGTCAGCATTTCATAATGTCACTACTTCCCTTCCGAGCCCCGACGTGTACCCAAACAGTGGTCCCCACCCACATATGAGGTATCAGCGTACTCAGAACAAACTGGACAACAACTTTTGGGGCCAATTTATCCTGCTACCCCTGTGAAAAAAAAATTGCTGGCTAAAAATCTTTTTTTTTTGTGGAAAAAAAAATATTTTTTATTTTCACGGCTCTGCGTTATAAACTTCTGTGAAGCGCTTGGGGGTTCAAGGTGCTCACCACACATCTAGATAAGTTCCTTGGGGGGTCTAGTCTCCAAAATTGGGTCACTTGTGGGGGGGTTCCACAGTTTAGGTACATCAGGGGCTCTGCAAATGTAACATGACACCCGCAGACCATTCCATCAAAGTCAGCATTTCAAAATGTCACTACTTCCCTTCCGAGCCCCAACGTGTGCCCAAACAGTGGTTCCCCCCACATGTGGGGTACCAGCGTACTCAGGACAAACTGGACAACAAATTTTGGGGTCTAATTTATCCTGGTACCCTTGTGAAAATAAAAAATTGCGCACTAAAAAATAATTTTTTGAGGGAAAAAATTTTTTTTTTATTTTCACGGCTCTGCATCATAAACTTTTGTGAAGCACTTGAGGGTTCAAGGTGCTCACTACACATCTAGATAAGTTCCTTAGGGGGTCTAGTTTCCAAAATGGGGTCATTTGTGGGGGAGCTCCAATGTTTAGGCACACAGTGGCTCTCCAAACACAACATGGTGTCCGCTAACGATTGGAAGTAATTTGCATTTTAAAAAGTCAAATGGCGCTCCTTCCCTTCTGAGCCCTGCCGTGTGCCCAAACAGTGGTTCCCCCCCACATATGGGGTACCAGCGTACTCAGGACAAACTGGACAACAAGATTTGTGGTCCAATTTCTCCTGTTAGCCTTGTGAAAATTAAAAATAGTGTGCTAAAAATCATTTTTGAGGAAAAAAAATTATTTTTTATTTTCACTGCTCTGTGTTATAAACTTTTGTGAAGCACTTGGGGGTTCAAAGTGCTCCCTACACATCTAGATAAGTTCCTTAGGGGGTCTAGTTTCCAAAATGGGGTCACTTGTGGGAGAGCTCCAATGTTTAGGTGCACAGGGGCTCTCCAAATGCGACATGGTGTCCGATAACGATTGGAGCTAATTTTCCATTCAAAAAGTCAAATGGTGCTCCTTGCCTTCCGGGCCATGCCGTGCACCCAAACAGTGGTTTATGACCACATATGAGGTATCTGTGCACTCAGGAGAAATTGCTCAACAAATTTTAGGATCCATTTTATCCTGTTGCCCATGTGAAAATGAAAAAACTGAGGCTAAAAGAAAATTTTTGTGAAAAAAAAGTGTTTTGTTTTTTTTTACAGATCAATTTGTGAAGTACCTGGGGGTTCAAAGTGATCACTATGCATCTAGATAAGTTCCTTGGGGGGTCTAGTTTCCAAAATGGGGTCACTTGTGGAGGAGCTCCAATGTTTATGCACACAGGGGCTCTCCAAACACGACATGGCAACCGCTAAATATTCCAGCATATTTTCCATTCAAAAAGTCAAATGGCGCTCCTTCCCTTCTGAGCCGTGCCGTGCACCCAAACAGTGGTTTATGACTACATATGAGGTATCGTTGTACTCCGGAGAAATTGCCCAACAAATTTTAGCATCCATTTTATCCTGTTTGCCATGTGAAAATGAAAAAATTGATGCTAAAAGAAAATTTTTGTTGGAAAAATTAAAATGTCCATTTTTTCTTTCCACATTGCTTTAGTTCCTGTGAAACACCTGAAGGGTTAATAATCTTCTTGAATGTAGTTTTGAGTAGCTTGAGGGGTGCAGTTTTTAGAATGGTGTAACTTTTGGGTATTTTCTGCCATATAGACCCCTCAAAGTGACTTCAAATGTGAGGTGGTCCCTAAAAAAATGGTTTTGTAAATTTTATTGTAAAAATGAGAAATCGCTGGTCAGCTTTTAACCCTTATAACTTCCTAACAAAAAAATATTTTGTTTCCAAAATTGTGCTGATGTAAAGTAGACATATGGGAAATGTTATTTATTAACTATTTTGTGTCACATAACTCTCTGGTTTAACAGAATAAAAATTCAAAATTTGAAAATTGCAAAATTTTCTAAATTTTCACCAAATTTATGATTTTTTGACAAATAAACGCAAAAATTATCAACCTAAATTTACCACTAACATGAAGCCCAATATGTCACGAAAAAACAGTCTCAGAATCGCTAGGATCCATTGAAGCGTTCCTGAGTTATTACCTCATAAAGGGACACTGGTCAGAATTGCAAAAAATGGCCTGGTCATTAAGGTCAAAATAGGCTTGGTCATGAAGGGGTTAAAAAAGAGAAAACACAGTAGCGTGACAATAAATGGCTTCACCCAACCACTAACCATGAGTGGAGAAAACGTTTTGGTGTTATCATTCATATTCTCTGAAAAAAGTCCAAGAAAGGAAAAATTTCCTGCCGGGGTATGTAAACTTTTGAGCACAACTGTATAAAAAATATGTATCTATTAGGGTGACATATACAGGTGCTTCTCCCAAAATTAGAATATCATCAAAAAGGCAATTTCAGTTCTTCAATACAAAAAGTGAAACTCATTATATAGAATCATTACATCATTACAAACAGTGATCTATTTCAAGTGTTTATGTTAATGTCGATTATGGCTTACAGCCAATGAAAACTCAAAAGTCATTATCTCAGTAAATTAGAATACTTTACAACACCAGCTTGAAAATGATTTTAAAATCCGAAATGTATGTTCAGTAAATGCACTCAATACTTGGTTGAGGCACCTTATGCACCAATTACTGCATCAATGTGGCGTGGCATGGAGGTGATCAGCATGTGGCACTGCTGAGGTATTTTGGAAGCCCAGGTTGCTTTGGTACCTTCAGCTTGTCTGCATTGTTGTGTCTGGTGTCTCATCTTCTTCTTGAAAACACCACATAGATTTTCTATGTGGTTAAGGTCAGGTGAGTTTGCTGGCCAATCAAGCACAAAGATACTGTTGTTTTAAAAAAAAGGTATTGGTACTTTTGGCAGTGTGGACAGGTGCCAAGTCCTGCAGGAGAATTAAATTTCCATTTCCAAAAAGCTTGTTGGCAGAGGGAAGCATGAAGTGCTCTAATATTTCCTGATAGAAGGCTGCGCTGACTTTGGTCTTGATAAAACACAATGGACCTATACCAGCAGATAACATGTCTACCCAACCCTTCTCTGATTGTGGAAATTTCACATTAGACCTCAAGCAGCTTGGATTGTGTGTCTCTCCACTCTTCCTCCAGACTCTGGGACTTTCACTTCCAAATGAAGTGCAAAATTTACTTTAATTTGAAAACAACACCTTGGACCACTGAGCAACAGTCCAGTTGTTTTTCTCCTTGGCTTCTGGCATGGTGTGTTGGTCATGAGTGGCTTGACATAAGGAATTCGACACTAGTAGCCCATGCCCTGGATACGTCGGTGTGTGGTGGTTCTTGAAGCAATGACTCCAGCAGCAGTCCACTCCTTTTGAATCTCCCCCAAATTTTAGAATGGCCTTTTCTTAACAATTATTTCAAGGCTGTGGTTATCCCCGTTGCCTGTGCACCTTTTTCTTCCACACTTTTTCCATCCACTCAACTTTCCATTAACATGCTTGGATACAGCACTCTGTGAACAGTCAGCTTCTTTAGCAACGACCTTTTGTGGCTTACTCTCCTTGTGGAGTGTGTCAATGACTGCCTTCTGGACAATGCAGAAAAGAAGCAGCCAACAGCACACAAATTGAATGGGGTGCACGTTCCAAAGATCCCAGGACCCAAAGGGACCAACATATAGCCAAAAGGGAACAGCATCCACTCCAGGTGAAGAGGTAAATATCTTTTATTCCACCAAAGATAGATACGTTTCGACCATGAGGTCTTTATCAAGTACAACAAATGACGACATGAGCGGCCATATATGGTGTGGACGAACCAATCACCATATTGGAAACGCCCCTATATCAAAATACATACACATGTCAAACAAAACATCAAGTGTATAAAATAGGTAATGAAATATAAAAAACACAGTATGCAGTTATATGGATTCAAATAATCCCATAAATAAAAGAAGGAGGGGAAAGTTAACACAGAGACCAAAGCAATCACACAATCAACTCCCAGCATCATTGTTGCTATGACCACAACGATCCAATCGCTATGATCCTAACATGGCCCACCTGCACCAACCAATAAAGGCGCTCTAAACCATTAGCGCCAAAATTGTGACTAATCATTACAATCATTATAGGACACATAACAGAGATGCTGTCATAGATACCTGTGTATGACATAGCCAATAGCTGGCGGTGGCGCCGCAGGAGAAGCCCAGACACGGCGAAGTCTCGCGAGAAGTCAACGTCAGGAGAATCGCGCGATCTCACAGACGCAACGTCATCACCGAGAGCCCGCCCCACCAGGCCCACCCACAGCCGCGCATGCGTACAAGCGACCCCCATATCAAAGTGCCATGTCCATAGCACTAATATATCGATTCAGTTAAGGATGCCACCCAGAGGCAGAGGCGTCACATAACCGGTCACGTGTGTAGTCACATGGACCATCATGTAAACAATCCACCGCCACCGGAGCATACAAAAACCAAAACACAATTACAAAAATTATTTATAAAATTTAAAAACTTGCAAAAAGCACAAAATTCTAGGAGAGCCAATCACATATAAAAAGTTGTAACAAACCTAATTTACACATACAAGTACAACATAGTCACATAAGAGAATTCAGCAGCGGCGCCTAAGGGAATAGAGGGCACAGGGACCGGACATCAGGCCCTCATGAACCCACTTCAATACCTTCAGGACTGTTCAGTCCCTATGTCCTCCGATCACTCTCCAAACACCCACTGCAATACAGAAAAATACAAAAAAAATTAAAAACAAGAAAGAAATTCAAAAATCCAACATAGAAAACTTGATAAAAAGAAGATGTCAACACTCTGAGGCTGGTTTCACACTTGCGTTTTTTTTCGCGGTATTTTAGCGCTAAATAGCGCATGCGTTTTTTTTTCCTATACTTTGCATGGGATGCGCTTATGTGCGCATACACATGCGTTTGTACGCGTTTTACCGCGCATGCGTTTTTTTGCGGTATGCGCTCGGGCGCACAAAATGCAACCTGTTGCATTTTTTGGTGCGTCCGACTTGCCTCAAAAAAACGCATGCGCGCACAATGCGTTTTTTTACAGCAAGACACCCATTATAGTCTATGGGTGCGCATATGTGCGCATTGGCATGCTTATGTATGCGTTTTTTTGCACATGCGTTTTTTTTTGTTAACCATGGAATTTAGGGGTTTGGGTTAGAGTTAGGGTTAGTTAAGGGGGTTTAGGGTTAGGGTTAGGGTTAGGTTTAGGGTCAGGGTTAGGGTTAGTTATGGTTTAGGGTTAAGTATGGTTTGGTTAAGGGTTAGGGTCAGGGTTAGGGTTAGGTTTAGGGTCAGGGTTAGGGTTAGTTAGGGTTTAGGGTTTGGGTTAAGTATGGTTTGGTTAAGGGTTAGGGTCAGGGTTAGGGTCAGGGTTAGTTAGGGTTTAGGGTTTGGGTTAAGTATGGTTTGGTTAAGGGTTAGGGTTAGGGTCAGGGTTAGGGTCATGGTTAGGGTTAGTAAAGTCATGGTTTGGGTTAGTGTGAGGGGCCACCTAATGTTGGAAAAAAACGCAAACGCGGTAAAAACGCACTAAAAACGCATACAAACGCATAAAAACGCTGCGTTTTTTTCATGCATGCTCATAAAAATGCTTGAAAAAAACGCAGCAGTTGTATGCTTTTGTATGCGTTTTTTCAATGCGTTTTTTTGCGGGAAAACGCGCTGCAAAAAAAAGCAAGTGTGAAACCAGCCTAAGAGAGTAGGTGAATATTATCGGGTACATATATGTAAATTGTAATCCACATTCAGACCCCTAGGTTGTAGAGTGTCTAAAGTGGATATCCATCTTAATTCTTTTTTCTTCAAAAGTTTAACCCTATCACCACCACATCTCAACAATGGAACCCCATCAATCACTCTAAATCTTAATTGGTTGACTGAATGTTTGCAATCAACAAAATGCTTCGGTACCGGTAAATCAATGAGTTTAGTCCTAATAGTGCTCTTATGTTTACTGATCCTCGCCCTGATCTCCATGGATGTCTCACTAACATACATGAGCCCACAAGGACAAGTAATCAAATAGATTACAAAATTAGAGGAACATGTAGATCTCTCTTTGATATAAAACTTTTTACTCGATTGTGGATGACTAAAACTATCACATTTAATCATGTTCCCACAACTCGCACATCCTAAACATGGGAAATTACCAAACTTTGGTGGACATAATGTCAACTGTAATGACTCTTTTTTAGCAGATCCTATATCCGTCTTTACTAACTTGTCTTTCAAATTCTGGCCTCGTCTATAAGGTAAAATCGGTTTACTATTGAATTCACTAACATGTGGTAAACCTTTCTGCAAGAGACTCTAGTGTCTATTCAAAATCCCCCCTATTCTACCACTCATTGGGCAAAAGGTGGATACAAATGGGATCCATTTATGAGTCGCCACATTACATTTATGTCCAATTTCATCAGGGGCCAAGATCAATGCTTTTTCTTTGTAGCGTTTAACCTCTTTGATCAGATAGCCCCTTCTAACAAATTTATCACACATTTCCTCAAGTCTAGAATCAACCAAGTTCTCACCTTTCACAATTCTCCTAACTCATAGCATCTGACTCCACGGTAATGACTCAACCATTCTCCTTGGGTGATTTGCAATGGTACAAGAGAAGACTGTTCTTATCCGTTTCTTTAACATAAAGATCCGTACATAAAACATCGTCTTGTTTGTACACCATAGTGTCAAGGAATTGAACTCGATCAATGGAGTATGTCAAAGTAAATTTCAATTCAGGAATAACACCATTGAGTTCCTCCTGAAATTTCAACAGATCATCACAGGTGGAACAATACACATGCTGGCCACGTTAGACCCCATGGTGGTACCCCTTTCTTTTTGGGGTTGACTTTTACCTGCAGGTAAGGGGTACTGCCATGGGGTCTAATGTGGCCCCCACTTATGCTAACATCTATATGGCAGTATTTGAGGACCAGCATGTGTATTGTTCCACCTACTGGTGCCATGTCCGGTCCTGGTAGCGCTACATCGATGACATTTTCTGCATATGGGAGGGTAGCTGTGATGATCTGTTGAAATTTCAGGAGGAACTCAATGGTGTTATTCCTGAATTGAAATTTACTTTGACATACTCCATTGATCGAGTTCAATTCCTTGACACTATGGTGTACAAACAAGACGATGTTTTATGTACGGATCTTTATGTTAAAGAAACGGATAGGAACAGTCTTCTCAAGTACAATAGCAATCACCCAAGGAGAATGGTTGAGTCATTACCGTGGAGTCAGATGCTACAAGTTAGGAGAATTGTGAAAGATGAGAACTTGGTTGATTCTAGACTTGAGGAAATGTGTGATAAATTTGTTAGAAGGGGCTATCCGATCAAAGAAGTTAAACGCTACAAAGAAAAAGCATTGATCTTGGCCCCTGATGAAATTGGACATAAACGTAATGTGGGGACTAGTGTTGAGCATTCCGATACCGCAAGTATCGGGTATCGGCCGATACTTGCTGTATCGGAATTCCGATACCGACATCCGATATTTTTTCAATATCGGATGTCGGTATCGGAATCGGAAGTTCAAAGTTGATTGACAGCCTGACATCATCATGATGCGCAGTGTGTGCGCATCATGATGCGCCGTCATTTCGGGCCTTCCGGGGGTATCTGCCGGCCTGCCGGGGGGCTGTGCAGGCTCCGGTGGTCTGTGCCGGCCTGCCGGGGGGCTGTGCCGGCCTGCCGGTGGTCTGTGCAGGCTCCGGGGGGCTGTGCCGGCCTGCCGGTGGTCTGTGCAGGCTCCGGGGGGCTGTGCCGGCCTGCCGGGGGGCTGTGCCGGCCTGCCGGTGGTCTGTGCAGGCTTCGGGGGTCTGTGCAGGCATCGTCCAATGGGACTACTAGTCCCATCGGGCGATGCCTGCTACCATGACAGTGATTGACACATTCTCCAATGATGGGACAGTAGTAGTCCCATCATCCGGCTAATGTGTTGAATGTAAAAAAAAATAAAAAAAAAAAAATTACATGCTACATACATACAACATGCATACTACATATATACTACATGTAACATACATACTACATATATACTACATGCATGCTACATACATGCTACATTCATACTACATATATACTACATGCATGCAACATACATGCTACATATATACTACATGCATGCAGCATGCATACTACATATATATTACATGCATGCAACATACATACTACATATATACTACATGCATACTACATATATACTACATGCATACTACATGCATGCTACATACATACTACATGCATGCTACATACATACTACATGCTACATACATACTACATATATACTACATGCATGCTACATACATACTACATACATGCTACATACATACTACATGCATGCTACATACATACTACATGCTACATACATACTACATGCTACATACATACATACATACTACATATATACTACATGCACGCTACATACATACTACATACATACTACATATATACTACATGCATGCTACATACATACTACATGCACGCTACATACATACTACATACATACTACATATATACTACATGCATGCTACATACATACTACATATATGCTACATACATACATGTATGCTACATACATACTACATGCATGCTACATACATACTACATGCTACATACATACTACATACATACTACATGCATGCTACATACATACTACATATATACTACATACATACTACATATATACTACATACATACTACATGCATGCTACATACATACTACATGCATGCTACATACATACTACATGCTACATACATACTACATACATACTACATATATACTACATGCATGCTACATACATACTACATGCTACATACATACTACATATATACTACATGCATGCTACATACATACTACATGCTACATACATACTACATATATACTACATGCATGCTACATACATACTACATGCTACATACATACTACATGCTACATACATACTACATATATACTACATGCATGCTACATACATACTACATGCTACATACATACTACATATACACTCACTGGCCACTTTATTAGGTACACCATGCTAGTAAGGGGTTGGACCCCCTTTTGCCTTCAGAACTGCCTCAATTCTTCGTGGCAGAGATTCAACAAGGTGCTGGAAGCATTCCTCAGAGATTTTGGACCATATTGACATGATGGCATCACACAGTTGGCGCAGATTTGTCGGCTGCACATCCCTGATGCGAATCTCCCGTTCCACCACATCCCAAAGATGCTCTATTGGATTGAGATCTGGTGACTGAGGAGGCCATTTGAGTACAGTAAACTCATTGTCATGTTCAAGAAACCAATCTGAGATGATTCGAGCTTTATGACATGGCGCATTATCCTGCTGAAAGTAGCCATCAGATGTTGGGTACATTGTGGTCATAAAGGGATGGACATGGTCAGCAACAATACTCAGGTAGGCTGTGGCGTTGCAACGATGCTCAATTGGTACCAAGGGGCCCAAAGAGTGCCCAGAAAAAATTCCCCACACCATGACACCACCACCACCAGCCTGAACCGTTGATACAAGGCAGGATGGATCCATGCTTTCATGTTGTTTACGCCAAATTCTGACCCTACCATCCGAATGTCGCAGCAGAAATCGAGACTCATCAGACCAGGCAACGTTTTTCCAATCTTCTACTGTCCAATTTCGATGAGCTTGTGCAAATTGTAGCCTCAGTTTCCTGTTCTTAGCTGAGAGGAGTGGTACCCAGTGTGGTCTTCTGCTGCTGTAGCCCATCTGCCTCAAAGTTCGACGCACTGTGCGTTCAGAGATGCTCTTCTGCCTACCTTGGTTGTAACGGGTGGCAATTTGAGTCACTGTTGCCTTTCTATCAGCTCGAACCAGTCTGCCCATTCTCCTCTGACCTCTGGCATCAACATGGCATTTCCGGCCACAGAACTGCTGCTCACTGGATTTTTTTTCTTTTTCGGACCATTCTCTGTAAACCCTAGAGATGGTTGTGCGTGAAAATCCCAGTAGATCAGCAGTTTCTGAAATTCTCAGACCAGCCCTTCTGGCACCAACAATCATGCCACGTTCAAAGGCACTCAAATCACCTTTCTTCCCCATACTGATGCTCGGTTTGAACTGCAGGAGATTGTCTTGACCATGTCTACATGCCTAAATGCACTGAGTTGCCGCCATGTGATTGGCTGATTAGAAATTAAGTCTTAACACACAGTTGGACAGGTGTACCTAATAAAGTGGCCAGTGAGTGTATACTACATGCATGCTACATACAATACATTCATACAATACATACATAGACATACAGTACATATAACATAGAGTAACATACTTACCAATACTTGTCACATTGTTCCCCGAAGCCATTGTCGTGTACGGAATAAATATTAACATAACAAATGTTAATATTTATTCCGTACATGACAATGGCTTCGGGGAACAATGTGACAAGTTTTGGTAAGTATGTTACTCTATGTTATATGTACTGTATGTCTATGTATGTATTGTATGAATGTATTGTATGTAGCATGCATGTAGTATATATGTAGTATGTATGTAGCATGTAGTATGTATGTAGCATGCATGTAGTATATATGTAGTATGTATGTAGCATGTAGTATGTATGTAGCATGCATGTAGTATATATGTAGTATGTATGTAGCATGTATGTAGCATGCATGTAGTATATATGTAGTATGTATGTAGCATGCATGTAGTATATATGTAGTATGTATGTAGCATGTAGTATGTATGTAGCATGCATGTAGTATATATGTAGTATGTATGTAGTATGTATGTAGCATGTAGTAAGTATGTAGCATGCATGTAGTATGTATGTAGCATGCATGTAGTATGTATGTAGTATATATGTAGTATGTATGTAGCATGTAGTATGTATGTAGCATGCATGTAGTATATATGTAGTATGTATGTAGCATGTAGTATGTATGTAGCATGCATGTAGTATATATGTATGTATGTAGCATGTAGTATGGATGTAGCATGCATGTAGTATGTATGTAGCATGCATGTAGTATGTATGTAGTATATATGTAGTATGTATGTAGCATGCATGTAGTATATATGTAGTATGTATGTAGCATGTAGTATGTATGTAGCATGCATGTAGTATATATGTAGTATGTATGTAGCATGTAGTATGTATGTAGCATGCATGTAGTATATATGTAGTATGTATGTAGTATGTATGTAGCATGTAGTATGTATGTAGCATGCATGCATGTAGCATGCATGTAGTATGTATGTAGCATGCATGTAGTATGTATGTAGTATATATGTAGTATGTATGTAGCATGTAGTATGTATGTAGCATGCATGTAGTATATATGTAGTATGTATGTAGCATGTAGTATGTATGTAGCATGCATGTAGTATATATGTATGTATGTAGCATGTAGTATGGATGTAGCATGCATGTAGTATGTATGTAGCATGCATGTAGTATGTATGTAGTATATATGTAGTATGTATGTAGCATGCATGTAGTATATATGTAGTATGTATGTAGCATGTAGTATGTATGTAGCATGCATGTAGTATATATGTAGTATGTATGTAGCATGTAGTATGTATGTAGCATGCATGTAGTATATATGTAGTATGTATGTAGCATGTAGTATGTATGTAGCATGCATGTAGTATATATGTATGTATGTAGCATGTAGTATGGATGTAGCATGCATGTAGTATGTATGTAGCATGCATGTAGTATGTATGTAGTATATATGTAGTATGTATGTAGCATGCATGTAGTATATATGTAGTATGTATGTAGCATGTAGTATGTATGTAGCATGCATGTAGTATATATGTAGTATGTATGTAGCATGTAGTATGTATGTAGCATGCATGTAGTATATATGTAGTATGTATGTAGTATGTATGTAGCATGTAGTATGTATGTAGCATGCATGCATGTAGCATGCATGTAGTATGTATGTAGCATGCATGTAGTATGTATGTAGTATATATGTAGTATGTATGTAGCATGTAGTATGTATGTAGCATGCATGTAGTATATATGTAGTATGTATGTAGCATGTAGTATGTATGTAGCATGCATGTAGTATATATGTATGTATGTAGCATGTAGTATGGATGTAGCATGCATGTAGTATGTATGTAGCATGCATGTAGTATGTATGTAGTATATATGTAGTATGTATGTAGCATGCATGTAGTATATATGTAGTATGTATGTAGCATGTAGTATGTATGTAGCATGCATGTAGTATATATGTAGTATGTATGTAGCATGTAGTATGTATGTAGCATGCATGTAGTATATATGTAGTATGTATGTAGTATGTATGTAGCATGTAGTATGTATGTAGCATGCATGCATGTAGCATGCATGTAGTATGTATGTAGCATGCATGTAGTATGTAGCATGTATGTAGTATGCATGTAGTATATATGTAGTATGTATGTTACATGTAGTATGCATGTTGCATGCATGTAGTATATATGTAGTATGTATGTTGCATGCATGTAGTATATATGTAGTATGAATGTAGCATGTATGTATGTAGCATGTATGTAGCATGCATGTTGCATGTAGTATATATGTAGTATGTATGTTAGATGTAGTATATATGTAGTATGCATGTTGTATGTATGTAGCATGTAATTTTTTTTTTTTTACATTCAACACATTAGCCGGATGATGGGACTACTACTGTCCCATCATTGGCTAATGTGTCAATCACTGTCATGGTAGCAGGCATCGCCCGATGGGACTTGTAGTCCCATCGGACGATGCCTGCACAGACCCCCGAAGCCTGCACAGACCACCGGCAGGCCGGCACAGCCCCCCGGCAGGCCGGCACAGCCCCCCGGAGCCTGCACAGACCACCGGCAGGCCGGCACAGCCCCCCCGGAGCCTGCACAGCCCCCCCGGCAGGCCGGCACAGACCACCGGAGCCTGCACAGCCCCCCCGGCAGACCGTCAGAGCCCCCCGGCAGGCCGGCACAGACCACCGGAGCCTGCACAGACCCCCTTGCAGGCCGGCACAGCCCCCCGAAAGGCCCGTACAGACCCCAGAGAGGCTGTACAAGGCAAAAATAGGGTTTTTCTTATTCCGATACCGGAAGTCCCATAGACTTGAATGGGACTTCCTGTATCGGAATCGGCAATACCGATACTGTTTTTTTTTTTAAGATCGGCCGATCCATTCCGATCCGATACTTTGAAGTATCGGACGGTATTGCTCAACTCTAGTGGGGACTCATAAACGGATCCCATTTGTATCCACCTTTTGCCCAATGAGTGGTAGAATAGGGGGGATTTTGAATAGACACTGGAGTCTCTTGCAGAAAGGTTTACCACGTTAGTGAATTCAATAGTAAACCGATTTTATCTTATAGACGAGGCCGGAATTTGAAAGACAAGTTAGTAAAGACGGATATAGGATCTGATAAAAAAGAGTCATTACAGTTGACATTATGTCCACCAAAGTTTGGTAATTTCCCATGTTTAGGATGTGCGAATTGTGGGAACATGATTAAAGGTGATAGTTTTAGTCATCCACGATCGGGTAAAAAGTTTTATATCAAAGAGAGATATACATGTTCCTCTAATTTTGTAATCTATTTGATTACTTGTCCTTGTGGGCTCATGTATGTTAGTGAGACATCCATGGAGATCAGGACAAGGATCAGTAAACATAACAGCACTATTAGGACTAAACTCATTGATTTACCGATACCAAAGCATTTTGTTGATTGCAAACATTCAGTCAACCAATTAAGATTCAGAGTGATTGATGGGGTTCCATGGTTGAGATGTGGTGGTGATAGGGTTAAACTTTTGAAGAAAAAAAGAATTAAGATGGATATCCACTTTAGACACTCTACAACCTAGGGGTCTGAATGTGGATTACAATTTACATATATGTACCCGATAATATTCACCTACTCTCTTAGAGTGTTGACATCTTCTTTTTATCAAGTTTTCTATGTTGGAATTTTTGAATTTCTTTCTTGTTTTTAATTTTTTTTGTATTTTTCTGCATTGCAGTGGGCGTTTGGGGAGTGATCGGAGGACATAGGGACTGAACAATCCTGAAGGTATTGAAGTGGGTTCATGAGGGCCTGATGTCCGGTCCGTGCCCTCTATTCCCTTAGGCGCCACTGCTGAATTCTCTTATGTGACTATGTTGTACTTGTATGTGTAAATAAAGTTTGTTACAATTTTTTTTATATGTGATTGGCTCTCCTAGATACTTTAGGCAATTTTGTGATTTTTGCAACTTTTTAAATTTTATAAATAATTTTTGTAATTGTTTTGGTTTTTGTATGCTCCGGTGGCGTGGATTGTTTACATGATGGTCCATGTGACTACACACGTGACCGGTTATGTGACGCCTCTGCCTCTGGGTGGCACCCTTAACTGAATCGATATATTAGTGCTATGGACATGGCACTTTGATATGGGGGTCGCTTGTGCGCATGCGCGGCTGTGGGTGGGCCTGGTGGGGCGGGCTCTCGGTGATGACGTCGCGTCTGTGAGATCACGCTCGTGCGATACTCCTGACGTTGACTTCTCGCGAGACTTCGCCGTGTCTGGGCTTCTCCTGCAGCGTCACGGCGCCACCGCCAGCTATTGGCTGTCATGCACAGGTATCTATGACCGCGCCTCTGTTTTGTGTCCTATAATGATTGTAATGATTGGTCACAATTTTGGCGCTAATGGTTTAGAGCGCCTTTATTGGTTGATGCAGGTGGGCCATGTTAGAATCACAGAGATTGGATCGTTGTGGTCATAGCAACAATGATGCTAGGAGTTGATTGGGTGATCGTTTTGGTCTCTGTGTTTACCTTCGCCTTCTTTCTTTTATTTATGGGATTATTTGGATCCATATAACTGCATACTGTTTTTTAAATTTCATTACCTATTTTATACACTTGATGTTTTGTTTGAAATGTTGTGTATGTATTTTGATATAGGGGCGTTTCCAATATGGTGATTGGTTCGTCCACACCATATATGGCCGCTCATGTCAATTGTTGTACTTGAAAAAGACCTCATGGTCGAAACATTGTATCTATTTTTGGTGGAATAAAAGATATTTACCTCTTCACCTGGAGTGGATGCTGTTCCCCTTTCGTTTTTTGCCTTCTGGACAAGTCAGAAGTCTTCCCCATGATTGTAGAGCCTACTGAAACAGACTAAGGGACCTTTTTAAATGCTTAGAAAGCGTTTGCAGGTGTTTTTGGCTAATTATGCTAATTTACTGAGATAATGACTTTTGGGTTTTCATTGGCTGAAAGCCATAATAATCAACATACTGTAATAAAAACTTGAAATATGTCACTCTGTTTGTAATGACTCTATATAATATAGGAGTTTCCCTTTTTGTATTGAAGTACTGAAATAAATTAACTTTTTGATGATATTGTAATTTTGGGCGAAGCACCTGTATGGGAGATATATATATATATATATATATTCCTCAAGATGAAAGCAGCACACCAAAAGAAATCCAGTCAAAGTGCTATTTATTAGCCCATCTGGCTAGCTGCCCCTACAGCAATGTTTCGGTCCTGGGAATTGTGGACCTTTCTCAAGCAGTGTAACAATGCAAAGTGAGCGCTATTTAAAGCTCACCAATCATACAGGTATTTACAAAGAATTAGATAATGTACATTGTGCAATACATTGTTATTCATGTTTTGTAAAACTATCAAAAAGTGCACTTATAGTGCAATGTGCAAAAGTGCTTCAATTAATGAAGATATTAATCTCCGCTTAAAAACCATTAATATCTAGTACTTTCCTATAATTGTGACTGGATTTCTTTTGGTGTGCTGCTTTCATCTTGAGGACTATTTGAGGTTTGGTATATGCCTGGAAGGCTTGCACCCGCATTGTCTGTTCATTTTTTGTGCTGCTTTTTCTCTTTTTTCACACACACACACACATATATATATATATTGTAGGGATTCGCTCTGGTAGGTAATGGCAGGGTTGCAGTAACGAGGCAACACACAGGCTTAAAGTCCAATTTCAGAGGTTTAATGTCACGTTGCAAACAGCAGGTTTAACAGAAAGTAAGGAGAGACATAAATATACTCCAGCTTGGAGAACCACTGGTCCGACTCACCCCTTGCACGGGACGGGCTTAACTAAGCGGCTGCCAGGTGCCATTCCCAGGGTTGTTGAGAGTCTGGCTGCTATAGTCCTGCAGCAAGTTCAGGCTAAGTCCAGCCAAGTTCCTGTAACTTCCAGACACACTCACCATGTGCCAAACACCAACCTCCATTACACAGGTAAGGTAGACATCACATGAGCTGATCAAGTGACCCTGACATCATCGCCGGTCCTGTCCTTAGGGAAAAACCTGGCCAAACATTAACCTGCTGGGAGAAATGTATCTCCCATCCAGTAAAACACCCTTTACTGTACCACATACCTCCCTCCTATGTTTAAGCCTAAGGGGGTGGACACATGACATACAGTGAACTCTGGACAGGGCATCTGCATTCCCCTGTAGTCTGCCTGCCCGATGTTCTACTGAAAATTTAAAATTTTGCAGGTACAGGAACCACATGGTGACTCAGGCATTCCTCTCCTTAGCTTGACTCACCCACGTAAGAGGGGAATGATCTGTCACCAACCAAAATGTTCTCCCCAGCAAATAGTAGCGCAGAGTCCAGTGCCCACTTGATGGCCAGGCTCTCTCCACAATACTGTACCTGGTTTCAGCTGGGGTAAGCTTACGGCTTAGGAAACTAACGGGATAATAATAATAATAAATTTTATTTCTATAGTGCCGACATATTCCGCAGCACTTTACATTTCAGAGGGGTCTTGTACAGACAATACAAGCATAACAATAATCACATAGATCATAACAGATACCAAGAGGTATGAGGGCCCTGCTCGCAAGCTTACAATCTATGAGGAAAAAAAAGGAGACACGAAAGGTGGGTGGTAACAGTTGCCCTGATTGTATGGACCAGCCATAATGTTAAGTGTGTAACAGTACAGACGCAGAGGGCTAATGGATGCATAAAGCATGTGGGAACATGATGCGGGGAACCTGGTTAAGGTAAAAACTTTTGGCTGTGCCACACAGGGATAGATTAGTTTAATGTGTTGAGGCGGTAGGCCAGTCTGAATAAATGAGTTTTCAGGGCACGCTTAAAATTGTGGGGATTGGGGACTAAACGTATTGACCTGGGAAGTGCATTCCAAAGAATTGGCGCAGCACGTGTATAGTCTTGGAGACAGGAGTGGGAGGTTCTGATTATTGTGGATGCTAACCTGAGGTCATCAGCAGAACAGAGTAGCAAATAGTAACTTGGCACTCAACTTGGATGATCCTTTTTGAAAGAAAATTGTATTATGTGCAGTCTCAGAAACGTTTCGGCCCACAGCAGGCCTTCGTCGGTCTGCTGTATCAGATATGAGACAGAGATATAAAACAATCATAACAAGTCCTCATATACAATGCATAGATGACAAGTACGTAATATCCAGTCACAAAAAAAGAAAAAACTCACAAAATCATCGAGATTACACATAAAGAATACATCATATAACATAATGACCAAATAGCACAAAGAACCAGGTGGAGAGAAAAAAAGGTGATTATTAAAAAGATGGCCTTTTGAGCAGTCAAAAGTAAGAAAAGGTCGAATTCTAGAAAAGTTTTTGAGGTGCAGATAACAAGAGCGAGCCAGTGATCGTATGTGGGGGACAAAGGAAAGCTCAGAGTCAAGTATGACCCCAAGACAACGGGCATGTTGCTGGGGAGTAATAGTGGAACCACACACGGAAATGGCAATGTCGGGTATAGGTACATTAGTAGCGGGAGGAAACACAAGGAGTTCAGTCTTTGACAGGTTCAGTTTCAGATAGTGAGGACATGATGTTAGACACAGCGTTTAGACAATCGCTGGTGTTTTCTAGAAAGGCAGGCGTGATGTCAGAAGTGTATAATTGGGTGTCATCAGCATAGAGATGGTACTGGAAACCAAATCTACTGATTGTTTGACCAATAGGGGCAGTGTACAAAGAGAAGAGGAGGGGGCCTAGGACTGATCCTTGAGGAACCCCAACAGTAAGGGGAAGATGAGAGGAGGAGCCAGCAAAAGATACAGTAAAAGAGCGGTCAGAGAGATAGAAGAACCAGGAGAGAACGGTGTCCTTGAGGCCAATGGAATGGAGCATAGTGAGAAGGAGCTGATGATCCACAGTGTCGAATGCTGCAGAGAGATCCAAGAGAATTAGCATGGAGTAATGACCATTTGATTTAGCTGTTAGTAGATCATTAGAGACTTTAGTGAGGGAAGTTTCAGTAGAGTGTAAAGAGCGGAAACCGGATTGGAGAGGGTCGAGAGTTATCAAAGAGATAGCAGATAAGACGGGATTGGACCAGGCGTTCCAGGAGTTTAGAGATGAAGGGAAGATTAGAGACAGGTCTATAGTTAGCGGCACAGTTTTGGACGAGGGATGGTTTTTTAAGTAGTGGATGCATGATGGCATGCTTAAATGAGGGAAAGATACCAGAAGAGAGGGAGAGGTTAAATATTTTAGTTAGGTGAGGGGTGACAGCAGGGGAAAGGGACTGGAGGAGATGTGATGGAAATGGGTCACTGGTGCAAGTGGTTGGGCGAGAAGATGCAAGGAGCCTGCTTACTTCTTCTTCTGTGACTGGTTCAAAATCAGAGAGTGAGCTAGATGCAGTGGGGGAGGGAGGACAGTGCTCTTCCCCGAGCCCTATCTCAGAGGCATCCGTTTGCACAACATACTCTTTTTTGAAATTTGGAGTGATCAGGACTGGTGTACCACACAGTACCCCTTTTAACTTTGTAAAGGCCTCTTCTAACTGATCATTCCAGTGGACCATCACAGATTTCCTTCCTTTTAATTAAGCAGTCTGTTAAAGGCGCGGACAGGGTTGCAAAGTTGGGAATGAACCGCCTGTACTATCCCACCAAACATAAAAAGGCTTTTACCTGTTTTGTTGTGAGGGGACAGGGCCAGTTCTGAATTGCCTCCACTTTGTTTACTTACTTGAGGCTCGAGAACTCCTCTCCCAATGATGTGACCCAAGTACCAAGCTTCCTCCAACCCTATGGAACACTTATTTGGGTTGGCAGTTAGCCCTGCTTGTCGCAGAGTCTATCACTGCCTGTACTTTTGCTAAGTGACTTTCCTAGTCGGTTCTGTACACAATAATATCGTCTAGATAGGCTGAGGCATAGCGCGATGGGGACCGGAGAATAATATCCATTAATCGCTTGGATATTGCTGGTGCGCCATGCAATTCAAAGGGTAACACCTTATACTGGAACAGCCCCTTGGGTGTTACAAAAGCCGTTTTTTCCTCCGCCGCCTCTGTTTCGGGGTAACTGCCAATAACCTTTTGTGAGGTCCAGAGTTGTAAAATACCGTGCCTTCCCGAATTGCTCTATCAACTCGGCAACCCGGGGCATAGGGTAGGTGTCAAACTTTGAAATGTCATTAAGTTTTCTAAAATCATTACAGAATCTTAGAGACCCATCAGGCTTGGGTATTAGGACTATTGGGCTGGCCCACTCATTTTGGGACTCTTCCATGACCCCTAACTGTAGCATAGTTTTAACCTCTTCCGAGATGGCTTGTCGACAGGCCTCAGGCACCCGATATGGCTTTAGTCGGACTTTGGCCTGTGACAATGTCATTGGATTAGGGAGGTGCATCCAGGGAGCTCCGAAAAAACATCTGTATTTCGGCTAATGAACTCTCGGACCTCCTGAACCTGTCTAGGAGACAAAGTGTCTGCAATTTTGACTGCGGATTGGGCGTCTCCTGCCTCGCCGCGAGGTAATGGAGCCCTTTCCATCTGAAAAGCAGGCTGCGGACTATCCCCACCAAGATTTTCTCTCTTTCCATGGTTTAAGCAAATTAACATGGTAAACCTGTTCTGGCTTTCTTCGTCCTGGCTGGTGTACCTTGTAGTCTACTGGCCCACCTTTTCCATGATCCCGTTGGGTCCCTGCCACCTTGTAAGACATTTGCTATCTATGGTAGGCACAAGTACTAACACCCGATCCCCAGGGCTAAAGGTTCTTACCTGAGCCCCCCCCCCGGTTATAGAACCGACTCTGTGACTGATGTACTGCCTCCATATGTTCCCGGACTAAGGGTAGGACTGTCTCAATTCTTTCTTGCATTTTTGCAACATGTTCTATCACACTTTTGTGGGGGGTAGGATGGTTCTCCCAGGCCTCTTTGGCTATATCGAGTAAGCATCGTGGATGTCTGCCGTACAATAGTTCAAAGGGCGAGAACCCCGTAGATGCCTGAGGCACTTCCCGCACTGCAAACAAATATGGCAATAAGAGATTCCAGTCCTTCCCATCTTTGGAAATGGCCTTTTTTTAACATGTTCTTCAGCATCTTATTGAATCTACCAGACCATCTGTTTGGGGATGATAGACCAATGTGTGCAACTGTTTAACATTTAGCAAACGGCAGAGTTCCTTCATATTTTTTTACATAAAGGGGGTTCCCTGGTCTCTTAAAATTTCTTGAGGAATTCCCACCCGCGAAAACATACTCATGAGTTCCTTTGCTATAAGCTTAGCTGATGTGTGGCACAGGAGGAATGGCCTCAGGATATCGGGTAGCATAATCTAGAACTACCAAGATGTGTTGGTGTCCCCTTGCCGACTTATTGAGAGGCCCGACCAGATCCACTGCCACTCTCTCGAAGGGTACCTCTATGATTGGTAAAGGCACCAAAGGACTCCGAAAGGGAGGCTGGGGACTGGTTACCTGGCACGCTGGACAGGAATTACAGTACCGCTTAACTTCTTCATGGACCCCTAGCCAGTAGAACTGCTGCAGAATTCATAGTAACATAGTTATTAAGGTTGAAGGGAGGCTTTAAGTCCATCTAGTTCAACCCATATCCTATCCTAACCTGCCCTAACATGTTGATC
This sequence comes from Dendrobates tinctorius, assembly GCF_039654945.1. Taxonomy (NCBI): domain Eukaryota; kingdom Metazoa; phylum Chordata; class Amphibia; order Anura; family Dendrobatidae; genus Dendrobates; species Dendrobates tinctorius. Next base: position 11,202,544 of record NW_027361692.1, read on the forward strand.
CAGAGGAAGGCAAAAAAAAACCCATGTGGCAAACAGTAAGCTTCACATTGGGGGAAAAAATTCCTTCCCGACTCCACATACGGCAATCAGACTAACTCCCTGGATCAACGCAATATTAAGGAAACTAGTGTATATACCCTATAATATTATACTTTTCAAGAAAAGCATCCAATCCCTTCTTAAATTTTAGTAGGGAATCACTCATTACAACATCATATGGCAGAGAGTTCCATAGTCTCACTGCTCTTACAGTAAAGAATCCGCATCTGTGAGTATGCGTAAACCTTCTTTCCTCCAGACGTAGAGCATGCCCCCTTGTCTCCGTCACAGGTCTAAGAGTAAAAAGATCATTAGAAAGGTCTTTGTACTGTCCCCGCATATATTTATACATTGTAATAAGATCACCCCTAAGCCTTCGATTCTCCAAACTAAATAACCCCAAGTGTAATAACCTGTCTTGGTATTGCAGACACCCTAGTTCCCTAATAACCTTGGTCGCTCTTCTCTGCACCCGCTCCAGTTCAGCTATGTCTTTCTTATACACCGGAGACCAGAACTGTACACTGTATTCTAAGTGTGGTCGCACTAGTGACTTATATAGAGGTAAAATTATGTTCTCCTCATGAGCATCTATGCCTCTTTTAATGCATCCCATTATTTTATTTGCCTTTGCAGCAGCTGCCTGACACTGGCCACTAAATGTGAGTTTGTCATCCGCCCATACACCCAGGTCTTTTTCATTGAGTTTTGCCCAGTGTTTTACAATTAAGAACATAATTATACATCTTGTTCGTTCTACCCAAGTGCATGACCTTACATTTATCCCCATTAAAGCTCAATTTCCATTTATCAGCCCAAGCTTCTAGTTTACATAAATCCTCCTGTAATATAAAATTGTCCTCCTCTGTATTGATTACCCTGCAGAGTTTAGTGTCATCTGCAAATATTGAAATTCTACTCTCCATGCCCCCTACAAGGTCATTAATAAATATGCTAAAAAGTGGGCCCAAAACTGACCCCTGTGGTACCCCACTGCTAACCGTGACCCAGTCCGAGTGGGCTCCATTAATAACCACCCTTTGTTTCCTATCCCTGAGCCAGCTCTTAACACACCTACACATATTTTCCCCTATCTCCATTGTTCTCATTTTATGTATCAACCTTTTGTGGACACCGTATCAAAAGCTTTTGAAAAGTCCATGTACACCACATCCACTGCATTCCCTTGGTCCAGTCCGGAACTTACCTCTTCATAAAAGCTTATCAGATTAGTCTGACAGGGGCATCCTGATGAAGTGAGCTGTGACAGCTCTGGAAACGCGTACCAATAAAGTTCCTTGAATTATACCTACAGCAGCACAGTGTATCATTGCACCTTAAAGCCATCTTCACTTACACGTCTTTGGACCCTGTGCAGACTGCAGCAGCTGTTTCATGCGTTTGTAGGTGTTGTGACCGAAGTTTCACAACCCCATCAGGCGAGTCTCTCCTTGCCTCACCATTACAATTGTGTTTTAAAGGTTTCACACAGTGGATGTGCCCTGTTTTGTTTGTTTTAAGAGAGGAATATGTAATAAAAGAGGGCACTGTGAATAACGAAAAAAAGAATACACTATGTAAGGGACAGCACTCTACATAACAGCAGATAAAGCTACATAATAAAGGACAGCACCATATATAACTAGAGAGGATGGCATGTAATAAGAGATGTTGTTATACATGACAAAAGGGGAAACTAAAGAAGGACTGCACTATGCATAATAAGAGAGTACACTATACACTAAGGGACTGTGCTATACATAATAAGGCTACATCACTGTATCTATGTGTAGTGTCGGTGTGCTGCCCACTTTTACAGGCGCATTGAGCATGTCCTATTCTGATCCTCAAAATGGAGCAGAACGAGACATTCTCTGACCCTCAAGGATCTCATTCTCAGATCCATGATTTTCACAGATGTGTGAATGGCCCTATAAAACTCTCCAAGTCCGTATACTGTTTGATAAAAAAAAAATCTTGCAGCACCCCAACATTTCACACATATATGAGAATGTGGCCTATGGGATTTTACAGATAACACTATTACTCCAAGTCACACAGTGCAGATACAGAATAATATTTACATCCAAGCACTTACCGCCGACGTCTCAACTGATTAGAGTCATTTTCTTCTGGTTTTTCTCCATCTGGTCAGACCTTCATGTCGCCATCATCCAGTCACAACTTGTTTTGTCACGATGATCTTCGCATCCCTGAAAATAACAAGGTCCCATACATTGTATACATATATGTGTCTCCCCATGAATACAGATATGTACCCCCCATTAATATACTATTAGCCATGCACCAATCAAAATATAAAGTGATAAGCAGCACTGTGCCCCCATTAACTATAATCTCAGACTCTGAATAATTTAAATTATTGTGTCTGTGACTCTCCACAATTAACTGTAAGGCTATGTGCACAAGGAATATATGCAAGGTTTTACAGTACAAGTGAAGTGAATGAAATCCCTAAAGTCTCATACACGCGTTGCTTATTTTTCCTTGCAGATTTGCAGCAGATTAAGGGTATGTGCACACGTTGCGGATTCTGCTTCGGATCCGCAGCGGACTTGCCCCTGCAGTTTCTGCTGCGTTGTACAGTACCTTTATATTCAATGGAAAATGAAAAACGCAGTGCATATGCTGCGGATTTGCTGCGGTTTTAAATCCGCAGCGTCACTTTGTGCGGAATCCGCAGCGGTTTGACACCTGCTCCATTACCAGGTGTCAAAACGCAGGGGAAAACCGCAGGCTAATCCGCACTAAATCCACAGGTAAAACGCAGGTCATTTGACCTGCGGATTTAGCCAAATCTGAGCAGAAAAATCTGCAGCAGAATCCACAACGTGTGCACACACCCTAAAATCTGCACAATGCCAATTCTTACAGCGTATTTCACCCATACGAATGAGTGGGGAAAATACGGAACAAAAGCATGTAAAAAATGTATTTTACACAGTGTTTTTCCTGCCAACATATTAGGATACGCAGCCGAATTTGATCCTGCAAATCCTGAACATGTGCTCATAGCCTTAGGGTATGTTTCCACGGTCAGTAAATGCTGCGGGTCTGATGCTGCATACATACTCAGCGTCAAACCCGCAGTGTCCAGATGTTACAGCATAGTGGATGGGATTTAAAGAAATCCCATCTCCACAAAGCTTTCAGAGACGCAGGCAGCAGACCTGTGTAAACCGACATGCGGCGCATCTTTATAGGCCGCAGCATGTCTATTTACAATGCGGAGACGCTCCGTCCCTGCAGTGTAAATTTCCCATAGACTATTAGATGCGGTAACACTGCACCTAATAATTAGTCACGTGTAATAACTGTCTAAACGCAGCTTACTACGCATGGAAGTTCGCGCGATGACGGAGCTGACTGCGAGAACTGCTGTGCACGTGACTGCCGGGGTTATCTCCGGTCACACTAGACTAGTTCTTACGGTCAGCCGACCGCGAGAACTAAAGTACAGTGCAGGCGATTGCAGGAGACATCTCCGGTTTTCATCTACAAGCTCTGCTATGTCTGGATGTCAGGCATACAGATGTAGCAGAGCTGAACTCGTCATGGGACACTCGTTATCAACCCCTTTACCCCCAAGGGTGGATTGCATGTCAATGACAAGGCCAATTTTTACAATTCTGACCACTATCCCTTTATGAGGTAATAACTCTGGAACGTTTCCATGGATCCCGGTGATTCTGACATTGTTTTCTCGTGACATATTGTGCTTACTGATAGTGGTAAAATTCTTTTGATATTACTTGTGTTTATTTGTGAAAAAAACAGAAATTTGGCAAAAATTTTGCAATTTTCCAACTTTGAATTTTCATGCCCTTAAAACAGAGAAATATGTCACGCAAAATAGTTAATAAATAACATTTCCCACATGTCTACTTTAAATCAGCACAATTTTGGAACCAAATTTTTTTTTTTGTTAGGAACTTATAAGGCTAAGTGCACACGTTGCAGAAAATTTCTGCACAAAAACCTGAATCCCTTCCCAGAAACCGCACCTATTTTTCCGCGGCGGTTTTTGTGCGTTTTTTGCGCGGTTTTGATGCGTTTTTTACCGCAGCGGTTTCTAAAAGCATGGGAGAAGCCTAAACCGCGGAAAAAAACGCAAAATTAATGTGCATGCTGCGGTTTTTACCGCGATGCTGTTTTTTCGCGGTAAAAAATGCATCAATGTGCACACAAAGTGCAAAATGCATAGAAATGACTGTGCAGCTTATTTTTAGCGTTTTTATAGCGGTTTTATAGTGAAAACCGCGGTAAAAAACCCTAAAAAAACGCTGTGTGTGAACACAGCCTTAGGGTTAAAAGTCGACCAGCGATTTCTCATTTTTACAACACCATTTTTTTTTTTTTTTTTTAGGGACCACATCACATTTGAAGTCACTTTGAGGGGTCTATATGATAGAAAATACCCAAAAGTGACACCATTTTAAAAACTGCACCCCTGAAGGTGCTCAAAAAAAACATTCAAGAAGTTTATTAACCCTTCAGGTGCTTCACAGGAATTTTTGGAATGTTTAAAAAAAAAAAAAAAAAAAAAAAAGGAATTAGACTTCGGTTTCTAATAACTGACCACGACAGCACACAGGAGGTTGTTCTCTCATCCTAATAGGGACAGGAAATACGAAAGGGGTCAAATGGCCCCTCCTACCTTCATTCCTCAGTGTTATTATAACGGACCACAACAGTCTGAATGCGTAACAATATTTATTAGAAACAAATACAATGGCGGGGAGGGAAAGAACTGTGCTGTTGTGGTCAGTTATTAGAAACTGAATTACTGGTAAGTCCAATTCCTTTTTCTCTAATAACCTCACACGACAGCACACAGGAGGAATACCAAACACTACATAGTTTCAGTGAGGGACCACCGCCTGGAGAATTTTTCTCCCAAATGATAAATCATTGATGGCTGATAAATCAAGTCTATAATGCCTAGTAAAGGTATGGACAGATGACCAGGTGGCGGCTCTGCATATCTGGTCAACGGAGGCATCGGCTCTTTCCGCCCATGAAGCTGCTACTGCTCTGGTGGAGTGAGCTGTGACCATTTCTGGAGGCGTGAGACCTTGGATCTCATAGGCCTGAGCAATTGCTTTCTTTATCCAGTTTACCACTGTAGCTTTTGATACCTTCTTTCCCCTGTTCTGACCATAGGGCCGCACGAACAGGTTCTTATCTTTCCTCCACTCTTTAGTCCTCTTGAGATAATGTAAAACCAATCTTCTTACATCAAGTGAGTGGAATTCTTCTTCCTTCTTGTTTTTAGGATTCTGACAAAAAGAAGGTATTATTTCTTGGTTTTTGTGGAATTCTGTAACCACCTTGGGCAGGAAAGAGGGGTCCAAACGGAACACTAGTCGGTCTTCCCCTATCTTTAGGTACGGTTTTTCCACTGAGAGTGCCTGTAACTCCCCTACTCTCCTGGCTGTTGTGATTGCCACCAGGAATGCCGTCTTCCAGGACAATTTGTCTAACAAGATCTCCATCAAGAGGTTCAAATGGTGGAAGTGTTAATCCTTTTAGGACAACGTTGAGTTCCCAAGGGGGAACTCGACTAATTGCTCTTGCCCGAAGTCGAGTAGCTGTCGTCATAAATCTTTTAATCCACCGGTGTTCCGCTAAGGCCTGATCAAAGTAAGAGTTTAATGCTGCCACCTTTACCTTGAGAGTACTGGGTCTAAGTCCCTTCTCCAACCCATCTTGCAGAAAATCTAGAATCCAGGCGATATTTGGCCGTTGAGGGTCTGGACTCTCTGGAACATTCCATGACAAAGGTTTTCCACATCTTCTGGCTTCCTGCTTTTTTTAAGCGTGCAGATGACCCTATCAGAGAGGCCTCTGCCTTCATGATTAAGAATTCAGAAGCCAAGCTGTCAGACGTAAGCTTTCTATGTCCGGGTGATAGACTGGTCCATGGTGTAAGAGGTTTCTGACTGGAGGAAGGATCAGAGGACCATCCACCTTCATGCTGGATATGGTGCCGTATCAGCTTCTTTTTGGCCAAAGTGGTGCCACTAGAATGACTGGTCTGTTCGTCTCTTATTTTCTGGAGAGTCCTTGGCAACCGCGGGATCGGAGGAAAGGTGTAAGCCAAACTGAACTGCCACTGGTGGGCCAAGGCGTCTTCGCCTAAACATCTGCTGTCTGGGCTTAGAGAAAAATATCGGGTTGCTTTTGTATTCTGATGGTTTGCAAATAGGTCGACCTCTGGGTACTCCTATCTTTCGACCAACATCTGGAATACTTCTGGGTTCAGACTCCACTCCTCCGGGTGAACATTTTTTCTGCTCAGGAAGTCTGGCACTCTGGTGTCTGTTCCCTTTATGTGAAGAACTGGAACCAAGAGGTATTTCTCGGCCAAGGAGAATATTCTTGCTGATATGGCGTTCAGATCTCTGTGCTTTGAACTCCCCTTATGCCGAAGATGGGAGATCGTGGTCACACTGTCTGATCTTTACATGGGTCTGCTGGACTATTGACCTGGCCGCTTTGAGGGTTTCCTCCACCACTTTTAATTTTCGGAAGTTTGAGGATTGTCTGCTGATCTTGACCGACTAGAGACCCTGGAAGGATGTCTGAGAGACCATAGCTACCCATCCCCTCATGCTGGCGGCATCCACTTCTATGGTAGTCAATAGGTTCTGGATCCAAGGTACTCTGTTGTTTAATTTCCTTGGGTTGACCCACCAAGCTAACGAAGTTCGTACTTGGGATGGTATTGATATTCTCTTGTTCAGTGATCTGGGAGACCCGTCCCATTGTGATAGTATGATCCTCTGCAGGTCTCTGGTATGTGTCTGGGCCCAGGCTATCGATTGGATGCATGACGTCACGGAGCCGAGGACCGACATGGCAAACCTTAATGACACTGACTTCCTGCTCCATAGCATGTTTATCCTTGCTTTCAGCTGTATCTGCTTTTCTTTGGGCAGGAAGGATTTCTGAGCCTGAGAATCTAGAAGGACTCACAAAAAGGTCTTCCTTGTGGATGGAGTGAGCTCTGATTTCTTGTGATTTACTAACCACCCCAACGACGTTAGTACCTGTAGGGTCATTTTTGTATGGTCTTGCAGAATCTGCGCTGAAGGTGCCATTACCAAAAAATTGTCTAGATGAGACTATGCAAATCTGGAGATCTCTGATGTGGGCCATGGCTTCTGACATGATTTCTGTGAAGATTTGTGGCATCGATGACAGCCAAATGGGAGAACGTTGAACTGGTAATGAAGTACTTATTTCTCCTGGGCTACGGCAAACCTTAGGAATTTCCGATGGCTGGGATGAATTGAAATATGATACGGTAGTATGCCTCTTGTAGATCGATTGTTGCCATGCTGAAGTTGTTCCCTATCAGGGGAAATGTCAATTTCAGAGTCCATTTTGAATCGCCTGTAATGGATAAACTGGTTTAGAGGTCTCAAGTTTATTATAATTCTGTGGGACCCATTTTTTTTTTTTTTTTTTACCAAGAAGAGCTTGGAGAAGTGACCCCCTGTTTTTTCCGCTCTCGAGGACTAGAGAGATTGCACCTGATGCTAGCAAGTTCTTCAGACCAGCTTCCAGTGTGGATTGGAGACTGTGTTGGTAGCTGGGTAACTCTTATTCTCTGCGGAGGGCGAGAAGAGAATTCTATCTTTACCCCTTTCCTGAATGGAGCTTAGGACCCAAGTGTTGGTGGATATATCCCGCCACCTTGGGAGGAAGTGGGCAATGCGGCCTCCCACGTTTCTCTGAGCGCCATGGCTTACTTCTATACTGATCCTGGGAGAGAAAAACGTTTCTGCCCCAACCCCCTTTGGGGTAGCTCGATCTCTCCATTTTCCCTTGCCTTTGTAGTTGGGAGATTGTTCCCGTGTAGGACAAAAGGGTCTCTTTTTTGCACCCTTCTTTACAGTCTTTAGTTCTGGCAAGGACTTCTTCTTGTCTGAGATCTTCTCTAACAAATCATCTAATGCAGGCCCAAACATATATTTGCCTTTAAAGGGAATGGAGCATAGCTTCATTTTTGACGCAACATCCCTAGTCCATGACTTCAGACACAGGGCTCGTCTTACAGAGTTAGACACGGCCGCAGCTCTAGCTGATACTCTGAGGGACTCTGCAGAAGCGTCCGCCCGGAAAGCTGTAGCATTCCGGAGCAAGGGAAGAGAGGCCAGGATTTCCTCTCTGGGAGTGCCTGATGCTAGGTGATCCTCTAGTCAGCAAAACATTGATCTTGTGACCGATGTGGAGACCGCATTTGTGTTTAATAGAGCTGCCGATGTTTCCCAAGATTTCCTGAGACCTTCCATTTTACGCTCTAAAGGGTCCTTTAACTGTGAGGAATCCTCAAAAGGCAAGATAGTTTTCTGTGTTACCCAAGGTAGATGTCCAGGTTGCTCGGGTATCTCGAACCAGCACCCAGCAGACTCGTCGTCAACCGGGAATCTTTTAGTTCTGATGGGATACTCTGTCTCTTCTCTGGAGTCTCCCATTCCTCAAGTACCAGTTCCCTTATGTTCTTATGTATAGGGAAGTATAGCCTCTTTTTGGAACGCAAGCCTCCGAACATCTCCTCCTGTACGGATCGTGTTGGCTTTTCCTCCTCTTCCGCCATGGTTCTTCTCACCGCCGTGATGAGTTCCTTCATATATACTGCGGAAAAGTAGTAACTTTTTACCTCTGAATCCGAACTCAGCTCACCTTCTAATTGGAATTCTTCGTGGAACGAATCCTGCGAGTCCGAATCTTCCTCCTGCTGTAGCTTTCTATTTTTTGTTGTTGAAAGAGCACTGGGTGCTGGTATTAGTTGAAAGGATGCCAGAGAGGCCTGAATCTCCTGGCATACAATGCCTTTGATGTCCTCCTTTAAGGATGGCTGCTCCTCTTTAAGGATTTTTTCAATACAATCTCGACATAGGGACTTGGTGTGTGAGGAAGATAGCTTTTTTGCACATAATGCACATTTCCAGCTATTAAGCTTGGATTTGCTCCTGGGTGCAGGATCCTTGTCCCCCTAAAAAGAGAGGTGAAAATGTTTAATAGCCCAAGCCTGCACCCTGGAGAAGATCCAATGCCTGAATACTTACAGGAATCACATTTGAGCTGGGCTCCACAGATGCAGAGCGGGAAGGATCACTTTCCATGGTAACACAATTGTCCTACCTTACTTGATCTTCCATCCGAGGCTCTTTAAGTAGGGCGACCGGATCAGCGCTTTCCCCCCACCTGAGGGGCTCCTACCCCATCCTTTCCGGTAGCCGCCAGGGTTAATCCTGTCTTTTTTTCCGTGAAATCTGCCCCTTGCGTTCCAGCCTGGAATGCATACTGGAAGTGACGACCTGCTCTCACCGGCCAGAGTCTGACGTCACTTCCAGCCTCCCGACACCGCCAGACCACAAAGAAGAAATGGTGGAAAGGGGGGCCACTTCCTCTATAGTGTGGACGCTGTAGGAGCAGGGGAGAGGCAGGGACGGAGAGCTCAAGGAGGCTTCGTCCAAAGATTCCCCCAGACCTTACCCGATAGGACATGTGCTCCCCCAGTCCGCGCTGAGTCACTAAGTAGACAGGAGAAGCACCATGGAGAGGGAAGGTACACCGACCGACTCCAGCTGCCCAGCTAGGATATTCTTTTTCTCCCCGATGTCTGCTGCCGGCGCAGCATCGAGGATGACCTCTTCATCCCTATAGGGACAGGAAAAATCACTGAGGAATGAAGGTAGGAGGGGCTATTTGACCTCTTTCGTATTATGTCACTATTAGGATGAGAGGACAACCTCCTGTGTGCTGTTGTGGGAGGTTATTAGAGAAAATGAACACAACTTTTTTTCACAAAAAATTTACTTGAGAGCCAATGTTTTTTCTTTTACCAAGGGTAACAGGAGAAACTGGACCCCAAAAGTTGTTGTACAATTTGTCCTGAGTACACTGATACCCCATATATGCAGGTAAACCACTGTTTGTGCGGACGGCAGAGCTCAGAAGGGAAGGAGTGCCGTTTGACTTTTACAATGCACAACTGGCTGGAATTGAGATTGAATGCCATGTCTCGTTTGGAGAGCCCCTGATGTGCCTAAACAGTGGAAACCCCCCACAAGTGACACCATTTTGGAAAGTAGACCCCCTAAGGAACTTATCTATATGTGTGGTGAGCATATTGAACCCCCAAGTGCTTCACAGAAGTTTATAACGTAGAGCCGTAAAAATAGAAAATTGTATTTTTTTCACAAAAATGATCTTTTCGCCCCCAATTTTTTATTTTCCCAAGGGTAACAGAAAAAATTGGACCCCAAAACTTGTTGTGCAATTTGTTCTGAGTATGCTGATACCCCATATGTGGGGGTAAACCACTGTTTTGGCGCATGGCAGAGCTTGGAAGGGAAGGAGCACCGTTTGACTTTGTCAACACAGAATTGGCTGGAATTGAGATCAGATGCATGTTGCGTTTGGAGAGCTCCTGATGTGCGTAAACAGTGGAAACTCACCAAATCTAACTCTAACCCCAACACACCCCTAACCCTAATCCCAACAGTAACCATAACCCTAACCACAATCCTAACCCCAACACACCCCTAACCCTAATCCCAACCCTAAACCTAACTTTAGCCCCAACCCTAAACCTAATAGGAAAATGGAAATAAATACATTTTTATTTTATTTTTCCCTAACTGAGGGGGTGATAAAGGGGGTTTGACTTACTATTTATAGTGGGTTTTTATGTTTGGCTGTCACACACTAAAAAACGCTTTTTAATGCAAAAAATATTTTTTGGATCACCACATTTTGAGAGATATAATTTTTCCATATTTTGGCCCAGAGTCATGTGAGGTCTTGTAATTTGTGGGACGAGGTGACGTTTTTATTGGTACCATTTTCGGGCACATGACATTTTTTGATCGCTTTTTATTCCGATTTTTGGGAGGCAGAATGAACAAAAACCAGCAATTCATGAATTTCTTTTTTTGGGGGGGCGCTTATACCGTTCCGCGTGTGGTAAAACTGATAAAGCAGTTTTATTCTTCGGGTCAGTATAATGACAGCGATACCTCATTTATATTTTTTTTATGTTTTGGCGCTTTTATACAATAAAAACTATTTCATAGAAAAAAATTATTTTTGTATCGCTTTATTCTGAGATCTATAACTGTTTTATTTTTACGGTGATGGAACTATATGGCGGCTTGCTTTTTGACGTTTTCAGCAGTACCACGTTTATTTGTCCGTCTTTTGGATCGCAGGTTATTCCACTTTTTGTTTGGAGGTATGATGATAAAGCATTTTTTGACCATTTTTTTAAATGGTGTTCACTAAAGGTGTTAACTAGGATAATAGTTTTATAGTTCGGGTCATTATGGATGCGGCGATACTAAATATGTGTACTTTTATTGTTTAGATTTTTTTATTCAAATATTGATTTAATGATATAATAGTTTTTTTTTATAATTTTTTAAAATATTTTTACATTTATATCGTTTATTTCATTCTTTTACACCTTGTACCACTTTGGGACACTCAATTTGTGCAGGCTGATTGCGTATATGGCATGCAGATCTGCTTGCTATAGAAGCTGTCAGCACTGCAGGTATTTGTCACTAACCTCAGAGACTTCTTGTCATGCACTGCGCATGACAGGAAGTCTCTGAGCTCTGGTAACTCGGATGTCATCATGACATCGGGTTACCATGGGAGGGATCGGGACCCCGCGTCATGCTGTGGGGTCTCCGATCCAAAGGCAGAGGGGCTGTCACAGCTGACAGCCCCCTCTGCCGGCTCACGGAACACAGCGATCATGTTTGATCGCAATATGCCAGGGGTTAAAGTGCCGGGAGCGGTCTATGACCCCTCCTGGCAATTAGTGCCGGATGTCAGCTGTGTGAATCAGCTGACACCCAGCCGCGATCAGCTGTGCTCCCCCCGTGAGCGCGGCTGATTGCGCATGATGTACTATTCCGTCCATGGGCATTACGACCCAGGGAACATGGATGGAATAGTACGTCCATTGTCAGAAAGGGGTTAAGGACTACGTCGGAACAGGAAGTATTTGTGTTCATTATTTTATTTTTATTTACAGAAGGGCTTTGCATGGATTGGCAGTACAATAACGATAGGAAACTGTGTTTTGTGTTTTATTTAATTAAAAAACTTTATTCTGGCTGTCTTTTTTAACCCTTTAACCCCTTCCCGACCTTTGACGCCAAGTAGGCATCATGAAAGTCAGTGCCAATCCGACCCATGATGCCTATGTGGCGTCATGAATTGATAGCCCCCCCTCGGGTCGGGTGACAGGGGTCACTGAACGGTCACCCGACTTGCATATACAGGACCCTTTGTGCTTCACCACAGGGGGTGGCTTAACCCCCCCTTCCTTCATGGCTACGATCGCTCTGATAGGCTGTTAAAAGTGAAACAGCCAATCAGAGCGCTTTGTAATATTTGACCAATGAAATTTGGTGAAATATTACAATCCAGCCATGGCCGATGCAATAGCATCGGCCATGGCTGGAGACAGAGATCTGACCCCCCCCCTCCCTCAACGACTGACGGGGGCGACCGGCCCCCGCCACCGATTGACAGCGTCGATCTGCCGCCGTCACTATCTGTTCCCCTCCCCCTCCTGGTACCTCCTATGTCGCTGTGTCCATCCCGGTTTCCCTCCCGAATCCTTCACGGGCGCTGCCATCTTGCAAAACGGCAGGCGCATGCGTACTGCGCCCGTCGAATTTGCCGGCCGGCAGATTCCATTCATTCATTTTGATCACTGTGATAAACTCTCACAGTGATCAAAATAAAGTAAATAAACCCCCCCTTTATCACCCCCATAGGTAGGGACAAATAATAAAATAAAGAAAATATTTTTATTTTTCCATTAGGGTTAGAATTAAGGTTAGGGTTAGAGTTGGGATTAGGGTTAGAGTTAAAATTGAGGGGTTTCCACTATTTAGGCACATTAGTGGGTCTCCAAACGCGACATGGCGCCACCATTTATTCTAGCCAATTTTGTGTTCAAAAAGTCAAACAGTGCTCCCTCCATTCCGAGCCCCGACGTGTGCCCAAACAGTGGTTTACCCCCACATATAGGATATCGGCGTACTCAGGATAAATTGGACAACTTTTGAGGTCTAATTTCTCCTGTTACCCTTGGGAAAATAAAAAAGTTGGGGACCTAAAGAACATGGTTGTGGAAAAAATATGATTTTTTATTTTCACGCCCGGGCGTTATAAACTTCTGTGAAGCACCTGGGGGTTCAAAGTGCTCACCACACATCTAGATAAGTTCCTGGGGGGGGGTCTAGTTTCCAAACTGGGGTCACTTGGGGGGAGTTTCTACTGCTTAGGCAAATCAGGGGCTCTGCAAACGTAACATGACGCCCGCAGACCACTCCATCAAAGTCGGCATTTCAAAACGTCACTACTTCCCTTCCGAGCCCCGACGTGTGCCCGAACTGTGGTTCCCCCCCACATATGGGGTACCAGCCTACTCAGGACAAACTGTACAACCACTTTTCGGGTCCAATTTCTCCTGTTATTCTTGTGAAAATATAAAATTGTGGGCTAAAAAAAAATCATTTTTTGAGGAAAAAAATGATTTTTTATTTTCACTGCTCTGCGTTATAAACTTCTGTGAAGCATTTGGGGGTTCAAAGTGCTCACCACACATCTAGATAAGTTCCTTAAGGGGTCTAGTTTCCAAAATGGTGTCACTTGTGGGAGTTTTTTTTTAGGCACACAGGGGCTCTCGAAGCGTGACACGGTGTCCGCTAACGATTGGAGCTAATTTTCCATTCAAAAAGTCAAATGGCGCTCCTTCCCTTCCGGGCCCTGCCGTGCACCCAAACAGTGGTTTATGACCAAATATGAGGTATGGGTGTACTCAGGAGAAATTGCCCAACAAATTTTAGGATCCATTTTATCCTGTTGCCCATGTGAAAATGAAAAAAATTGATGCTAAAAGAAAATTTGTTGGAAAAATTAAAATGACCATTTTTTTCCTTCCACGTTGCTTTAGTTCCTGTGAAGCACCTGAAGGGTTAATAATCTTCTTGAATGTAGTTTTGAGTAGCTTGAGGAGTGCAGTTTTGAATGGTGTCACTTTTGGGTATTTTCTGCCATATAGACCCCTCAAATTGACTTCAAATGTGAGGTGGTCCCTAAAAAAAATTGTTTTGTAAATTTTGTTGTAAAAGTGAGAAATCGCTCGTCAACTTTTAACCCTTATAACTTCCTAACAAAAAAAAAAAATTTGGTTCCAAAATTGTGCTGATGTAAAGTAGACATGTGGCAAATGTTATTTATTAACTATTTTGTGTCACACAACTCTCTGGTTTAACAGAATAAAACTCAAAATTTGAAAATTGCGAAATTTTCACCAAATTTCCATTTTTTTCCACAAATAAACGCAAAAATTATCAACCTAAATTTACCACTAACATGAAGCCCAATATGTCCTGAAAAAACAGTCTCAGAATCGCTAGGATCCGTTGAAGCATTCCTGAGTTATTACCTCATAAAGGGACATTGGTCTGAATTGCAAAAAATGGCCAGATCATTAAGGTCAAAATAGGCTGGGTCATGAAGGGGTTAATAACTATAGGATTAGTAATGGATCTTATTGATGCCTCTCCATTACTAAGCCCGGCTTGATGTCACCTTACAATACAAAGGTGACATCAACCCCACATGCTACCGCTTACAGGGCAGTGGGAAGAGAGGCTAAGTGCCGGAATTGGCGCGTCTTAGGCTACTTTCACACATCAGTTTTTTGCCGTCAGGCAGGATCCGGCTTTTTTTAGAAAAAACGGATCCGGCATAAATTTTGGAGAACTGTAGAAACGGATCCGTTTTTTTGCTGGATCCGTCTCTGTTCCTGGAGGCTGGCCAATTGGATCTGAGCATGCGCAGACTTAAAAAAACCGGATCCGGTGGCTGGATCCGTCTTTTTCTGGATCCGGCGCATTCCGGCGCCCATAGACTTTCATTGTAGCAAAAAGCTGGAAGCGCCGGATCCGGCGCTTCCGGCTTTTTCGCCGGAGACAAAAAACGTTACAGTAGACGTTTTTTCCAGACGCCGGAATGAGACAAGTTGCCGGATCCGGCAAAAAACGGATGAAACGCAATGCCATCCGGCACGATCCGGCGCTAATGCAAGTCAATGGGGAAAAACCGGATCCGGCATTGCATTTTGCCGGATCCGGTTTTACAAAAAAAAAGCCGGATCGCGCCTGAAGGCAAAAAACTGATGTGTGAAAGAGGCCTTAGAGATGCACCATTTCTGGGGCAGCTGTGCTCTGGTGTAGCTGGGGGTGGGTGTGTGCAATATTCATGGTCCCTTCCTAGGCCATGAATATCAGCCCACAGCTGTCTGCATAGCCTTTTCTGGCTATTAATTATAGGGGGACCCCACATTTTTTTTTTTTGGGGGGGGGGGTCCCCCTATTTTAAAAGCCTGTAAAGGCTATGCAGACAGCCGCGGGCCGATAATAACATGGGACGCTCCATGGGTATTACCCCCTTCCCAGGCTATAAACATCGGCCCCCAGTCGCTGGCTTTCCCTCTCTGGTGCAGAAAATTGCGTGGAAGCCCACAACATTTTTTTAATTATTTATTTAGTTAAAAAAAAAAAAAAGGAAAGGACATTACGTATCCCTCTCTCTGCTTTCATGAACTTCCAGTGTCACACTTGCGAGTGTGATGTGAGAAACTCGCCCAAGTCTCTCACATCAACACCTGGCACTTGGGCAGGAGTGTGCGGCTGCATGTATTTCTATGCAGCCGCACACACCAGTCCAAGTGCCGGGTGTTCATGCGAGAGACTTGTGTGAGTTTCTCACATCACACTCACGAGCGTGACACCGGCCTGTCACGTACTTACGGATGTGACACAGAGTCAACATATGCAAATTAGTACATATGCGTAGTAAGCTGTGTTCCGCAGTTATTATGCATGTGACTAATAATTAGATGCGGTTTTTCCGCATCTATTATGCATGTGACTATTAGATGCGGTTTTTCCGCATCTAGTGATAGTATATGGGAAATTTACGCTGAGGGGACTGAGTGTCTCCGCATCGTAAGTAGACATGCTGCGGTCTGGAAAGATGCACCGCATGTCCGTTTACGCGGTTCTGCCGCCTGCGTCTTTGAACGCATAGTGGACATGGGATTTCTTGAAATCCCATCCACAATGCTGTAACATCTGGATGCTGCGGGATGGACGCTGCAGGTTGCAGCGTTTACTGACTGTGTGCACATACCCTATCTGCAAACAGGAAATCACTTTTTTTTTCCTTCCCGAATGCCAACTTCCAATAAGCTTTATTTCAAGTGACAAAAAAAATGCATGTAATGAAAAAATGCATCAAAAACGCATGCGGAAAAAACGCAGGTGACCTGCCAGTGACCTCAGATGCAGATTTCACCTGCGTCAAATTCTGACCGTGGAAACATACCCTTAGTACCTGTCCTGTGTCCCCGTAAGGCTAGTTTCACACTAGCGTTTATGAGCGCAGCGACGGCCTGCGCACGGCCGCCGCTAAGCCCCGCCCCCTGCCGCGCCTCCGCCTACCGGCGCATGACGCTGCATGCGCCCCCTATCTTTATCACTGGGGGCGCAGGCCGTGCGCAGTATGCGCTTGGCGGCGCATGCGTCCTTTTGACGGTGCGCCAACCTGCGCCAAACGCAACCTGCTGCAGTTTGGTTGCGCCGGCGCACCGTCAAAAAGGCGCATGCGCCGCCAAACGCATACTGCGCACGGCCTGCGCCCCATTGATAAAGATAGGGGACGCAGGGCGCATGCAGTGTCATGCGCCGGTAGGCGCCGCAGGGGGCGGGGCGTCGCTGCGCTCATAAACGCTAGTGTGAAACTAGCCTAACTCAATATAAGGGTATGTGTTGTGAATTCGCTTTCTGGCCTCCCTCTGGTTACTACTGAAGTTAGTGGAGCTGGTCAAATTAACAGAGGGGTTGTGAGTTCACTTTCTGGGCTCCCTCTGGTTGTTACTGTAGGTAATGGAGCTGATCTGATTAACAGAGGCTTGCCACCTGATAATGAGGATGACAATTGGAGATCTGGGGTTAGATTGGTATATTCTGAAAGCAGAGCAAAAAGAAGCCAGAGTGCTGATATAGTGGGCGAAGTTGTGCGACTTCAGTATTTTTTGCATCAGATGTGTTGGACTTTTTGCATGATTGCAGACAGTGTCTTTCCTTTCCTGTCTAGTCAGCATGGGCCCCATCATTTGCTCAGTCTATTTTCCTACCTGCGTTTGTGTTTTCATCTTGCCTCACCGACAATATGTTTGGGGGCTGTCTATTCCTTTGAGGTCTGCTCTGGGGCAGTTTAGATTTCCCCTTTCTTGCTTTAGGCTGTTAGCTCTCCGGCTGTGCCGAGGCGTCTAGGATCATCGTAGGCACGCTCCACGGCTACTGCTAGTTGTGTGGATAGGATCAGGGGTCTGCAATCCGCTTAGTTGCCAACCTCTCTGGTTTTCTGTGGCTTAGCTTCGGCTTGCTCTCCTCCTCGGTGACCCAATCATAACAGGTATGTGTCCGTGGTACGGAATCCCTGCGCTTTGGACGCAGCGGATACCCCGCTCCGCCCCATTGTACGCGCAGTGATACCGCATGTGTTCATTGGACAAATGCGGAATCACGGCATCCTATTCATAGACAGTTATTTGTCTTGCGGACACTGAGCATCTCCGCAAAATAGACATTCTGCAGTCTATAAAGATGCCCTGCATGTCTGGTTATGCAGGTCTGCCGCCTGCATGTTTGCACGCCCAAGCCGCAGCAAAAACTGAAGGAATACGCCATGTGGAACCATACCCTTAGTTCTTGATAGCATCACAATGAATTTGGCAGTGGGAGAAGATGCTATCAGGTACTGAGTGTCAGGAACACCGCACTGCACTTGCTCACTGAGCCAGTGCGTGTGTCCTGAGTAAGAGAAACTGTGCTCTAAGATACCTGTAGAGCAGGGCAGCAGCGGTGAAGATGCGTTCTAGACCAACAGGACCTAAAGCACGTGACTGCTGGGGGCATGGCCTAAACTCCTGAGAGTTAGGAGCTGCAGGAAAACTCCTAGAAGTTACCAAGGGGCATAGACAGAGAAGTAAACAGAACAGGCCGGGGTCAAAGCACGAGATAGCACGACAGTACCAAAGGATTAGACAGAACGGATAGTCAGGACGTAGCAGCAGTCTGAAACCAGAGAAGCAGATACACAGTACAGAATCAAGAGACAAACTCACAACAGGGGACAGAACCGGGTCAGAACCGTATAAGCAAGCTAGAAGACAATCAGAAGGCACAGGCACACGGGGGTCACCACACTCGGCCAAAGGCAAAAGTATAAGGGTGTGTGCACACGCTGCGAATTGTCCTGTGGATTTTTCCGCGCGGATTTGTCAAAAACCGCAGGTAAATCCACAGGTCAAAAGACCTGCGGTTTATCTGCAGTTTTTCTGCAATTTTCCCCTGCGGTTTGACACCTGTCATGGAGCAGCGGAATCCGCACAAAGAATTGACATGCTGCGGTTTTGAAACCGCAGCAAATCCGCACGGAAAATTCCGCACAGCGGTTTTCATTAATTTTAATGGTACTGTAAAACGCAGCAGTGGACCCGCAGGACCAAAACCGCTGTGAATGTGCAGCGTATGCACACACCCTAACTGACGGGGATTGGAGTTTCCCAGGGCTATAAGAAGCTCTCCTTGAACCAAAGAGAGGCCACAGTAATTAACCTCGACGTGCAGGTAAAAGCCTGCACTGGGTTCATGACACTGAGTATCCTCCACCACGTCCCAATTAATTACAAGTCCCTGACAGTGTCTTCTCCCACCTTTCAATTCATTATAAAGCGTGCTATGCACCTTATCCCCTCCTCTTCCCAATACATTTTAAATCTGTGATAGTGTCAATGAATTGTGAGATGGGGAAGACACTATCAGGGAATTAGCACCCTCTCCACAACCCAATTAATTTTACATCCATATCTAATGTCCTTCTCTCCCAGTTCATAAGTCCCTTTACTCCCTTCCCAATCCCCCACCCACCTCACTGTCATCTCCGCAGTGTATTGGTATAAAAAACACAACACTACTCACCTCTCCATCTGTTCCCCTGCAGCATTGTCATCCTAGAGGCGCGTGCTGCATGCTAACGTCATCAAGTTGGACACGCCTGTGTGAGAAAGTAGAGAATGGATTCCTGCAACTCCGCCGCCAATTTCTCCTGTAGGCAGCGAGCTGCAGTGTTCGCTCCCTGCCCAACGCTCATGATGAGGGCAATCTGGGCATGGCCACACTGAGCCTTTGCCTCCGAGAAACAAGCCAGATTGCCCTCAGTATTAGACGCCCTGTAAGGACCCCCCCACCTCTGGGCCACCATGCAGCTGCACTGGCGGTATGTCACCCCTATATTCACCCCTTAAAACTCCTGATGCAAGTAATTCCCTTCATATGTCACATGCTTGGTGGAAGGCAGCCCACCTGTGTGCACACTAAGGCCTCGCTGTCTGCTTCACAATAAAAAGAAAACCAAATGTGCACAGACATATTGTTCACATGAACTGAGGTGAACCCTCAAAAAACCCAGTGAGGCAGCAAAACATGAAGACTACCAAGGGGTGAATAATCCCACAAGCCTCTGTACACACTATTTTGTTTGCATACAAGAAAATTTCTGATGGTGAACATTGACAACTCAAAGATCAGCTCTCTTCTACATATAGACTAAAACTAGAGGTGTGAATGAGGCCCAACAGCCAGCTCGCCCTCACAGTGCAGCCATGACTGACGCAGCGGGCCCGGCCACATTAGCCCCGCGAGTGACCAGAGCAGCCATAGCGCCATGTGGAAAATCAGACACGTCCACTGGGTTAATCCTATAGTCGGGGAAGTTGCCGCACCGGGCCCGAATACACACTTGTCTGAACGCGCCACAGACAGGACAGGCTGCTCATGAGGCGATTCCCGCCTCCCCAGAAGCTGCAGGCACGAGACATGTCACGTGACACACGTCACGTGCTCAGTCAGGGGTCCCAGACACGCCTACCACGGTGCACTATCGCACCTGAAGCCAGAGGCAGCGGCGGTGTACAGAGACCACAGCGCCTCAGCCCCAGCACGGACCGGAGAAAGTATGTGACAAGCAGAATCTTGTCACTATCACTAGCCGCGCTCAGTCAGAGACTCACGGTCCTGAGGTCAGCGGGTGGGCGGTCTCCAGAGCGGTGGGCGTGGTAGTAGAAGCAGGTAACGTAGTGGTCACATGATCACAGAGGAAGGACAGCGACAGTGCGCCGCTGAGTACTATCCTGACTGGTGACAGGTGCGGCTGACCTGCGAGCTACACAGCGGTGACTGAGACCAGCCATCAGCCGGTGCGAGCGGGGGCACAGGTCAGTGAGCTCCACCTATTACACCAGCATTATATAGCTGCATGTGCCAGCGTCAGCGAATCCTCCTGCATGTGCCCTGGTCAGTCAGTGGTGTTATAGCCTGTGCATGCAGCTTGTCTGTCCTCACACATGTGCCCTGGTCAGTCAGTGGCGTCATAGCCTGTGCATGCAGCTTGTCTGTCCTCACACATGTGCCCTGGTCAGTCAGTGGCGTCATAGCCTGTACACGCAGTTTGTCTGTCCTCACACATGTGCCCTGGTCAGTCAGTGGTGTTATAGCCTGTGCATGCAGCTTGTATGTCCTCACACATGTGCCCTGGTCAGTCAGTGGTGTTATAGCCTGTGCATGCAGCTTGTCTGTCCTCACACATGTGCCCTGGTCAGTCAGTGGTGTTATAGCCTGTGCATGCAGCTTGTCTGTCCTCACACATGTGCCCTGGTCAGTCAGTGGCGTCATAGCCTGTGCATGCAGCTTGTCTGTCCTCACACATGTGCCCTGGTCAGTCAGTGGCGTCATAGCCTGTACACGCAGTTTGTCTGTCCTCACACATGTGCCCTGGTCAGTCAGTGGTGTTATAGCCTGTGCATGCAGCTTGTATGTCCTCACACATGTGCCCTGGTCAGTCAGTGGTGTTATAGCCTGTGCATGCAGCTTGTCTGTCCTCACACATGTGCCCTGGTCAGTCAGTGGTGTTATAGCCTGTGCATGCAGCTTGTCTGTCCTCACACATGTGCCCTGGTCAGTCAGTGGCGTCATAGCCTGTACACGCAGCTTGTCTGTCCTCACACATGTGTGCCCTGGTCAGTCAGTGGTGTTATAGCCTGTGCATGCAGCTTGTATGTCCTCACACATGTGCCCTGGTCAGTCAGTGGCGTCATAGCCTGTACACGCAGCTTGTCTGTCCTCACACATGTGCCCTGGTCAGTCAGTGGTGTTATAGCCTGTGCATGCAGCTTGTATGTCCTCACACATGTGCCCTGGTCAGTCAGTGGTGTTATAGCCTGTGCATGCAGCTTGTCTGTCCTCACACATGTGCCCTGGTCAGTCAGTGGTGTTATAGCCTGTGCATGCAGCTTGTCTGTCCTCACACATGTGCCCTGGTCAGTCAGTGGCGTCATAGCCTGTACACGCAGCTTGTCTGTCCTCACACATGTGCCCTGGTCAGTCAGTGGTGTTATAGCCTGTGCATGCAGCTTGTATGTCCTCACACATGTGCCCTGGTCAGTCAGTGGTGTTATAGCCTGTGCATGCAGCTTGTCTGTCCTCACACATGTGCCCTGGTCAGTCAGTGGTGTTATAGCCTGTACATGCAGCTTGTCTGTCCTCACACATGTGCCCTGGTCAGTCAGTGGTGTTATAGCCTGTGCATGCAGCTTGTCTGTCCTCACACATGTGCCCTGGTCAGTCAGTGGCGTCATAGCCTGTGCATGCAGCTTGTCTGTCCTCACACATGTGCCCTGGTCATTCAGTGGTGTTATAGCCTGTGCATGCAGCTTGTCTGTCCTCACACATGTGCCCTGGTCAGTCAGTGGCGTCATAGCCTGTACATGCAGCTTGTCTGTCCTCACACATGTGCCCTGGTCAGTCAGTGGTGTTATAGCCTGTGCATGCAGCTTGTCTGTCCTCACACATGTGCCCTGGTCAGTCAGTGGCGTCATAGCCTGTGCATGCAGCTTGTATGTCCTCACACATGTGCCCTGGTCAGTCAGTGGCGTCATAGCCTGTACACGCAGCTTGTTTGTTGTCACACATGTGTGCCCTGGTCAGTCAGTGGTGTCATAGCTTCTACACGCAGCTTGCTTGTCGTCACACATGTGCCCTGGTCAGTCATGTTAGGGGGCATGGCAGGGCCCGGAAGGAACGGAGCACTATATGAATGCAAAATTGGCTTGGTGGCGCCATGTCGCGTTTGGAGACCCCTGATGTACCTAAACAGTGGAACACCCCCCCCCCCCCCCCCGGAGTTCTAACTCTAACCTCAACTCCAACCCTAATCCCAACCCCAGTCTTAATCCCAACCCTAACAGAAAAATGGAAATGCTTTTTTTATTTTATCATTTTTACCTAAGGGGGGTTTGATTTCCTTTTTTTTTTTTTATCATTGTGATCTATCACCATGATCAAAATGAACCAATAGGAAAAATCTCCTATTGGTGCCGGCCAGAAGATCTCAGCGGGTGCATTGCACATGTGCCCACCAAGAAAATGGCAGGGGGACTTCACGGGGGGGGGGATGCAGGGACACCGAATGTACCGGGGGGGAATCAGGGGACCCCATTTCTCTCTCCTCTGATGTGCGATCACATCAGGGGAGAAATTAAATGGGAAATTGGACATTTTTTTTTTTTGCAGTCACCGATAGAAGCTTTTATTGGTTGCATTGTGGGGTACAGAGCATTTTGGATCAGTTCACATTTATCCTGTGCTCTACGCTGAGCACTTTACATTGGGGTTTCCATTCAAATCCACAAAGTACGTGATTTGGATGAAACCCTCCAAAGGATACATTCACTAATGAGGAAGCAGAGTTACTCTGGCCTCTGTTCAGTGGTTTCAGAGGTGCACAAAACTGTGGCGGATCCCACTTTTATGCACGCTTAAAAAGACTGACATCGTCAATCACAGGTCAGGCGGCATCCACAGTGCCGACATCTGCTTTATCTTCGGCAGAGCGTTTGTCTGAATCAGAGAGATATTTCTGAGATTTACATGGAAAACCATGGTGTAAGGCCGGTTTCACATTTGCGTTTCAGGGCGCAGCGACGGCCTGTGCACGGCCGCCGCTAAGCCCCGCTCCTGCCGCGCCTCTGCCTGTAGCTCCGCCTATCGGCGCATGATGCTGCATGTGTCCCCTATCTTTATCACTGGGGACGCAGGCCGTGCGCAGTATGCGTTTGGCGGCGCATGCGTCCTTTTGACGGTGCGCCGACCAGCGCCAAACGCAACCTGTTGCAATTTGGTTGCGCTCGGCGCACCGTCAAAAGGGCGCATGCGCCGCCAAACGCATACTGCGCACGGCCTGCGTCACCAGTGATTAAGATAGGGGACGCATGCAGCGTCATGCGCCGATAGGCGGAGCTATCAGCGGAGGCGCGGCAGGGGGCGGGGCTTAGCAGCGGCCGTGCGCAGGCAGTCGCTGCGCCCTGAAACGCAAATGTGAAAGCGGCCTAAGTGCTCAGTGTAGAGTGCAGGATAAATGTGAACTGAGCCTTACTCCGTTCTTTGGGAGGCAGAGTGAACAAATCAACAGCAGGTGAAGAATTGGTTTTCTTTGTTTATGCCATTCCTCGTGTGGTATAAATGATTAGACTACTTTATGGGTCTGTGCGATTACTGGGATACCAGATTTATATTTTTTTTTATGCTTAGCTGGGTGTCACACACTAAAAGACACTTTTTGTTTTTGTAAAAAAAAAAAAAATTGCATCACCATATTTTGAGAGCTATAATTTTCAGTATGTTGGCTGAGAGTCATGTGAAAGCTTATTTTTTGGGGGGATAAGTTATCAGTTTTATTGGTACCATTTTCATGCACATAACATTTTTTTGATTGCTTTCTATTCTGATTTTTGAGAAGCAGAATGAACAAAAAACATCAATTCAGGAATTGCTTTTTTCCTGCAGCTTAACCTGATCTCTTGGCTGGAAAGAAGCTGCAGAAAAAGGCAGGTTTTTCTTGCGGTTTTCGCTGTTTTTCTGTGCATCATGCTAGATTTGTCTCTTGTGCATGCTGATAAAGTTTAGCATTGAAAAATAAAGTCCTATTCCACAGAATGAGGTTTTGGCACAAAAAAACTGCAAAAAAATATACCTGCATTTTTGGTGCGGTTTTTCAGCATTTTTTCACCACCCATTCAAGTCAATGGGTGAAAAACACTAAAAGAAGTGATATGCTCTACGTTCAAAAAACCATGCAAAGCACAAAATACTGATGACAAAAAAGTGTGTGAATGAGATTTCTGAAATCTCATGGTCTTCACTGGCAAAAAGCAGCTGAAAATTAGCATTAAAAACACAGCAAAAACACCCAGTGTGAACTTAGCCTTATTTTTCGGGTCAGAACGATTATAGTGATACCAATTTTTCTATATTTTTTATGTTTTGTCGCTTCTACACTATAAAAACTATTTTATAGCAAAAAAAATTATTCTGAGAGCTGTAACTTTGTTATTTTTCCACTGATGGAGCTATATTATGGCATGTTTTTTTGCAGTAGAAGATGACGTTTTCAGAGATACCATTTTTATTTATTAGTCTTTTTGATAACTTTTTATAGCACACTTTTTCCAGCAGTATGATGAAAAAGCATAGTTTTTGCCATGTTTATATTCATTTTTCATGGCGTTCACTATAAGGGTTAACTAGTGTGACAGTTTTATAGATTATTATGGATGTCTCAATACCAAATACATGTACTTTTTTGTTATTTCATAAATGTGTATGTATTGATGTAATCTTTTTTTTTTTTTTTTTTTTTTTTTTTCAATCTTAACTTTTTGGTAATTTCTTTTTTTTTTTCTTACTTAGTCCCTCTATGAGAAGTTAAGTCTGGTCATTGGCCTCGTGCATTGCAATGCATGAGACCGGTGATATTATGCAGGGCAGTTCATCTGGCACACCCTGACTATGGCTGGGTCTAAAGGTACTGTCACACTTAGCGATGTACCAGCGATCCCGACCAGCGATATGACGCGGTCAGGATCGCTGGTACATTGGTAAGTGGTCGCTAGTGAGCTGCCACACAGGCAGATCTCACCAGCGACATCGCAGGGGTCGCGGGTCGCTACTTGTCAGACGAGGCGATCCTGTGTCCTTCCGCCCGGCTCCACGCTCGTCGCTCGTCTCTCCACAGGAAGCGCCGCAGGAAGCTGACGACGAGAAACAGTCCAGGACGTTCTCGCGCGATCAGCGATAACCAGCGGGGGAGCGGGTCATTGGTAAGTATCAGACACCGCGATATCGCTAGCAATATTGCTATAACGTCACAAGTTATAGCGATATTGCTAGCGATATCGCTTAGTGTGACAGGCCCTTATCGGGCCCATTACACACCGCGATCTCGCTGGCGAGATCGCTGATTTTGTGACACATCAGCGATCTCTCCAGCGAGATCACTGTGTGTGACATCCAGCAGCGATCGCCCCCCCCCCCGTGGGGTATCGCTGATCGTGCTGGATCGTCCTGGCCCGTTTTTTCATCGCTGGTCTCCCGCTGGCCAGCGCGCATCGCTGCGTGTGGCAGTGGGAGCCAGCGATGCTGCATGCTGGTTACCAACGTAAACATCGGGTTTCTAAGGGCTGCGGGGCCCTTAGAAACCTAATGTTTACCCTAGATACCAGCGTGCACTGCAGGCAGGGCGAGAGGTGGAGGCAGAGCGGCGCACAGACCGGAGTAACTGTGCTATCTGCTACTCCAGTCTGTCAGACCGGAGTAGCAGATAGCAGAGCTACGACGGTCTGTCTGCGCCGCTCTGCCTCCACCTCCCGCCCTGCCTGCAGTGCACGCTGGTATCTAGGGTAAACATCGGGTTTCTAAGGGCTGCGGGGATGTTTACGTTGGTAACCAGTGTGCTCGCTGGTCCTGATTGCTGGGACTGTCTATGTGACAGCTCACCAGCGATCAGCTAACAATGTCCCAGCGATCCCATCCACGTCGGATCATTGGTGAGATCGCTGGGACATCGTTATGTGTAGCGGTACCCTAACAGGCTATCCACTGTACCTGGCACTCCAGGAGGTCATTGTTTGACCTCCAAGTTCCATGACAACCAACAGCTCCTCGTGATTTCGTCACTATGGTGCCAGTACAAGTGAGAAGAAGCCCACTCCTTTTCACAACCTTCCAAATGCTGCAGTAGCTATTGATCGTGTCATCTGGAGGGGTAATCAGTCAGGGGTGGCACTGGACTCATCCCTGGTTGTTACTACAGGAGCTCAACTGTCAGCTGAGCCGAGTTCCGACTGTGATCATGCATTGAAGTGCTCGTGTTCCAGTAAGTGGGTCCCCACATCTCTAAGGCTAATTTCACATTTGCGCCTTTTTGCACAGCACATCATGCGCAATTGAAATGCATGCAAAAACGCATGTAAACGCAGCGTTTTTTATACACATCAGCGTGCGCATGATGACAAAAAAATGCAGCCTTTGTTTTTGCATGCATTTGCGTTTTTTATGCGCATTCGTTCTCTAGGTGTCACATTTCACAGTAGGAAAATCCTTGAAACAGACTCCACCAATGGGACATCAGTGGGTGTGTTTCATGGGAATTCTTTATATAGACCCTGTTGCAGCTGAATTTTTCAGATTTTGTTGCTTTTTCCTTTGTCAACATTGATCTGCGTTGGAAGAGTTTTCTCTTCAACTTGGATCTGGACATCGCGCTGTCTCAGGCTTTTGCATTTGCTTGCCAGCAAGAAAGGCAGAGAGGGAGACAGCAAAGACGGCAGTAGCGGCGTTTGTGGATACATCCGATTGTTGAACTCCGGGAGAGCCGTGGAGTGTACCACACCCTCTACAGCGAGCTCCAGGCAAACCCGAAGAAATTTAGCGACTATACCCGGATATCCCAAGAATGCTTCATGTATTTGCTTGCTCGTGTTCAAGGAGCCATCCGGAGACAGGACACACAGCTCCGTTGTGCGATTACTCCTGAGGAACGGCTCCTGGTCACATTACGGTACGTAATATTTAAAAACCAATGCCTGCATAATTGTTTTTGTTCTGCCATGGACTAATGCAAAGCCTGCAGAATTATTGTTCTGCCATGTAGTAAACAAAAGCCTTCCAAATTATTGTTATGCCATGTACTAATATTTTTTTCATTTCAGTATTTTGCAAAACCCTAGACATGAATATTAGTTTTTTTCTTTCTCTGTTTGGCAGATTCCTGGCTACTGGAGAGACCCTCTCTTCACTCCACTTACTGTAGCGGCTTGGAATCTCCACCTTGTCGGGAATAGTTGCGGACACCTGCCGGGCTTTGTGGGATGTTCTTTGTCCAGAATTTAGCTGGGGCATTGACTCCCAGGCTTTTAAGAACTCGGACATGGGCCGTAGGTTGTATGGCAACCATTTTAATTTCCCCCTGCCATGGCCTCTTCCCCACACCGATCATGGACATGCGCACGCCTGCGTTCCCATAGACTGTAATGTGTTGTTTCTGCACATGTGCGCAACCGAACGCATGCGTTTTTTTTACACCTTTGGGCGGAACAAAAAAATGCAACATGTTGCGTCAGGCGCGTGTAGACGCACACCTGGAAAAAGCGCATGCGCACGATAACGCAGACGAACGCGTGCAAGCGCAAGACCATGCACCCGCCATGTTAAACATAGGTGCATGTTGTGAACTCATTTTCTGGTCTGCCTCTGGTTTCTGGTGAGGGAGCTGGTTGTGCTGACGGAAGAGTTGCGAGTTCTCTTTCCGGGCTCCCTATGGTGGTGGCAGGAGGTGGTGAAGCTGATCTGATTGACAGAGGCCTGCCACATGATAATGAGGAAGATGAGTTGACATCTGGAGTCTCAGACTGGATTTAAGACAGCCGACTCCCTATTCCCATGCTGGTGATTTTTTCCTGCCTCCTGAGGTCTTAGTTTCTAGCTCAGTTCCTGCCTTCTCAAGCTAAGTTGTCTTTGCTAATGTTCACATTTGATTTGGTTTGGTCTATTCCGTTTTTTGTGTGGTCAGCCAGCCCCGGCTGGGGCTGTGCTGGTTTTCCACTCTTATGTCGCTGTATGTGCCAGTTTGCTTTTTGTCCCTTATTAGATTGGCCTCTTTTTGCTCTGTTCTCAGAATATGTCAGAGTGCTGATATAGTGGGAGAAGTCTAGTGACTTCAGGGTATTTTTTGCTATCAGAAGTGTTGGACGTTTTTGCAGGGTTTTTTGGCGTGATTGCAGACAGTATCTTTCCTTTCCTAGCTAGTGTGGGCCCCATCGTTTGCTCAGCCTATTTTCCTACCTTGTTCGTGTTTTCATCTTGTCTCACCGTCAATTCGTGTGGGGGGCTGTCTATTCCTTTGGGGTCTGCTCTGGGGCAGTTTTAGATTTCTCGTTTTCTTGCTTTAGGCTTATTTAGTCCTCCGGCTGTGACAAGGCGTCTAGGATCATCGTAGGTACGCTCCACGGCTGCTTTTAGTTGTGTGGTTAGGATCAGGGGTCTGCAATCTGCGTAGTTACCAACCTCTCTGGGTTTTCTGTGACTTGGCTAGGTCTTGTTTTCCTCCTCGGTGACCCATTCATAACAGGTGCGCATAACGCATGCGACTGAAAGCGCATGATGCACTGCGCAAAAAAACGCTAATGTAAAACCAGCCTAACCGTGCCGATCAGCAGTCAGTTACTGCTACTGGCTCCTCGGAGCTGACGCTGTGTTTTCACACGACAGTTTTAATCTATGATGGACTTAGCATGTCATGATGTGCTATGTCAGTCATTGGTCATTAAGGGGTTATATTAGTGATGTGTGTGAAAGAAAACAATGTATGACCATCTCAATGGCCCTGACCAATGTGTGAATATAAATGTTTACTGCCAGCGTCTTCAGTAAACTATGTAAATCACTCGCTTATCCAGCTCGTGCAAATACTGAATGGAGGAGATGAAAATAGAATAAAAGTCTTGTCCTTTATTAGTGCATCATAAAAACAAACTGACACGTTTCAGGCGATACTGCCCTTAGTCATAGCATAATAAAAAACATGATACAACACAATATATAAAGACACATAATATAAGGCTACAACCAATCACAATACATGTCAATTGAATACCCGGTGGAAGAAGTCACACACCCAGCCCAACCTGAATGTTGTACAAATGTTATAGCCACTAAATCTATATACAATATTACATAGTTATTAAGGTTGAAGGAAGACTTTAAGTCCATCTAGTTCAACCCATATCCTATCCTAACCTGCCCTAACATGTTGATCCAGAGGAAGGCAAAAAAAACCCATGTGGCAAACAGTAAGCTCCACATTGGGGAAAGAAAAATCCTTCCCGACTCCACATACGGCAATCAGACTAGCTCCCTGGATCGACATCAAACGACGTTTCGGCCACATCGGCCTTTATCACAAAGTCGCTGTAATAAAATACATACATAAAAATATCAAAAAATTGTAAACTTTATACAAAATATATACACATAGTATCCAGAGAGCATGGAATATAAGCACTAGAATTATTTAGAAAGATGTGGAGACATCAAACACGTGAAACTGAGAGATAACGCGGTAGATAAGAAACATGAAGGAGCGTGGTCATACCCTTTTCAATTGAATGTAGGGTCTGTTTTCACCAAATCGATAGTGTCACTGCTCGGCATAAATGAGTTGATAGCATATTCTGTAAGTAGGGATAGATGAACATATCGTTAGGGTGACATAAATAAAGAAAAAAAGACAAAAATAAAAAATAGGAATAAGAATGAAAATAAAAATATTATGTCACTGTCTTTTTTGTATACAACTAGCTACGCCACTTATGCTGGTTAATCTGTTTTATCCATCTGTCCTCCAGACACCCAGTTCAGTACTTGATCTATTTTCATTTTTTACTCTTTATTTTTTATTTTTATTTTCATTCTTATTCCTATTTTTTATTTTTGTCTTTTTTTCTTTATTTATGTCACCCTAACGATATGTTCATCTATCCCTACTTACAGAATATGCTATCAACTCATTTATGCCTAGCAGTGACACTATCGATTTGGTGAAAACAGACCCTACATTCAATTGAAAACGGTATGACCACGCTCCTTCATGTTTCTTATCTACCGCGTTATCTCTCAGTTTCACGTGTTTGATGTCTCCACATCTTTCTAAATAATTCTAGTGCTTATATTCCATGCTCTCTGGATACTATGTGTATATATTTTGTATAAAGTTTACAATTTTTTGATATTTTTATGTATGTATTTTATTACAGCGACTTTGTGATAAAGGCCGATGTGGCCGAAACGTCGTTTGATGTCGCTTCCTCACTGTCAAGCAATAAATTTACTTCACATTAAGTACAATCAGCGTGTGCAGTGACTATACATTGTTTGTGCGATTCTGGGACTATCCGTTCCTTCTCACTGGCACCGCGAACTCGAACTCTCTGGCCGAGTGCTAACCATCTGTATTACCTAGCTCCCTGGATCAACGCAAAATTAAGGAAACTAGTGTATATACCCTGTAATATTATACTTTTCAAGAAAGCCAGAGCCTTCTTAAATTTTAGTAGGGAATCACTCATTACAACATCATATGGCAGAGAGTTCCATAGTCTCACTGCTCTTACAGTAAAGAATCCGCATCTGTGAGTATGCTTAAAGGGAATCTGTTATCCTTTTTTTGGCCTTTCAGCTGCCGGCATAGACATCGGGGGCTTATCTACAGCATTCTATAATACTGTAGATAAGCCCCCAATGTAACCTGAAAGAGAAGAAAAACACGTTATACTCACGGAGGTGGGTGGTCCGGTCCGATGGGTGTCGCCGTCCTGTCCGGCGCCTCCCTTCATGCGATGACGTCCTCTTCTCCTGTCCTGAAATGGCTCTGGCGCAGGCACACTGCTCTGCCCTGTTGAGGGCAGAGCAGAGTCCTGCAGTGAGCAGGCTTCGGGAGAGGTCTGGCGCCTGCGCACTGCAGAATTCTGCTCTGCCCTCAACAGGGCAGAGCAATGCGCCTGCGTCGGAGCCATTTCAGGACACGAGAAGAGGACGTCATCGCATGAAGTAGGGAGGCGTCGGACCGGACCGCCCACCTCGGTGAGTATAATATAACGTGTTTTTCTTCTCTTTCAGGTTACATCAGGGGGCTTATCTACAGTTGTGGCCAAAAGTATTGACACCCCTGCAATTTTGTCAGATAATACTCAGTTTCTTCCTGAAAATGATTGCAAACACAAATTTTTTGTTATCTTCATTTAATTTGTCTTAAATGAAAGAACACAAAAAGAATTGTCCTAAAGCCAAATTGGATATAATTCCACACCAAACATAAAAAAGAGGGTGGATAAAAGTATTGGCACTGTTCGAAAAATCATGTGATGCTTCTCTAATTTGTGTAATTAACAGCACCTGTAACTTACCTGTGGCACCTAAGTAAATCACACTTTCAGCCAGTTGACATGGATTAAAGTTGACTCAACCTCTGTTCTGTGTCCTTGTGTGTACCACATTGAGCATGGAGAAAAGAAAGAAGACCAAAGAACTGTCTGAGGACTTGAGAAACCAAATTGTGAGGAAGCATGATCAATCTCAAGGCTACAAGTCCATCTCCAAAGACCTGAATGTACCTGTGTCTACCGTGCGCAGTGTCATCAAGAAGTTTAAAGCCCATGGCACCGTGGCTAACCTCCCTAGATTTGAACGGAAAAGAAAAATTGACAAGAGATTTCAACGCAAGATTGTGCGGATGTTGGATAAAGAACCTCGACTAACATCCGAACAAGTTCAAGCTGCCCTGCAGTCCGAGGGTACAACAGTGTCAACCCATACTATCCGTTGGCATCTGAATGAAAAGGGACTGTATGGTAGGAGACCCAGGAAGACCCCACTTCTTACCCCGAGACATAAAAAAGCCAGGCTGGAGTTTGCCAAAACTTACCTGAAAAAGCCTAAAACGTTTTGGAAGAATGTTCTCTGGTCAGATGAGACAAAAGTAGAGCTTTTTGGGCAAAGGCATCAACATAGAGTTTACAGGAGAAAAAGAGGCATTCAAAGAAAAAAAAACACTGTCCCTACAGTCAAACATGGCAGAGGTTCCCTGATGTTTTGGGGTTGCTTTGCTGCCTCTGGCACTGGACTGATTGACCGTGTGCATGGCATTATGAAGTCTGAAGAATACCAACAAATTTTGCAAATTTTTCAGGAAGAAACTGAGTATTTTCTGACAAATTTGCAGGGGTGTCAATACTTTTGGTCACAACTGTACAGTATTATAGAATGCTATAGATAAGCCCCCGATGTCTATGCCGGCAGCTAATAGGGCAAAAAAAGTGACAGATTCCCTTTAAACCTTCTTTCCTCTAGACGTAGAGGATGCCCCCTTGTCCCCGACACAGGTCTAAGAGTAAAAAGATCATTAGAAAGGTCTCTGTACTGTCCCAGCATATACTTATACATTGTAATAAGATCACCCCTAAGCCTTCGATATGTCTTTCTTATACACTGGAGACCAGAACTGTACACAGTATTCTAAGTGTGCTCGCACTAGTGACTTATATAGAAAAAAAATTATGTTCTCCTCATGAACATCTATGCCTCTTAATGCATCCCATTATTTTATTTGCCTTTGCAGCAGCTGCCTGACACTGGCCACTAAATGTGAGTTTGTCATCCACCCATACACCCAGGTCTTTTTCAGTGACTGTTTTGCCCAGTGTTTTACAATTAAGCACATAATTATACATCTTGTTTGTTTTACCCAAGTGCATACATTTATCCCCATTAAAGCTCATTTGTCATTTATCAGCCCAAGCTTCTAGTTTACATAAATCCTCCTGTAATATAAAATTGTCCTCCTCTGTATTGATTACCCTGCAGAGTTTAGTGTCATCTGCAAATATTGAAATTCTACTCTCTATGCCCCCTACAAGGTCATTAATAAATGTTAAAAAGAAGCGGGCCCAAAACTGACCCCTGTGGTACCCCACTGCTAACCGTGACCCAGTCCGAGTGTGCTCCATTAATAACCACCCTTTGTTTCCTATCCCCGAGCTAGCTCTTAACCCACTTACACATATTTTCCCCTATCCCCATTGTTGTCATTTTATGTATCAACCTTTTGTGTGGCACTGTATCAAAAACTTTTGAAGAGTCCATGTACACCACGTCCACTGTATTCCCTTGGTCCAGTCCGGAACTTACCTCTTCATAAAAGCTTATCAGATTAGTCTGACAGGAACGGTCCCTCGTAAACCCATGTTGATATTGGGTCATGAGGTTATTCTTCTCCAGATACTCCAGTATAGCATCTCTTAGAAAACCCTCCAGGATCTTACCCACAGTTGAGGTTAAGCTTACTGACCTATAATTTCCAAGTTCAGTTTTTGTCCTCTTTTTGAATATTGGCACCACATTTGCTATACGCCAGTCCTGTGATACCGACCCTGTTATTATGGAATCTTTAAAGATTAAATATAATGGTCTATCTATGACTGTACTTAATTCCTGCAGTACTCGGGGGTGTATTGCCAATAAAAATAGTAAAAATACAAGACCCTTCGTCAATATATAAATACATGAAAATACTTATGAATAAATATGCATAAACCACATATCTATTACATTTATACATGAAAACATTAATAAAAATACATCAGATCTGTTTTATAATTCCTTTGGGGAAACAAGTGTCTAATTTTAAGATCCAAGCTGCCTCTCTAGCTCGCAAAGTAGACTGTATCCCCTCCTCTGACTGCCCTCTTTACTTGCTCAATGGCAGTTTCTCTCATAGAAGTCATATTACCAGCATGGACCTCCTTGAAGTGTCTGGACACTCCTGACAAAGAGCGTTTATTGTTGCTATTGCCTGTAGTAGCTCCTGATACATGTTCTTTAATTCTTTGCTTTAATTTGCGAGTGGTCGATCCAACATATTGCACATTACATGCCTGGCAAGAAACCAAATATATTACCGATCTGAAATTGCAATTAGCAAAAAACCTGATAATATACTCATGCTGTGCATCTTTTGCTCTAAATTTAGAAAAAAGAACTTATTCCTGGTTAGAAAGTATGGGTAACTACAAATGTGGCAGGAGTAGATGTGGAGTATGTCAATATATGCAAAAAACCACTAAATTTAACTTGTGTACATGAGAAAACCTCTTTAAGGATGTATTTTCACATTGTATAAACAGTTTTTTTTAAAATGTGCTTCAACAATTCAAGCAAGGTGAATTTGATTTTATGAGAACTTATGGCCACTGTGTTTTTAAAAAAAAAAAAAAAAAAAAAAAAGCTACAGAAATTTTGCTGTTGTCAGCTGCTTCAGTGCATGATCTAACTAACTTGCGTCTGCAGGACTGGACCGGTTAAGCTTTGCAATGATCGTGCATTGAAATGCTTTTTAACAGCAATCAGACTGCAAAAAGTGAAAGTTCTTTAATGGGACTAAAGGGGCTTTACACATAGCGTCACCGATTTTGCCACGCAGCAGCGATATTGCTAGCGATATCGCTATATGTGATACTTACCTCCAACTGGCTCCCTCGCTGTCGCTGATCGCGTGAGATCGGCCTGGTCCATTTCTCATCGTCGGCTTCCTGCTGGCGCCGACGAGCAAGCCATGGACGCAGGCGGAAGACGGACACCCTCGCCGCGTCTGAAAGGTAAGTGCGACTGCCGAACGCTGCTACATCGCTGTGAGATCTGCCTGTTTGGCAGCTCACTAGCGACCATTTAGCGATGTACCAGCGATCCTGACCGGGTCGTATCATGGTTGGGATCGCTGGTGCATCGCTAAATGTAAAGGGGCCTTAAGTTAAAAAGTTGAAAAAAAAAAAAAAAAAAATAGTTAAGAGATTTTTTTAAAAAAAATCACAAATTAATTTAAAATAACACTAAAAATATATTGTACTTATAAATAAAAAAAGTACGAAAAAAACCCCAAAACAGACAAAAGTACATATTTATTATTGCCACGTTCGGAGCCATACGACCTATAAAACTAGGTAACCCCGTCATTTTATTTTTTTTAAAGAAAAATAAAAAATGAGGCAAAACGTAATGCTTTATTATCGTACTGCTGAACAAAAGTGGAATAAAATGTGATCAAAAACATGAATGTGCTGATGCAAAGTAGACGTGTGGGAAATGTTATTAACAACTTTGTGTGACACCACTCTCTGATTTGAGGGCATAAAAATTAAGTTTGAAAATCACAAAATTTTCGCCAAATTTCTATTTTTTTTTCACAAACGCAAGTCATATCAAGTTAAGTACAATATGTCACGAAAAAACACTCTCAGAATCAGAGATACAATGAAGCGTTCCAGAGTTATTACTACACTAGATGGTGACCCGATTCTAACGCATCGGATATTCAAGAATATATGCAGTTTATTTTTGAAGATTTAATAATAATGCAATATTGCACCCACCAATCCTGATATGCATGGTATTCTCACCCCCAATCCTGATATGTATGGTTCTCTCACCCCCAATCCTGATATGCATGGTACCCCTCAACCCCCTATCCTGGTATGCATGGTCCCCTGACCCCCCCAATCCTGGAATGTAAAGTCCTCTCACCCCCCTTTCCTGATATGCATGGTCCCCCTCACCCCCCTTTCTTGGTATGCATGGTCCTCTCACACCCCAGTCCTGGTATGTATGTCTGCTCACCGTCACCCCCCTTTCCTGGTATGTATGGTCCCCTCACCCCCCAATCCTGGTATGCATGGTATCCTCACCCCCCTTTCCTTATTTGTATGGTCCCCTTACCCCCCAACCTGGTATGCATGGTATCCTCACCCCCCTTTCCTGATATGTATGGTCCCCTCACCCCCCCAATCCTGGTATGCATGGTATCCTCACCCCCCAATCCTGGTATGCATGGTCCCCTCACTCCCCCAATCCTGGTATGCATGGTCCCCTCACTCCCCCAATCCTGGTATGCATGGTCCCCTCACTCCCCCAATCCTGGTATGCATGGTCCCCTTACCCCCCTTTCCGTGTAGCCGCGACCAATCACTGCCGCGGCCCTGTACAAAAATAATATTAAAAAATAAAAAAGTTATTCTCACCTTCCGATGGCCTCCTGTCTTCTTTCCATGCGCCCGGCCTCGCGTTCCCAGTAATGCTTTGCGGCTTAGACCGCTGATGACATCGGTCTTCTTTCTCGCTCTCGCGAAAGTGATGTCATCAGCAGCCTAAGCCGCAAAGCATTACTGGGAACGCGAGGCCGGGCGCATGGAAAGAAGACAGGAGGCCGTTGGAAGGTGAGAATAACTTTTTTTAATTCAATTTTTCACAGATTAAGGCCTGCGCCTGTCGCTGATCGGTCGCGGCCTGGCGGCCGATCAGCGGCAGGCGCAGCTTACCGTTACGAACAGCTGCGCCTGTCGCTGATTGGTTACGGCCTGGCGAGGGCCTAGCGGCCGCGACCAATCAGCGGGCCGCAATTTCGGTTACAGACAGACACAATAAGACGTGTGTGTGTGTGTGTATATATATATATATATATATATATATATATATATATCTCTGACAGTGGTCAGAATTGTTAAATTTGGCCTGGTCATGAAGGAAAAAATGTGCTCGGGGAGTAAAGGGGTTAAGTGCAGAATCTCTGAGCTTCTGCACTGAGCACACATTAAATAATGCTGCTTTCAGTACACAAAATATGTATAAAAGAAAGCAAAAGGGAGGAACAATATACCACATTGTTGTGTAAATTGATGCAGAGACAGGTGGTAATAATACTGTAAAGAGGGCACCACCATTTAGATAGGGATCAGCCTTAAGCATACCAAAATAGGCTATGTAAAGGGAAAAAGGAGCATGCCACTGGCTTTGTGGCTTCCTCAGAGGTAATTCTCTTGTGCCTGTAGTATTCTGCTGTGATGCAGTCATTGCATGTTTTTCATGCAGGAAGCACCTGTCATGGTTAGGACGTGGTTAATGTCCTGTTCTCTCAGGGTTAATTTTGCTGGACTCCCTTTGGATCTGGGAGGGGTATTTATACTCACTCCAGATTAGGATTCCCTGTCAGCTATACTGTTGTTCTGACCCCTGGTGTGCCTGTATACTGCATTGCTTGATTGCCTCCCGTGTATGACCTGGGCTGTCCGCTCTCTCTGTTCTGTCTCACGCTTGCTTCTGACCTCCTGGCTTGTCTATTGTTACTCTGTTACAGTTTGTCCCTATTGTACCACACTGCTCGTTCTGCCTTTTTGACCTCTGGCTTCCCTTCTGACAGTCCCCTGTCTCACCCCATCGGTACATCGTGATCTCCTGTTTGCTTGACTACTCTCCTGTGTTTATCGTCTCCTCTGCACCCTGGTGTCTGGCTCCACCCCCAACCACCTCCTGCTGTGTCACATGGTTCAGGTCCTGTTCCTTACCTGGCAAGTTACCCAGTGTTGTGTGCAGCTCTCTCTGTAGCAGTAATACCCTGGAGTTGTGACAGCACCATTAACACCAGGAACTAGAGCATTGCTTTATCTTACCTTACACTTTAGACTTATTGGCTATGATCTTTTAGCCCAAGTTTGCCATGTTTTCTTTATTTTCAACGTTTACATATGCATTATTATTGCATCATTGGTACTTAGTTGAATATAGAAATATTGCATATAGTAAGCAAGAATTGCTTTGGTTTGTTTTGATCAGTTTTTCTCATTGCTGAATTTTCTAACCAGCATTATTATATGACTTGGCAATTGGTGCATGGGAGGTTAGACATTATCCCCATTTATTATGGTATGTCGTGATATGCACATGTAGCCTTTTGACTATTTTAATTGCTCTTAACTTTATGTGCTTTATTTTTATATTATGATATAAGCTAAGAAAACAGTGATTTTTATAATTGATGCCTTGTTTGGCATGCTTCCTTTTCCCCTTTTTATATAGACACAGGTGGAAAAACACATCAGTCCTGGAGGGAACATGGCCTAATCTTTCCTTCAGTAAGAACACATTGGTAGAGCATTATCAAGCTAAATGTGCCAGAACACTGTTTTTCATAGCATGTACCATATTTACTATGTGATTGACTCCTTATGTGACTTTTCTTACAAGGGGGCGTGGTCTGCCTGGACATGGGCATGTAGGTGCAGAAAGAGGTGTGGTCTAGAGTGCAGCACTGCACCAAACATTGAGCCAAAGTTAGGACACAAGTTCAACCAACCAATGGGTAATGTAAAACGCCAAAAAAATGGAAAAAAAAAAAAAAACCTTGTTGTGGGCGCTGTCACAACAAAGACAAGGATAGAGGGGGTCTAAAAACCAAGGAACATGTATTAGAAGTATACGAGTACAAAACAGTGTTGCTGTCTTTTAATACCGTTTTTGAAAAGACTATCAGCACAGAATAACCCTTCAATCCAAGTACAGATGCTCGGTGCATCCCAAGGGGGGTTATCATTTTATATACACCTTCCCACTTGCTTCTTTTTCCTTAACCCCTTTCTGCCATCTGACGTACTATCCCGTCTATGGTACCCGGGCCCGTATGACCAGGGACGGGATAATACGTTATAGCGAGCGCTGATCGCGGCACATTAACCCCTGGCACACTGCGATCAAACATGATTGCAGTGTACCGGGGGATTATGGAAGAATCACGCAGAGGGGGCTCCCTGCGTGCTTCCCTGAGACCCTTGGAGCAGCGCAATGTGCTGCGCTGCTCTGAGGGTCTCCACCCTGCAGGCCCCCGGATCCAATATTGGCGCGGGGGCCTTCGGAGTCCTGCAGGGAGGCGGCTTTGTCAGTGCCTGCTGAGAACAGGCAATGAGAAAGCCTATATAGTGCCTGTCAGATCAGCGAAGTGTCAGATCTTCGATCTGACACTTTATTGTAATGTCCCACATTGGGACAATATAATAAGGTGGAAAAAAATGTAAATAATTTATAAAAAAAAAAAATCCCTAAAATTCTTTTTTTTTTTGTAAATACAAAACCAAAACAATAAAAATACACATATTTAGTATCGCCGTATCTGTAACGACCCGACCTATAAAACTGTCCCACTAGTTAACCCCTTTAGTGAACCCCTTAAAAAAACTAGGCAAAAAACAGTGCTTTATCATCATACCGCCGAACAAAAAGTGCAATAACACGCGATCAAAAAGACGCATAAAATAAACATGGTACCGCCGAAAACGTCATCTTGTCCCGCAAAAAACGAGCCGCCATACGGCATCATCAGCGAAAAAATAAGTTATAGCTCGCAGAATAAAGCGATGCAAAAATAATTTTTTTGTATAAAATAGTTTTTATTGCATAAAAGCGCCAAAACATAAAAATAGACATAAATGAGATATCGCTGTAATCGTACTGACCCGAAGAATAAAACCGCTTTATCAATTTTACCACACGCGGAACGGTGTAAACGCACCCCCCCCCAAAAGAAATTCATGAAATGCTGGTTTTTGTTCATTCTGCATCCCAAAAATAGGAATAAAAAGCGATTGAAAAAATGTCACGTGTCCAAAAATGGTACCAATAAAAACGTCAACTTGTCTCGCAAAAAATAAGACCTCACATGACTCTGTGGGTCAAAATATGGAAAAATTATAGCTCTCAATGTGGTGATGCAAGAACGATTTTTACAATAAAATGCGTCTTTTAGAGTGTGACAGCTGCCAAACATAAAATCCCACTATAAATAGTAAATCAAAACCCCCGTTTATCCCCCCCTTAGTAAGGGAAAAATAATAAAACAAAAAAAAATGTATTTATTTCCATTTTCCCGTTAGGGCTAGGGCTGAGATTAGGGTTAGGGGTGTGTTGGTGTTAGGGTTGGAGTTAGAATTGGGGGTTTCCACTGTTTAGGCACATCAGGGGCTCTCCAAACGCAACATGGCGTCTGATCTCAATTCCAGCCAATTCTGTGTTGAAAAAGTCAAAAACGGTGCTCCTTCCCTTCCAAGCTCTGCCATGCACCCAAACAGTGGTTTACCCCCTCATATGGAGTATCAGCTTACTCGGGACAAATTGCACAACATCTTTTGGGGTCCAATTTTTGCTGTTACCATTAGGGAAAATAAAAAAATGGGGGCAAAAATATCATTTTTGTGGGAAAAAAAATGACTTTTTTATTTTTATGGTTCTACGTTATAAACTTCTGTGAAGCACTTGGGAGTTCAAAGTGCTCACCACACATCTAGATAAGTTGCTTGGGGGGGTCTAGTTTCCAAAATGGGGTCACTTGTGGGGGGTTTCAAAAGTTTAGGCACATCAGGGGCTCTCCAAAGGCAACATAACACCCGCAGACCATTCCATCAAAGTCTGCATTCCAAAACGTCACTACTTCCCTTTCGAGCCCCGACGTGTGCCCATACAGTAGTTTTCTACCACATATGGGGATATCTGCGCACTCAGGACAAATTGGACAACACATTTTGGGGTCTAATTTCTCCTGTTACCCTTGGAAAAATAAAAAAAATTGGGGACTCAAACATCATGATTGTGGAAAAAATGATTTTTTTATTGTGTGGCTGTACGTTATAAACTTCTGTGAAGCCCTTTGGGGTTCAAAGTTCTCACCAAATATCTAGATAAGTTCCTTGGGGGGGGTCTAGTTTCCAAAATGGTGTCATTTGTGGGGGGTTTCCATTGTTTAGGCACATCAGGGGCTTTCCAAATTTGACATGGCATCCGATCTGAATTCCAGCCAAAAAAGTCAAATGGCGCTGCTTCCCTTCTGAGCTCTGCCATGTGCCCAAATAGTCGTTTATCCCAACATATGGGGTATCAGCGTACTCAGGACAAATTGCACAATAACTTTTGGGGTCCCGTTACCCTTGGGAAAATAAAAATTGGGTGTGGAAAAAATATGATTTTTTAATTGTACGGCTGTACCTTATAAACTTCTGTGAATCCCTTGGGGGTTCAAAGTTCTCACCATATATCTATCTAGAGAAGTTCCTTGTGGGGTCTAATTTCCAAAATGGAGTCACTTGTGGGGGATTTCCAATGTTTAGGCACATCAGCGGCTCTCCAAACGTGACATGGCGTCTGATCTGAATTCCTTCCCTTCTGAGCTCTGCCATGCGCCGAAACAGTGGTTTCCACCCCACATATCCGGTATCGGCGCACTCAGGACAAATTGCACAATATCTTTTGCAGCCCAATTTCTCCTGTTACCCTTGGTAAAATAAAAAAAAATTGGACCTGAAGTATGGTAATTTTTTTTGTGAAAAAAAGTTAAATGTTCATTTTTTTTTTAAACATTCAAAAAATTCCTGTGAAGCACCTGAATGGTTAATAAACTTCTTGAATGTCGTTTTGAGCACCTTGAGGGGTGCAGTTTTTAGAATGGAAGGAAAAAAAAAGGGAACCCAGGCCCGTCCCGGCGCGGGAAGAACAGGTATCTTACCTGTAGCGCCGGCTGTCGGGTGCTGGAGGCACAGTCCCCGGGCCCTCCGGGGTTCCGGGTTCGTGTGGGATCCCCGGTGGCTACGGGAAGCCCCCACCGCGCCGCCCTCCCCTCGCGCGCGCATATCTCGATCTCCGAGGCATCTGACAGGGGAGAGACATGGGCGTTTTCCGGCCACTGACGTCAGCGGCGCAGAGGATTGTTGGCGCGCCTGCTGACGTTGGCAAAAGGCGACTGTGTCATGGCGCCCGGTGAGATGCCGGCCGGCTTTTTCTGAAGGCAGTCGGCTGGCGGTCGCAGGGGGGGAGGGGAGACAGCTGATCGGAGGCCACTCACAGGACGGAGGCATATTTAAACGAGGTACTGCAGCAGGGCAGACGGTGCGGCGATGGAGTCAGAGCAGGAGAGGTCCTTGTCTCTGCCACCCTCACAGCCCTC
Source organism: Dendrobates tinctorius (assembly GCF_039654945.1). NCBI lineage: Eukaryota > Metazoa > Chordata > Amphibia > Anura > Dendrobatidae > Dendrobates > Dendrobates tinctorius. Next base: position 11,244,472 of record NW_027361692.1, read on the forward strand.
CGGCCTTAAACATGGAAACCGCTCAAGCAGCAGCCGCCCAGCCGCAGGTCGGGAGAATCCTCGAGATCCAGAGAGCACAGGTCACGTGCTCCGACGCAGCCTCCGAGTCCGGTACCCTTGAATGCGGGTGGTGAGTGATCTTCGTGAAAGCTAGCATTTGTGTTAATAGGGTTTCCCTGTCTATGTTTGAGCCCGTAGGAAAGGCCCAAGAAAGCAGGAAGCAAGAAAAATAATAGGGACTGCGCCATATGTAAAGCGGCCCTAACAAGAGACTGGCAGAAAGACCTCTGTGCCAGTTGTATTCAGCGAAGTATGGCGGAGGAAGCGGCTAATCTGATATCGGCCCTTAGGTCGGAGATGGAGGGTTCAATTAAGACCCTATTTAAAAAAAAAAAAAGAGGAAAGGTAGAAAGGATCCCCCTAGTTCTCCCTCAAATTCCTCTTCGGCCTCGTCTCAATCGGAACAGGCGTCCTCATCAGACTCCTCAGACAGCGACACAGGGGGTAAGCCATGTTTTCCGGTGGAAGACACAGATTCCCTCCTAAAGGCCATTAGAACAACAATGGGCCTGCAGGAAGAGAAGGCGACAAAAACTCTAGAAGACGTTATGTTTGGCGGGCTCCAGGAAAGGAAAAAGCGTACTTTTCCGGTGAACGAGAAGATCCAGGCGCTTATTGAGAGAGAGTGGAGGAAACCCGAAAAATCAGGGGCTCTTCCCTCCACCTCTAACAGGCGATACCCCTTTGAACACAAGGACGCGGAAATATGGGACAAGGTCCCAAAAATAGACGCAGCAGTATTCAGATCCTGTAAAAAAAAATCAGCCCTGCCCCTGGAAGATTCAGGGGTTCTTAGAGACCCGCTAGATAAGAAAGCAGACTCATATCTGAGGCATGCATGGGAAGCGACTGCGGGAGGATTAAAGCCGGCGATAGCGGGCACCTGCACGGCACGCTCCCTCATGATCTGGCTGCAGCAGTTGGAAGAAAAACTAGCATCAAGGGTCCCGAGAGAGAAGATATTGGTGGATATGTATATCTTGCACAGGGCAGCAGCTTTTTTAGCGGACACCTCGGCGGATTCTAAGAGGTTAACGGCCAGAGCAGCAAGTTTATCAAAATGCTGCTAGACAAGCACTTTGGCTTAAAGGCTGTCCGGGTGACCTGCATTCTAAGGCTAAACTGTGCTCTCTCCCCTGTGATGGGAGATTCTTATTTGGAAAGAACTTAGACGCCATCCTAGAAAAAGCGAGCGATAGGAAAAAAGGCTTCCCCAGGTTCCCAACAGAGCAGAGAAGACAGCCCTTTCGGAGAGGTGGAAGGTTCAATAGGGGGCGTCCTCCGGCCGATAGAAGGAGATGGGAGAACAAAAGGGAAAAAAGAGTCAGGCTTTATGTTTGGTGGAGGTACCTCCACCTCGAAAAAGTCACCACAATGACGTCAGTATTCCAGTAGGGGGGAGATTGGCACTCTTTTCCCAGGCCTGGGATAGGATCTCCTCCAATACCTGGATCTTAGGCATCTTAAAAGAAGGCCTGAAAATCCCCTTTGTTCACCAACCAAAACCCGTGTTCATAGTTACCCCTATCAGAAGAGCCGCCGAAGAACAATTGGCCTTGGAAGCAGAGATCCTGAACCTAATAGACAAACAGGTCCTTTACGAAGTCCCAGACACACAGAAGGGAAGGGGGTTCTATTCGCCACATTTTATGATCAAGAAACCGGACCAATCATTCAGGACAATTATAAACCTCAGAGGACTCAATCGGTGGATAGGGAATCAGACCTTCAAGATGGAGTCAGTGACTACGGCCATAAAGCTACTACATCAAGACTGCTTTATGGCTGTAGTCGATCTGAAGGACGCATAGTATCATATCCCTGTCCATCCAGATTACCAAAAATACTTGAGGGTAGCACTTTATATCCAAGGCATACTGAAGCACTTCCAGTTCACAGCTCTTCCGTTTGGTATATCCATAGCCCCGAGAGTTTTCACCAAGGTCATAGTGGAGGTAACAGCTTTCCTTCGGATTCAAGATACAGTCATAATACCCTATCTGGACAATTTCCTCATAATGGGCAACTCCGAGGACCAATGTACTGCGCAGTTAAGTCAGGTGACCAACACCTTACAAGAATTGGGGTGGATAATTTCAAAAAATCAAAGCTACAACCCCTAAAGCAACAGACCTTCCTGGGGTTTATCCTGGACTCAGAAGAACAGGTGTGTCTGCTTCCTGAGGCCAAAAAAGAGAAGGTGCGGAACATGGCTTTCAGCCCGAGACCAACCTCAGATGACATTGAGAAAAGCAATGTCTTTACTAGGCACTCTGACGTCCTGTATTCCTGCGGTCAGGTGGACCCAATTTCATACCCGTCAACTCCACTGGGAGATACTAGCAGCACAAAGAGCGCTAGGAGGGTGTTTACAAGGAGGTCTAGCGCTTTCATTACAGACCAGAGACTCAACTAGTGGCTGGACATTACAAATTTGGCCCCAGGAATACCTTGGGACAAACAGGCGACAGATGTGATTCTAACGGACGCAAGCTCCCTGGGGTGGGGGGCGCACCTAAGGGGTCACGTAGGCCAGGGGTCCTGGATACCTCAAGAAAGGAGGGCATCCTCCAATCTCAGAGAATTGTGGGCTGTGAACAAAGCCCTAACCCACTTCTTTCCCCTACTCAGGGGTCGCGAGGTCCGCATCATGTCAGACAACAAAGCGACGGTGGCATACATTAACCACCAGGGGGGGACAAAATCGTACTCCCTAATGAAAGCATCAGAAGACATCATGGGCAAGGCAGAGCAACACTTACACTCTTTAACAGCCTTACACATAAAAGGGGCAGAAAACATAGATGCTGATTTTTCTAAGCCGCTCTGAGGCAGGGAGAATGGGTCCTAAATTGGTCCATTTTTCAAAAGATAACGCAGCTTTGGGGGGAACCAGTGATAGACCTCTTTGCCAACAAACACAACAGGCAAACACAAAGGTTTTGCTCCCTAAACCCAAGGGAAGATCCATGAGTGTGCAGAGAGTCCACTATTCAGTGGGACTTCAAGCTGGCCTATGCGTTTCCCCCAGTCGCTATGATCCCAACAGTGGTCAAGAAGATCAGGACTGATCAAGCCAGAGTAATTCTGATAGCCCCATTCTGGCCAAAAAGGCCCTGGTTTGCTCTACAACGGAGAATGTCCGTCTCCGATCCATGGATTCTGCCAGAGATCCCGGACCTTCTAGCCCAGGGCCTGATACTCCACGCACAGGTCAAGGGATTCCATCTGACGGCGTGGAATTTGAAAGGTTGCTTTTAAGGGGTAAAGGGTTCTCCCCGGGATTGGTGGTCACCCTGCTTAAAAGTAGGAAACCGGTGACAACTAACATCTACGGCAGATCATGGAATAAATTCCTACAGTCCCTAGGTAAGCCATTAGAACAAGAACCCCCGATTAGTGCCATCTTGGAGTTTTTACAAGCAGGTTTACAGCTAGGATTATTTGTAAATACACTTAAGGTTCAGGGTATCTGCACTAGGGGCACTCTATAACTGCAACTTGGCAGCAAATAGATGGATAGCCAGATTCATCAAATCATGTCATAGGGCTAAATCTATTCCAATACCCAGGATAGCTCCTTGGGATTTAAACCTAGTACTAGAGGCCCTTACAAAAGAACCATATGAACCATTACATGAGCTCCCTGTAAAATTTCTGACCCTAAAAACAATCATTTTAGTGGCCCTTACTTCAGCCCGTAGAGTAAGCGACCTACAGGCTCTCTCAGTAAATCCACCCTATACACAAGTTTTTCAAGACAGGGTGGTGCTAAGGACAGACCCCGCTTATCTGCCGAAGGTAGCGTCAGATTTCCATAGAGGTCAAGAGATTATTCTCCCATCCTTCTGTGATAATCCAAAGAATCCAGGGGAAGAAAAGTTCCATAGTTTGGACGTTAAGAGAGCCCTGCTAGAATACATATCTGTCACCAGCCAGTGGAGGAGGTCCCAGTCCCTATTCGTAGCTTTTCAGGGTGCCAGGAAAGGCTATGGGGTTTCAAAAGGGACTATTGCTAGATGGATTAGGGAAGCCATTAGTGTAGCCTACTCAGCTAGTGGTATCCCGATTCCTGACGGCATCAAGGCTCATTCCACCAGAGCCGTGGCAACCTCCTGGGCTGAAAAGGCAGAGGTATCGATTGAACAGATTTGTAAGGCCGCTACCTGAGCCTCACTTTCAACCTTCTTTAAGCACTATAGATTAAATCTATCCTCCTCTGCTGACTTAACCTTTGGTAGAAGGTTGCTGCAAGCGGTAGTCCCTTCCTAAGGTGTTTCGAAGTCTCCAAAAGTCTCTCAGGTGTGCTGTCATGGGTGAAGGGAAAACCACCATGGTTACTTACCGGTAGCCGGTTTTTCCAGAACCCATATATCCCACCCCCCCTTTTCACTGTATGGGTGTGCACAATTAGCAGGGTGCTTTATATGATGTGGTGTTGGATTAACATGTAACTAACTGGGATGCCCTCTCAATGCTCTGTAACCCAACTGAAGCGGGGGAGAGGTGCCGCCCCTTATATCTCAGTAGGTTTCTGTCCTGGCGGGGCGGATCCCTCTCTCAGGTGTGCTGTCATGGGTTCCAGTAAAAACGGCTACCGGTAAGTAACCATGGTGGTTTTTGTGTGCCATATCTTTGATTTAAGGGCATAAAACGTCAAATTTGGAAAATTGCAAAATTTTCGCCAAATTTCCTTTTTATTTTTTTCCTACAAATAAACGCAAGTGATATGAATGAAAAGTTACCCACTGACATGAAAGTACAATATGTCACGAGAAAACTTTGTCAGAATCACTGGGATTCATGGAAGCGTTCCAGAGTTATTGCCTCATAAAGAGACAGTGGTCAGAATTGCAAAAATTGGCCCGCACATGAACGTGCAAACCACCCTTGGGGGTAAAGGGGTTAATCTCCTTCCCACTTTCTTTGGTTGGCTTCGTCGTAAAGCCTGGGAAGGGCGGAGATGGGGAAACGAGAAGGTGTATATAAATAATTGGCCCCGCCTTAATGCACCGAGCGCCTGTTCTTGGTTTGAACACTCATTCTGTGCTGAGAGTCCCATTAACACCTTTTATTCTTGTCTTCATTGTGATGGTGTCCACCACAATGATCTTTTATTATATTTTTTCTTTGCAATTGTTTTACTGAGCCTTTCTGCTGCACAAACCTGTTCCATTCTGATAGTGTATAAGAGGAATAGCACTTCACTACTGCTCCCATCAGAGTTGGGCCTGACCTGCACAACTCCACCAGTTGGGCAAATTCTATCGAATCTTCCCTTTATTGTCACTAGGAATTCACCATGGAGCGCTCCTTCTTGTCTTCTAGTAAATTTATACTAGACAGTCTTAAAATTAGACAGGTTTCCTGAAACGGTACATATGATAAATTTGGCTCGTCTTAAAACTACCATAAGTCTGCACTGACCAAGACCCAAACAGAACTGATGAGTTTGCTCTGTTATAAAGAGGAAAGGGGATGGTGTATCACCATTAGCCCAAATAACAAAGTGGAGAGAATGCAACACCCTGCATGCGAAAACATGTGAAATATATTTGAAATGGTCATGGTGAGCAAGAAAACATATAGAAGGCAAGTAGTAAGTTTTTTTTTTTCATAGAATCATAGAATCGTAGAGTTGGAAGGGACCTCCTGGGCCATCTGGTCCAACCCCCTGCTCAAAGCAGGATTCGCTAAATCATCCCAGTCAGATGTCTGTCCAGCCTCTGTTTGAAGACTTCCATTGAAGGAGAACTCACCACTTCTCGTGGCAGCCTGTTCCACTCATTGATCACTCTAACTGTCAAAAAGTTTTTTCTAATATCTAATCTGTGTCTCCTCCCATTCAGTTTCATCCCATTGCTTCTAGTCTTTCCTTGTGCAAATGAGAATAAAGTTGATCCTTCTACAATGTGACAGCCCTTTAGATATTTGTAGACAGCTATTAAGTCTCCTCTCAGTCTTCTCTTTTGCAAACTAAACATTCCCAAATCCTGCAACCTTTCCTCATAAGACAGGGTTTGCAGACCGGTCACCATTCTGGTCGCTCTTTTCTGAACTTGCTCCAGTTTGTTGATGTCTTTTTTAAAATGTGGTGCCCAAAACTGGACACAATATTCCAGATGAGGTCTGACCAAAGAGGAGTAGAGGGAAATAATGACTTCACGTGATCTAGACTGTATACTTCTGTTAATACATCCTAGAATTGCATTTGCCTTTTTTGCTGCTGCATCACACTGTTGACTCATATTCAGTCTGTGATCTATTAGTATACCCAAGTCTTTTTCACATGTGCTGTCACTTAGCCCTATTCCTCCCATTCTATATATGCTTTTTCCATTTTTATTGCCCAGATGTAGTACTTTGCATTTCTCCCTGTTAAAAACCATTCTGTTTGTTGCTGCCCACTTCTCCAGTTTATTTAAATCTTTTTGAATCCTCTCTCTCTCTTCTCTAGTATTAGCTATCCCTCCTAGCTTTGTGTCATCAGCAAATTTAATCAGTTTACCCTCAATGCCTTCATCTAAATCGTTGATAAAGATGTTGAACAATACAGGGCCCAGGACAGAGCCCTGTGGTACCCCACTTGAGACATTCTTCCAACTGGATGTGCAGCCATTTACGACCACTCTTTGGGTCCGATCACTAAGCCAGTTATGAATCCACCTAACAGTTGCCTTGTCCATTCCATACTTAATCATTTTTTCAATAAGGATTGTATGAGAGACTTTGTCAAATGCTTTGCTGAAGTCAAGATATACTATATCTACAGCATTTCCTTGATCCACCCAATCAGTGATACCGTCATAGAAGGAAATTAAGTTAGTCTGACATGACTTATTAGTTACAAACCCATGCTGACTCTGTTTAATCACTTCATTCTTATCCAGGTATTGACATACATGTTGTTTAATAATTTGTTCAAAGATCTTTCCTGGTATAGAAGTCAGACTCACCGGCCTATAGTTACCTGGGTCCACCTTCTTCCCCTTTTTGAAGATAGGAACAACATTTGCTCTTCTCCAGTCTTCTGGCACTTCTCCTGTTCTCCAAGAATTTTCAAAGATTATAGAGAGGGGTTCAAAAATTTCTTCTGCTATCTCCTTCAGTACTCTGGGGTGTAATTCATCTGGACCTGGAGACTTGAATTCATTTAGGCTAGCTAAGTGTTTCCTCACTATCTTTCTGTTTATAGATATCCTGGATTCTTCTATTCCCTTAATAGGACAGTGAATAACAGTTGATGTTACATTTCCTTTCTGAGAGAAAACAGATGCAAAATAGGAATTTAAAAGTTCAGCCTTCTCAACATCCTGTCTTACCATTTCATCATTTTCATCCGTAAAAATCCTATAGCATCTTTGACTTTTCTTTTACTTTTGACATATCCCCAAAATCCTTTATTATTGCTTTTGACATCTCTTGCAAGCCTCAATTCATTTTCAGCTTTAGCTAATCTGATTTGTGCCCTGCAGGTTCTGCAGACAGCATTATATTCTTCTTTAGATATGCCTCCCTCTTTCCATTTTATAAACATTTTTTTCTTCCTTTTTAGCATGTGCTTAAGTTCTGTGTTCATCCATCCTGGTTTCCTTAACTGCTTCCTATTCTTCCCTCTTTTCGGAATTGTTAACAACTGTGCTTTGAGAATTTCATTTTTCAAGATTTCCCATCCTTCCTGGACATTTTTGTCTTTAAGGATATCCAGCCATTGGATCCCTCCAATTCTCTTTCTGAATCCCTTAAAATCTGCCTTTCTGAAATCTAACCTTGACGTCTGAGTCTTCACAGGTCTTCCGCCTCTAGTTATCCAAAATTCTAAAATAGCATGGTCGCTACCTCCTAGGGTCCCAGCCACTTTTACCTCCTCAACCATTTCCTCCCTGTTTATAAGGATTAGATCCAAGGTAGCAGTTCCCCTTGTTTTCTCCCTTACCTTTTGGAAGATAAAGTTGTCAGCAAGAGAGGATAAGAATTTCCTTGACCTGTTAGTTTTGCCTGAGAGAGATTCCCAACAAATGTCTGGATAGTTGAAATCTCCCATGACAACTATGTCATATTTTTTGGAGAACTTGGCCATTTGATGCATAAAGAGTTCATCCATAGCTTCAGCTTGCACAGGCGGCCTGTAGTAAATGCCTACAATGGTGTCCTTTCCATTGTTCTGTCCTTGTATTCTTACCCAAACAGTTTCCACAGAACTCCCAGTCTCTGAAGCTTCAATCTCTGTGCAGATATACGCGTTTCTAACATACAATGCGACACCTCCTCCTCGTTTATCAAGTCTGTTTCTTGCAAATAAGTTGTATCCTTCTAGCCTTGTATTCCAATCATGTGTATTGTCCCACCAAGTTTCAGTGATTCCAATGACATCATATTTCTTTTCCTGTGTTAGTAGTTCCAATTCTCCTTGTTTGTTGCCCATGCTTTGTGCATTAGTATAGAAACATTTTAGTTTGTGATTGGTTTCTCTTTCTCCAATATTTTTATAAATTAGATTCTTTCGTCTTTGTTCTTCCTTTCCACTTCTAATAGCAGAGTTCTCAATAGCATTTGTCAGGTGTATGGCTTTTTCTGGTCTTTTGCTTCCCTTCCCATGTTGTTCTAGTTTAAAGCTCTCCTTACAAGTGTAGCAAGGCGACTTCCAAATACATGCTTACCAGTCTTCGTAAGGTGCACCCCATCTCTAGCAAGTAGTCCATCGTATAAGTAGTTCACTCCGTGATCCAGAAATCCAAATCGTTGCTGACGGCACCATCGACGTAGCCAGTTGTTCACCTGCAGAATCTTATTCCACCTCCTTGTTCCATGGCCATCCACTGGGAGGATGGAAGAGAAGACCACCTGCGCTCCCAGTTCTTTCACTTTCTTACCTAAGTCTTCAAAGTCTCTACAGATGGTTTCCAGGTCGTTTCTTGCAGTGTCATTTGTCCCCACATGTAGTAGCAGGAATGGGTAGTCATCTGTAGGTCTGAAGAGTCCTGATATCCTGTCAGACACATCTTTAATTTTTGCACCTGGAAGACAACACATTTCTCTTGAAGTTATATCCGGTCTGCAGATAGCGGCCTCAGTTCCTCTCAACAGGGAATCCCCCATGACCACCACTCTCCGTTTCTTCTTCACAACATTTTTCTTTCTCCATCCAGGAGGACTCTGAAGGCGTACAAGGTTGCTGCTTGTTGGCAAAGTCTTATCCTGATGTATTTCTTCATTGTTTTCCTGCGTGAGAGCCTGGTACTGGTTTCTGAGCAGTATGGGTGCTGACTGCCTCCTGATCCTCCTGCTTCTCTGGGTCACATGTCTCCATTCCTCTGTTTCTTCAGGTGCACTTCGAATTTCTTCTCTTTCTGTAACATGAAGAGATAATTCTGCTCTGTCCAAGAACTCTTCACCTTCCTTAATGATCTTCAACGTAGCTAACCTCTCCGAGATTTTGCAACTTTTCCTCCAACAGGGACACAAGCTTGCATTTGTGGCATGTGAAGTTTGGCTTTTCCACTGGTAAGTCTGTGAACATGTAGCAAGAAATGCAGCTCACCAAATGGCTCCTGGCCTCTTCCATCTTGAGATTTCTTAAAAACGATGAAAGATGAGCCCAAATTCGCGCGCCTATCGGCGCGCGGTTTTTCCAATTTCCTCTTTTCAGCTGCAACAGCCAAAACCCAGTGATCGTTGAGCTCGCGGAGACTCTTCACTTATCCCAGAAGGCACTGGGAATATGCAAATGATCTCCTCAAGACTCTTCCCCTGGTTTTCCGATTTCCTCTTTTCAGCTGCAACGGCCAAAACCCAGTGATCGTTGAGCTCGCGGAGACTCTTCATTTATCCCAGAAGGCACTGGGAATATGCAAATGATCTCCTCAAGACTCTTCCCCTGGTTTTCTTTTTTTGCACATAATCTGGACCCCATAGTATATCTTAGTAGTGATCAGAGCAAACTCCCAGTAAGCCACAATGAAGCGGTTTTGGTGATTTTTTTTTTTTTTTTTCCGCTGCATATTTTAGAAAAAAATACAAGTAAACTGTTTTACAATAATGCAAATACAAGTCACAAGCCGTAGAAAATCCAGTTGAACAGGAATACTATTATTGGTTTAACGTGTCAGTAACTGTGGCTTCATGTGGCGTAACGCGTGGGGCTTTTTCCATTTCTCCCTCCCCGCCTATATCTTTCAGGGTTTGTACCAGATAATCCAGACAAAGCAAAGCCAATAACAGTCCGAATGGCAATTATTTCCCATCCAAATTTACAATGTAAAGCAGCAAATGAGATAAAATGTAACTTTTAATATACCAATTAAAACAATACCAAAAATAATGTCACCCATAAGTGAATTTTTTTTAAAAAAAGATGCAGAATGAATGGGTGATCCTCAGAGGATATTTGAAAGCACCCAAACGCATCACATTAGGGATGTAGAATGTAGCTGATAAAACAGACAACAACCTATATAATGGATACAGCATGAAAAAATAGCACAATACTATAGCCAATTGCACATGTATACACATGTATAATATTTAAGGCCAGACCAGGGGTTCATAGCCCCAAATAAACGAGATTTCAAAGTAGGAACGAGATTTCAAGAAAAGGAACAATCTCACCGGTTAATGCAGATGGTCAGGAGTCATCAGGGATACTCTGTATGCCTACAGGAAGGTAGCAATGGGAAGGCAATACCCTGTCAATTCCCTTACATGCTAACCATTAACTGATCCTGGTAATTCATATTATGTGGTGATCCTTAGTTAATGCATGTACTTTTTCTCTTATGTGGTCTCAATGATTTTTCATGCAAATGAGCGATCGCACGCCTATTATGTGTTGATGTGTCCCACTTGTTTCAGGTTGTTGACTTTGGGTGTATGGCACAGAACCCTTATTTATTGGCAGTGCCGGTCCATATTTTTATCTCTTAAGTCTGCCCTATTGTGGCAGCTGATGACTTTATAGAATTTTTGTTGACTGCGACATTAAGTTTGTAGTCAAGACTAGTAAGTAAAGCATGTTTTATTTCGGGTCAGAGGCTGAAAAAAAGTACACCCTCAGGCTATGTGCACACGCTGAGGTTTTTGCTGCGGATCCAGTTCTGCAGACAGTATACAGTAGCATGTAAATATGTGATTTACAATCTGCTGTGCACATGCTGCGGATTTTTAACTGCGGAAAAGCTGCGGTTTTGAATCCGCAGAAAGAAATGACATGTCACTTCTTTTCTGCGGATTCTGCTGCGGTTTACCACCTCCTCCATTGTAGAGGTGATAAACCGCAGGGGAAAACCGCAGGCCAATCCGCAGGTAAAACAGCACGTCATTTTACCTGCGGTTCTGCAGATACAAATCCGCAGCGTGTGCACATAGCCAAACACAGGTGCATGTATCATGCTGATAATTGATAATCTTACTATTACCACTGCTTTATTTTCAAAGTAAAATCTTAAAGGGATCCGGTCATGTCCCCAAACGCTGTTAACCTGCAGGTATGGGGTTAATATGCATGTTCACAACGTTACAGCAGCCGGCTTTCTGTTAGAGGTGTACATAGTCATTACAGTAGCGCTAAATACACAGTGAGTGACCGCTGTTACCATGCCGCAGCATTTTGATTAACGTCTCACTCTGCAGCGCATCTGTGAAGGGGGTGGCAGAGCATGCTTGCAGCCGCTGATTTCAGTGCTGTGAGTGATGACTGTAGCACCCCTGTGCATGCTTTTGACTGAAAGCCAGCTACTCCTGGGAGAAATAAAGTTCATTTTCTTTGGATCGCTGCATCTTTCGTAAGGCTACTGCACAGAATTGTAATGTTATTAACCTGCAGAGTAGCGAGATATGTGAAGGTTAACTGCATTTGGGGAAATGACAGGTTCCCTTTAAAGATTGTTGGATCCCTCTCCTGTATTTTTTACAAGCTTATTTTTCATGTTTTCCATAGAAGCCTACAGGTAAATTGCACAGTTTTAAATGCACAGTGATCTTAAAGCTTTCAAAATATGACAATCCAAAAACTTTGGTTTGTGTATATATATATAAAAAAAAAAAAAGTGTGTGTGATACCAGCCAAACATAAAAAACCCAATATATATCTGGTCTCGCTGTAATTAAACCAATCCGAAGAATAAAGTCACCTAGTCACACGAGGAACTACATAAAAAATAAAAAAATTCTTGACCTACTATTGATTTGTTCATTCTGCCTCCCAAAGATCACAGTATGGCTATGCTCAAATTTTATCCTGTGCTCTATGCTGAGCTCTTACACTGGGGTTTCTGTGTAAATCTCTGAAATACTTGATTCAGGCAGATCCCCTGGTGCAGAAGATTCCCTATTTATGAGGCAGATGGAGACACAAAAAGGAAAAGGAGAACATTGCTGAACAGAGGCCAGACGAGTCTAGAGTAACTTTGATTCATTATAGTGAATGGACCCGTCTGAGGTTTCATCTGAATCACATTATTCAAAGATTTAGGGTATGTGCACACGTTGTGGATTTGGCCCTGTGGATCCGCAGCAGGTCTGCAAGCAATGTATAGTACCATGTTAGCCAATGGAATTTCAAATCTGCAGTGCACATGCTGCAGTTTTAAATCCGCAGCATGTCAATTCTTTCTGTGCATTCCGCAGCGGTTTGACACCTGTTCCATTGTCCAGGTGTCAAACCACAGGTAAACCGCAGGTCACTTTACCTGCAAATCTGCATGGAAAAATCCGCAGCTCAATCCGCACTGTGTGCACTGACCCTTAGATGGAAACCCCAAAGTAAGTGCTCAGCGTAGAGTGCCAGATAAAGGTGGTCCTAAATGTTATGTTAAATGCTTCCAGTAAAAGCTTGAAATCAATCCACAAAAAAAGCAAGTCCCCACTCAGGTCCGTCATCTGTCACTGTAGATATAGGGGGCTTCCACGTTACTGGTAGCACAAAGGTTCTGGAAAAGAAATCCTTTGAATTCTGCACTTCTAAATGCCCCTCCCTTAAGCGCCCCAGGCATTTCTGTAGCGATGAGAGTCATCTTAATTTTCGAGTGCATGAGCTTATCATAATGTGTTGGGCACTAAAATGTGCACGCACTACAATGACAGATTTGCAATTTTCACTCAGCAGCATCCATTACTGCTTGTTTCTGTAAATTATCCATAGTCAAAATTGTCACTACTCCTGTAAATAAATTCCTAGAGGGGTGTAATTTTTAAAATTAGGTCCACTTAAGGGGGATTATGCTCTTCTGGCACTTAATAAAATATTATATTTATTATCCCTTATACCGGTATATATTATCCCTCTTTTTTTTTTTTTTGGGTGTTCCTGCTACAGTTTCCAATCTGTAGAATACAAACACATGAGCCATGCACAAAGTGAACAAGTCGGTAGGACAGTGTTCATACCACCCAAAGACTGAAACAGAAGAAACACAGTATAACAAATGTGTAAAAATATGCTGTTGTAAAAAAAAAAAAAAATATATAGTAAACAGCAAGTGCTAGTAAAAAGATAACAAAAACAGGGTATTTAGTTGATACTTTTTTTTGCAAAAAATGTATACTAAGCCGTTCCACCAAACGTCAAGGTATACCCATCTCAGAGCAGTCTTAACCAATGTATTTAAAACCTGACCATGTGAATAGTACCTATATGAGCAGGATTCAGAAAGGTAAAGCTTGATGTGGACACGGTGTGCAAGACAGCTTTTTATGTGCATAGCTCACAAGAGCGGGGTGGGGACCTCCCAAAACTTGCAAAAGCAAGAAACTAATAGAATACAAACACATGAGCCATGCACAAAGTGAACAAGTCGGTAGGACAGTGTTCACACCACCCAAAGACTGAAACAGAAGAAACACAGTATAACAAATGTGTAAAAATATGCTGTTGTAAAAAAAAAAAAAATATATAGTAAACAGCAAGTGCTAGTAAAAAGATAACAAAAACAGGGTATTTAGTTGATAATTTTTTTTGCAAAAAATGTATACTAAGCCGTTCCACCAAACGTCAAGGTATACCCATCTCAGAGCAGTCTTAACCAATGTATTTAAAACCTGACCATGTGAATAGTACCTATATGAGCAGGATTCAGAAAGGTAAAGCCTGATGTGGACACGGTGTGCAAGACAGCTTTTTATGTGCATAGCTCACAAGAGCGGGGTGGGGACCTCCCAAAACTTGCAAAAGCAAGAAACTAATAGAATACAAACACATGAGCCATGCACAAAGTGAACAAGTCGGTAGGACAGTGTTCACACCACCCAAAGACAAAAACACAGTATAACACGTGTAAAAATACTCTGTTGTAAAAAAAAAACAGTATTTTTACACGTTTGTTATACTGTGTTTTATCTGTGTTTCAGTATCCAATCTGTAGTGTTTACATTTGATATACGGTGATTACCAATAGTGCTGTATGTGCTGACCTGCTCCCTTTGGCTTTTTGTTATGTCTTTTTTTTTTTTTCCATTTTTGTCTTGTCAAATGTTTTAATATACCTTTTTTTTTTTTTTTTAGAAAAATATAAAGTTCAAATCACCCTCCATTCGCCCCATTCAAAATAAAAAAAAATAAAAAATAAAAATCAAACATACACATACTTGGTATCGCCGCGTTCAGAATCGCCCAGTTAATCAATATAAGAAAATAATTCACCTGATCGCTAAACGACGTAAGAAAAAAAGTCAAAACGCCAGAATTTTATTTTTTTGGTCACCACAACATTGCATTATAATGCAATAACGGGCAATCAAAACATTGTATCTGCACCAAAATGGTATCATTAAAAATGTCAGCTCGGCGCGCAAAAAATAAGCCCTCACCCAACCCGAGAGCAGGAAAAATGGAGACGCTACAGGTATCGAAAAATGGCTCAATTTTTTTTTTTTTTTTTTAACAAACTTTGGAATTTTTTTTCACAAGTTGGATAAAAAAGAACCTAGACATGTTTGGTGTCTTTGAACTCGTTTTGACCTGGAGAATCATAATGGCAGTTTTAGCATTTAGTGAACATGGTAAAAAAAAAAAAAAAAAAAATTAAACTTCTGTAGAATTGCACTTTCTTTGCAGTTTTATCACACTTAGAATTTTTTTTTCCCTGTTTTCCAGTACGCGATATGTTAAAATCAATGGTGTCGTTCAAAAGTACAACTCGTCCCGCAATAAACAAGCCCCTCACATGGCCATATTGACCGAAAAATAAAAAAATTATGGCTCTGGGAAGAAGGGGAGGAAAAAAACGAAAATACCTCCGTGGGTTAGAGGGAACCTGTCAGCAGGTTTTTCGATCACAAAGTAAGGTTGTCACAGTAAAGTACCTGTAATGATGATTACTTCCATACTTTTATATTATCCTCCATTGTCTTGTAATCCACTGGCAAGTGAAGGAACATGGCCTAAAATTCCAGCTCTGCGGTCTCTCCCTCTTGGTGCCGGCTTCTCTTCCATTCTTCTTTGTGGCCTGCTCTTATGGCCGACATCTCTTGACATTCCCGGGCTAGGCATATATAAGTGCAATAACGTCCTAATGACGTTGCGAGAGACGGGCTATCCATTTGAACATGTCTGACCCCGGGAATGGAAGGGATTAGCATTTCAGGTACTTTAGTGTCTAAGAACCTATAACCCAGTGGAAGCCAAGAGTGTACTTTTGGCCACTATTGGGCAAGTATTCATTAATATACAGTAAAAAAGTACCATAAGTGTATTCTACTACACTTTTACTATTCCATAGAAAAAAACAGTAAAAAAAAAGTTTGTTTTATTTACAGTTGACCCCAATGGTTGACATATCTGACTCTCTGCCTTATCCAGTAAGATACTTCAGAGATATGTATACATCAGGGCCATTTTCTGGTGTAAATGTCAAATGATAGTGCGCTTTGAATGGGCCTGATAATGTTCCCTTTACTGCAATTAATTCTTTGTTTCTTCTAGTAGATATGAAGCCAGTTATTGTTGTCCATGGAGGTGCAGGAGCCATCATGAAGGCGTATGAAGAAGGGTATCGTGCTGGAGTAAAGCGGGCCGCTGTACAAGGCTATAATATACTGAGAGGAGGAGGCGATGCACTTACTGCTGTAGAAGAAGCTGTGGTGGTGCTTGAGGATGATCCACATTTCAATGCAGGTGAAGCTTCAGGCGGTGACACAACCAAAGATGTACAAAAGATTGTTGCCTTTTTTTTTTTTTTTTTCCCCCTTCTCCCCACTAAATTTGCATGTGTTCATGATGGCAAAAGCCTAATCAAACAGCCGTAATGTCCTCCATCAGTCGGCCAACCCAATATAGGGGTTATTAACTTAAAAGAGGAAAATGGAAATTGCATTCCACCTACAAGCAATTTCTACCAATGTGTTAATGTATTTTTTATTTAAATATCTGATCCTTTCTGATCAAGGTATGGCAACTGAAATATAAGTCACTATTCAAAGAGGAAAGTGGTTGCCACAGCATGGAGAATGCACTGCAGATGGGAATGTCTCGTAGACTAAGTACAGTTAAGTCCTTATATATTTGGACAGAGACAACATTTTTCTAATTTTGGTTCTAGACATTACCACAATGAATTTTAAACAAAACAATTCAGATGCCGTTGAAGTTCAGACTTTCAGCTTTCATTTGAGGGTATCCACATTAAAATTGGATGAAGGGTTTAGGAGTTTCAGCTCCTTAACATGTGCCATCCTGTTTTTAAAGGGACCAAAAGTAATTGGACAGATTCAATAATTGTAAATAAAATGTTCGTTTCTAGTACTTGGTTGAAAACCCTTTGTTGGCAATGACTGCCTGAAGTCTTGAACTCATGGACATCACCAGACGCTGTTTCCTCCTTTTTGATGCTCTGCCAGGCCTTCACTGCGGTGGTTTTCAGTTGCTGTATGTTTGTGGGCCTTTCTGTCTGAAGTTTAGTCTTTAACAAGTGAAATGCATGCTCAATTGGGTTGAGATCAGGTGACTGACTTGGCCATTCAAGAATATTCCACTTCTTTGCTTTAATGAACTCCTGGGTTGCTTTGGCTTTATGTTTTGGGTCATTGTCCATCTGTAGTATGAAACAACGACAAATCAGTTTGGCTGCATTTGGCTGATCTGAGCACACAGTATGGCTCTGAATACCTCAGAATTCATTCAGCTGCTTCTGTCCTGTGTCACATCATCAATAAACACTAGTGACCCAGTGCCACTGGCAGCCATGCCTGCCCAAGCCATCACACTGCCTCCGCCGTGTTTTACAGATGATGTGGTATGCTTTGGATCATGAGCTGTACCATGCCTTCACCCTACTTTTCTCTTTCCATCATTCTGGTAGAGGTTGATCTTGGTTTCATCTGTCCAAAGAATGTTCTTCCAGAACTGTGCTGGCTTTTTTTAGATGTTTTTTAGCAAAGTCCAGTCTAGCCTTTTTATTCTTGATGCTTATGAGTGGCTTGCACCATGCAGTGAACCCTCTGTATTTACCTTCATGCAGTCTTCTCTTTATGGTAGATTTGGGTATTGATACGCCTAACTCCTGGAGAGTGTTGTTCACTTGACTGGCTGTTGTGAAGGGGTTTCTCTTCACCATGGAGATTATTCTGCGATCATCCACCACTGTTGTCTTCCATGGGCGCCCAGGTCTTTTGCATTGATGAGTTCACCAGTGCTTTCTTTCTCAGGATGTACCAAACTGTAGATTTTGCCACTCCTAATGTTGTAGCAATTTCTCGGATGGGTTTTTTCTGTTTTTGCAGCTTAAGGATGACTTGTTTCACCTGCATGGAGAGCTCCTTTGACCGCATGTTTCCTTCACAGCAAAACCTTCCCAGTGCAAGCACCACACCTCAAATCAACTCCAGGCCTTTTATCTGCTTAATTGAGAATGACATAACGAAGGGATTGCCCACACCTGTCCATGAAATAGCCTTGGAGTCAATTGTCCAATTACTTTTGGTCCCTTTAAAAACAGGGTGGCACATGTTAAGGAGCTGAAACTCCTAAACCCTTCATCCAATGTTAATGTGGATACCCTCAAATGAAAGCTGAAAATCTGAACTTCAACTGCATCTGAATTGTTTTGTTTAAAATTCATTGTGGTAATGTCTAGAACCAAAATTAGAAAAATGTTGTGTCTGTCCAAATATAAATGGACCTACTGTAACTGTATATAAATTCTGAGATGGGTGCATTTACAATGTTTTAAATTATTAAAAGGGTTTTCTAAATTATTCAAAACTGTTGTACTATTCATAAATCCAAATAAAGAGACCAACGTTATATTTTTTTTATTTTGTTACATTTCAGACACCTTTTTAAGCATCTTCCAGTGCTGCAGTTTGTTTCCTAGCCACGCTTCCAATCTTCCAAGCGTCACTCTGTCCAAAGCCTTTGTAGACTGCGCAAGCACGACGCGACTGCGCAGTCTGGCTCCAGACAGAATGAGGCATCCAAGCGGTGAGGAGTGTGTATGGCGCCGGAGATGGCGGTACCGTACACACGGCATACCACCATCTACGACGCCATACTTACCTGACTGGGAGGAGCGTTGCCTCAGCACTTTTCTTCGGCCGGAGACCGGGGCAGGAGTGTGGCCGAAATCGCGCATGCGCAGAGTTCGATCCGGCGCCATTTTACTGAAGACACATTTGCAGTGTCTTCAGCAATATGGCGCCGGACAGCACTATGGGCATGCGTGTACTCCGCCGCCGCACTCCTCCCCCGGCCTCCAGCAGAACGTGACAGCGCTGGAGCGCAGGAAAGAAGGGTGCGTATAAATGTGTTTTTTTTTTTTTTTTGGTATGTGTGTAGTTTAATAGGGGTGAGGGGACCATGCATACCAGGATAGGGGGGGTGAGGGGGGACCATGCATATCACGAAAGGGGGGTGAGGGGACCATGCATGTCAGGATAGGGGGTTAGGGGACCATGCATGTCAGGTGAGGGGGGGACCATGCATATCACAAAAGGGGGGGTGAGAGGACCATGCATACCAGGATTGGGGGATGAGGGGGCCATGCATGTCAGGATAGGGGACAATGCATACCAGGAAAGGGGGGTGAGAGGACCTTACATACCAGTATAGGGGGGGGGGGGGGGGGAGTGAGAGGACCATGCACACCAGGATGGGGGGGAATGAAAGGACCATGCATACCAGGATGGGGGGGGTGAGAGGAGCATTGCATACCAGGATACGGGAGTGAGGGGACCATGCATACCAGGATTGGGGGATGAGGGGTACCATGCATACCAGGATAGAGATGAGGGAGTACCATGCATACCAGGATTGGGGGGTGAGGGGACCATGCATACCAGGATGAAGAATGGGGTGCCATGCATACCAGGATTGGGGGGTGAGGGTACCATGCATACCAGGATAGGAATGAGGGGTGCCATGCATACCAGGATAGGAGGGTGGCAGCACATACCAGGATGGGAGACCATATACCAATAAAAATGCTCGCCACCCGGGCGTAGAACGGGTTCATAGCTAGTCTTCTATAATGCTGTGAGCTGGTACATGAGTAATGATGGAGTCCAGGTGCAACGGGGATGCAAAAGTGAGCATCGTCTGGAACAGGGAACTGTCATTTAAAGAGAATCTGTGAGCAGGTCTTTGCTATATAATCTGAGAGCAGCATGATGTAACTGCAGAAACCCTGATTCTAGCAGTGTGTCACTTGGGTTGTGGTTTCAGTACAATCAGGGTTTTATCAGCAGGAGATTATCACTACAGGACTAGTTGCCTCCTAGTCCAACCACACACACACCACTGATTGATTAGCACCTCTCTGTCCATATACAATGTAAACAGAAGGCTACTTATTATTGTTCTGTCGGGGTTACACAGGGTTCAACATTCAGAGCTCTGCAGCAGAGAAAACTGATTTTATCACTGCTGCACCCAGTAAACTAAGTGACACATCGCTGCAATCAGGGTCTCTGTCCCTTCATCATGCTGCTGTTAGATTACATAAAACTCTTTTGACAGATTTTTTTTTAAAGAATACCGATCACCAGTCTGTCACTGTCATTTATATTTGAGAAGACATTAATTTAGAAAATAGGCCTAGAAGTCCCCCTCATGCTACTGGTAAAGGACTAGACTATCTAGTAAAACTCTAGACTGAACTTCTGGGTTGTGAGATCTGGCATGCAACGTGGCATCCCATCACCCTCCACCTGCACTCACTGTCAAAAAGCAAAATATCAAGCTTTTATCTAAAACAGAGCTGCCCCATTATGTCATTTCCTATTGTTACCAATAGTGCAGCTGTGGCAATTGCAATTGATATTTTTATTTTTTTTGTGAAATGCACAGAGTGACATCATAAGTGAAAGAAAACCTTTAGCGTGGACATCACATTATCTACAGCGAAATCTGAGAAACAGTACAGGTCATATAAAAACAAAATATCTTCGAAATGCCTGATATGTGATTGTTGTGGGTCTAAACCTATAAGACATCCACAAAGCTGGGGTGCCTGTTCCTCTTCGAGAAGTGACAGTCCTCATGGTCAATCTCTAATAAAGAGGGATGCAAAACCTGCCCCATAGTCACTCTGCTCAATCTCGACTATGTAGGCACAGCTACCAGTATATAGGGGTTGGGGGGGTTATAAATTTTTTTTATTAATAAGTCCTAGTCCAAACCCCTACAGCTTTCAAACACTTCAATAGGAAAACGCCTTGTAGAACTGCAGCTGTCTACCCTGAGAAGTAAATGCAGTCCGGCTTTACAGTAGTCAGCAGTCTTTTAGTTTATAGTCTACCATAAAATGCAGTTTGCATTTTTAGAAAAAAAAAGGGGGGGTCTAAAGGGTAATGTTTCTCCTTATGAAGTGTGACAGGTGGCTTATAATCCATGCAGTGGTCCTCTGGGAAATTAAATAAGCAAATTTCCTCTTCAGAGAGGAAGAAAATTAGAACTCTGGTGTCACCTATTGGAATTGGCAATCCTAATAGTCACTATCTACCCTTTAATGAGCCTCCCATATTGCTTGGGATAAGAGCCAAACCAGTATCTCAATTTGCAGACAAACAGGGTGTTTCAGGGTATTGCCCATCATCAGTGCAAAGCATGAGCTCTGATTTGGCTGTATAAGAAGCTTTTGACTGGGACCTGAGGGGTAACATTTCTCCTTATGGAGATTATGCAAATTGTCTCTTCAGAGAGGAAGAGGACTAGAACTCTAGTGCCACCTATTGGAAGTAGCAATCCTAAAAGTCAATGTCAACCCTTTAACGAGCCTTGTTACATGACTTGGGATAAAAGCCAAGCCAGAATCTCAATTTGCAGACACTGTGTTTCGGGGTACTGCCCCTCGTCAGTGCAAAGTGTGAGATCTGGCTTGGCTGTGAGAGGCGTCTGACCTTATGGAGAGTGACATTCCTGGAATGCTAGTGTGAGGAGGCCTTTTAGGATTTCTACTTCCAATTGATGGCACTAGAGTTTAATACTCTTCCTTACTGAAGAGGCAATTTGCATTTTTGAAAAAAGAAAGGAAGGAATAGTGTATATATACACGTGATTTTATGGCTCGGGCTCTTAAGATGTGCACACTATTTTGTGCCCAGATGCAGTGGTGAATTAATTAGCAGGGCTTCCTTCTTTTCCCTAATTGGTTTCATTCCAGTTAACGCTTCCAAAATGACCAAATACCATTTATGCATAGAAATCAAAAGTAACTTCTTCACTATTCGTTTTCAGCATTCTTCCATTTCAATCAAATGATGTAGTTCCCAGTACAAAATGTCTCCCCATTTGCTCCAGATTTAGAGAGGAGTTAAGCTGTAGGCCTGGATGTGTTTTCCTCACTGAACATATCTCTGCATTTAGCCTTTTGTGTGTTCACTTTCCATATTGTTTCCTTAGGCCATGGATCTGTTTTGAATGAAGAGGGAGAAGTCGAGATGGATGCTATTATCATGGATGGCAAGGATTTATCCTCAGGAGCTGTTTCTGCAGTCAAATGCATTGCTAACCCAATAAAACTGGCCCGCCTTGTAATGGAAAAGGTATATCTATGGGGGCTGTATGGTTTATCTTCTGTACATACCAATCTCAGACTCTCAGTAATCCACCCTATTTGCCGGCATGGACCCTCTTCTCTAGAATTTTTAACGTGGTTGCTGATAAAAATAGTGCCCTTACCATAGTAAGCAATATTTTACTAGAGGATATAATGGGAGCCACATGTTACATTACACTACTTTAGTGAACATCTGCTACGTGACAATCTCTTTTTACATGTTTTTTTTGGTAACAAACTGTAAAAACATTTGTACTAGTGATGAGCGACTGTGCCCGTGTAAGGTGTTATCTGAGCATGCTCGGGTGTTAACGGAGTGTCTTCAGCGTGCTCGAATAATATGTTCGAGTCCCCACGGTTGTTCGACAGCCACAACACATACAGGGATTGCCTAACAAACAAGCCGTCCCTGCAAGTGTTGCGGCTGTTGAGACGTGCAGCCGGGGGGACGCAAACATATTTTTGGAGACACTCGGTTCGCACATCACAAATTTCTACGTATGTACCAATTCCGCCGCTGTCGTCTTTTAATTATTGTGAAGCAGGCACAGATGTGCAGACAGTGTTGTAAGTATTGTTATAAGACCTCACATGCCTCTTGTCTCCACCGCTCCCTACTTTGTTCCAACCCAGACTGTCTCACATGGTGAGCGGAAGGTTATACAGCAGAACAGTGTTTCAATAGATGTCCTGTCTGTGAAGACTGGAAATGATTACTGCTACCTTAGACTGACCGTTGACACAGCGTATGTGTCTTGGAAGTCGGTGCCAATCCGACCCATGACACATATGCTGTGTCATGAATTGATAGCCCCCCTGCGGGTCGGGTGACCGGGGTCACTGAAAGGTCACATGACCCGCACACCGATTCATGGGGCCAATCGGCCCCTGATACCGATTGACGGCGGCAATCTGCTGCCGCCGTTAACATCTGCTCCCCTCCCTCTTCCCTCCGCTCCCCCCCCTCACCCCCCGGTACCTCCGATGTCCCTCTGGACGTCCCGGTGTCCCGCCATCATGGATCATGGGCGCCGCCATCTTGGAAAATGGCGAGCGCATGCGCAGTGCGCCCGCCGGAATCTTCAACGCTGCAGATTCATCCAGTCATTCATTTTGATCACTATGATAAACTTTCACAGTGAGCAAAATAAAAAAAAATTGTAAATAACCCCCCCTCCCCCCGTTTATCACCCCCATAGGCAGGCACAAATAATAAAATAAAGAAAATATTTTTATTTTTCCGTTAGGGTTGGAATTAGGGTTAGGATTGGAATTAGGGTTAAGATTAGGGTTGGGGGTGGGTTGGGATTACGGTTAGGCTTGGGGTTAGGGTTAGGGTTGTGGTTAGGGTTATGATTAGGGTTGAGATTAGGGATAGGGGTGTGTTGGGGTTAGGGTTGGAGATAGAATTGAGGGGTTTCCACTGTTTAGGCACATCACGGGGTCTCCAAATGCGACGTGGCGCCACCATTTATTCCAGCCAATTTTGCGTTCAAAAAGTCAAACAGCGCTCCCTCTATTCCGAGCCCCGACGAGTGCCCAAACAGTGGTTTACTCCCACATATGGGGTATCTGCGTACTCAGTAAAAATTGCACAACAAGTTTGGGGGTCTAATTTCTCCTGTTACCCTTGGGAAAATAAAAAATTGGGGCTAAATAAAATTATTTTTGAGGAAAAAAAATGATTTTTTATTTTCACGGCTCTGCGTTAAAAACTTCTGTGAAGTACCTTGGCGTTCAAAGTGCTCACTATGCATCTAGATAAGTTACTTAGGGGGTCTAGTTTCCAAAATGGGGTCATTTGTGCGGGGAGCTCCAAAGTTTAGGCACACCAAACACGACATGGTGTCCGCTAACGATTGGAGCTAATTTTCCATTCGCCGAAACAGTGGTTCCCCCCCACATATCAGGTATCAGCGTACTCAGGACAAACTGCACAATAACTTTTGCAGTCCAATTTCTCCTGTTATCCTTGGCAAAATAAAAAAAATTGAATCTGAAGTATTTTTTTGTGAAAAAAAGTTAAATGTTCATTTTTTTTTTTTTTTTTAAATATTCAAAAAATTCCTGTGACGCACCTGAAGGGTTAATAAACTTCTTGAATGTGGTTTTGAGCACCTTAAGGGGTGCAGTTTTTGGAATGGTGTCACTTTTGGGTATTTTCTATCATATAGACCCCTCAAAGTGGTTTCAAATGTGATGTGGTCCGTAAAAATAAAATGGTGTTGCAAAAATGAGAAATCGCTGGTCAACTTTTAATCCTTATAACTTCCTAACAAAAAAAAAATTTTGGTTCCAAAATTGTGCTGATGTAAAGTAAACATGTGGGAAATGTTACTTATTAAGTTTTTTTGTGTGCCGTATCTCTGTGATTTTAAGGGCATTTTCGCCAAATTTCCGTGTTTTTCACAAATAAACGCAAGTTATTTGAATGAAATTTTACCACTAACATGAAGTACAATATGTCACGAGAAAACCGTGTCAGAATCACCGGGATCGGGGCGTGGCCTGGGCACCTAACAGGGAAGAAGCACTTCACTTGGGCTCCTGCTTTTAGAACACGAAACTTCCTCTTTAAACTTTACAATTTGCTGCAAAACATCCTGACTTGGTTCCCCTGCTACCCTGGAAGATACCTGTAGGATTCAGCACCCCTAGGTGGCCGGCGAGGGGCAAGCCAGGTTCCCTGGCTATCACCCCGGGTTCTGGACACAGACCTGGGCTGGGAGCATAACTCCAGGAGGGCTTCAAGCAGAACACTGAGATCGGAACTATACCCGTGGGACTGCTCCTAGCACGCACAGAGAAACAGTGGAGGTAAGGCCTTCTTATAGCACCTCCACATAGTCAGGGTGCAGCCCTGGGTCTTACCTTCAGTGCTGTCCCAGTTCAGACACGGGAGAGATAGTGTCCCTGAGGAGAAGGAGGCATCTCCAAGTGACAAAGTGGTTGTGCTCCAGAGGTGCAACGGCGGCGATTGCGCCCCCCTCGGGACCCCGGGGCTCCATGTGGGCGATGCCATTTTGCAAGCTCTGATAGCTGAAGAAGAAGGGAGCGGGAAACTGGGCTGCAGTTGCCTTAAAAAAAAAAAAAAAAAAAGCAGGAAAGGCTCTCTTTTTTGCCTTATACTCTACTGCCATCTAGTGGTCATCGAAATAATAGCCTGTTGTAAAGAAATTACTACGAGAAAGAGCCATGGAGGAGATATACACCCCTGTATAATGTCTGCGTAGAGGGGAGACTTGCCTTTCCGCCCAGATGGAGGACATAAGTGGACAGCTATAATTTTAACGGTTTTACATCAATAAATAATATTGAAAGGAGATATAATACATTGCACGGACTAGGGAACGACCTGGCGGGGCTGAGGAGGAGACGAGGTTCAAGCTGGTCATACAGATTAAGAAGGGGGCATCCGTTTATGACCCCTTTGGACAAGTTTCTTACTAAGAGAGACTGTGTTGCGAGTGACCCCATGCCACCAAAGTCACAACGACAATCAATCCATAAAGGCACTCAAGCGAAAAATAAAACTACGTGGTCGGGCCCAGTGGGTATGGACCTGGACTCTACGCCCTCACTGTCTGCTCTGGTGTCACAGCAGGAGGACGGGGGGGGGGGTCGCGTGACTCCCCATCAGAGACTGAGTCTGGAGAGATGGAACACCATTTTGACCACAGAGGATTGAAGAAGTATCTGGATCTCCTCCCTACCAAAGAGGACTTCAAATCCCTGATCTCAGAAGTAAAAGAAACCTGTAAGTCAGAGATTAACTCAATCCGCCAAGATGTTGGGCTACTAGCAGACAGAGTGGACTCAATGGAAAGGGATCACGATGCTACTAGACAGTACATCATCAAACTACAAAAGAACGTGACTTCTTATGCTCAGGCTCTGAGTGAAACTAACAAACATCTGGAAGACCTGGACAACAGAGGACGCCATAATAATATCCGAGTGAGAGGCGTCCCTGAGGCCACGGGTAATGAGGATGTCCATGCCATACTTTAAACCATATTCAACACTGTACTGGAGTGCCCCACAACTCAAAGGATAAAATTGGACAGAGCACATAGAGCATTACGCCCCAGGGGGCCGCAAAATCAGTCTCGTGACATTATTTGCTGTGTCCATGACTTCCAATTAAAAGAGTCTATTATGGCTAAAGCCCGTGCTTCGGAGAGAATTGAATATCAAGGGACTCGGATCCAATTATTTCCTGATTTATCTTGGATCACCCTACAGAAAAGGAGACATCTGCAGCCACTACTTGCATCCTTAAAAGATAAGGGCATCCGATATCGCTGGGGGTTCCCGTTTGCCCTCATAGCCTCAAAAGATGGTCGTACGGTAGTGCTTCGATCTATTCGGGACCTCCCAGCCTTCTGCACTGACCTGGGGGTTCCTCCGCCCTCCCTGGTGGACTGGGAATTGGAGATGCCGTCCAGTCCACTCCGTCCGGTTTGGCAACAGGTGGACTCTAGGGGGGGGATCTCCCTCATCACGACCTAAGGCACGACCGGCTCCGACCTGAGATAACAATTTTTCATATTTTTTCTTCCTTCTGGGAACTGGAGCCCTGTGTTTGAATCTCTGGTTTCAAGCTGGAGTCCCCCCTTGGGGGGCAGTTGGTGGGAGATCTTGTGCCCTCCCCAGTTTATTATAGGGACTTTGGTTGGTTCTTTCTTTCATAAGTAGCTGTTCACTTTTCTCCTTCGTCTCATTGGGGGACACAGAGACTGTGGGTGTGTGCTTCTGCCGTCTGGAGGCTGACACTAAGTATACAAAAAAAAGAGTTAGCTCCTCCTCTGCCGCATACACCCTCGCCCCCAGACCGGGCGTAACTCAGTTTTTTGCTTAGTGTCTGATGGAGGCACACGCAGTCTGGAGCTCCAGACTAGATTTTTTTTTTTTTTTCTTTTTTTCTATGAAGATAAGACAGGGGCGACGGACCCTATAGAGAGGGTCCGATCTCCCCAAATCATCAACGGGCGACCACGTGTGAGTAACCCTCCACGTGTTTCTCTCCCGCACCGAGGGACACATCTGGGACTTTTCCCCAGACAACCATTTTTATTTTTTATTTTTGTAAAAAGGCGGCAACGCATCCTGATAAGAGGATTGCGGTTTCCCCATCGTCCCCAACGGGCGAGCACGTGTGAGTGATCCTCCACGTTGTTCTCTCCTGCAACGTGGAAATGCCCCTACCACCCCTAGGTAGTGAGTCCAGGGGTGGAGTTGGAGGCGCAGGTAAGCCAAGGGATTGAAGCGGAGAGCGGTACAGTAGCCTCCCCCTCCCTGCCCAGGGATGGGGTTGAGAAGCACCTCAAGAGAGCCCCCTCGGCGGCCCGGCTCACCTTTTGTTAATAGGCCGGGACCAGGTAGTCCGCCTCTCACCCGGCGCTGCCCCCGGCGGGTAACGCCGCACGCGGAGTGCGGCCGGAGCCCCGCGGGCGGCCGCGGCCCCCGCTGTATGGGGAGATCCGTGAGCGCGCGCCCGCCCGCCGACTTCCGGGGGTAGCCGGAAGCCCCGCCCACTAACTTCCGGGGGCGGAGAGCGGCGGGCGCGCACAGTGACCGGGGAGCTCCCGCCCCCCTCCCTCGAACGCCGCACGTGGAGTGCGGCCAGAGCCCCGCGGGCGGCCACGGTCCCCGCTGTATGGGGAGGTCCGGAGTTCCGCGCGCCCGCCCGCCGACTTCCGGGGGTAGCGGAAGCCCCGCCCACTAACTTCCGGGGGCGGAGAGCGGCGGGCGCGCACAGTTACCGGGGACCTCCCGCCCCCCTCCTTGCATTTCCTCGCCGAAGTGGGGCCGGAAGCCGCCCCCTATCTCCCAGAGTGC
Source organism: Dendrobates tinctorius (assembly GCF_039654945.1). NCBI lineage: Eukaryota > Metazoa > Chordata > Amphibia > Anura > Dendrobatidae > Dendrobates > Dendrobates tinctorius. The sequence goes on from NW_027361692.1 coordinate 11,272,359, forward strand.
GAGTGCCCCGGCGAGTAACGCCGCACGCCCCGTGGAAGAGACGCAAGGTGGGACATTACCGGTGGGTAAGTGCAACCCCGTTACGAGTGCCGCACTAGTAGTCAAGGAAGGGGTTATCCTCCTCCTACCCTACCTTGCAATATGTCTGGCAAAGGGAAAGCTCACTCTTTCCTATACGCTGTTTGCGTTTCCTGTGGGGTCAGGCTGCCTAAAGCGCAGCCGGGTAAATTTTGTGAAGCCTGCGAGTCGGAGCGAGCCCAGGAGCCCCCCATTGTTGCAGAGCCCAGAGGTCAGGACCCTCCAGAATGGGCGGTGTCTTTATCACACTCTATGATGTCCCTTACAAGGGCAATTGAGTCTCTCCAAGGCCCAGGCAGGGACAAGGATGGAGGTCTGCCAGCGGAAGACAGCTCGTCCACGTCTCAGGACCCTCCGACCGTTAGAGGCCGCTCCAGCACCAGACAAGCTCATAGCAAGAGAGCTCGTTCCCCGTCGGCCGGACCCTCTGGGGCTTCGGCGGCGGGTATTAGGGTATCTCGTTCCCCGTCGCCGAGCTCAGGAAGCGAGCAGGATGAGGGCGAGGAGGAGGAGGAGGCCTGGAATCCAGAAAGCCTGGGATACCAAGACTCGGTGGACAGCCTCATTGAGGCAGTCAACCAGACATTAGAGATCGAGGACGATGTGTCCACGGCCTCAGGTCACAAGGTCTCCTTCAAAAAGACCAGGCGACCGCATAGAAGGTTTGCCACGCATCCGGAGTTCGAGGAGCTAGTTCAGAAACATAGGGAACACCCGGATAAGCGTTTTGCAATGCAAAAAGCGCTGCAAGCTAAGTATCCGTTTCCTCCTGAACTCCATAAGGGATGGGTGGAGTCGCCAGTAGTGGACCCACCGGTATCACGTTTAGCGTCCAGATCGCTATTGTCGATACCCAGCGGTTCTTCTATCAAGGACCCAACTGATCGCCTTATAGAGGGGCTTGCCCGCTCGGTGTATGAGGCAGCGGGGTCGGCCCTAGCCCCCTCCTTTGCGGCTACTTGGGTGGCTAAGGCCATGGTTTCATGGGCGGACGCTCTGCAGAATGCCCTCCAAAACAGAGATCTGCCTGCGGAGGTCTTGGAGGTGACAAATCAGATCTTAGGGGCAAGTGATTTTCTCTTCAGCGCCTCTCTGGACGCGGCCGAGTGTTCTGCGGTGGCAGCAGCAAATGCGATCGCCGTTAGGCGAGCATTATGGCTGAGATTGTGGAAAGCGGATCCTATCTCCAAAAAGTCCTTGACCTCATTGCCTTTTCAGGGCAATCGGTTGTTCGGTGAGAAGCTTGATAAGCTTATCTCAGAAGCCACAGGGGGGAGGAGTAGTTTCCTCCCGCAGCAGAGGACTTGGCCAGCATTCAGGCAGACACAGAGGCGTTTTCGGCCCTTTCGTAACCCCTGGAGGGGGACTTCGGCCAGAGCATCCACCTCTGCAAATGATGGTCAGATTAGGGAAAGGCAAACCTCTTACAGAGCCAATCCGCTGGGTAGAGGCCGAGGCCGTTTGCCCAGAACAAGGGGGGCCAGATCCCAAAAGCCTCCAGCAAAATGACTCGAGGCGCTTCGTACCTACGGACGACAGAGTGGGCGGACGCCTACTAAGGTTCAGCCACGTTTGGGTCGCAGTGGCACGCGACGCTTGGGTGGCAGAATTGATATCGTCCGGGTACAAGATAGAGTTTCTCGGACTCCCGCCACGGCGATTCTTCCGTTCCCGGCTTTCCGGAACAGAATCGCAGGCGGAGGGTTTGTTACAGGCCATAATGACGCTACAGCGCAACGGGGTCATTGTCCCAGTGCCGAAAAGTGAAGAGACACAAGGTTTTTACTCCAACCTGTTTTCGGTCCCCAAAAAGGACGGGACAGTAAGGCCAGTATTAGATCTAAAAATCCTGAACAAATTCATCAGAGTCAGGCGGTTCCGGATGGAATCCCTCCGTTCGGTCATTGCAGCCATGGATCCAGGGGAGTTCCTGGCCTCGATCGACGTGCAGGATGCATATCTGCACATTCCGATTTTTCCTCCACACCAGAGGTTCCTGCGTTTTGCGATCGGAGGGTGACATTTTCAATTTGTTGCTCTGCCCTTCGGTCTGGCCACTGCTCCCAGAGTCTTTACGAAGATAATGGCGGTGGTTATGGCCATCCTGCATGCTCGGGGCATAACGGTACTACCTTACCTGGATGACCTTTTGGTAAAGGGGCCGTCGTTTCAGGCGTGCCAGGAGAATGTCAGTATCACGCTGGATACCCTGGCGCGTCTAGGCTGGTTGATCAATCGGAACAAGTCGTCTTTGGTTCCAGCCCAGAGAATCGTATTCCTAGGCATGGTTTTCAACACCTCCCGGGGGCTGGTGATCCTCCCTCAGGACAAGGCGCGAAAGATCAAACAGGGGGTACGGAACCTTCTACAGCCAGGCTCCAGATCCATCCGGTACGGCATGAGTGTGTTGGGCAGAATGGTGGCGGCGATGGAGGCAATCCCGTTTGCCCAGTTCCATCTCCGTCCGCTTCAGCATGCGCTCTTGTCAGCATGGGACAGAAGGCTGCTATCCCTCAGTTATCGGTGCAATTTGTCTCCGCTGGTCCGACGATCACTCCGATGGTGGACTCGCGACTCGTCTCTGGTCCAGGGGAAACCCTTTCCCCCGGAACAGTGGTTGGTGGTGACGACCGATGCAAGCCTGCAAGGTTGGGGAGCAGTTTTCCAGAGTCACACAGCCCTGGGGCGGTGGTCCATTCAGGAGATAATTCTCCCGATCAACATTCTGGAGATACGGGCAATACGATTGGCCCTGCGACATTTTCAGTGTTTTCTGAGACACCGGCCGGTGCGCATTCAGTCGGACAATGCTACAGCAGTAGCATATGTCAACCATCAGGGGGGCACGCGCAGCCAAGCAGCCATGCGCGAGGTTGGGCTGGTACTGCGTTGGGCCGAAAAGAACCACGTGGTAATTTCAGCGGTGCACGTTCCGGGAGTCGAAAACTGGGCGGCAGATTTTCTCAGCCGACAGGGGGTCGCGGCAGGGGAATGGTCCCTGCACCCCGAGGTTTTTCAACAGATCTGCCAATGGTGGGAGACACCAGACGTGGACCTTATGGCATCCAGAGAGAACGCCAAAGTACAAAGGTTCGTCGCTCGATCCCTCGACCCGCAGGCGATCGCAGCAGACGCTCTGGTGCTTCCATGGAGCCAGTTTCGTCTCCCGTACTTGTTCCCCCCCCGCTACCTCTGCTTCCAAGGGTCATCAGAAAGTTAAGGAGAGAGAAGGTTCCAGCAATTCTGCTAGCTCCAGACTGGCCTCGGAGGGCCTGGTATGCAGATCTGGTTCAGCTAGTGGTGGACGTACCCTGGCGTCTACCAGATCGGCCGGACTTGCTGTCCCAGGGGCCGATCTACCATCCGAACTTAGGGGCCCTGTGTTTGACGGCGTGGCCATTGAATCTTGGCTGTTAACACAGGCAGGATTCAGGCGCGATGTGGTGGCCACGATGGTGAGTGCCCGAAAGCCTTCCTCGGCGAAGGTATATCATCGGACTTGGGAAGTTTTTTTCCGTTGGTGTAGGGATCGCGGAGTGGCTCCTCTGGTTTTTTCAATCCCCAACGTACTGGCTTTTTTGCAGGCAGGGCTGGACGCAGGATTGGCTCCGAGTTCGCTCAGGACGCAAATCTCGGCCCTGTCGGTCCTTTTTCAACGAAAGGTCGCTTCGGTCTGGCAGGTTAAGACGTTTATGCAGGGGGTCGCACATTTAGTACCCCCCTATAAGGCGCCGACGGAATCATGGGACCTGAACTTGGTGCTCAGGGCCCTTCAGGAGCCCCCCTTCGAACCCTTACAAGAAGTCTCCTTACCTTACCTGTCCAGGAAGGTCGTTTTTCTGGTAGCTATTACGTCTATTAGGCGGGTTTCGGAATTGGCGGCTTTATCTTGTAAACCGCCGTTCTTGACCTTTTATAAGGATAAGGTAGTTTTAAGGCCAGCTCCTCCCTTCTTGCCGAAGGTTGTCTCTGCATTCCATATCAACGAAGACATTGTCTTACCCTCGTTTTGCCCGGCACCGATGCACAGGGTAGAAAAGGCTTTGCACACACTGGATCTGGTAAGAGCTCTTAGGAGGTATGTGACAAGGACAGCATCTTTCCGCCGGACAGACTCTCTATTCGTGATCCCAGAAGGGCGGCGGAAGGGGCTTGCTGCGTCCAAAGCGACTTTGGCCAGATGGGTTCGCCTGACGATTCAAGAATCTTATGAAATCAGTGGCACGCCGGTTCCGGCAGGGATCAAGGCACACTCGGCTCGAGCAGTGGGTGCCTCATGGGCACTGCGACACCAAGCTTCAGCGGAACAGGTGTGCAAAGCAGCTACCTGGTCCAGTTTGCATACGTTTGTCAAACATTATAACGTACATACCCAGGCATCCTCGGATGCAAGCCTGGGAAGAAAGATTCTCCAGGCAGCAGTTGCGCACCTCTAATCAGGGGCGCAAAATAGCATGGATTGGGTGAGCTAAGATCCCGCCCAGGGACTGCTTTAGAACGTCCCACAGTCTCTGTGTCCCCCAATGAGACGAAGGAGAAACATGGATTTTTGTGAGTACTCACCGTAAAATCCTTTTCTCCGAGACGCTCATTGGGGGACACAGCACCCACCCTACTAGCCAGTTGGCTTTTGCTTATTTTAAGTTATACAAATCCTTATGTAAGGATCAGGGTGGCCCTTTTCCAGATGTATAATTTCTTGCCTGAGTTTAAGGCGCGTTCTCCTACTGCTTATGCACTAAACTGAGTTACGCCCGGTCTGGGGGCGAGGGTGTATGCGGCGGAGGAGGAGCTAACTCTTTTTTTTGTATACTTAGTGTCAGCCTCCAGACGGCAGAAGCACACACCCACAGTCTCTGTGTCCCCCAATGAGCGTCTCGGAGAAAAGGATTTTACGGTGAGTACTCACAAAAATCCATGTTTTTCTTTTTCTTTTATGATAATATATCTGGTTAAGACTCCTCACACTATTTGCATTGGATTGCTACTAGGGCGGTGAGAATTGAACACTCCCCTCTCTTAAATGTTTAGAATCTAGCTTTTGACACTGACTGTGATAGCAGTGTGTCCATAGCTACAGACCCCCTTTTAAGGGTTAGAGTTACCCTGGTTCCTCCTACGGAAGAGTTGGTAAAGGAGGTCAGGGTTTAGATATTGGTAAAGTTTTACGTTATGCCAATCTTTTTTTCTCTGACCCTGGCCGGAGAGGACGGTAGCGGAGAAGGCTTTCGCCTGTGGCTTCACTCCTCTCTGGTAATATTTGTGACATGTAAATGTTGTGATCTATGTGTTTTGTGTATTGTAAATGTCTTCTCCCATTCCTTATGTGTCTACCCTGATTGTGGTGAGGGAATCTTCTGTACCTCTTTGAGAGCCATCCATCGTGGGCCATCAGGCAATTTTGAGATGGGCAATACCCGGTTGGTCTCTGTATGTAATGCTAATTTTGCTTTCTGCTACTACAACCTAAAATATGGTTAAAATTTTAACACTAAATGTTAAGGGTTTAAACTCAAACATTAAGAGACGAATGGCGCTTGGTGAGATGCGGACCCAGCGAGCTGATGTGGTTTTCTTACAGGAAACACACCTGAATCTCAATGGGAACTGCAATTTCGCTAAACACCTTTACCCCACAATTTTCTTAGCCTCCCAGGAAAGGAAAAAAGCCGGTGTGGCGATTTTGATATCAAGGACCTGTCCCATCCAAGTTACTACCTCCCTGGCAGACCCACAGGGTAGGTACCTTATCCTACAAGGGTCATATAAGGAAGTTCCAATTATTCTGTGTAACATCTACGCCCCTAATACCTCCCAGGTCCTCTTTTTGAACCGGGTACTCCTCAAATTAACACGCCTCCCCTCCTCAGCGTGGATTGTGGGTGGAGATTTTAACACTATTTTCTCTGACTCATTGGACAGGTTGACCATTAACAATCAATTGTCGAGCCCGTCTCAACGTAAATTGACAGCTGCCTTTCGAAGACTGATCCGCAGGTTTGCCTTATTTGATCTATGGCGAGTTAAACATCCCTCAGAAAAAACCTTTACCTTCTACTCCCCCCCCTCATGGCACACACACCAGGATCGATTTTTTTTCTTTGGCAACATTCAGACCCTTAGATTGACGAGCAATGTGGATATTGGTGCAATAACGTGGTCAGACCACGCGCCAATGACTCTCACCCTAGACCAGACAATCCCACGTACAAGAGTCTGCCACTGGAGGCTCAATGAGTCCCTCCTCAAGAGGGCTCCCTACAGAGACAAACTGGAAGCCGGATTGATGGAATACTTCGAGAACAATGAGGGGTCAGTGCCTAATTTTTCTACTGTCTGGGAAGCCCATAAGGCCGTCTTTAGAGGGCAATGCATAGCATTAAGCTCTCGTATAAAAAAAGATAGATTATATCAGAGAGATCAGCTCCTCAAAAGTCTCAGAGACTTAGAGAATAGGATGACCCTTAACCCAACAATACGTACCCTTAGAGGTATAGTAAAGACTCGTGCCCAACTGAGGGACTTAGCTGTCAATACAACAGAAAAATTACTACTTTATAGCAAGCATAAATATTATGACAAAGGAAATAAACCTCACTCCCTTTTAGCCCGCCAACTTAGAGAGGATAGGGGGAACTCATCCGTTTATGCCTTGAGAGATTCGGGAGGGAATATGTTCTATGATCCCACTAAAGTCGCAAACATCTTTCAGGATTATTTGTCAAGATTGTATTCTTTGCCTAGCACTCTTCCTACAGACCCAGGAAAACAGAGGGACCTAATCCACTCCTTTCTTGAGCAGTGTAAGCTGCCTACTCTTACTAAGAACACTGTAAATACACTGAATAAAGAAATCACAGGTAAAGAGGTAGGAGAGGTGCTTAAATTACTTCCTAATGGAAAATCACCGGGTCCAGACGGCCTGACATACTTCTACTACAAGGCGTTTGCGGCTCGACTCACCCCCTATTTAGTTAAATTATTTAATAGCTTCCTCACGGGCTCCCCTATACCCGCAAGTATGCTACATTCTTACATTACGCTTATACCCAAACCGGGGAAGGATGCTATGGAATGTGCCAATTATAGGCCCATAGCACTCCTTAATGCTGATATGAAAATCTTTACTAAACTACTGGCTCTACGTCTTTCAGCGCTACTCCCTCACCTAATACACAAAGACCAGGTGGGTTTTGTCCCATGTAGACAGGGAGGAGACAATACCAGGAAGATCATTGACTTAGTAGAGGTTGTTAATAAGACAGAGAGTGAAGCACTCCTTCTTAGTTTGGATGCGGAGAAGGCATTTGACCGACTGGGGTGGCCATTCATGTTCGAAACGTTACATCATTTTGGAATTTCGGGTGCATTTATTACTGCCCTGAAAAGTCTATATTCATGCCCCTCAGCTTCGGTCAGGCTTCCTTATGCCACATCTCAACCCTTTCAAATACACAACGGCACCCGTCAGGGATGCCCTTTGTCCCCCCTTCTTTTTGTCTTGTGTATTGAACCATTGACTGCTGCTATTCGCAATGACCCTAATATACGTGGAGTAATGGTACGAGATAAGGAGTTTAAGCTATCTCTATATGCGGATGATGTCCTATTGATTTTGTCCCAACCACATATCACCCTCCCGAATTTGCATTCCTTATTGCTACAATTTGGAAGGCTGTCGGGGTATAAGGTCAACCAGAACAAAACGGAAGCTCTGCCTCTTAATATTCCACAGGTGCGGGTTTCCTCATTACAGGAAAACTACAACTATAAATGGAAAAATATATCCTTGACATACCTGGGGATACAATTAACATCTAAGTATAAGCTATTATACCAGCAGAACTATCCTAGTTTATTTACTGAGATAAAAAAGCTCCTGCTCAATTGGAACAGGCTCCCGTTGTCTCTGTTTGGCAGAATCTCTGCAGTCAAAATGTCTGTTCTGCCAAAGCTACTTTACCTATTTGAGACCCTTCCGGTGTGTGTGCCATACAAAGAGTTGCGCAACATTCAGTCTAGTATACTTCAATTTGTTTGGGCCCAAAAGAGACATAGAATCAAGAAAACCACTTTATTTGACAGTAAACTGAGAGGAGGCTTGGGGGTCCCAGATATTACTAGGTACTACTGGGCAGTACACTTACGTCACATCCCTGCATGGTCTAATCGCTGTGCCTTCTCTAGATGGATGGAAATAGAGAAGTTATGGCTTGCCCCAATACACCCCAACTCCTACCTCTGGGGCACCTCATCTAACAAGCTTGATCCACATACCCTGGGCCCTATAGCCTTCACTAAGAGGATATGGGACTGTTGTGTCAAAAAGTTTCCACTTAAATCCGAACGTTCTCCCTTGACTTCTTTTCTTTTTAATCCCAGAATGCCAGACGGTATGCAGGGTATAGCGACTAAAACATGGTTTGACAGGAAACTCTTTTGCTTTGCTGACATAGTAGACGCAAGTTCCAGAGTCCTTCTCCCCTACGCCAACATATCTGCTAAATTCAATCTCCCTGGCAATTTCCAGTATCGGTATTTACAAGTAAGACACCTGATGCATTCCCTTTTTGCCTCCTTAGAAGTCTCTATCCCTACACTATTTGAAAGATTATGCAGAGCTGGGGTTTCTACTAAAGGCCTCATCTCAGATATATATCGTATTTTAGTTGCCCCATGCCCAGAAGACAAGCCAAATCACACCTATATGAGGAAATGGGAAGATTTCCTTGGTGAGACCATTCCCTTGTGTACGTGGAAACGGATCTGGGATACTGCCTCAAAGACATCTTCGTGCTGTGTTTATAAGGAAAATCAGTATAAATTAATTATGTATTGGTATCACACCCCATCACTACTACATAAACTAAACCCAACTATACCTGACAATTGTTGGAGGTGTGGAGCTACAGGAGGAGACATACCGCACATATTCTGGGTATGCCCCAATATCCAGGGTTTCTGGAGGCTGGTGCAATCTCTTATTTATAAAGTAACTAACCTTCGGGTTCCCCTGGATCCTAAATTCTACATATTAAATATACCACTTGTTCAGCTGGGGAAGAGAGTGAAGCGGTTACTGTTGCATATGACCACAGCCGCCAGGTGTCTAATTGCCTGTAACTGGAGGTTAGCCCACCCACCCTCACTTGCCGATCTCCATTCTCGGATCCAAGATGTGAGAAGGATGGAGTATCTATCTGCCTTGTCAAATGACACGGTAGATCTTTTTGAAAGTGTTTGGTCACTATGGGACACTTATTGGGCCAATAAAGAATAACAGTGAAGTTTGGCCTTGATGGAAGCCTGAAATATTCACCTTCCCCGCTCCTTCCCCCCCTCCTTATATTTCCCTGTCTAGTATTGTATTGTTCGTCTTGTCATATTCCCTGTTTTCATTGTATTAGTGGATATTAAGATATGTATACTGATTTCTGGTTTACAGTTATTGCTAACAAGCTTGTGAGACATATCTATACATTCATGTACTTTTTCTGTATCTGTTTAAAAATGTTAATAAAATACACAGTTAAAAAAAAAAAAGAATCACCGGGATCCATGGAAGTGTTCCAGAGTTATTACCTCATAAAGGGACAATGGTCAGAATTGTAAAAATTGGCCTGGTCATTAATGTGCAAACCACCCTTTGGGGTTAAGATTACTGTACTTGTATGTATTATGTATACCCCTCCTCACATGTAAAGCGCCATGGAATAAATGGCGCTATAATAATAATCTGCCTTCATTTTGCGCTTCTCACCCAGCTCTGCTACATCCTCCACTCCACACTACATCACCATCTCCAAACTCATCTCAACTGCCCTGGGACTACAGATCTGCCTGTGGAGAGCTATTATGGAGCGCCCCGCGGGGCCTGGGGGTACTCGGTACCGGGCCTGTCGACTTCAATGGGGGACGGTGTCACGGTGGCGGCGACCCGGTCCGTGGCCCAGAGGCGTCCAGTAATAAAATAGGGGAAAGTTGTGTGGTATTTATGAGGTAAAAATGAAGATAAAGTTTATAGATGGTGAAATACGTGACGCCACCTGTGGTATTCTAGTCAGAGGTGACCAGCGCTGCGGTGTTGCTTCTCTGGGATGGATGTTGGGCGCAGCAATTATGTTGTAGCCCTCCACGGGTAGGGCTGTAGTTCCAGGGCAAAGATGTTAAATAAATAGTAAAAATGGCTGTAAACGTTGGGGTGCAGATAAATGAGAGAAAGACACAGAGAGGTGCAGTTTCTTTACCTTTTACTGGTAATAGGTTGCAGTCCGGAGTACCACATATAGGTGATGGAATGAGTCCGGCTCACCTGGAGGCATTCAGGGGATCCACCTTGCCAGGTGGGGATTTAGGACCTTCCTTTCTGCGCTATGTGTGTGGGTCTCCGCTGTATATAACTATGCTGCGACCCTCTATTCGTGATGGTTTCACTAACCTGTACGGCTGTCAGCGTGAGCCTATTCCACGGGTATCGTTCTCTTCACCGTCGGCCCCGGGCTCCTTATCCGCTGATGTGCCCTCAGGTGTTCAATGTGCACAGGAATTTACAATCCCCTGTACTTTCAGATTCGGCTATCAGGGCGTACAGTTCCTGTCAGCCTAGGACTCTGATGTCCCTTTTCTCTTTATTAGCGCTTCACTCAGGGGTCTGCTATATGCAGTATTTTAGCTTCCCTAGAGTCTCTTAGTCTCTGCTCTTGTCCTTTCCCTATTCACAGGTCAGCTCTCTGTCTTCATCTGACAGGATCTTCCAGAAAGATCTCTTTACCTCACCTCCTCACTTTGTAACTGTCGACATTTTTCCTCACAGCTGTTTCGTTTCCTTGACAACTCCCTTAGCTGATTTCTAGCTGACTCACAAAACCCCCTCTGCTGGCCAGAATTTATAAGGCATCTCCCTTTTCTGACCTGCAGCAGGAAATTGTGATTAAATCTATTACCTGGCATGGGGGCCCCTTTCTACCTCCAAGCATGACTTCACCTCTTAGAGGGAGGCAATGTCACTGTGACAACCGGACTCTGGGGTGTCACAATTACACCTCAGCTGCATCATACCATCTGTCCCAGAGGATCTGTATTGCAGCGCTGGTCACTCCTGACCAGAAACCACAGGTGGCGTCACAAATTTATTCAAACAAACGCTATTCCTATTCAATTCTACCTATTTTACATGAACGCCACGGACCAGGTCACTGCCACTGTGATACTTTCCCTTTAAGCGTCCAGCCCGGTACCGAGTCACCCCCGGCCACTGCAGCGCTTCATTTTAGTTTTGTATCACCCAGAGCGAGGTACTCGGGTCGCCGGGCAGCGTTGGGTTCAGGAGGTCACGGGGGTGGCAGCCTTGCCCGGTGCCTGTGCTCCGGGGACAGTGAAATGGGGGTTAAAAAATAAAAGAAATTTGAAAAAGAGTATGTGATGCCAGTTGGAATGTTTGACTGTAAGATAGCCGGCACTGCAGGTGATCCCTGGGGGGTAGATGGTGATGGCAGTGCAGATGTTTATCCCCCTCCAACTAGGGCTGACCCCCAGAGATAGTGATGGAAGTAAATGGCACGGAGTAACAAGGCAGGAGACAAGGAAAGTCACTTTATCATTTACTGAAGCCCAGATGCAGTTCAGAGGATAAAATACAACTCTCACCAGGTTTACTGTCTGCTATGCACGATGGGAGTTATCCTTCTCTCTGCTATGACTCAGTGTAAACTTCCTGCTGTTCTAATCCCTTCAGGGACCAAAGCTTCCCAGAGTCTGAAACTTCCAGTACAGCCACTTACTCACTGTGTTTTCTCCCCTTGGCAACTCGCAGCTTCAATCCTGTGTGAAGCACAAGTTTCTTCTTGCACAATCCCTCACTGATTCTCTGTTGCTGTAGTTCTCCTGGGAGAAGAAACTCCACTGTTGGTTGTGTAAACCCACACAGTCTCTCAGCTTACCATCTGACTCTAGAAGCATAGATGGCCTAGGGGCTGAAGCTCTGATTCTCCTCAGCATTGTTCCTAGGGAGAGCACATGTCACTGCTCCCTGAACAATCTCCATCTTGTCACACCGTCTTTCTCACAGAACAACTCCTCACTAAACTCCTCCCCTCCCAGTTAGGGTACGTCTCCAAAGCTCTAAGCTTCAGGCAAATAAGGGAGTGGGGTAAAATTGTGTGTGCAGTGTCCCAGCAGAGAAAGCATAACTCCCATCACTTACAAAACACGTATAAAACAGTACATGTTTGACCATTTTGAGGCGGCAAAGACACAGGGCGCCACAGATTTTCTGCAAAGAATGAACATATTCTTGATGGAAAAGATAATTTGTGTGATTTTTAGGAGACTTTTTAGAAAATTGGTTGCAATTCCTAAACATTTCACAGAATATTTCTGTTCAACCCCTTTAATTAAGCCTAAAAGTCTATATTTCAATTTATATCTTGGCTGTTATATTTAAAAAAAAATGCTAAGACCAGTATCGCCAATAATGCCATTATACCAAGGCAAAATGCCCTACGCCATGACTCATATTATCACACCATAGTGTCAGAATGTAACCACCTTCCTATTACTGAGCAAAGTTCCCTACATTATGACCAATATATCTTTTAACCCCTTACCAACATCCGCTATACATGTACGCCGCAAGGCAGTAGCCGGGTGTATGAATCGGGCTCACGGGGTGAGCCTGAACCATACCCGGCCGGTAACTGCTGTGACACATAGCCAGGGCCTGCCACTCAACACCTGTCAGTGACTGCAGACTTCCACCACAAGACCGAACAACCCCTTTTTAAGTATAAATTATAGAGCATACAATAAGCATGAAGTGTGACATCTGTCATCTCGATTTAATATGTTAATTGCAGAGAAACCAGAAGTTGTGTTCCTTGATTGCTCATTACTGCCAGATATATATAGATAGAGATATAATATATTGTGTTACATATATAGTGTTAACATTGCATTTATATTTTTATGGGGATTTATAAAATTGCCGCTAGCGGCGGTATTGTGTTGTGTATAAATTTGGAGATACTTTGTGGACCTGTGGGTTTTTTTGGACAATTTTTTTGTTCTGTGTGCCACAAACTTAAAGGGCTTTTCACCACTCTTCGCTCCTCACCCCACCTCAAAGAAATAACTAAACTAAGTCCTGAAAATAGAATACAGCACTCGACTTTCTTCCTCAATACCATAGACAATGAATGGAGTGAAGGCTGAACGTGCTGACCCCCTTTCCATTTCACGTTGCGAACAGTCTAAAACGTATTTAACCCCTTCATTCCACAGTAATTTACCATTTCCTTGTTTGTTTTAACCTCCCCTTCTTCCAAGAGCCATAACTTTTTTTTTTTTTCTCCGTCAACATAACCATATGAGGGATTGTTTTCTGCGGGACGAGTTGGACTGTTGACTGACACTATTCATTCTACCACATAGTGTACTACAAATAGGGAAAAAAAATTGAAGAGCGTTGAAATTGCAAAAAAGTGAAATCTCACAATAGTTTTTGGGGTTTCTATTTTCCCTGGTGACTATATCTTAAAACTGATCTCGCAATATGATTCTGAGTATGAGTATGAAAATGCCAGATATATAATGTTGTTGTGGGTTTTTTTTAGTGCTGATAAAAAAAAATTGGAAATTATTAGAAAAAAACATCTCGCTTTTGATGCCATTTTCCGAGATCCTAGCTGACATTATTACTGACACCATCTTAGTGTAGATACCATATTTTGATCGGCTCTTACTGCATTTTATTAGTGTTGTAGCAGCCAAAAAACTGAATTTCTGGCTTTTTTTTTTTTTCATTAAGCTGTTTTCGATCAAATTAATTTTAAATTTGGTAGATTGGACTATAAAAGCAGAGAAGCCTAATGTGTATTTTTTTTCTTGTTTTCTTTTTAACCCCTTCACTACCAAGGGTGGTTTGCACGTTAACTACCGGGCCAATTTTTACAATTCTGACCACTGTACCTTTATGAGGTCATAACTCTGGAACGCTTCTATGGATCCCGGTGATTCTGACATTGTTTTCTCGTGACATATTGTACTTCATGTTAGTGGTAAAATTGCATTCAAATAACTTGCGTTTATTTGTGAAAAAAACGGAAATTTGGCGAAAATTTTGAAAATTTCGCAATTTTCCAACTTTGAATTTTTATGCCCTTAAATCACAGCGATACGGCACACAAAAAACTTAATACATAACATTTCCCACATGTTGACTTTACATCAGCACAGTTTTGGAACCAAAATTTTTTTTTGTTAGGAAGTTATAAGGGTTAAAAATTGACCAGCGATTTCTCATTTTTGCAACACCATTTTATTTTTAGGGACCACTTCACATTTGAAGCCACTTTGAGGGGTCTATATGATAGAAAATACCCAAAAGTGACACCATTCTAAAAACTGCACCCCTTAAGGTGCTTAAAACCACATTCAAGAAGTTTATTAACCCTTTAGGTGCGTCACAGGAATTTTTTGAATATTAAAAAAAAATGAATATTTAACTTTTTTTCACAAAAAAAATACTTCAGGTTCAATTTTCTTTATTTTACCAAGGGTAACAGGAGAAATTGGACTGCAAGACTTATTGTGCAATTTGTCCTGAGTACGCTGATACCTGATATGTGGGGGGGAACCACTGTTTCGGCGCATGGCAGAGCTCAGAATGGAAGGAGCGCCGTTTGACTTTTTCAATGCAAAATTGGCTGGAATTCAGATCGGACGCCATGTCACGTTTGGCGAGCCCCTGATGTACCTAAACAGTGGAAACCCCCCCAAGTGACCCCATTTTGGAAACTAGACCCCCCAAGGAATTTATCTAGATATGTGGTGAGAACTTTGAACCCACAAGGGCTTCACAGAAGTTTATAACGTACAGCGGTACAATTAAAAAATCATATTTTTTCCACAAAAATGATCTTTTCACCCCCAATTTTTATTTTTCCAAGGGTAACAGGACCCTAAAAGTTATTGTGCAATTTGTCCTGAGTACGCTGATACCCCATATGTGGGTGTAAATGACTATTTGGGCGCATAGCAGAGCTCGGAAGGGAAGCAGCGCCATTTGACGTTTTTGGCTAGAATTGAGATCGGACACCATGTCGCGATTGGAAAACCCCTGATGTACCAAAACAGTGGAAACCCCCCACAAATGACACCATTTTGGAATCTAGACCCCCCAAGGAACTTATCTAGATGTGTGGTGAGAACTTTGAACCCCCAAGGGCTTCACAGAAGTTTATAACGTACAGCAGTACAATTAAAAAATCATATTTTTTCCACAAAAATGATCTTTTCACCCTCAATTCTTATTTTTCCAAAAGTAACAGGACCCTAAAAGATATTGTGCAATTTATCCTGAGTACGCTGATACCCCACATGTGGGGGTAAACCACTATTTGGGCGTATGCCAGAGCTCGGAAGGGAAGCAGCGCCATTTGACGTTTTTGGCTGGAATTGAGATCGGACACCATGTCGCGTTAGGAAAGCCCCTGATGTACCAAAACAGTAGAAACCCCCCACAAATGACACCATTTTGGAAACTAGACCCCCCAAGGAACTTATCTAGATGTGTGGTGAGCACTTTGAACCCCCCAGTGCTTCACTGAAGTTTATAACGTCCTGGCGTGAAAATAAAAAAATCGTATTTTTTCCACAAACATGATCTTTTAGTCCCCATTTTTTTATTTTCCCAAGGGTAACAGGAGAAATTGGACCCCAAAAGTTGTTGTCCAATTTGTCCTGAGTACGCTAATACCTCATATGTGGGAGAAAACTACTGTATGGGCACACGTCGGGGCTCGGAAGGGAAGTAGTGACGTTTTGGAATGCAGACTTTGATGGAATGGTCTGCGGGTGTCATGTTGCGTTTGGAGAGCCCCTGATGTACCTAAATAGTGGAAACCCCCCACAAGTGACCCCATTTTGGAAACTAGACCCCCTAATGAACTTATCTAGATGTGTGGTGAGCACTTTGAACCCCCCAGTGCTTCACAGAAGTTTATAACGACCGGGCGTGAAAATAAAAATATTGTATTTTTTCAACAAACATCATCTTTTAGTCCCCATTTTTTTTATTTTCCCAAGGGTAACAGGAGAAATTGGACCCCAAAAGTTGTTGTCCAATTTGTCCTGAGTACGCTGATACCTCATATGTGGGAGAAAACTACTGTATGGGCACACGTCGGGGCTCGGAAGGGAAGTAGTGACGTTTTGGAATGCAGACTTTGATGGATTGGTATGCGGGTGTCATATGCGTTTGGAGAGCCCCTAATGTACCTAAACTATTGAAACTCCCCACAAGTGACCCCATTTTGGAAACTAGACCCCCCCACCGAGCTTATCTAGATGTGTGGAGAGCACTTTGAACCCCCAAGTGCTTCACAGAAGTTTATAACGCCTGGGCGTGAAAATAAAAAAAACATTTTTTTCCGCAAAATTATATTTTTGCCCCCAATTTTTTATTTTCCTAAGGGTAACAGGAGAAATTGGACCCCAAAAGTTGTTTTGTAATTTGTCCTGAGTAGGCTGATACCCTACATGTGGGGGTAAAACACTGTTTGGGCACATGGCAGAGCTTGGAAGGGAAGGAGCACCATTTGACTTTTTCAACGCAGAATTGGCTGGAATTGAGATCAGACGCCATGTTGCCTTTGGAGAGCACCTGATGTGCCCAAACAGTGGAAACCCCCAATTATAACTCCAACCCGAACCTCAACACACCCCTAACCCTAATCTGAGCCCTAGCCCTAACCCTAGCCCTAACCCTAGCCCTAACCCTAGCCCTAACCCTAGCCCTAACCCTAGCCCTAACCCTAGCCCTAGCCCTAACCCTAGCCCTAACCCTAGCCCTAACCCTAGCCCTAACCCTAGCCCTAACCCTAACCCTAACCCTAACCCTAGCCCTAGCCCTAACCCTAACCCTAACCCTAACCCTAACCCTAGCCCTAACCCTAACCCTAACCCTAGCCCTAACCCTAGCCCTAACCCTAGCCCTAACCCTAGCCCTAACCCTAGCCCTAACCCTACCCTAACCCTAACCCTAGCGGGAAAATGGAAATAAATACATTTTCTTTTAGTTTTATTATTTTTCCCTAACTAAAAGACGCTTTTTATTGTAAAAATAGTTTTTGCATCACCACATATTGTGAGCTATAATTTTTCCGTATTTTGACCCACCGAGTCATGTGAGGTCTTATTTTTTGCGGGACGAGTTGACGTTTTTATTGGTACCATTTTCGGGCACGTGACATTTTTTGATCGCTTTTTATTCCGATTTTTGGGACGCAGAATGAACAAAAACCAGCGTTTCATGAATTTCTTTTGCGGGGGTGCGTTTACACCGTTCCGCGTGCGGTAAAATTGATAAAGCGGTTTTATTCTTCGGGTCAGTACGGTTACAGCGATACCTCATTTAGGTCGTTTTTTTATGTTTTGTCGGTTTTTTGCAATGAAAACTATTTTATATAAAAAATAATTATTTTTGTATCGCTTTATTCTGCGAGCTATAACTTTTTTATTTTTTTGCGGATGATGCTGTGTGGTGGATCGTTTTTTGCGGGACAAGATGACGTTTTCAGCGGTACCATGCATATTTATATGCGTCTTTTTGATCGCGCGTTATTGCACTTTTTGTTCGGTGGTATGATAATAAATCATTATTTTTTGCTTCGTTTTTTATTTTTATTTTTTAAGGGGTTCGCTAAAGGGGTTAACTAATGGGACAGTTTTATAGGGCAGGTCATTACGGACGCGGCGATACCAAATATGTGTACTTTTATTGTTTTTGTTTTTTTTTATTTTGAAAAAATGGATTTATTGGGGAATATTTTTTTTT
Source organism: Dendrobates tinctorius (assembly GCF_039654945.1). Lineage (NCBI taxonomy): Eukaryota > Metazoa > Chordata > Amphibia > Anura > Dendrobatidae > Dendrobates > Dendrobates tinctorius. Next base: position 11,290,270 of record NW_027361692.1, read on the forward strand.
TTTTTTACTGATTTATTTAGCGATTTTTTTTTAAATTATTTTTAACACTTTTTTTTTTTTACTTTATTACCTTGTCCCAGGTGGGACATCACTGTCCTGTGACAGATCGCTGATCTGTCACATCACAGATCACTGTGACAGATCAGCGATATGTCACAGGCACTGCTGCAGACTTCCTCATGCCTGCGCTTTGCAGGCAGTGAGGAAGTCAGCTCCCTGCAGGCCCCCGTCGCCATCTTGGATCCGGGGGCCTGTAGGGAAAGAGCCCCCCGCAGCAGCGCTGCACATTGCGCTGCCGTGGGGGGCTCAGGGAAGCACGGAGGGAGCCCCCTCCCTGCCGATGCTTCCCTTTAACCCCCGGTACACCGCGATCGCGTTTGATCGCGGTGTGCAAGGGGTTAACGTGTCGGGGGAGGTCCGTGACCGCCCCTGACACATTGTGCCGGGTGTCAGCTATGATAATTAGCTGACACTCGGCCGCGATCAGCGGCGCTCACCACGTGGGCGCCGCTGATCGCGATGACGTAATATTCCGTCCATGGTAATTAGGTCCATGGTCACATGGACGGAATATTACGTCAATTGTAGGTAAGGGGTTAATGAGGCAAAAGGGGGTGATTTGAACTTTTGTGTGTTTTGTTTTTGTTTAATCTCTTTTCATGTTTTTAAACTTTTTTTCACTTTTAATAATCTTAGGGGATTTAAAGCTGCGATCATTCGATCTCTTGTGCTATGTATAGCTAAAATCACAATCACTTATGAATACCAGCCATGGGCGGGCTGTCACAGGAGGATTGTAATCACAGGCTGTCATGGTGCCACGTGATCATGTCACAGGCGTGCCGAAATGAAGCGTGGAACGTTAATTGCCACTATGAGAGATTGACAGGCAGCGGAATTTACCAAGTTAACAGCTGAAGGAAGAACTCCACTCCACCCTCAGCTGTTAGTTCATTGTGGCTGATTAAACCGAGCCCTCATCAAAGGCGGTGACATGATATGCCGTAAAGTTCCATTATATGTTGTGAAGGGCAGGGCTGTGGAGGCGGTGCAAAATGGACCGACTCCGACTCCTAAAATATATAATAAATTGGGTACAGTAATTCAATGCAGAATGTGCTTGTCACATGGTCCTTCTCTGGTATCACACAATCAACAGAGCAAGCGAAGAGTGAACAATTCCAAGACCTTTATTCAGGCAAAAATACGAAAAGGTCCATATTCATTCCACCACACAAAGGATAAGATAGTCCAGAATAAGAATGCAGGCCAGTATCAGGATAAAATGTCCAGGGAACGAGATTCCAAAACTCTAGCACCAGAGGATAAAATGGGTCCTTCTCTCTCTGAAGTGCTGTCTGTGTACGATCCTGTCCAGACCGGAACTGACTTGTCCAGCTGCTGTTCTTCCCCCCACCCCCTTCCTTGTCCAGGGGTAGTCAAACCAGTTGGGGTGGTTTCCAGGCCTCCCAGAGGAGAACAAAGGGCCTTAGGGATTAATGCACTACAGGGGGTCATCAAGAGACAGATACAGTGAGGCTGTAGACTTACAATGTAATAAGAAAAACACTATGAAAATAACTGGAATTGTTAAAAATAGGAATATACAAAAAATGACATCCACATAACATATCACACCATCACAACCTCTCCCCCCCCCCCCCATAATAAATGAGCATGCCATGAAGTCTACACAGACCTCTGGCCTGCTCACTTTAGTCCACATTGCTCAGTTATTTATAGTTCCTTGTACAGTGGCAGGGGTAGGTCGGCCTGGGGAGCCTATGGTTCTTCTTGTCGAGACAGTCCATCGGCGTTCTGGTGTTGGCTTCCCCGCTTGTATTGGATGGAGAAGCTGTAGGGTTGTAAGGACAAGCTCCACCACAGCAATCTTCCATTGTCCCCTGATACGCGATTCAGCCATGTGAGGGGGTTGTGGTCTGTAACAATCGTAAAGTCTCTGCCATACAAGTAGGGCTGCCATTTTTTTAGCGCCCATACGATGGCAAGGCACTCCTTTTCAATAGTGGCATAGGCAACTTCCCGATCCAGTAGTTTCCGACTGGAAAAAGCAACAGGATGTTCTTCTCCGGCGGCGTTCACTTGGCTAGAAATTGTTCTGTAAGGAACGCTTGTATAACATCTTCCACAGTAAAGGCGTTTTCTGCTTCTAGCCATCTCCGACATGCCTCGGACATCTTATGTGCATACATCCTAAACGATCCCCCCGTGGTGCATGGGAGGTCTCGGAACTTGGCCCTATATGAGTCAAGGGTGATAGCATGGTAATCCAGCATAGTCCGCTTTACAATGTTATAATCCCGGTTCCGCATTGCATCAATGGTTCGGTAAGCCTCCGCCATGCTTCCGTTCAGGAGCCCCACTCACAAACGCATCCAGCTAGAGTGGGGCACCTCCATATCAGCACACTGCTGCTCAAAGTCTTTGAAGAACCCCTCCACATCTCCAGAAGCCTCATCAAATGGCTTAAACTCTGTCCGGGTGATCCGTACAGGCTCCTGGATTGTTGGGGTTACACTCCACATTGCGTTACTCCCTTTTTCAAACTCCATTGCTTACTGTCTCCGCTGTGCCCGGCAGGCAGCCTCCTCCTTGTACTCCTGAGAGATGCCGGGGCCCAGAACCGCCATCTCTTCTTCGTACCACACCAACCACTGGCTTTTCTGGAAGGGAATCCCTGTCTCCAGTGCTCGTCCTTCAGACATCTGGGAGGAGGTGGCCAGGCTAGCGCCCACCAGTAGATCGATTAAGGCCTCTTTAGTCAGTCCCTGGTAGTTCAGGCCCAGGTCTCTGGCTCTCTCCTGTAAACTGCATACAGTCCAATTTCTGTACTCACTCTGTGGGTGGTTCTCCATTGGGTTACGCTCTGTTGATCCCACTGCTGCCACCATTTGTCACGGGGTCCTTCTCTGGTATCACACAATCAACAGAGCAAGCGAAGAGTGAACAATCCCAAGACCTTTATTCAGGCAAAAATACGAAAAGGTGCATATTCATTCCACCACACAAAGGATAAGATAGTCCAGAATAAGAATGCAGTCCAGTATCAGGATAAAATGTCCAGGGAACAAGATTCCAAAACTCCAGCACCAGAGGATAAAATGGGTCCTTCTCTCTCTGAAGTGCTGTCTGTGTACGATCCTGTCCAGACCGGAACTGACTTGTCCAGCTGCTGTTCTTCCCCCCACCCCCTTCCTTGTCCAGGGGTAGTCAAACCAGTTGGGGTGGTTTCCAGGCCTCCCAGAGGAGAACAAAGGGCCTTAGGGATTAATGCACTACAGGGGGTCATCAAGAGACAGATATAGTGAGGCTGTAGACTTACAATGTAATAAGAAAAACACTATGAAAATAACTGGAATTGTTAAAAATAGGAATATACAAAAATGATATCCACATAACATATCACACCATCACAGTGCTGAATATTTTTTCACAGGAATTTGGTAAAGTTATGAAATGTCTTATAAATGACTGTTCTATTCCTGATCTAAGGCTACATTCACACACAGCATTTTTCCAGCATTTTTTGAGGATACGTTTTTCAGCTGCAAAAGCAGATCAGCTTTTTAAAAAACCGCATCACCTGAAAGGTTTTTGAGCTCATAGATAATGCTTTCAATAGCAAAAGCAGATTAGAAATCTGCTCTTTCTATCCATTTATCCATATCTGTCTATCCATATCTGTACCAAAAAGAATGAAAGCCGGGTAGCACACAGACTAACACTCTTTTTTTTCTTTTTTTTTTTTTTTTTAAAGCACCAGTCAGGTACACCTCATAGCTGCCCAAAAGGATGCCCAGGACAGGCATTGCTCGTTTTCAGTAACACATTGATAGTTGGAATAAATAGATTGATAGTTGGAATAAATAGACTGCATTCATCACCACATCCTCTTATGGTGCAGGCTATATTTTCAAGTGTAGGCGTGTGCAGTATGAGGTTCTGCCCCCTCCCTCCCCGTAGGTTTGATCCTGGCTACGCCCATGGTGTGAATGTAGCCTGAGGATCAAGGGTTTGTCTTAGCTGAGATAAGTCATAGTGATATATATATATATATATATATATATATATATATATATATATATATATATATATATATATATATATATATATATATATATACACACTAGCTGAAGAGCCCGGCGCTGCCCGGGCATAGTAACTAACTGTGGTTAGTTATAGAAAATTATAATTATCCTCCATCCCATAGTCCCATGCCCATATACCCATCATACATATCCACGATCCCATAGGCCCGTGCCCATATACCCATCACACATCCTCCATCCCATAGTCCCGTGCCCATATACATATCCGCCATCCCATAGTCCCGTGTCCATATACCCATCATACATATCCGCCATCCCATAGTCCCGTGTCCATATACCCATCATACATATCCTCCATCCCATAGTCCAGTGCCCATATACATATCCGCCATCCCATAGTCCCATTCCCATATACCCATCATACATATCCTCCATCCCATAGTCCCGTGCCCATATACATATCCTCCATCCCATAGTCCCGTGCCCATATACCCATCATACATATCCTCCATCCCATAGTCCCGTGCCCATATACATATCCTCCATCCCATAGTCCCGTGCCCATATACCCGTCATACATATCCTCCATCCCATAGTCCGGTGCCCATATACTCATCACACATCCTCCAATCCATAGTCAGCCATTGCGACATCATAATGAGCGGCGGCGGGGATTGCAACCTTTGATGACATCAGCGTCGCCATGCTAACCATTGTGACATGAGGGGCGGGGCTTGGCGTGCACACACTGCTTCCCCAGTATGCAAATAGGGGCATTGTGACATCACAATGAGGGGCGGGGCTTGACACGCACACACTTTTCCCCCAGTATGTAGATAGGGGCAAAATTGTTTGGCGAATTGGAACGCGCGGGGTTAAAATTTCGCCTCACAATATAGCTTAGGACGCTCTCGGGGTCCAGACGTGCGACTGTGCCAAATTTTGTGGCTGTAGCTGCGACGGTGCAGATGCCTATCCCGGACATACACACATACATACATACACACATACACACACACTTTGAGCTTTATATGTTAGATAGATATATATATATATATACATACATACATACATTAGGGATTCTCGCTTAGGTGCGACGGGAGACAGTCAGGAGGCAGGTTCCCTTGAAGTTCATGTGGTTTATTACCTCATAAACCAAACAGCCAGGAGGTGTATACCCTCCTCACATACAGCTGCCTTGTTCATGAGCAGGCCACATTATAAGGGTGTAGCCACACCCACGAACCCAGTAGCTGACTGGTCACATGACTGTGACCTCACCACAGGTCCTTCAAACAATAATAATACAGCAATATTTGTTATGCCTTACATCATGGAGACAAGCCATTTATGAGACACATATCTCCCATCGATTACACGACCCTCAACCCTGCCACAATATATATCAGTACAGACCAAACGTTTGGACACACCTTCTCATTCAAAGAGTTTTCTTTATTTCTTTATTTTCATGACTATGAAAATTGTAGATTCACTCTGAAGGCATCAAAACTATGAATTAACACATGTGGAATTATTTAATTAACAAAAAAGTGTGAAACAACTGAAAATATGTCTTATTTTCTAGGTTCTTCAAAGTAGCCACCTTTTTCTTTGATTACTGCTTTGCACATTCTTGGCATTCTCTTGATGAGCTTCAAGAGGTAGTCACCGGAAATGGTTTTCACCTCACAGGTGTGCCCTGTCAGGTTTAATAAGTGGAATTTCTTGCCTTATAAATGGGGTTGGGACCATCAGTTGTGTTGTGCAGAAGTCTGGTGGATAAACAGCTGATAGTCCTACTGAATAGACTGTTAGAATTTGTATTATGGCAAGAAAAAAGCAGCTAAGTAAAGAAAAACGAGTGGCCATCATTACTTTAAGAAATGAAGGTCAGTCAGTCCGAAAAATTGGGAAAGCTTTGAAAGTGTCCCCAAGTGCAGTGGCAAAAAACATCAAGCGCTACAAAGAAACTGGCTCACATGAGGACTGCCCCAGGGAAGGAAGACCAAGAGTAACCTCTGCTGCGGAGGATAAGTTCATCCTAGTCACCAGCCTCAGAAATCGCAGGTTAACAGCAGCTCAGATTAGAGACCAGGTCAATGCCACACAGAGTTCTAGCAGCAGACACATCTCTACAACAACTGTTAAGAGGAGACTTTGTGCAGCAGGCCTTCATGGTAAAAGCTGCTAGGAAACCACTGCTAAGGACAGGCAACAAGCAGAAGAGACTTGTTTGGGACAAAGACCACAAGGAATGGACATTAGACCAGTGGAAATCTGTGCTTTGGTCTGATGAGTCCACATTTGAGATCTTTGGTTCCAACCACTGTGTCTTTGTGCGATGCAGAAAAGGTGAACGGATGGACTCTACATGCCTGGTTCCCATCGTGAAGCATGGAGGTGGTGTGATGGTGTGGGGGTGCTTTGCTGGTGACACTGTTGGGAATTTATTCAAAATTGAAGGCATACTGAACCAGCATGGCTACCACAGCATCTTGCAGCGGCATGCTATTCCATCCGGTTTGCGTTTAGTTGGACCATCATTTATTTTTCAACAGGACAATGACCCCAAACACACCTCCAGGCTGTGTAAGGGCTATTTGACCAAGAAAGAGAGTGATGGGGTGCTACGCCAGATGACCTGGCCTCCACAGTCACCAGACCTGAACCCAATCGAGATGGTTTGGGGTGAACTGGACCGCAGAGTGAAGGCAAAAGGGCCAACAAGTGCTAAGCATCTCTGGGAACTCCTTCAAGACTGTTGGAAGACCATTTCTAGTAACATAGTTTTGAAGGCTGAAGGAAGACCTTATGTCCATCTAGTTCAGCCTATTTTTAGTGCAGCTGTTCTGCATTGTTGATCCTGGGGAAGGCAAAAAACCCACAGAGTAGAAGCCAATTTTCTTCATAGGGAAAAAAAATTCATTTCCCTAACCTGGGTCAATCATCTACCTATAATATTATGTTATTCGTAACCTTCTATACTGTTACTCACAAGAAAAGCATCCATTCCTTTCTTAAATTCATTCAGTGAGTTGGCCATCACCACTTCCTCAGGAAGAGAATTCCAGAGACTCACTGCTCTTACCATGAAGAACCCTCTTCTATGCTGGTGCAGAAATTCTTTCCTCCTGTAAAATAATGCATATCCTGTAAAATACTCAGGACTAGTTACCAGATAAAAATATAGTGGTTTATTTGATTTCTTCCATCAAAGAAAGGTTATTACAAAATAATTCAGGTGAATAAAAATAAGTGAAAGAGATATTGTCCATTGTTCATAGCAAAAGCTTTCCATCTTCATTCTCTGAGATCCCACATGGCAAAAGCAACATGTATTCTTCTTCTCTCCGAGATCCTGAATAGCAAATGGCTGCTGTGTCTCAGTTCGGCTTCTCACATCGCCGTCAAGTAATATATACCAGCTGTTATGTCATGTCATCTTGCGTCTGTCTCTCATGATGGTGAGGGAAGAAGAGCAGCGACCTCTACAGTTAGCCATGAATTATATATGTCTCCTAAAGCACGTGGTCTCTACATATATGGAGCTGTCTTTCTACCATGAGCCAAGCTTAAAAATAGCCTATGTCATGTAAGCTAAAGCATTCTACAGAACTGGGTCTTATAAGAAATTAACGGATTATTAATATTTAACAATTCCCCCTTTCGAGGGAGACAGACATTAATTGGAACCCTCAAATATAACGATCTTTTTTCTTCTTTTCTTCTTCTTTGACAAAATAATTTAATATCAATAATAATAATAATAATAATAATATCAGATTACCGTTATAAGTACTCAATGACATAATTGATGTGAATTCATGTTATGGTAAGCCGTGAACAATATTCATATAAAATATGTATAATTATACTTCCCTAAGTCTAAATTGAAGCATCTCAGGTCCAGTCATCATCATCTGATGTCATCTGGTCTTCATTTTGATGTCTTCTGTCTTCTTCTTGGTTCTTTTAAAAATACAGTTTTCTTATAGCATATAGATGTGTTGTGTATCAAATCAAAGTCCATAATTTCAAATGTTAATACGAAAACAAAGTCTATGCAGCTTTAATATCTGTGCAGTGTCATCTTTAAAAACCTGGGCTTACATTGGCTCGCCTTGGATATTCTGGAATCCTCCATCGGTACTGGTCTTTGAACAGGTGTGACGTCTTTGGTCAGCAAAGAAAGGGTTAAAATGACTCTTCCTTGCTAAACATAGCACCATAACCAGTCCTTGTCCTAATGCACAGGACATATGTCAGGGTTGTAGCTTCCTGATAATTACCTTCATTGTTCACCAGCTTTCATCGAAGCTTTTCAGGTGATTGAAAACCTCTGGAACTTGATAAGAACGTGATAACACCGTTCATCTCAGCATCATAGGATCATCGTCCTCTGGTTGTCAGGTTAGACACTTTAATTGTGACTGTCGGTGGTGGATACTGCACTTGTGACTGTCAGTGGTGGATACTGCATTTGTAATTAACACAGTCTATTACTCAGTAATCATAGCTTTGTTACCTTCTGGGACTTCTGGATCGCGGCATTCTTCTTCTTGCAACTGATAAAAATCAATGAAGTTTAGAAATGTGAAAAGTCTTTATTAACATAATTTCAGTATCTTGCTTGAAGTCTTCATTCCCTATTCTATACCAAATCTGGTAATTTCCTATCCCATAATATCACAGCGTACCATAGCAATCAGTAATATCCATATAATTATCAGAATTTGTACTGTATATGGATTTCAATATTTGAAATAATAAACCAATAATAAGTGATAATACATTATTATCCATTTTTTTCATGTGATAGAACATTTTTATGTCATAGGTGTAATTACCTTTTTCAACCCATAGGTGTCACTGTGTTTTATGTAACCAGTGTTTTCATCTTTATTAATAAGGAATATATTTATTATACTAATAATATGTAGGAATGTATAGCCATGAACCAAAATAAGAATATATGAGTGAGCGAATGAATGAATAAAAGAATTGTTGCATATAACTCAGAAGTGAAACATTTTCTTAATAATAGAACCATATAATTGCTATATTTAATGAAGCAATATTCTCAGTAGATATTACTTTACTAAATATTGGTGAAAGAATTAAAAATAATGAAAAATAAGAATAAAAATAAAAATAAGAATAAGGCCTTTATGTTGATGCAGTGTAGTTATGTCTTCAGTAACATACACCCTTAATATTTCCATGATCTGGATTATCTCATAATTGTCATACACTTGTGTTATCAAAATATTCAAATCATGCAACTTTGCATATAATTACTCTTAGTGTAAAGAAATGACTCTTTATAATACTTGTTATTATACCCAATACTTATACCATTGTACCTTATTAATATTTTTTTTTCCTATTAAAATGTGTGAAGAAGAGGTATTAATCAAATGTGATTATGTAGTCAGGATAAAAAACATATTTCCCCCTTAATACCAAAAAATATTGTTTCATGAAATAATTCATTTATCAAAACCAAAATTAAAAATAATTAATGTATAAATTATGTGAATTTATACTTGCTTATACCATTATTTGACTGAAGATGTGTAACCATCAAAATTAATTTGAATATCATAAAATTATCCTTTGGAAAAATTAATTTAAATGTAGTTTAAGATTAACACACTTGGACAGAGAAGGAAGGTCCACTATTCCCAGATGCAGCTGGTGAATACCAGGCTCTGTGCTGGTGCCTGTTTAAAAGAGCTAAAGCTGATAAGGAAAGAATAGATTTTCTTCCTAAACTATTTTCTATTTTGTTGTGCGATTGCACTTATCCACAATTAACTAAATCAAGAAATAATAATTACTATAGAAATATAGAAATATATGTTTGTATAGATAATATTTCATTATGTATCTTAATATTCTAATAATTTCCTAAAGATAAAAGCTTTGGGGTTTTTTTTTTGTTTTTTTTTCATGCATTCAGGATCCTGAGGTCTCACAAACGTATCACATTACTCGCTCAGCAGCTGCTCATACACTCAGTCACTGTCACTCAGACTGTGTCACATATTAAGTTTAATACACGTATTTTAACCCAAATTATCCTAATTATCAATGCATTGTAAACTATTTCAATTTAGTCTCTTAATATTTCTTTGAATATTCCCCAAATACACATGACATAAATATATGTATAGCTATACTTGACATTTAGGCCTGGAAAAAAAATTCCATTGCTTTGCAAAAGTTGAGACCCCCTTTTAAAATTCTTTTCCTAAGGAACAGGGACATAGTATACTGGTATACTTATATTATTAGAACAAGGTTCAAATTCCCCTGCTGTGGTAGTCATTCAAACCATGCAGTAAAAAAAGCACACACCCAGAACATTTTAAAAAGCAATTGGTTATTTCCTTTTAAGGGTTAGATATATAAAATCATGCAATTATTGCAACTTCCTGTGTAAATAAAGGCATAAATCCTTGGAAGAGAATTTTTCTCGATTAAGTCCTGCTTTGAAATGAAAATTCTAAGGAAACATAAAAAAATAAGGTTAATATCATATTCATATTCTAAATATTATTACTGATGTAGATTTTAATTTTCATTAAAAAATACAGTTCTACTATTTCTACTTCTACAAACACTCTATATATATACTGTATGACTATGTATATATCCACAAACCATAAAACTACAGGATTATACTCTATAACTCACTAATTGTATAACACTGTTACACAATATATATATATATATATATTACTTTTTCTAGCCAATTCCTACACCCATACTTATTTCTCTGCAAAAAATATCCTGAAAAGTTCTTGCCATTTTAAAGCTGATAGATTCTTGGAGCAGAGTATTCAGTTTACAGGCCATGATGTCACTCACCACCTGTTTCTGTCTGTTAAATTCGGCCATCTTTGTTACAGAAAGAAAATCAGAACTCATCATTTTCCTTAATTCAATTTGTGTCTTTTCGGTGTTCTTTTGCATCATTCCATATGGTTTATAACAAACATGTGATTTTCTTTTTCTTTCTTCGTAGATTTGATTTTGGGGAAATCTCATTTTAGAAGGCTTTGCTAATACAGGCTTCTGATAAGATTTTACTCTGCCTGTCTTTACAAAATTAGCACAATTTACTTTCCTCTCACGATTCTCGTGTTTTCTGGCAAAATCAAGAAATTGCGCACATTCAAACAAAGAATCTTTTTGTGACGCAATAACACGAGATGCAGGATTTAGAAACCAAAATTTGCTTACAAAACTCCTTATGAGGGACGGTGTTTTGACATTCTCACTCAGCATTTTGTACAAATGTTCATATATGGACATGAACGTAAAAATACATTCCTTCCGACCAATCCTTAATTTTTGAAGAATATCAATATCTGGATGATTTTCATTTGATGAACAAAAAATGAGAATTTTTAATCTGTCCTTATCAGTTAAATTCTCATGTGTTTCACCAGATAACTTTAAAGACAATCTCCTTGCAAAATTTACAGGGATCCACATTTTGAACAACTGATTCTTCTCCTCGTTAGATAAATCAAATTTTCCAGAACAACTTTCAAAGATCTCAGAGTTTCTATAAACATCTATTTTGTTGTCATAAGCAGGAATTATTTGGCATATCTTTATCAAATCCTTCCTCACGCTACTTCGGATTTGGGCCTGTGAGTCTTCTATTTTTAGTGGTACGTCTTTCCCTTGTACGTCCTCTACGTCAGTTCTGAAGTCTCCTCCTACTTCTCCATCTTGTTCCACGTCTGCAAGGTCACCTTCAATAGCTGCTACTACTTGTAACTGTTTCTCCACATTACAGTGAATCTCGGGAATATCACTATCCTCTACACAATCATTTTTAGATTTCTCTGACACAGATCTATGAAATATATCTACCATCTGTAGAATATTTTTTAATCTCTCTCTTTCTCTATTGAAAAACTTAGAATCTAACCTCTGATTCTCGAGTTCACACTCGGCATATAAACTTAACCATAAAACTTCTGAATTAGAATCGTCTACAGACTTAAATTTCAATTTACTCTGCTTAGCAAGACAATTAATGACATCCATTTTATCTTACCTTGAAATGTCTCAGCTCCTTTGATGGACAACGCTGGGTTCCTGTCTTTACACGTCTGGCTTACGTCTGGTACTTTTGGCACTTGTAGTACTTCTCAATCTATCTGGTACTTCTTACTTCTAGGTTCTATGTGATTCTTGTAAGTAGTGGAATTCCCGATAACTTGCACATATGATTTGACGTTAGCAAAGTCCAATCCCCCGTGTGGGCAAGTTGAGGGAAATCCGCAAAAAAGTACAAAAATTCAGATCTGGCTGGCTCTCCAATGTAAAATAATGCATATCCTGTAAAATACTCAGGACTAGTTACCAGATAAAAATATAGTGGTTTATTTGATTTCTTCCATCAAAGAAAGGTTATTACAAAATAATTCAGGTGAATAAAAATAAGTGAAAGAGATATTGTCCATTGTTCATAGCAAAAGCTTTCCATCTTCATTCTCTGAGATCCCACATGGCAAAAGCAACATGTATTCTTCTTCTCTCCGAGATCCTGAATAGCAAATGGCTGCTGTGTCTCAGTTCGGCTTCTCACATCGCCGTCAAGTAATATATGTCATGTCATCTTGCGTCTGTCTCTCATGATGGTGAGGGAAGAAGAGCAGCGACCTCTACAGTTAGCCATGAATTATATATGTCTCCTAAAGCACGTGGTCTCTACATATATGGAGCTGTCTTTCTACCATGAGCCAAGCTTAAAAATAGCCTATGTCATGTAAGCTAAAGCATTCTACAGAACTGGGTCTTATAAGAAATTAACGGATTATTAATATTTAACACCTCCAAACGAAGAGAACGCCCCCTTGTTCTTGTCACAGTCCTTGGTACAAACAGTTCATTGGAGAGATCTCTGTATTGCCCTCTGATATACTTGTACATATATATATAATAAGTCTCCCCTAAGTCTTCTCTTTTCTAGAGTAAATAGACCTAATTTTGATAACCTTTCTGGGTATTATAGTGAACCAACTCCATTTATCATTTTAGTAGCCCGCCTTTGAACCCTTTCAAGTTCAGTAATGTCTTTCTTGAGCACCAGCGTCCAAAATTGCACACAATACAACAAGTGTGGTCTGACGAGTGATTTGTACAGAGGGAGAATTATGTTTTCATCTTGTGTCCCCAGACCTCTTCTAATGCATCCCATGACCCTATTTGCTTTGGTGGCAGCTGCCTGACACTGGGCACTCCAATTTAGCTTCTTATTGACTAAGATGCCAAAGTCTTTTTCCAAGTCTGATTTCCCCAGCAGTTTCCCATTTAGTAAGTAATTGTACCATCTGTTTCTCCTTCCCATGTGCATAACCTTACACTTATCTGTGTTAAACCTCATTTGCCATTTTTCAGCCCAATTCTCCAATTTACTCAAATCTGCCTGTAGTTGCACACTGTCCTCCTTTGTGTTAACTACCTTGCAAGTTTTGTATCATCTGCAAATACTGATATTTTACTGTGTAAGCCATCTACTAGATCATTAATAAATATATTAAATAGTAGGGGGCCCAATACAGAACCCTGTGTTACCCCACTAGTAACCCTGGCCCAATCTGAGTATGCCCCATTAATAACCACTTTTTGTTTTCTATCACTAAGCCAGCTACCTACCCAGCTGCACACATTTTCCCCTAGCCCAATCTTTCTCATCTTACTTAACAATCTTTTATGTGGGACAGTGTCAAATGCTTTAGAGAAGTCGAGATAAATGACATCCAATGATTCTCCTTGGTCCATTTGAGTGCTTACAGCTTACATCCTCAGAAGCTGATCAGGTTAGTTTGACAGGAGCGATCCTTCATAAATCCATGTTGATATGGAGTTAAACATTTATTAACATTGAGATATTCCATAATGGTATCCCTTAGAAACCCTTCAAAAATTTCACCCACAACAGATGTTAAGCTTACCGGCCTATAGTTTCCAGGTTCTCTTTTACACCCCTTTTTGAATATTGGTACCACATTTGCTTGCCGCCAATCAAAAGGAACAGACCATGTTTCTATAGAGTCTTTAAATATAAGGAATAGAGGCCTGTCTATCACATTACTTAACTCCCTTAATACCCGAGGGTGAATGCCATCATAGTAACATAGTAGCATAGTAATTAAGGTTGAAAGGAGACTTTAAGTCCATCTAGTTCAACCCATCCTATCCTAACTTGCCCTAACATGTTGATCCAGAGGAAGGCAAAAAAAAAACCCATGTGGCAAACAGTTAGCTTCACATTGGGGAAAAAAATTCCTTCCCGACTCCACATACGGCAATCAGACTAGCTCCCTGGATCAACGCAACACTAAGGAAACTAGTGTATATACCCTGTAATATTATACTTTTCAAGAAAGGCATCCAGTCCCTTCTTAAATTTTAGTAGGGAATCACTCATTACAACATCATATGGCAGAGAGTTCCATAGTCTCACTGCTCTTACAGTAAAGAATCCGCGTCTGTTAGTATGCTTAAACCTTCTTTCCTCCAGACATAGAGGATGCCCCCTTGTCCCCGTCACAGGTCTAAGAGTAAAAAGATCATTAGAAAGGTCTTGGTATTGTCCCCTCATATATTTATACATTGTAATAAGATCACCCCTAAGCCTTCGATTCTCCAAACTAAATAACCCCAAGTGTAATAACCTGTCTTGGTATTGCAGACCCCCCCAGTTCCCTAATAACCTTGGTCGCTCTTCTCTGCACCCGCTCCAGTTCAGCTATGTCTTTCTTATACACCGGAGATCAGAACTGTACGCAGTATTCTAAGGCTGTGTGCACACGTTGCGGATTATGTGCGGATTCATCCGTGCGGATTTTGTAAAATCCGCAGGTGAAACCGCAGGTCAAAAGACCTGCGGTTTTACCTGCGGATTGCTCTGCGGTTTTGCCCTGCGGTTTTTCATCTCCTCAATGGAGGAGATGGCAAACCGCAGGAGAATCCGCAGAAAGAATTGACATGTCAATTCTTTCTGCAGATTGAAAACCGCAGATAATCCGCTCGGAAAATTCCGCACCGTCTGCACTGCGGTTTTTGATTCCCATAGGGAATCATGGTACTGTACACCGCAGCAAAAACTGCTGCGGGTCCGCAGCGGCCAAAACCGCTGCGGAACCGCAGTAAAATCCGCAGCGTGTGCACACAGCCTAAGTGTGGTCGCACTAGTTACTTATATAGAAGTAAAATTATGTTCTCCTCCTGAGCATCTATGCCTCTTTTAATGCATCCCATTATTTTATTTGCCTTTGCAGCAGCTGCCTGACACTGGCCACTAAATGTGAGTTTGTTGTCAGGGCCTGGTGATTTGTCAATTTTAATCTTACTAAGGCGGTTCTGCACTTCTTCCTGGGTTAGGCAGGTAATACTTAATGGGGAGTTTACATTATCACTCTGCATTTCCCCTTGCAAATCCTTTTCCTGTGTGAACACTGAGAAAAAAGTATTTAAAACATTTGCTTTTCCCACATCGCTCTCTATGATTTCACCCTCATTGTTGTTTAAAGGGCCGACACCATCGATTTTAATCATTTTACTGTTTATATAATTAAAGAATAGTTTGGGGTTTGTTTTACTTTCCTTTGCAATGAGTCTCTCAGTTTCCACTTTTGCTAAATGTATTTGTTTTTTGCACGTTTTATTTTTTTCTCTAACTTTTTAATGCTTCTTCATTGCCTTCTTGTTTCAGCTTCTTAAATGCCATGTTCTTGTTCTTTATTGCCCTTTTTACATCCTTATTTAGCCACATTGGTGTTCTCCTGTTCCTAGCCCTTTTATTTCTGTACGGTATGGCTAGATCGCAGTGGGTGTGTAAAACTGATTTAAATATTTCCCATTTATTTTCTGTGCTCCTATTTTTGAGGACATTGTCCCAATCAATTCGGCGAAGGTCCTCTCTAAGCTGATTAAACTTTGCTTTCCTGAAATTCAGTGTTTTTGTAACCCCCTTCCAGGGCATCTTACAGAAGGACAAGTGGAATTGTATTATATTGTGGTCACTGTTCCCTAGGTGCCCATCGACTCGTACTTCTGTTATTCTTTCTGGCCTGTTGCTTAAAATTAAGTCCAGAAGGGCTGTCCCTCTAGTTGGGCCCTGCACAAGTTGTGACAGATAATTATCCTTGGTTACTGACAGAAATTGGTTTCCTTTCTGAGATACGCAGGTTTCAGTTTCCCAGTCTATGTCGGGGTAGTTGAAGTCCCCCATAATAATCACCTCATTGTGATTTGCTGTTTTGTCTATTTGTTTCAATAATAGATTTTCAGTGGCTTCTGTTATTCTGTTATATTTGGTGGCTTATAACAAACCCCTATGAGGATTTTATTACTTTTCCCTCCTTGTATCTCCACCTATAGACTCCACCTCTTCATTTCCCTCTTGTATATCTTCTCTTAGTGTGGGCTTTAAAGTGGACTTTATATATATATATATATATATATATATATATATATATATATATACTCCACCCCCTTTCCTTTTTTTTACGATCCCCCCCCCCTTAACAAATCATATCCTTGCAAGTTAGCCGCCCAGTCATAGCTGTCGTCTAACCATGTCTCAGTTATTCCTACTATGTCGTATTTTTCCTCATACATTACCAACTCCAGATCTTCAATCTTATTGGTCAGGCTCCTTGCGTTGGTCAGCATGCAGGAAAGAAGTTTTGCTTCCTTTTTCTTAGCTTCCTTCTGAGTACCCTGTCTTGGGTCCTCTGTACCACATCTAGTATCCTTGATTAGTTTGTCCTTCTGCTGCATGTTCTTGTCTGCTGTTTTTCCTCCCATCCCCTCTTCTTCTTCTAGTTCTTACCTCTTGAAGCTCATCAAGAGAATGCCTAGAGTGCAAAGCAGTAATCAAAGCAAAAGGTGGCTACTTTGAAGAACCTAGAATATAAGACATATTTTCAGTTGTTTCACACTTTTTTGTTTATGATATAATTCCACATGTGGTTATTCATAGTTTTGATGCCTTCAGAGTGAATCTACAATTTTCATAGTCATGAAAATAAAGAAAACTCTTTGAATGAGAAGGTGTGTCCAAACTTTTGGTCTGTACTGTATATATGTAATCGATGTTACATAGTGTATTACATATTTACAATTTATTACAGTTTTTTGTGTTCTAAAGTTGTATTCCAATAAATATATATTATGTTCTATCTAAATATCTTTATTGTATCATAAAAATGATTCAATGTCTGATGTTCACATTGTACTACAATAAATTTTTCACTTAAATATAAGCAATATATGTGGGAGTCGGAGTCGTGGAGTTGGTATAAGGGAAATTGAGGAGTCTGAGTCGCAGGTTTGGCTTACCGACTCCACAGCCCTGGTGAAGGGGTTAAAAAGTGTCAAAGAAAGCATATCTTGAAAATAAGAAGCAAAGTAGAAATAGGCATATGACAGCCTTAAAGCATCTTTCATAGAAAAATTGTTTTTGTTGCATTTTTTTCTGGAAGAAAAGGAACTGATTTTTACAGTACAAGCAAAAGCTATGAGATTTCAGAAATCTCATGCTTGTGGTTTTTTTTTTTTTTTGTTTTCAACGTTCTTCAATAAATTACCTTTTCTTCTCTTATTTAGACAGATCACATGCTTCTGACGTCTAAAGGCGCATCTCTCTTTGCTAAGGCACAAGGCATTCCAGAAGTTAATGGTGAACAACTCATCACTGAACGGTCAAGAGCGAGATGGAGGCAGAATCTAACACCGGGGTCAAACCCAGTGGCATGTCAATTGTAAGCTATACTTTGTTTAAGCAACTGTTTTTCAAATTGAGTTCCCAGAAACCCCAGAGTTTCTTTGACTCCTATCAGACGTTTCTCAAAATACAGCAGGCTATGCCCCTTTTACTTGAGAAGGTCCTCTGATATCGGGCTGCTCAAAAATGCTTAGAAAATCAATTGACATAACCTAGGATAAAAACAAAATAAGAAAATACTCTGCAGTATGTAAATAATATCGGGAAATTTGACACTATTTTGATCAAAAAAGCCTAAAAGCATTCCCACCGCGTCAAGGAGTACCCAATCAGGATGGCCCTAGCTCTAGTATTAAACTTGTGTACCAGAAAAAAAAAGTTTTCAGTATTCTGAATTTTTTTCATCACTTAAATAGAAAAAAAAATCTTTGCATGTTTAGTATTGGCATAATTGATCTGACCTGGGCAATCATGTTTCCAGGCACATTTACAGTGCCTTGCGAAAGTATTCGGCTCCCTGGAACGTTTCAACCTTTTCCCACATATCATGCTGCAAACATAAATATACCAAATGTAAATTTTTGTTGAAGAATCAACATCAAGTGGGACACAATTGTGAAGTTGAACGACATTTATTGGTTATTTTACATTTTTGTAGAAATTCAAAAACTGAAAAGTGGGGCGTGCAATATTATTCGGCCCCTTTAACTTAATACTTTGTTGCGCCACCTTTTGCTGCGATTACAGCTGCAAGTCGCTTGGGGTATGTCTCTATCAGTTTTGTACATTGAGAGACTGAAATTCTTGCCCGTTCTTCCTTGGCAAACAGCTCGAGCTCAGTGAGGTTTGATGGAGATCGTTTGTGAACGGCAGTTTTCTCTAGCAACCTTTCACGACAGCATAGGAGGATGTCTCCACGCCCTAATGGGGGACAGGAAGCACGAGAGGTTAAAAGGTCCCTCCCACCTCCCTCTCACCAGTGACTTTCCTGTCCCCCATGGGACATGGAGAGGTCTGGTATGCTGTGTGGCCGGCTGCCGCAGCGTACCTGGAAGATGCCAAAAGCCGGGCAGTGGTGGTCAGTGGCGCCGCCTCCCCTCCTCCATTCTGCTCCCATCTTCTCTGAATTCGGGACCGTTTCCTGGTCCTCCCACGCTCCCTTATGGGGAGTAAAGCGGGCCAGTGATCCCTGACCGGAGGCCTCCTGCAGCTCTCCGGTCTCTCCTACCCCTGCGTGCAGTGCAATACCGGAAGTGACGTCAGCGCGCGTGTCACTTCCGGGGTATGTGGAGGTCGCGCTGTCATGGCGGCCCCCATCCTGTTGCCGGCACGTGGACCTTGCCAGCGATGCTGTGCCTGCTCCGGGACCAAGGGAGGAGGAGGGGGAAACAGATGACTGCGCTGAGGGCGGGGTTAATCTCATATTAACCCGCCGGAAGACGCCGACAGGTAAGATGAGAATCCCCTGTTAGCATGGACAGGTCTTCCTGCCCTGCGTCTGCAGAGCCCAGCGCTGCCCCAGCCACAGTAAGTGTCTAGGGGGGGTCCTAATGGTGCGGTCAGGGCATAGGTCCTCAAAATGCTTCTCCCCCTTATTCCATAGGGAGAAAAGTCTGCCCATAAGAGCACCAATACATCTAGCAAGTCGGCCAAATGTGCCATATGCAGCACAAAACTTCCCTCAAATTGGGAGAAGAAGCTATGTCAAGCTTGAATGGATAAGGTGGTTAGGGCTGAGCATCCGTCATTGATTGACGAAATCCGCAGCTTGGTTACCCATCAGGCTCAAACCTCTTTAGCTGCCCTGCCCCCCCCCCCCACCACCACCTCCACTCCCTCCGATGGTGGGTTCACCACCACCTAAAAAAACGGAAGATTCAAATAGAGGATTCAGAGTCAGAATCAGAAAGATCATACAATTCGGGATCCGAGAATTGGGAACAACCAGGAACCTCTAGGTCAGCTGACACTAGAAGGTACCTCCTTTCCACGGAATATGTGGAGGAGCTGGTCAGTGCAGAATGTGCCACTATGGGCCTATAGGACGAACCCGTCACGCAGACAGCACAGGATCGCATGTTTGGTGGATATGAGGGGCCTAAGCGAACAGGGTTTCCAGTTCACAGGAGTGTAGCAGATATGATTTCCCAGGAATGGGAGTATCCAGAAAAACGCTACTCGGCCCCTTCAGAACTCCGACATTTCCCCTAGAGGGAGAGGAATTTAGATGGGACATCCCAAAGGTAGATGTCCAGGTTGCAAGAGTGGTAAAAAAGACGGTTCTGCCGTTCGATGATGCATCCCAGCTTAGAGACCCGATGGACTGTAAAGCAGAAAGCCTCCTAAGAAAAGCCTGGGAAACCTCTGCCTTTACTTTAAAATCTGGAATTGCGTCCACCTGTGTCTCTAGGTCCCTCTACCAATGGATTGAGGAGCTAGAGAGCCATATTTCTTGTGGTACCTCAAGGAGTGACCTCCTCAACTCCCTTCCTATCTTGCAGAGAGCTACGGGTTTCCTGGCGGATGCATCAATGGAGATGATCCGTGCCTCTGCCAGGGCCATGGTCCAGACAAATTCCGCCAGACGGGCCCTCTGGCTTAAAACATGGAGTGGGGATGTTGCATCCAAAGTTAAACTCTGCTCTTTACCATTCAAAGGCGAACATGTTTTCGGCCCGGCCTTAGACGAAATTCTAGAAAAGGGCCACAGATAAAAAGAAGGTGCTTCCAGAGCCTAGGACCACAAGAAAGCGTCTTTTTCGAGCCCCCCAGAGTCAGTCATCCCAACCATGAGCAAAGGGAAAGACGGGAAGATGGAGCTACGCTAAAGGGAGAGGCAGGAACATCTTGGTCCCCCAGCAGCAGCAGCAACCTCAAGAAAAGCAATGACTCGACCCCGGTCGGGGGAAGGCTTTCGAGATTTTTTTCTTGCTTGGCAGTTGATCTCCAACAGCCCCTGGGTCCTCAGTGTGATCAGAGAGGGCCTTCTGCTAGAGCTCGAATCCTTCCCCCCCCCCCCACGGGGTATAAGAGTTACCTCCCTACCACCTTGGGAGATCCCAGCATTCGGCTTCTTCTACACTCAAAAGCCATCTCTCAGGTCCCTGCGGAGGAACAAGGAAGGGGGCATTATTCCAGATTGTTCCTAGTAAAAAAGCCCACAGGGGAGACAAGAATAATAAAAAATCTGAAAGGCCTCAACCGACACATTGCGTACCGCAAATTCAAGATTGAGTCAGTAAAGACCGCCATTCCTCTGATAGGGCCGTCGTACTTCATGGCAACCATAGATCTGAAGGATGCTTATTTCCACATCCCCATACATCCTTCCCACAGGAAGTATCTGAGGTTTGCGATTCCGGAAGTCAAGCACTTTCAATACAATGTGCTTCCCTTCAGAATATCCTCTGCCCCCCAAGTTTTTTCCAAAATTATGACAGAAGCCGTGTCCTACATCAGAAGCCGGGGTATATGTATTGTACCTTACCTGGATGACCTACTGATAATAGGGTCCTCCTACCAGACCCTGGAAGACCAGGTAGCCCAGACTGTGAACATTCTTCAATCATTGGGGTGGATCCCAAATATAAAGAAATCACAAATTCAACCCCCTCAGGAGGTAAAATTCTTAGGAATCCTACCAGATTCAGAGAATCAGATGTCCTTCCTCCCAGAGGAACATCAGAGGTCCATAATGTCAAGGGTCTCAGATTTCAGGGGACAGAGGTCCCCGACCCTCAGGTCAGCCATGTCCATATTAGGGTTAATGACCTCCTGCATCCAGTCGGTGCCTTGGGCTCAGGCCCACTCCAGAGCGCTCCAGTTCCATATCTTAAGAAACTGGAAGAGGGATCACACCTGCCTGAACAAGAGTCCAGACCCCAGGAACAGTGAAAGCCTCACTAGCATGGTGGATGGACCACAAAAACCTGTGCAGGAGAATCAACTGGTCCCAGGTCCCCTTAGTTACGGTTACGACAGACGCCAGCAAAAAAGGCTGGGGAGCTGTAGTGTCTCGACAACCATTCCAAGGGTTATGGAGCCAGAAAATGAGTGCAAGATCCTCAAACTTCAGGGAGCTGAAGGCAGTGGAGGAAGCCCTCCGGGCAGCAAGACATCTGGTCCGAGATCAACATATCAGAGTCTACTCGGACAATGTAACAACAGTGGCACATCTCAGGCATCAGGGCGGCACAAGATCCAGCAACCTGGAGGGCCTCTCAGGCCGAATATTTTGCTGGGCCGAAAGACACCTCCGTTCCCTGACAGCGGTCCACCTGAAAGGTACGGCCAATCTTCAGGCAGATTTCCTGAGCAGAAAACGCATCCAGCCCGGCAAATGGACCCTGAATAGAATCTTTCGAATACTAGTCAGCAGGTGGGGTCTCTCGGAGGTGGACCTTCTAGCCTCAGGAGAGAATGCTCAAGTGAGAGACTACTTCTCCCTGAACCCCAGGAACAGATCCCTGGGAGTGGACGCCTTCTCCCACAAGTGGAGGTTCCGTCTAGCATATGCCTTCCCACCGGTTCCAATCCTTGCTGCAACTCTGAGAAAAATCCGGGAGAATCAGACCCCAACCATTCTAGTAGCTCCGTTGTGGCCAAAGAGGAGCTGGTATTCTCTAATTACAGAACTACGGGTAGACAGGCCATTCATCCTGCCCATAGAAGACGACCTCTTGCAGAGCCCTCTATACCACCTAAACCTCTGGGGAATGAGGTTAGCGGCCTGGCTTCTGAAGCCCAGATCTTGAGAGCCAAGGGGCTATCGGAGGCAGTAATTAAAACCCTCCAGAAATCTCGGAAGCCGGTCACCATTGCCATATATAATAAAATATGGAAGAGATTCTCCTCATGGTGTCTGCCAGACCCAGACAACCCTAACATTTCCCGTATCCTGGATTTCTTACAGAGGGGGCTGGAACTAGGTCTAAAACCTAGCACACTAAAAGTACAAGTATCGGCATTAAGCTCCATGTTTGACTGTGACTTGGCTAACCACAGGTGGATAAAAAGTTTCATGACATCAGCCGCTAGGCTACATCCAAAAAAACTAATTTCCGTTCCACCATGGGACTTGAATGTGGTGCTTACGGGACTCACTCAATCACCCTTTGAGCCTCTATCATCCTGTACTTCTCAGCTCCTCACCTACAAATTAGCCTTCCTTATAGCAATAACCTCAGCAAGGCGAGTAGGAGAGCTCTCAATCAAGGAACCCTACCTAACAGTTAGAGACGATTCCATAGTTCTCTCCCTTGATCCATCTTTTCTACCAAAGGTTGTGTCTGACTTTCATAGGTCTCAGAATATAACTCTTCCTTCATTCTGTCAAAACCCAGCAAACCCCAAAGAGGAGTTATTCCACACGCTGGACGTAAGACGTATAATTCTCCACTACTTGGAGTACACCAAACCATATAGAATCGACCACAACCTATTTATCCATACCTCTGGTCCAAACAGAGGAAAGAAGGTGGCAAAGAACACCATTGCCAATTGGATTAAAAAGGCTATCTCTGAAGCATACCTGGCGCAAAACATCACTCCCCCTACATGGATCAAAGCGCATTCAACATGATCTACCTCTACTTCATGGGCTGAGAGGGCAGGTGCATCTTCAGAGCAGATTTTTAAGGCAGCAACCTGGTCCTCCTTACATACTTTTACTAAACACTATAGATTAGACCTTGTTTCCAACAGTGATTTAGTCTTTGGCCGAAAAGTTCTTCAGGCCGTTGTCCCCCCCCCCCCCCCAGTGCAGTATAGGTTGTTATGCCTCCTATGCTGTCGTGGAAGGTTGCTAGAGAAAATAGAATTAGACTTACCGGTAATTCGGTTTCTAGAAACCTTCCACGACACCACTATTTCCCTCCCTGCATTCTTGGACAAATTCTGAGAATCCTAAGGTAACCGGTGCTATTGTAATCAGTTATAAGTCACTGGTGAGAGGGAGGTGGGAGGGACCTTTTAACCTCTCGTGCTTCCTGTCCCCCATTAGGGCGTGGAGACATCCTCCTATGCTGTCGTGGCAGGTTTCTAGAAACCGAATTACCGGTAAGTCATATTCTGTTTTCAGCTCTTTCCACAGATTCTCGTTTGGATTCAGGTCTGGACTTTGACTTGGCCATTCTAACACCTGGATATGTTTATTTGTGAACCATTCCATTGTAGATCTTGCTTTATGTTTGGGATTATTGTCTTGTTGGAAGACAAATATTCATCCCAGTCTCAGGTCTTTTGCAGACTCCAACAGGTTTTCTTGAAGAATGGTCCTGTATTTGGCTCCATCCATCTTCCCATCAATTTTAACCATCTTCCCTGTCCCTGCTGAAGAATAGCAGGCCCAAACCATGCCACCACCGTGTTTGACAGTGGGGATGGTGTGTTCAGGGTGATAAGCTGTGTTGCCTTTACGCCAAATATATCGTTTGGCATTGTTGCCAAAAAGTTCGATTTTGGTTTCATCTGACCAGAGCACCTTCTTCCACATGTTTGGTGTGTCTCCCAGGTGGCTTGTTGCAAACTATAAACGACACTCTTTATGGATATCTTTGAGAAATGACTTTCTTCTTGCCACTCTTCCATAAAGGCCATATTTGTGCAGTGTAAAACTGATTGTTGTCCTATGGACACACTGTCCCACCTCAGCTGTAGATCTCTGCAGTTCTTCCAGAGTGATCATGGGCCTCTTGGCTGCATCTCTGATCAGTATTCTCCTTGTTTGAGATGAAAGTTTAGCGGGACGGCCAGGTCTTTGTAGACTTGCAGTGGTATGATACTCCTTTCATTTCAATATGATCGCTTGCACAGTGCTCCTTGGGATGTTTAATGTTTTGGAAATCATTTTTTATCCAAATCCGGCTTTAAACTTCTCCATAACAGTATCACGGACCTGCCTGTTGTGTTCCTTGGTCTTCATGATGCTCTCTGTGCTTCAAACAGAACCCTGAGACTATCACAAAGCAGGTGCATTTATACAGAGACTTGATTACACACAGGTGGATTATATTTATCATCACTAGTCAATTAGGACAACATTGGATCATTCAGAGATCCACAATGAACTTCTGGAGTGAGTTTGCTGCACTGACAGTAAAGGGGCCGAATAATATTGCATGCCCCACTTTTCATTTTTTGACTTTTCACAAAAATTTAAAATAACCAATAAATTTCGTTCAACTTCACAATTGTGTTCCACTTGTTGATTCTTCACCAAAAATTTACATTTGGTATCTTTATGTTTGAAGCATGATTTGTGGGAAAAGGTTGCAAAGTTTCAGGGAGCCAAATACTTTTGCAACGCACTGTATAACACTGAACACTATAAAACCAAAAAATAGTGGCACATTGCATTTTTTTTTTTTTTTTCACCATTTGAGAACTTACCGTATATATTTTTTTTTTACGTGTTTCAGTACATTATGTGGTAAAAATAGAATGTCTGTCTTACCGGTAATTTGGTTTCTAGGAACCTTCCACGGCAGCAGTATCGGAGGATGTCTCGCCGCCCTAATAGGGGACAGGAAATGCACAAGAGGTTAAATAACCCTCCCCTTCCTATAGCCTCCAGTGTTTTTTCTGTACACACTAGCATGTATAGTTACCACCAAGGTGCAGGAATCATCCGGTAGAGCATCAGGTAGGGAGGGAAATTAGTACTGTCGTGGAAGGTTCCTAGAAACCGAATTACCGGTAAGACTAATTCTATTTTCTCTAGTCGCCTTCCACGACAGAAGTATCGGAGAAATACCAACAACTAATTTCTTAGGGAGGGACAACAGCCTGCAGAACACGTCTGCCAAATGTTAAATCCCTGTTGAAATTTAGTCTATAGTGTCTGGTGAATGTGTGGACAGACGACCAGGTGGCGGCTCTGCATGTCTGCTCTGTAGATGCGTCCCCTCTTCCTGCCCATGATGTTGCTACGGAACGAGTATAGTGGGCTTTTAAAGATGTAGGAGGGGAAACTGTTATGAATGGGTCACCGAGGAGGAAAACTAAACAAGCTAAGTCACAGAAAACCAGAGAGGTTGGTAACTATGCAGATTGCAGACCCCTGATCCACAACTAGCAGCAGCCGTGGAGCGTTCCTACGATGAATCTAGACGCCTCGTCACAGCCGGAGGACTAAATAAGCCTAAAGCAAGAAAAGGGGAAAACTAACGGCACCAGAGCAGACCCCAAAGGAATAGACAGCCCCCACACATGTATTGACGGTGAAACAAGATGAAAACACAAACACAGGCAGGAAAATAGGCTGAGCAAACGATGGGGCCCAAACTAACTAGAAAGGACCGGAAAGTAAAGACACTGTCTGCAATCTGCACAAAAAAACCCTACAAAAATAATGTCCAACACTTCTGAAAACAAAATTAACCCTGAAGTCACTAGACTTCTACAACTATATCAGCACTCTGAAATATTTGGAGACAGCAAAAAGAGGCCAATCTAATAAGGGACAAAAAGCAAATTGGCAAATACAGATAAATAAGAGTGGAAAATTCAGCACAGCCCCAGCCGGGGCTGGCTGACCACACAAAAAACTGAATAGACCAACAAAATCAAGTGTGAACATTAGCAGAAACATTTAGCTTGAGATGACTGGAACAGAGCTGAAAACCAAGACCTGAAAAGCCAGAAGGAATTACCAGCACCAGAATAGGGCGTCGGCTGTCTTAAATCCAGTCTGAGATTCCAGAGATCCAATCGTTATCCTCATCAGGTGGAAGATCTCTACTAATTAAATCAACCTCACTACCTCCTGTTACCACCAGAGGGAGCCCGGAAGGAGAACTCACAACTGGTAGACCAGAAAATGAGTTCACAACAGGAAACGTTCCGTGATGAGTAGGCGAGGCTGATCGCTGGCTTGATCCAATTGGCGATTGTATTTTTTGCCGCCTTTTTGCCTCTATTTTGGCTTGAAATTTGAATGAATAGGTTTTGGTCAACTCTCCAACTTTCCATCTGCTGTAGGTAGTAGAGGACTACTCTGTGGACATCGAGGGTATGGAACCCTTCTTCTTTTGCGTTGGAGGGATTTGGACAGAAGGAGGGTAATATGATGTCCTGGCACCTATGAAAGTTCGAGACTACCTTAGGCATAAAGGAGGGATCTAATCTTAGGATGATGCTATCCTCCATGATGGCTAAATATGGCTCCTGTATCGAAAGGGCCTGTAGTTCTCCTATGCGCCTTGCGGTAGTGATTGCTACCAGGAACACTGTTTTTAGTGTCAAGTTTCTCAAAGTCGTGGAAGCCAGAGGTTCAAACGGTTCGGCCGTCAAGCTTTTGAGAACCAGGTTCAAGTCCCAGGGGGGAATCCGGCTACGGAGTCTGGGACGGATCCTAGACGCCGAGGTCATGAACCGTTTAATCCATCTATGGCTCGCCAAGTCCTGATCGTAGAATTAGCTAAGGGCTGATACTTGTACCTTTTAAGGTACTGGGTGTAAGGCCCAGATCTAGGCCATCCTGCAGGAACTCTAAGATCTGTGCGATCTTAGGACGGAAAGGATCTGGAGGATTTGGGGAACACTAGGACGAGAACTTCTTCCAAACTTTCCCGTAAATGGCGTTGGTCACTGGTTTCCTACTTTTTTGTAGGGTTTGGATTACTTTGTCGGATAAGCCTTTAGCTTTTAGAATTCTGGCTTCAGTAGCCAGGCCGTCAGGTTCAGCTTGCGCCGGTCTGGGTGCAGTAGAGGGCCCTGGCGTAGGAGATTGTCCCTCTGGGGCAGAAGTATTGGACCATCCTGAGCCATGTTTTGCAGGGCTCCCTACCAGCTCCTTCCTGGCCACAAGGGCGCTATCAGGATTGTACTAACTCGTTCTGCCCGTACTAAGTCCCCCATGTCTTCCGATGAAAAGTAATTTTTGTTATCGGGCCTGGGGGCGGAAGTGGAACTCTCGTTTTCCCATGCATCCTCTGAGTCGGGGGCATCAATTTTGCCCGAGTCTTGAGTTCGACGTTCCTTTTCCTAGTCGGAGGGGGTTGTGGTGTCGGGGTCTGGGCATTCGTCATCATAGAAGATTGCATCTCTTGCTTGATGAGGGTTTTTATACTGTCCAGAAGGGAGGGTTGTTCTGCGTGGATTACGTCATTCGTGCAGGGCTGACATAGTTTTTTCCTGTATGTCGAGGAGAGTTTAGTACCACACACGCACTGGCGGCTTGGTTTCTTTATGGGGTCAGGGGCCTTGTCTCCCTAGAACAGAGAGAGAAGGCATACTAAGTCACCTCAACCACTTGGACAGAATAAAGGGGGACCTATCCTGCTACTTACAGTAGGAGGGTGCACGCTGGGCTCCGCAGAAGCAGAACGAGAGGGCTTCTCACCGTCCATGGTCAGTCTGTCACAGTCACTAGTGCAAAAATGGCCTTACCTGGACGCCCTCTGACCAGGGTCTAAATAGCCGAGGCTCCACAGCGTCTTCAGTGCTCCTCCTCCCCTGGTCCACAGGTGGGGGTAATCGTGATTACCCCTCCTTACGGCTACTTCCCCGCTGTCCGTCATCCTGGGACACCGCTCCTCAAACTTCCAGCGACCGACTCCCAATGCCACCCCTCTACCCACCATCAGCCTATTACACAGGTGGACAAGCCGCAGGTGGCGGATGGACAGTTGGCGGGTGGGAGACAGCTCTTAACGCCCCTGAGACGCCGCCCGCTTCCCTCAGTGGCTGCCGTGCTGGCCGCCCGAGCGTTCCCAGGCCGCACGCCGAAACCGGAAGTACGGCGCCGCGTCACTGCCGGTGCGCCGCCGTCATGGGGAGGAGGACGCCGGGGAGCTCAGTGAGGACCCCAGCTGCACGTCGCCGCCTTGCTTTACCCCGCGGAGGGGGCGCAGGAAAGGCGGGTAAAGGGTCTTGAGTCGCGCCGCAGCGGAGACGGGAGCGGCCAGACCCACGGAGGAGGTAGC
Organism: Dendrobates tinctorius; assembly: GCF_039654945.1. Lineage (NCBI taxonomy): Eukaryota > Metazoa > Chordata > Amphibia > Anura > Dendrobatidae > Dendrobates > Dendrobates tinctorius. The sequence goes on from NW_027361692.1 coordinate 11,319,027, forward strand.
GGAGTCCCCGACCGTCGGCCGCCCGACTTAAGGTAAGAGATGCAGCACTCCGGTCGCCGGTCACGGCAGCACTATCGGACCTCTCATGCCCCCATAGGGGACAGGAAAAACACTGGAGGTAATAGGAAGGGGAGGGTTATTTAACCTCTTGTGCATTTCCTGTCCCCTATTAGGGTGTGGAGACATCCTCCGATACTGCTGTCGTGGAAGGTGACTAGAGAAATTGTTTCATTCAAAACTACAACTTTTCCCACATAAACCATGCCCTTACACATTTATATTGAAAGCAAAAAAAATGCAGAAATTCCCTGGTCCTCAAGGGTTCATGTAGTTATTACTTTTGCAACAGGTACTAATACTGTAGTATTACAAATATTTATAACATTATGTAGTATATTTTGGCATAGTATGGCTGGCATCCCATGGTGCGACTGCCACATGTGGCCTACAGCCAAGCCCTCCTGCTGCCACCAATCAATGTATGAGTGTGCTATAACCCAGAGGTGTGTTCCTTCACCCCAGTAGGTGACGCTGACTTGTAAGGGCAACGTAGGTATACAGCCTTTACTCTTATTACTCCTCTTACCGGTGAGAGAAGATGCTCGCTCCAATCTCCATATTTAGGGAGGGTGTAATCACATCCCTGCACCTAATCAGGACACTTGATAACACAGTGACTTAGACATTCACCTACCTTCTGGATGGTGGAGAGTCTGGTCTGGCTCGTTTTGAATGATTTTGGGATCGTATTTGGTAGATGGGAACATTTTACTTTAAAGGTTTGTGTATTTAAATGTACTGTTTTTGTTTTACTTCCTTTTTAACCCCTTCACAACGTGGTCAGTTTAGTGTTTTTTTTTTTTTTTTTGTTTTTTTTTTCAGAGCCATAACTTTTTTATTTTCTGTCCACATAGATGTATGAGGGCTTGTTTTTTTGAAGGACGAGTTGTGCTTTTGACTAACTCCATTCATTTTACGACATAATATACTGCAAAATAGGAAAAAAATCCAAGGGGGGAAAAATTATGGAAAAAAAAATGCTATTCTGTTTTGTGAATGTTTTTATAGTGTACATTTTGTAGAAAAATGACTTCAAAATATGATTCTGCTCATCAGTATCATTACAATGATACCAGCTATGTCTGGAATTTATTTTAATTTAGTGGTGAGAAAAATCAGAAGTTTGCGAAAAAAAACTAATTTTTTTTGATGGCCATTTTCCAAGACCCATGACTTTATTTTTCATGGAATGGCGGCAACAAAAAGTCATTTTGGGTCATATATATATATATATATATAAATTTTTTTTTCCCGTTTACGCTTCTCATATTTTTTTGATAAATAGGACTTATTTGAATGCAGCGACACCACTTTTTTTTTTTTTTAGTTACGGTTATCTTTATTTTTAATGGGGGGAAAAGGGGATGATTTTGAACGTTTTTTCTTTTTTTAAAACCTCCCTAGTTTTCACTGTTCTTAACAGTTCCCTTTGGAGACTCGCAGCTGTGATCCTCTGATCGCTTGGTCTATATACAGCGATGCTACATAATAGCTGCATATAGCAAAAATCATAATCTCATTTGAAGCCCGGCCTCAAGCAGAGTTTCTTAGGAGCTTCATAATGACCAGCACAGGGGTCTTCAGCAGACCCCCAGCTGTTATAGCAACCCATCAAGGACCTGCATTCACATCACAGGCACGCCGAAGGAATGACGTGCCTCCATGTCATGCATGTTAAATGCCACTGTCAGAGTTGACAGGTTAACATTCACGGTCACAGCTCCCCTGTTCTTAAAGGGGTTGTTCCACAAACAAAATTCACTTTACTCATTGGGTATTTTTTCCAAGCTCTATTGACTAAAATGTACTCTGTTCATGGGACAACCCCTTTTAACCTGGCAAACGATGGACAGGTCTGCTTACATGTTCCTGTATAATCCCCTTTTAATTGAAAAACACTGCACATGGGAAGACTGTGAGGAAAGCTGCACTAACAAGTGTGGGAGAAGCTGTAATAATGGTCTGTTAGGAAGTGCCACAAGCTCATGTCCTCAGCACATCTCTTGGGTACAGATACAGTGAACAGCTCCTGTAAGCCCCCATAATCACGGACTTTTTATATGCTGTTTAGTGTTGATTACAGCTTTTCTTTAGGAAGATAATGACTAGCTCCAGATTTTTGGTTTGTGTTTACCTGGGATTTGATTAGTATTTTAATGGAGGCAATAGTTTTTGAATCAGTTGCAATTATAATGTCCACTTTGTAGATAAACTGAGCCTTCTTTACCTTAATTGTTTTCCTGACTGACCTGCAATATTCCTGTATTTACAGAGATTTGGGAACTGTTGGTGCCGTTGCTATAGACAGTAAAGGGAACGTGGCCTGTGCAACATCTACTGGTGGAATGACGAATAAAATGGTTGGACGTGTGGGTGATACAGCCTGTATAGGTAAGCGAAAGTCACCAGGGTAGGCTCTGCTCATTTTCATTTGTCTACTACTTCACATTCACCTATTGTACCTTAACAATAAGCAGGGAGAAGATGACAGGTAAGTGTGACTGAAGGACCAGACTACACAGAGTTTGTGTGTAGTCTGTTACCATGGAGACACATAGGCCTGCTGCCCCGTGTAGGCCCGCTGCCCCATCAAAAATGGTAGCCACTTTCTAATCAAGTATTCATATCCGTTTGCAAAATTAATTCATTTGTTTTAAAACTTGTCCTTTATTTCAGAGATAAAAAGAATTTATGAAATACACAATTTTTATATAACCTCTTAAAGCTAGAGTCTCAGTATAAAGGGATTGACTGTTTAGTTAAAAATTGGGTCTAAAGCTTCTTTTGGCTTACCATAATAAAATAAGCAGCATTACTGCTGTCTTTGCTGTTCTAGCAGCGACTGTTCCCAGCTGGTGTTTGTTGATGGGCGCAGCCGTGCTGTCCTGACTACATCATCTGTTCGCAGCAGCCAGTCACTGAGCTAAGCACTGATGGTGAGTTACACAGCACAAGACTTGTTGATTGCCTGCAGCGGTCACATGCTGTAGATGGAACGGCACACCAGCTGCCCTATTAACCCCTTTTCCGCCATTAGACGTACTATCCCGTCCATGTGCCATGGGACTTAATTCCCAAGGACAGGATAGTACGTCTAATGCGATCAGCGGCGCCCACGTGGTGAGCGCCGATGATCGCGGACGGGTGTCAGCTGATTATCACAGCTGACACCCGGCACAATGTGTCAGGGGCGGTCACGGACCGCCCCCGACACGTTAACCCCTTTTACACCGCGATCAAACACGATCGCGGTGTACCGGGAGTTAAAGGGAAGCTTCGGCAGGGAGAGGGGGCTCCCTCCGTGCTTCCCTGAGCCCCCCACGGCAGCGCAATGTGCAGCGCTGCTGCGGGGGGCTCTTTCCCTACAGGCCCCCGGATCCAAGATGGCGACGGGGGCCTTCGGGGGCCTGTAGGGAGCTGACTTCCTCACTGCCTGCAAAGCGCAGGCATGAGGAAGTCTGCAGAACTGCCTGTGACAGATTGCTGATCTGTCACAGTGATCTGTGATGTGACAGATCAGCGATCTGTCACAGGACAGTGATGTCCCACCTGGGACTATGTAATAAAGTAAAAAAAAAAAAAAAAAAAAGTGTAAAAATAATTTTAAAAAAATCGCTAAATAAATTAGTAAAAAAAAAAAAAAAATATTCCCCAATAAATTCATTTTTTGAAAATAAAAAAAAAACAATACAAGTACACATATTTGGTATTGCCGCATCCGTAGCAACCCGCCCTATAAAACTGTCCCATTAGTTAACCCCTTTAGCGAACCCCTTAAAAAATAAAAATAAAAAACGAAGCAAAAAATAATGATTTATTATCATACCACCGAATAAAAAGTGCAATAACGTGCGATCAAAAAGACGCATATAAATATCCATGGTACCGCTGAAAATGTCATCTTGTCCTGCAAAAAACGAGCCGCCATACAGCATCATCCGCAAAAAAATAAAAAAGTTATAGCTCGCAGAATAAAGCGATGCAAAAATAATTATTTTTTATATAAAATTGTTTTCATTGCAAGGGTTAGGGCTAGGGATAGGGCTCAGATTAGGGTTAGGGGTGTGTTGGAGTTAGGGTTGGAGTTATAATTGGGGGGTTTCCACTGTTTGGGCACATCAGGTGCTCTCCAAATGCAACATGGTGTCTGATCTCAATTCCAGCCAATTCTGCGTTGAAAAAGTCAAATGGTGCTCCTTCCCTTCCAAGCTCTGCCATGCGCCCAAACAGTGTTTTACCCCCACATATAGGGTATCAGCATACTCAGGACAAATTGCAAAACAACTTTTGGGGTCCAATTTCTCCTGTTACCCTTAGGAAAATAAAAAATTGGGGGCAAAAATATCATTTTTGTGGAAAAAAATGATTTTTTTATTTTCACGCCCAGGCGTTATAAACTTCTGTGAAGCACTTGGGGGTTCAAAGTGCTCACCACACATCTAGATAAGTTCCGTGGGGGGTCTAGTTTCCAAAATGGGGTCACTTGTGGGGAGTTTCAATAGTTTAGGTACATCAGGGGCTCTCCAAACGCACATGACACCCGCAGACCAATCCATCAAAGTCTGCATTCCAAAACGTCACTACTTCCCTTCCGAGCCCCGACGTGTTCCCATACAGTAGTTTTCTCCCACATATGAGGTATCAGCGTACTCAGGACAAATTGGACAACAACTTTTGGGGTCCAATTTCTCCTGTTACCCTTGGAAAAATAAAAAAATTGGAGACTAATTTATCATGTTTGTGGAAAAAATACGATTTTTTTTATTTTCATGCCTGGGCATTATATACTTCTGTGAAGCCCTTGGGGGTTCAAAGTTCTCACCACACATCTAGATAAGTTCCTTAGGGGGTCTAGTTTCCAAAATGGGGTCATTTGTGGGGGGTTTCCACTGTTTAGGTACATTAGGGGCTCTCCAAAGGCAACATGACACCCGCAGACCATTCCATCAAAGTCTGCCTTCCAAAACGTCACTACTTCCCTACCGAGCCCCGACGTGTCCCCATACAGTAGTTTTCTCCCACATATGGGGTGTCAGCGTACTCAGGACAAATTGGACAACAATTTTTGGGGTCCAATTTATCCTGTTACCCTTGGGAAAATAAAAAATGGGTACTAAAAGATGATGTTTGTTGAAAAAATACGATATTTTTATTTTCACGCCCGGTCGTTATAAACTTCTGTGAAGCACTGGGGGGTTCAAAGTGCTCACCACACATCTAGATAAGTTCCTTGGGGGGTCTAGTTTCCAAAATGGTGTCATTTGTGGGGGGTTTCTACTGTTTTGGTACATCAGGGGCTTTCCAAACGCGACATGGTGTCCGATCTCAATTCCAGCCAAAAACGTCAAATGGCGCTGCTTCCCTTCCGAGCTCTGCCATGCGCCCAAATAGTCATTTACACCCACATATGGGGTATCAGTGTACACAGGATTAATTGCACAATAACTTTTAGGGACCTATTACCCTTGGAAAAATAAAAATTGGGGGTGAAAAGATCATTTTTGTGGAAAAAATATGATTTTTTAATTGTACCGCTGTACGTTATAAACTTCTGTGAAGCCCTTGTGGGTTCAAAGTTCTCACCACATATCTAGATAAGTTCCTTGGGGGGTCTAGTTTCCAAAATGGGGTCACTTGGGGGGGTTTCCACTGTTTAGGTACATCAGGGGCTCTCCAAACACGACATTGCGTCCGATCTGAATTCCAGTCAATTTTGCATTGAAAAAGTCAAATGGCGCTCTTTCCCTGCTGAGGTCTGCCATGCGCCGAAACAGTGGTTCCCCCCCACATATCAGGTATCGGCGTACTCAGGACAAATTGCACAATAACTTTTGCAGTCCAATTTCTCCTCTTACCCTTGGTAAATTAAAAAAAATTGAACCTGAAGTGTTCATTTTTTTTTTTTAAATAATCCAAAAATTCCTGTGACGCACCTAAAGGGTTAATAAACTTCTTGAATGTGGTTTTGAGCACCTTAAGGGGTGCAGTTTTTAGAATGGTGTCACTTTTGGGTATTTTCTATCATATAGACCCCTCAAAGTGGCTTCAAATGTGATGTGGTCCGTAAAAATAAAATGGTGTTGCAAAAATGAGAAATCGCTGGTCAACTTTTAACCCTTATAACTTCCTAACAAAAAAAAAATTTTGGTTCCAAAATTGTGCTGATGTAAAGTAAACATGTGGGAAATGTTACTTATTAAGTTTTTTGTGTGCCGTATCTCTGTGATTTTAAGGGCATTTTCGCCAAATTTCCGTGTTTTTCACAAATAAACGCAAGTTATTTGAATGAAATTTTACCACTAACATGAAGTACAATATGTCACAAGAAAACAGTGTCAGAATCACCGGGATCCATGGAAACGTTCCAGAGTTATTACCTCATAAAGGGACAATGGTCAGAATTGTAAAAATTAGCCTGGTCATTAACGTGCAAACCACCCTTTGGGGTTAAGATTACTGTACTTGTATGTATTATGTATACCCCTCCTCACATGTAAAGCGCCATGGAATAAATGGCGCTATAATAATAATCTGCCTTCATTTTGCGCTTCTCACCCAGCTCTGCTACATCCTCCACTCCACACTACATCACCATCTCCAAACTCATCTCAACTGCCCTGGGACTACAGATCTGCCTGTGGAGAGCTATTATGGAGCGCCCAGCGGGGCCTGGGGGTACTCGGTACCGGGCCTGTCGACTTCAATGGGGGACGGTGTCACATGTGGTTTTGAGCACCTTAAGGGGTGCAGTTTTTAGAATGGTGTCACTTTTGGGTATTTTCTATCATATAGACCCCTCAAAGTGGCTTCAAATGTGATGTGGTCCGTAAAAATAAAATGGTGCTGCAAAAGTGAGAAATCGCTGGTCAACTTTTAACCCTTATAACTTCCTGACAAAAAAAAAATTTTGGTTTCAAAATTGTGCTGATGTAAAGTAAACATGTGGGAAATGTTACTTATTCAGTTTTTTGTGTGCTGTATCTCTGTGATTTAAGAGCATAAAAATTCAAAGTTGGAAAATTGCGAAATTTTCAAAATTTTTGCCAAATTTCTCTTTTTTTCATAAATAAACGCAAGTTATTTGAATGAAATTTTACCACTAACATGAAGTACAATATGTCACGAGAAAACAATGTCAGAATCACCGGTATCCATGGAAGCGTTTCAGAGTTATTACCTCATAAAGGGACAGTGGTCAGAATTGTAAAAATTGGCCTGGTCATTAACGTGCAAACCACCCTTGTTGATTGCCTGCAGTGGTCACATGCTGTAGATGGAACGGCACACCAGCTGCCCTATTAACAAACACATCTAAAAATCAATTCTGAACTCTTTATCCATATTGCAGTTTTCACTGTGGCCACTAGATGACTGTATAAGTAGCTTTCTCATAGAAGTACAGCTTCTAAGTGCTACGTTCCCAGTTTAGTCACATTGCCTTTCAGTGTTAAATAATAGTGACAGAGCCCGCATAATCTGTGCCCATATAGTCCTTCAATTTTATTTATTTATTTATTTTACTTCCAGATTTCTTCTCTTTAATTTTATTATGCTGCTCTTCCCATGTTGATGATCCATGTACAATAAGATGCCCTGAACATCGATAAACGCTATTGTGTAGAGTGCTTTTACGAAAATCCACAAGCAGAGGGGGAAAATGTATCAATCCTGTCCAATTCTTAGCCAGTGAAACATAGACTAGACAGTCTTAAAATCTGCCATGATGTAAGATAAATTTGTGTAATTTTAACACTGTGTAGTCTAAGTTTACACCACACCTATTAGTTGTCTCACATTAAGTTGTGCCCCTTTTTTAGCAAGGTCATGCACCCTGGTTTAGCACTGCACAGAAGGCTCTGTTTAGGAAAGTAAGCTGCTGCACAGTGGTGTATCTGTCAGTCTCTGCTGTTTTGCATAATTGTAGAGCATTTAGTATTGATTACAATGCTTAACTTTTAAAACCTTACACTCCCTTTTAAAATAGTAGTAAAGGGGTTTGTCCTTTTAGTCTGACATCTCCTTCTCAATGGCGATGTTCCACTGTGTAAAATAAAAAGAGCCTACACTTGTCTCTGGTGCCAGTGCTGATCCATCAACGTCAGCACTGAGTCGACCGTAACATCGCATCAGGTGAGCTGAGATCCCAGTCAGTGCCCATTAATTGGCTAATGCCGACGTTCGAAGGAAATCTAAGTAGCAGCAGCTCTTACTACTTTAGGATGTTAGTTAAGTTCAAAATAAGTGACGGTAAAGCGTTTGCTGTTTTGGCTGCAGGGCTCACATGACATAACACTGTCATGTGAGCCCTGGGAGACCAGGCACCTATGTCACTGGTGCAGCGCTGGCTTCGGAAGGGAGGATTGGCGGTTTTAAATTTTACATGGGAATATAGCAATTAAGAAGGGGTTGTCCAAGTAGTACGGTAACTTTTATATAAGAATACAAAATAATCAGGATATTTAGATTTAATAGGTCATTCATGTCTATATGCATATTCTTGAAAAGGCAATACACCCCCAAAAAATCTCTATAATTCATGTGAGTGGAGGTGATAAATGTCCCAGTTTGGTGACTTGGTACTATGGTTATTTGATGTGCAGCCTCCTATGATCTCACGCTTTCAATAGACATAAAGAAGCCCCACTCCTCTAAATGTGAGAGAAGGCTCATGTATTTACTGACTGCTAAGAGAAGGGGGTAACACAAAGAAAAGTTCCTGTATTTCTCCTGGAGTCACTGAAGGTTATACAGAGGAGAGATGGAATACGATCGGTGTTGCCATTTTATTTTTACAAGACTGTGCTCCCTTTGGGTACCTCACATTATGATGCCCTAAAAAAAACACTTAAGGCTATGTGCCCACGCTAGCGTTTTTAAATGCTCAGGAAACTGATCCCCTTCCCAGAAAACGCGCGTTTTTTTCCCGCGCGTTTCTTGCACGGTTTGTGCAAAAAAGCCGCGCGTTTTTGACGCGTTTTTGACACGCGATTCTGGGAACGATTCCTGAGCGGTTAAAAACACATGCATTGGCACAAAAAGCCAAAAAAGCATGCAAATTAATTAGAAGCATCTTTTAAGCGTTTCTGCAGCGTCTGAGCCGGCACAAACGCTGCAGAAACGCTTAAAAAAACGCAACGTGGGCACACAGCCTAAATGTGACTAATACGACACATGCTGTACAAAAGAAACCTTTACATTTGTTGAAAGAAACTTGTCTACTTCTAAATTTGTATTCTACAGAATGACCACTGGATGTCACCCATTGCGTTATATTGGAGAATTAGGGATTTTCAGTGCATTCCTTTATTTTAAGAGTGTACCTGAGCAGAGCGAAGCTTAGAAGTAATTGCAAAAAAAAGTCAGCATAATTGTATGCCAAAGATATTGCAGTGTTGAGTAGAGCCTTATTCATTTTACAATGTAAGCCATAACAGCCAGATGATGGCATGCTGTCACTCACCTTTTCCTGTAAGGTTTCTTAGCGGGGTTACAGAATGCATTAGCCAATGAATATGCCATTGTTTTCGTATAATGAGTAATGACTATATCTTCATATTTATCGTATATCTTAGAGATGCAAACCAACAAAAACTCCCTTTATTGATATTTTTATTTTTTTTGCGCCTTTCTTACAATGTTTTTTTTCTTATTTTATACAGGTTCTGGAGGTTATGCCAATAACAACATTGGAGCCGTATCAACCACAGGGCATGGTGAAAGTATTATGAAAGTGACACTAGCGAGACTTGTTCTACATTATATGGAACAAGGTAAATCCTAACTTGTATATTGTTGTGTGTAACCAGGGTTATGCCATGAAAGAGGAGCGTGTAGTATTTTTCTGTAATTTATTCAAGCAATTTATCACATTTATTGTAGCGGTTGGTTATAACACGGTGGAATGTCTTCAAGCATTTGATATTTGCTTTTCATTGTGTGCTCACTGTACAAGTTCATATGAATTAAATAAGTGTAATTGGAAAGAAATGACTCCCCACTGTCTATGCTACAGCCTCATTAAAGGGGCTGTATCATGAATAAGTATCACATTTCTCTGTTGGATTAGGCTACTTTCACACTTGCTTTGTTTTGCAGCGCGTTTTTCCCGCAAAAAAAACGCATGGAAAAAACGCATACAAATGCTACGTTTTTTTTTTTTTCAAGCATTTTTATGAGCATGCATGAAAAAAAGCAGCGTTTGTATGCGTTTTTAGTGCGTTTTTACCGCGTTTGCGTTTTTCCAACATTAGTTGGCCCCTCACACTAACCCAAACCATGACTTTACTAACACTAACCCTTAACCAAACCATACCCTAACCCTTAACCAAACCATACCCTAACCCTGACCCTAGCCCTTAACCAAACCTTACTAACCCTAACCCTTAACCAAACCCTACTAACCCTATCCCAAACCCTAACTAACCCTAACCCTTAACCAAACCATTCTAACCCAAACCCTAACCCTAAACCCCCTTAACTAACCCTAACTCTAACCCAAACCCCTAATTTCCATTGTCTAACCAATGGTCAACAAAAAAACGCATACTTGAGCATGCCAATGCGCACGTATGCGCACCCATAGACTTATAATGGGTGTCTTGCTGTAAAAAAACGCATTGCGCGTGCATGCGTTTTTTTGAGGCAAGTCGGACGCCCAAAAAATGCAACAGGATGCATTTTGTGCGCCCGAGCGCACACCACAAAAAAACGCATGCGCGTAAAAACGCATACAAACGCATGTGTATGCGCACATAAGCGCATCCCATGCAAAATATAGGGGAAAAAAAGCGCATGCGTTTTTTAGCGCTAAAATACAGCGCAGAAAAACGCAAGTGTGAAACCAGCCTTAAAGGGTTATTATCAAGTTTGGAAGTTATACTCTACCATGAGTTTTACGGATTATTTCCCAATCGCTGGGGTTCTGACTGCTGGGACCCCCATCGATCCATAGAGCCCCGTGTGAATTAAGCGGTAGGTCAGTTATGCACAAAAAGTGGTAAAATATATATTATAAATGTGTATATGTATAAACCTACAAAAATGTGAATATGTAGCCAAAATATTCTACCCTTTTTATAATAAATATACTTTTATAGGGTAAGTATTGAAGTAGGGGAAAACACTAGAGGGCTACAAACACAGCAGGAGGAGATAAATATAAAATACAATGAACAATTGACAGTATGGTGCGAGCCCCAACACGCATTTTGGTGCAAGCTTTTGCTGGCACCATTCCAGCAGGAGGATCTCATGCCTACTGTTGTTTTTTCTTTTTGATTTTATATTACACTTCATTCATCCATTATTAATATCCTTGCAGCTTTATACACTTCTAAATATGCACATAAGAGGTTAACTATTACATGATTACTGATAACTGATTACATTACAGAATTTTTCACCTACTCATTCCCTTGTTGTTTGTCTTTCCATATTCCATGTGTCATGTTTTTTGGACTGTTTGCCCATAATGACAATTGTTTATTGTATTTTATATTTATCTTTTTTAAATTTTGTTATAATATACTTTTATAATACCATTTTGGCTACAGATACTTTTTTGTAGGTTTTTCCCAATATACAGCAGGCCCCCGTGATGATAAATGATGAGGAGGTATCACCAGTAAAAAAAACAAAAAAAACCGCTCACATACCTATCATCCACAACAGGGTGGTTGCTTGCCAGCTGGTAGGTCACACATCCATACTCTGAGTCAAGCTGCAGGATAAGAGAGCTTCAGTATCTGAGCACCCAGCTTGATTGACAGCTGCTACTTATAGAGATTGAGAATCCTTCTCAGAGTGACAGTATAGTCTACTCAAAGTACATCATGTCTAGGAGCTATGTAATTTAAAAGCTGATATTACAGCAGTTGCTATGGAATGCCTGTTGTATAACACAGCCGGCACCCGCACTGTATGTTCAGATCCTGATTCCTCTCCTCGTGAACATTTGCCGTACATATTGGAATGAGGACATGAAAGGGTTTACAAATATGGTTTGAATTGTCATATTCTCCATCACAGAAACATATAGTAACATAGCAAGGTCGATAAAAGATATTTGTCCATCCAATTCAGCCTATATTCCATCACAATATATTCCCAGATCTAGTTCCTTCTAAAGAACCTAATAACTGCAAGATACAATATTATTACGCTCCAGGAAGACATCCAGGCCTCTCTTGAACCCCTCGACTGAGTTCGCCATCATCACCTCCTCAGGCAGGGAATTCCAGATTCTCACTGCCCTAACAGTAAACAATCCTCTTCTATGTTGGTAGAAAAACCTTCTCTCCTCCAGAAGCAGAGAATGCCCCCTTGTGACCGTCACCTTCCTTGGTATAAACAGATCCTCGGAGAGAGATTTGTATTGTCCCCTTATATACTTATACATGGTTATTAGATCGCCCCTCAGTTGTCTTTTTTCTAGACTAAATAATCCTAATTTTGCTAATCTCTCTGGGTATTGTAGTTCCCCATCCCCTTTATTAATTTTGTTGCCCTTCTTTGTACTCACTCTTGTTCCATTATATCCTTCCTGAGCACTGATGCCCAAAACTGTACACAGTACTCCATGTGCGGTCTAACCAGAGATTTGTACAGAAGCATAATGCTCTCATCATGTGTATCCAGACCTCTTTTAATGCAGCCCATGATCCTGTTTGCCTTGGCAGCCGCTGCCTGGCACTGGCTGCTCCAAGTAAGTTTATCATTAACTAGGATCCCCATGTCCTTCTCCATGTCAGATTTACCCAGTGGTTTACCGTTCAGTGTGTAATGGTGATATTGATTCCGTCTTCCCATGTGTATACCCTTACATTTATCATTGTTAAACAGCATCTGCCACCTTTCGGTCCAAGTTCCCAACTTATCCAGATCCATCTGCAGCAGAATACTGTCTTCTCTTGTATTGACTGCTCTACATAGTTTTGTATCATCTGCAAATATCGGTATTTTACTGTGTAAACCTTCTACCAGATCGTTAATAAATGTTGAAGAGAATAGGTCCCAACACCAACCCCTGCGGTACCCCACTGGTCACAGCGACCCAGTTAGAGAATATGCCATTTATAACCACCCTCTGCTTTCTATTACTAAGCCAGTTAAGGCCCCGTTACATTTAGCAATGCACCAGCGATCCCGACAACGATACGACCTGGTCAGGATCGCTGGTGCGTCGCTAAATGGTTGCTACTACGATACGACCTGGTCAGGATCGCTGGTGCATCGCTAAATGGTTGCTAGTGAGCTGCCAAACAGGCAGATGTCACCAGCGACGCAGCAGCGATAAGCGATCCATCGGGGGTCGCTGTTACTGTCAGACCGCAGCGATTCTGACGACTTCCGCCTGCGTCCATGAGTTCTGCGTCACCACCGACATCGCTAGTCGACGCTGAACACAGCGATGCATGCTGGCCAGCGGGACGCCAACTACGAAAAAATGGCCCAGGCCATTCAAGCACGATCAGCGATATCCAGCGCTTGGGGCGGTCGCAGGTATGTGTCACACAAAGCGAGATCGCTGTTGCGTCACAAAAGCGGTGACGCTTTAGCGATCTCGCTATGTGAGAAAGGCCCTTTACTTACCCATTTACACACATTTTCCCCCAGACCCAGCATTCTCATTTTGTGTACCAACCTCTTGTGTGGTACGGTATCAAACGCTTTGGAAAAATCAAGATATACCACATCCAAGGACTCACGTTGGTCCAGTCTATAGCTTACCTCTTTATAAAAACTGATTAGATTGGTTTGACAGGAGCAATTCCTCATAAACCCATGCTGATATGGCGTTAAACAGTTATTCTCATTGAGATAATCCAGAATAATATCCCTTCAATTCATCTTAACCCTTTTGCGGTCAGGGTTTTTTTTTTTTTTTTTTTTTACACTTTGCACCTTGGGTAGCTTGGAATTTCCACACTTTTCTAAATGATAAAGTGATATTAATTCCCAATAACACAATATGAAATTAGCCACATTGCAAAAATACCGCATTTTTCGCTTTATAAGACGCACCCCCAAATTTGGTGAAGAAAAAGAGAAAAAAATGTTTTTTTTATGTTAAATGGAGGTGTCTTATAATGCCAGTGTCCATCTTTCAAATCATATACCGTATATGTCCCTCATCCTGGTATTTATGTAACCCCCATCCTGGCACATTGCCCCCTTGTGCTGGCACATAGCCCCCCATCCTATCCTGGATATGTCCCCCCGGTCACTATATGCCCCCCTGCTGGCACTCACATGGCCCCCCTCTCTCTATATGCCTCCCTGCTGGTACGCACATGGCCCCCGATCCCTATATTCCCCCTGCTGGCACACATGGCCCCCGTCCCTATATTTCCCCCCTGCTGGCAAGCACATGCTAAAATAATAAACAGTTAACTCACCTACTGATGATCGCACCTCCTCTCAGCTCTCCCGTGGCTTACCTGTGTCTGTGCTGAGTCTGCTGACATCCTCCTCCTGCAGGGCGCACGCAGCTGCTGCTCATTCAGGCAGCTCATTGTTGCTACAGGACCTTCCATGATGTGACCAATAGGAGCTGCTCAGCTGCGGTCATGTGACTCGCAGTGCACACTGGGAGTCATGTGACCGCAGGTCCTATTGGTCACATCATGCAAAGTCCTGAAGCGATGAGCTGCCTGAATGAGCTGCTGCCGCTCGCCCTGCAGGAGGAGGATGACAGCAGACTCGACACAGGAAAGCCACGTTGGAGCTGGGAGCAGGAGTGATCATCAGTAGGTGTCTATAGTGACTGGGGGTGAGTGCAGGCACATGTAATATGCACCGCTCCCCTGTCTACAAACTCGGCGCTGTTTCAGCACCAAGGTGATGGACAGCGGGTGCAGTGAATATTACATGAGGCTAATGAGCGGGAGCACAGGACCTCCCGCTGTCTCTACAGCCCCATCCAGCCCACCCCAGCCCCCTAACTCCACACCAGAGCCCCCCCCACACTATAGCACAGCACCACACAGATTCACTTTATAAGACGCACCCCCCACTTTCCCCCAAACTTTGGGGGAACAAAAGTGCGTCTTATAAAGCGAAAAATCCGGGACTACTTGGCACTTCATACGTACAGAACCTTAATGCAATTTTGTGTTGGTGAAATGTGTGCACCTACGTTATGAGCAGGCTTAGGAGCTGAGCCCGCTCCATGCAGCTCGATTGCTGGTTGTGTTACACAACTGGTACGCAAGAAAATGCTGCAATCGAAGCTAGCCTGATCCAAACGGATAAAACCACACCCATACATACTTTCATTGAAGATCACTGTTTTTGCTATATTACGACACCTAGAAAACCCTGGTTTGGCTTTGCAGGGAATCATCCGTTTTACATTACATTGCAATACTACAGTATTGCTTTGTAATGTATAGGCAATGAAGGACTCAAAAGCTCAGATACCTTATGGAGACTACTTAAAGGGAAAATGTCACTTCCAGAATGCTGTTTACCTGCAGATATAGCTGTAATCTCTAGGTAATTGGCGTTTAAATTGTCTGGATGACTTACTGGAGACCTGGAATAAGAAGTTCTACCATCCATACAGCTCGCTTCCAGTCATGGCCACTCCCTGCACTGCCCTGATGACAGGAAGTGAGCGGTGGCGGGGAGAATGCAACTTAATTTTCTCCCTCTAGCCCAGGGTTCCCCAACTCCAGTCCTCAAGGCCCACCAACAGATCATGTTTTCAGGATTTCCTTTGTATTGCACAGGTGATGCAATTATCACCTGTGCAATACTAAGGAAATCCTGAAAACATGATCTGTTGGTGGGCCTTGAGGACTGGAGTTGGGGAACCCTGCTCTAGCCAGTAAGACAGGTATCATTTAACTTCTATTTACCTGCAGATTACCCCTAGATCTTCAGGTAAATAGCTTTTCTGGTGGATGTGGGGGTGGGGTGACAGGTTTCCTATAAAAATGTAAGGAGCATTAAAAAAATGTTGAATGGAATCTCAGTAGGATCAACCCTCCTAAACTGTCTACATGGGCATGCAGGTCATATAAAATTGAATATCTTATTGTAGAGAGAGCCACATTTTCTTAATATGTAAATGAGCTGTTAAGATCTATGGGCCGGACATAGATCTCCCTGAGAATTTGCCTCCAGAGCTTAGTTTAAATGAAAGGGGCTTGTTTCTAGTGTGATACAAGTAATTACAGACACTTTGCTCTCATCACACACAGATCTGCAGATAGATCAGAACTAACACCATATGCAGAAGTAAACTTTTGTCTCCTCTCATGGTGCCGTCACCTCTGCTACAGAGCTATGCTTGATTATAGCCAACAGAGTACAACAGATTTAAACATTGTCTCATTTACAAACATACTTGCAGTTACCCTCCCACAGTGCTGACTGCATTGCTGCTGTACTACCACTCCCCCCCCCCCCCCCCAATACACACCTACCTGTGAGATGGAAGCTGAAGCACTATAAGAGGACAAATGCAGCTGCAAACGTGTTTGTAATGATACAAAGTTCAGTTCTGTTGTGCTGTGTGAGTAAAGTGTCAGTTATCATAAGTTAAAATGAGCTCTGGAGGAAGATTCTCGGAGATCTAAGTCCGACCCCATGGATGTTAACAGTTCATTTGCATATAAGAAAAACATGGATTTCTCTAGAATAAAGGGCATGTCACACTAAGCGATATCGCTAGCAATATCGCTATAACTTGTGACGTTATAGCGATATTGCTAGCGATATCGCTGTGTCTGATACTTACCTACAACCCGCTCCCCCGCTGGTTATCGCTGATCGCGCGAGAACGTCCTGGACTGTTTCTCGTCGTTAGCTTCCTGTGGCGCTTCCTGCTGTAACGACGAGCGACGCGTGGACGCGGAAGGGAGGACGTCAGGATCGCCTTGTCTGACAGGTAAGTAGCGACCCCCGTCCCCAGCGATGTCGCTGATGAGATCTGCCTGTGTGGCAGCTCACTAGCGACCACTTAGCGATGCACCAGCGATCCTGACCGCTTCATATCGCTGGTACATCGCTAAGTGTGACAGTACCTTAAGACCTCAATCGCAGATATCAAGGTATCATTTTATTCAGCTTCCTATAATCAACATGCCCATATAGACAGCTTAGGACAGTTGTTCCTACAGAAAGATTCCCTTTCAAGTTACCCCAGTTATCTTCAAACAAAAAATATTGAAATCTAAGCCATAATAAAATAACTTATATTCAGTATCGCTTTCATGATTGTCTGAAATAGTTATGGCGTTGAGGATATTGCAACTAAAGCAATCATGCTCCGGCCACATTCCGTGTAGATGTGTGCAGCCTCACTCAGTACAAGTGAATTGTGCATTGCCGCACACGTGAAGTCGGAATGTGGCCAGAGGTATGCATGTCACATACGTGCTGTCACATCACCGCCCATACTCACTACTGGCAGCAGTGAATTATGACGGCACACACTATGGAGAATTTCATCCAATCTTGCTTCGACAACCCATTTTAAGTAGTGAAAAGAAGGGAAGAAAAAAAATATATAAATTCTAAATTTGGTATCACCAAAACTGTACAGTTTAATTGAAAGTCACCTGGTCCTTTTTACTGCACAGTGAATCTCATTAAAACTAAACACAAAACAGGAAAGTTCATGTTTTTTCAATTCCACTAACAATCCCCATCTTCATTATGCTATGGTGAAATGAAATGCATCATGCAAAACTACAACTCGTCCTGCAGAAAAACAGAACTTTGTTTATACAGTTCGAAGGAAAAGAAAAGTTTTACGTTTTCAAAGGCCAGAAGGAAAAAATGAAAGTGAAAATGAGTGTGTCACCAAAGAGTTAGAGGGAACCTGAAAAAAGTGCTATTAACCTGCCGATATGGGGTTATCTGCAGGTTATTAGCGCTCTGATCCTGCCCGATGCTGGCATCGGATCTTTATTCCTCCAGTTAGCGTTCAGTCACGGAGCTGGCACCGGCAGGTCAAAGCTGTGACTGAGCTATGCCGGCGCTGCCACTGGGAGGAATAAACTTAATTTCCTCCTGAAAGCGGGGCCCCAAAGTGCGGGCGCCAGGCAGGTTCAGAACGCTATTAACCCCATATCTGCTGGTTAATAGCGTTTTTTCGCATGATCAGTTCTCTTTAAACAATAGATAGGGAGTGTGTCATCAGTAAGAGAAGTATAATGCACAATCTTTTCACATATTCTTAGCGGAAAAAATTGCAACTAAGATAATGTGCATGTATAAAAATCTGAAATCTATAACTGTTTTTCCTTCCCAGGAATGTCCACCAAAGACGCAGCAGAAGTGGGTCTCAACTACATGACAACTCGGGTCAATGGAAGTGGTGGTGTCATAGTGGTTAACAGTACGGGTGAATGGACAGCAAAGTTCTCCACAAAGCAGATGTCTTGGGCTGCAGTTCAAGATGACCAGCTACACTTAGGCATTTACACTGGGGAACATGAGATTGAATCTGTTGCTGCAGCCCCACAACAGTAAGGCTATGTTCACACACAGTTTTTTGAGGAATGTTTTGGACCAGATCATCTCTAACTGAAAATCCTGTTGCAAAAACTCTTCTTGTTCAATTCTATGTGAAATTTTTTTCGTGGTTCACCTAAGTTTTCTCTGTTTTCTTTTTCCTGAAGAGGTTTTGCAGAATGCTCGGTGGTTAAATAAAAATACATGTCCCCTATTTGAAGCAGATCCTGAAGGGAACCTCTCCAAACTCCAAACAATTAAAAGCCACCCACTCTTGGTTTTGGCTTACAAATACTGATGTAAAATACTGAACATGTGAAGGAGACCTAAAGGTGACTACATGTGATATCCTCCTCATATTCACTCAGCTGGTCCCATTGCATAGACGATGACCAGCAATATGTTGACATGTAATGGCATCCTTGTATTCATCTGGTTATAATGTGTCAGTGTAGGCAATCCTTTGGGAGTTAAACATGGTGGCCGAAGAAATGTGCCAGGTATCCTGGTCTGCAGATGTATAGTTCTTATCAGCCTTGATACTTTGTAGTAGGCCCATCATTTCATTAGGTTAAATGCCCCTTTCTAGCCCTGAGATAGATGGAGAAAATATTTTTTCACTGACTGCAAGAGAGGTGAGGAGATTAAACTGAATTTACAGGAATGGACAATACCTGAAGGCCTATTAAACATGGCTACCTGCTAGACCTCTTCATAATGCACCAGCTGCATTTACTCCAGTTTTTCCACTTTACCATCGGGAAATCTCAGTTTCTGGTTGCTTGTGGACATTAGAATAAAGCCTGGTTAATGATCAGACAGGTATGGTAATTCAGTGCGTGCAAAGATTTCCTATTCATCTGGTATAATGCTGTTCCACTGTTTTGCCCAGAACAGCCTTGAGGCATCCCGGTTTTAGCTGGGTTTAGTTTTTTGCTTTCCTTATAATGCAATAAATCATAATTTTTTTTTTTTTAATTTTAAATAAAGCTATACAGTTATTTCACATTCTGCAACTTGTATATTTTACCTTAAATTTTTAAAGAGGTTATCGACTACTGTAACATTAATGGCCTAACCTTTAGGATAGGGTCATCAATATCTGGTCAGTGGGGGAGTGAATCCTAGCACTATTGCCAATCAGCTGTTCTCTGTATCGTCTGTGGCCAGAACTGACCAGTTACGGAGCTCCGTCTACTGTATGGTGACCGCTGCCAGGTACTGCACATCTACCGCCTATACAAATCACTAGGGGGCAGATGTGCAGTACCAGGCCACGGCCACTATACAGTAGGTATAGCTGAGCTGGTCAGTTCCAACCATCACTGATCACATCTAATTGGTGGGGATGCCGGGTACAGCACCACCGTTTGTCTATAGTTGGCGGTCTTGCAAAGATCGGGACCCCCCACATACCTGCAAGCACTGAGATTTCGGTGCAGAACGCTAGCTATGACCCCTGACCTCACTGAGACCAGATTGCTTCATGTCCAGGTGACATCACCATCATGCTAGGCAATGACAGCAATCGCTGGGAAAGTCTGTTGTAGTAACAAACTTTCTCTGGTGATTTGCCTCATATAAAACAGTGTTTCTCCTCTGATCTTCGGTCAGTGAACGAGCAGAAGAGAAACAGGGTGACAAGTGCTGCTGATAACAGCAGTGTCAGTGAGCAATCTTTTCCTACTGTAAACACACACAAATCAATAAATTCCCCGTTTTCCCAGTTAGTTTCATCATTTTTTTTAGTTAGGATATAAGGTTAGATGGGGTAGGTGTTTAGCATAGTATAAGTTGACTAGATAAATTATTCATAATTAATATATTTATATTTTTAAAATGAAAATAAACCATTAGGGTTGATCTCAATTGTTTTACCAATCAATTATTAGTAGTTCCATTAACTATTTAAGTAATCGATCAATTGTTAATCAGTTAGTTGCGTTAATCAATTACTGTATTTTGTGGACTAAAAGACGTACAGGACCATAAGACACCCCCCCCCCCAAATTTTGGAGAGGAAAAGAAACAAAATATTTTAATAAAATGGTGGTCCATCTTATAGTCCGCTTTTACGGTAGCTTACTGAGGAGCGGGCGGCTGTTGTGGAGTGGGGTCCCAGGAGGCAAGATTGCTGCTGCAGGAAGCTGGTGGTGGCAGGAGTGGGGTGATGCTGCGGGCCCCGGGCTGGGGGGGGAGGGGGTGTTTAGGGGTCCAAGGTTTTGGCGAGCTTCGGGCTTTCAGAAAATGTCAGGAGTCCCCACACTTCCATCCTTTTCACTGTGGTGAACTTTGAGAGAATGGTCTCCGTAGGCGGCACATACGCAGATTGAGATTTTGGAAGACAAGCTCTTGGGAGCAGAGATCTATCTGTGTATGTGCCGTCTCCTGCGGCTATTTTTTGAAGTCTACCGCAGTGAAAAGGATGGTAAGGGCGGGGACTCCTGACATTTTCTGAAAGCCTGGAGCTCGCCACAGCCTCGCACCACCAAACAACTCCTCCCTGCCCAGGGCCCACAGCATCGCCCCACTCCTGCCTCAGCCAGCTTCCTGCAGGAGCTAACCTGCCTCCTGGGACCCTGCTTCACCATAGCTGCCTTCCCTGGTAAGCTACATTCGGATTATTAAAGTGCGCCCCCATTGTGCCCCAAAGTTTTTTGGGGAAAAAAGTGCATCTTACAATCAGAAAAATGTTAGTTGCGTTAATCATTTTGTTCATTTTTGTAAGCATGTACACATACATATACTAAATACATAATTTGATAGGAACTGTGAGGCAGCGACTGGAGTCATATGTGAGAGTCGCTATGTGTCCCCCAGAATGCGCTCAGAAGCGTATCAGATCCGCTGGAGTGCCCTGTCGTCGCAGCAGTGTGCCTGTGACTCACATCGCAGAATAAAAGTGAGTTTGAGCCTGGTGAAGTTATTTGTACCAAGGAGTTTATTCAGGAAAACCCGGTATGGGCTTTTATTTTTGAAACGGACTGCAGGAAGGTAGTGGGGTCCGGTCCGTTTCCTCCAGCCCAGGTCTTATAAGTGGCCTATGGCCACAGATTGAAGAAAGGAAAAAAAAAAACCTGCAGAAAGGGTTTGGGTGTGGTCTGGGCAGACCACTGCCCAGAGACAGAGCAGTGGTCTGCAGAGCTCCCTGTGTGAGGCAACACAGGGCCAAGCTGAGCCAAGGACTGGCACCCTTTCATACTCAGGCAACGCGGTCGCTCACTGCAACTGGCCACGGACTGTTTTGTTGCTTCTCGGCTGCGATCCGGAGGATATTTGTTGTGCACTGTGAGTGTTTTTTTTGTGGACATTAATTACATTTTTTTGTTTGAACTTGCTGGCTCCCTGCCTCATCTCTGCACAGCGCGGACACCGCTGCTTTACAGAACGTATTTTTTATTAAAATATAAATAATACTGTGGTGTGTGTGTATGTGTGTGTACACACAAACACACACACACACACGCAAAAGTTAAGAGACCCCTGCAAAATTTTCAGTTTGTCTGATTTTTCTCTTTTATAGGTATAGTTTTGAGTAAAATGTGAATTGCTCTTTTATTGTATAAACTACTGACAACATGTCTACAAATTTCCAAGCACTAAATTTTGTATTTATTTTCAGAAAATGAGAAATGGTCAAAATAACAAAATGCAGTGCTTGCAGACCTCAAATAATGCTATGAAAACAAGTTCATAATCATTTAGAAGCAACAATACTAATGTTTTAACTCAGGAAGAGTTCAGAAATCAATATTTTGTGGAATAACCATGTTTTTTAATCACAGCTTTCATGCGTCTTGGCATGCTTTCCACCAGTCTTTCACACTGCTTTTGGGTGACGTTATGCCACTCCTGGTACGAAAATTTAAACAGTTCTTCTTTGTTGGCTTGTGACTATCCATCTTCCTCTTGATTACATTCCAGAGGTTTTCAATGGGGTTCAGGTCTGGAGATTGGGCTGGCCATGACGGGGATTTGATGTGGTGGTCCTTCATCCACACATTGACCTAGCTGTGTGGCATGGCACATTGTCCTGCTGGAAAAAACAGTCCTCAGAGATGAGGAATGTCGCCTGAGCAGAAGAAATCAACTGTTTTCCAGGATAACCTTGTATGCGGCTTCATTCATACATCCTTTGCAAAGATTAACTTGCCCAATTCCAGCCTTGCTGAAGTATCCCCAGATCATCACCGATCCTCCACCAAATTTCACAGTGGGTGCAAGACACTGTGGCTTGTACGCCTCTTCAGGTCTCCGTCTAACCATTAGATGACCAGGTGTTGGGCAAAACTGAAAATTAGACTCATCAGAGAAGATCACCTTACTCCAGTCCTCTATGGTCCAATCCTTATGGTGTTTGGCAAACTTCAGCCTGGCTCTCCTTTGGTTCTCATTGATGAAAGGCTTTTTTCTACCTTTACATGACTTGAGCCCTGCCTCTAGTAGCTGGTTACGAACTGTTCTTGCCGTGCACTTCTTCCCAGCTGCCATTTGCCATTCCTTTTGTAGGTCACTTGATATCATCCTGCGGTTGCTGAGTGACATTCAAATAAGATGACGGTCATCCCGGTCAGTGGAGAGTCGTTTTCCCCCTTCTGTTCTATAGCTTTGTTGTAACAATGTATGCTGCTTGACCTTGTTGTAATGGACTGCCATCTTAGAAATTTTAAGGATGGAGGCAACATGACGCTCACTGTATCCCTCTGCTAGTAAAGCCAGTATTGAGCCCTTCTTTTCCTCACTCAAGACTTTAATTTTCAAATTCTGTGGCATGGTTTAAAGTTATTTGTTCATTCCTATTACTTTTGTTATATTACTAGCACTTATTTTGCCATCCATCTTGTCCTATTTCAAGAGGATTGTGAACACCACAGCAGGGTTTTTTATACTTTCCTTCATTAAATAAGATTTGGTTCAGGAGATCACCAAATCAGAAGCACATTAAGTAGAATGAGGTATACTCTGGTTGGAATTCAACTAACACTGGAATGGAATGGCTGTCAGACATGTAGAGAAGCTGATTTTTATAAAACTGTGCCGTGGTCTCTTAATTTTTGCCGGACGTGATCCACACCTACTGGCTAAAGTAATTAACAGCGGTACATGAACGTATGGCAAAGTAGATGAACCAGCTGCTAGAAGCAGGCCACCAGCCAGCTTTGCTAAAGCAAGGAAGAACAGTGCTAATCATGAAGAATCCTCACAAAGGAACAGTTCCATCCAACTACCGCCCAATAAACTGCCTTACAACAATATTGAAACTCCTGTCAGGCATCGTAGCCACCAAGCTGCAGAACCATATGAACCAGTACATGAATTCAGCTCAGAAAGGCATTGGAACCAACACCAGAAGCTCTAAGCACCAGCTCCTGGTAGATGGAGCAGTCGCTCAAGACTCAAGATCCAGACAGACCAGTCTCAACACAGCTTGCATTGAATACAGGATAGCCTATGACTCAATGCCACACACATGGATCTGTGAATGCTTTGCTCTGTACAATGTCAACGGGAAATTAAGGAACTTCCTCAGAAACTCAATGGGGCTATGGAGAATAACATTGGAAGACAATTCAAGACAGCTAGCACAAGTGACCATCACATGCAGCATATACCAAGGTGATGCTCTGTCCCCATTGTTGTACTGCATAGGCTTGAACCCCCTCAGCCAGATAATTACAGAGTTTGGCTATGGATACAAGTTCAAGAGTGGAAGCACCATCAGCCACCTCCTCTACATGGATGACATCAAGCTGTATTTGAAAAACAAACGAGACATCAATTCACTGATCAACCTGACAAGGATATACAACAAAGACACGGGTTATCCATAGGCCTGGAGAAGTGCGGCCGGATGGTAATAAAGAAGGGCAAGGGTAGTCAAGACTGATGGAGTGTAATTACCAGTAGGGCACATAGCAGTTGTACATACTACAAGTACCTCGGCATCCCACAGGGATACAGTAACCTTGATGAGGAGGCAAGGAAAGCAGCAACATCCAAATACCATCAAAAGGTAAGACAGGTCCTGAAGAGCCAGCTCAATGGGAAGAATAAAATCCATGCCATCAATACATATGCCCTGCCAGTTATCAAATACCCTGCTGGCATAGTGTGCTGGTCAAAAGAACAGTTGGAAGCTGCAGATGTGAAGACACAAAAGCTCCTCACAATGCATGGAGGTCTCCACCCTAAGTCTAGCACCCAAAGATTGTATACAAACAGAAAGAAGGGTGGTCGAGGCTTGATAAGCATCTAAGCCACCATCAAAGATGAAACCAGGAGTATCCAGGAATACATCAGAAAAATGGCACCAAAAGATGAGATGCTGAGAGAGAGCCTAAGGCAGCAACAACAGATCTGGAAGGAAGCACAGGAAAGTGGTGGAGAGTGGAAGGGCTAATATCCTGTGGGACTTCAAGATCCAGACGAATAAGCAGGTGTTGGCTAACCAACCAGACATTGTAATGGTTGACAAGGATCAGAAGACAGCATTGATAATTGATGGGGCAGTGCCAAGTGACAGCAACATCAGAAAGAAGGAATATGAGAAGCTGGAGAAATACCATGGTGTTGTGAGCTCATTTTCTCGTTCACCTTTGATGTCCGATGAACTCCCTCTGCTGGTGAAAGGAGGTGGTGAAACTAATTTGGATGGGAGAAACCTGTCACCTGAACAGGTGGATTGCGATTGGACATCTGGAATCTCTGAGTGGATATAAGGCAGCCGACGCCCTGTAGGGTTGCTGGTGATTTCTCTGCTCTGAGCTCTGGCCTCCAGGTCAGTTCCTGTCTTCTAAAGCTAAGTTTTGCTCTGTTATTGTTCCATGAGATTTTGTCTGATTTGCTTAGTTTTGTGTTCTGCCAGCCCAGCTGGGGCTCTGCTGAATTTCCATTTTTGTCCCTGATCGGTTAAATCTCTTTTGCTCTGTCTTCAGAATATATCGGAGTGCTGATATAGGGATTTTGAAGTCTAGTGACTTCATGGCTGTTTTTCCTATCAGACGTGTTGGGACATTTTTGGTAGGGTTTTTGCGGATTGCAGCCAGCATCTTTTCTGTCCTTTCCTATCTAGTTAGTTGTGCCCCATCGTTTGCCTGTCTTTCTGTCTGTGTTTGTGTTTTCATCTGTTTTCACCGACAATACATGTTGGGGGCTGCCTATTGCTTTGTGGTCTGCTCTGGGGCAGTTTAGATTTCCCCTTTCTTTCTTTAGGCTTATTTAGTTCTCCGGCTGTGAAGAGGCATCTAGGACCACTGTAGGAGCGCTCCACGGCTACTGTTGTTGTGAATAGGATCAGGGGTCTGCAGTCCGCTAACTACCAACCTCTCCGGTTTTCTGGACTTAGCTTGCATTTTTGTGTTTTCCTCCTCCGGTGACTCATTCATAACACCATGGCCTCAAAAGAGAACTGAAGGTGGAAGGTGAAGGCAACAGTGATTCCAGTGGTGATAGGAGCACTTGGGCAGTGACCCCTCAGTTGGAAAAATGGCTACAGTAGATACCAGGAGCAACAACTGAACTCTGTCCAGAAAAGCGCAATGCTTGGAACAACTAAGATCCTGTGCAGAACCCTCAAACTCCCAGGCCTCTGGTAGAGGACCCAAGAAGGAGAAAGGACAACAAAGACTATATATACAGTATATATGTTATACCAAAGGAAGTTTGGTATATGTGTGTGTGTGTATATAATGTGTGTGTATGTATGTGTGTGTGTGTGTGTATATATGTGTGTATTGTAACGTTCCACACTGTCTGTGGATGGGGATTACTCACTTTGCAGGTCTTGGAGGTAAACTCTGGTACACTCAGGGTTAGAGTCCATTCGGCTTGTTATTCACCAGTATGCAGCAGCCATTACACTGTCTGTTACATATTCAGCTTTACGAAAATGAACACAGTCTCTCACTGACCACGGTCAGCATAACACGTACTCCGTTCCGTTACCTGTTGGTGTCGACCACACAGGTTCTTGGCTCCCTCTTATCCTCAGAGGTATCCCATAAGTATCAATTCAAACAGTCTCTTTCTGACCCCGGTCAGCAAAACACGGACTCAGTTCCGTTACCTTTTGGCCACGCAGGTTCTCAGATCCCTCTTATCCGCAGAGGTATCCCATAAATATCTCACTGACCCCGGTCAGCATAACTCACAGTTTTCAAGACCGTCTACTCCTCTGGCTCGGACTCGCACTGCTTCCCCAGGCTATGTGACATCCAGCCGGGAAATATAGGAGCTCGGTCCAGGCTGACAGACTCCCAACACACACTCTAACATGTGCAATAAACCTTCCTTAGATAGCTGTAACCACGCCCAGTTACCTAGCACATGGCTGGTCACATGATCTTGACCTCATCACAGGTCCTCAAAATTCACAACCACACACCTATCTTTAGGCAAAACGGGGTACAGTGAGCCCCCCTCACCACGGAGCAAGATAAATGGGTAGCACGACCCTCCTAACTCTCAGAGCTACCCGTAGCCCAGACCCAAATGTGAACAAAAGCTACTTAGAACTTATGTACACTTAATAAAAAACACTCCGGGCTACATCACAGGGAGCTGCCATCCCTGTGATACATACCTCCCATTAACTATACGGCCATTAGTATCGCTACAGTGTGTGTATATAATTTCTATTAAAATGGCAAGTCAGTTTTATATTGCAGAGGACGTGTATGGCCTTTTATGTTCTGACAGTGAAGAAAGTGTAATGTCAGATGGCAATGAGGATTTTGAGGGCTTTAGTTGCAGCGACAGTGATTGACTGCTCATTTCTGGGCTTTCTGGTTTATTCTCAAACACAACAAAGATCAGTACAAGAGATGAAAATATCGCTACTGGAGAAATGTCTCCAAATCAGAGAACACCACCCAGTACAAGTATTGTCCCTAGTACTAGTGAATTGGCGTATGATAATGTACAAGGGGATTTCCACTTAATGTACAAGTGATTCTCATAAAATTATAATATCATCAAAAAGTTAATTTATTTCAGTTCTTCAATAAAAAAAGTGAAAATCATATTATATGGTCATTACAGAGTGATCTCTTTCAAGTGTTTGTTTATATTGATGATTATTAAGTCATTATCTCAGTAAATTAGAATAATTAACAAAAAACACCTGTAAAGGCTTCCTAAGCGTTTAAAAAGGTCCCTTAGTCTGTTTCAGTAGGCTCCACATCATGGGGAAGACTACTGCCTTGACAGATGTCCAGAAGGCATTCATTGACACATTCCACAAGGAGGGTAAGCCACAAAAGGTCATTACTAAAGAAGCTGGCTGTTCAGAGTGCTGTATCTAAGCATATTAATAGAAAGTTGAGTGAAAGGAAAAAGTGTGGTAGAAAAAGGTGCACAAGCAACCGGGATAACCACAGCCTTGAAAGGATTAAGAAAAGGCCATTCAAAAATTTGGGGGAGATTTACAAGGTGAAGACTGCTGCTGAAGCCACCACACACATGTATCCAGGACATAGGCTACAAGTGTGGCATTCCTTGTGTCAAGTAGAATTGAGCGAAATTGTTTGAATCCCTGCTTATTCGGCAAGCTATAGCGCTTACCGAATAAGCTACAGTGGGAACCCGGATACATGGAGCTGATCGCCGCCACAGCTGCATGTGTCAGTCACAGCATATGGAGAATCTGTGTGTTGGGCTTTCCATGCATGTGCTGTGACTGTGATAGTCGCGACACAGCTGATAAGCCGGCGCACTCCATGTATCCAGGTCCCTGCTGTAGCTTATTTGGTAAGCGCTATAGCTTGCCGAATAAGCAGGGTCCCGACCAAATTTGCTCAACTCTAGTGTCAAGCCACTCATGACCAATAGACAATGTCAGAAGCATTTTACCTGGGCCAAGGAGAAAAAGAACTGGACTGTTACTCAGTGGTCCAAGGTGTTGTTTTCAAATGAAAGTAAACTTTGCATTTCATTTTGAAATCAAGGTCCCAGAGTCTGGAGGAAGAGTGGAGAGGCACACAATCCAAGAAGCTTGAGGTCTAGTGTGAAGTTTGCACAATCAGTGATGGATTGGGGAGCCATGTCATCTGCTGGGGTAAGTCGACTGTATTTTATCAAGACCAAAGTCAACGCAGTCGTCTACCAGGAAATTTTAGAGCACTTCATGCTTCCCTCTGCCGACAAGCTTTTTGGAGATGGAAATTTCATTCTCCAGCAGAACTTGGCACCTGTCCACACTGCCAAAAGTACCAATACCTGGTTTAAAAACAACAGTATCCCCTTGCTTGATTGGCCAGCAAACTTGCCTGACCTTAACCCCATAGAGAATCTTGTCAAGAGAAAGATGACACCAGAACCAACAATGCAGATGAGCTAAAGGCTGCTATTAAAGCAACCTGGGCTTCCATAACACCTCAGCAGTGCCACAGGCTGATCGCCTCCATGCCACGTATTGATGCAGTAATTGATGCAAAAGGAACCTTGATCAAGTATTGAGTGCATTTACTGAACATACATTTCAGTAGGCCAACATTTCGGATTTTAAAATCATTTTTCAAGCTGGTGTTATAAAGTAATCTAATTTACTGAGATAATGACTTTTGGGTTTTCATTGGCTGTAAGCCATAATCATCAATATTAACATAAATAAACACTTGAAATAGATCACTCTGTTTGTAATGACGCTATATAATATGAGTTTCACTTTTTGTATTGTAGAACTGAAATAAATTAACTTTTTGATGACATTCTAATTTGATAAGAAGCACATGTAGCTTTTCCCTGTTGCGAGACTTCGGATTCAGCTATTCCATTCATGGCTGATTTTAATGCCATTCCTGGTATAAATGTGAAGGTGGGAGATTTTGGACCAGTTAATTTTATGTTTTGTTTGACATGGCATATTGTCCTCTAAAAAATTATATATGCTTCCTAATTTATCAGTCAGAATCCACAACCCTATTATGCTAGGTCAAGTTTATTGCCGCAAACTAATCTTCCTGAAATGAAAAATGTTTTAGGACTTACATTTGTCATGTGGCTTGTAAAAAAAAAAAAAAAAAATTGGGTCTTACTGGTCCCAGCCACCCTTTTGTTTTCTGTCGTTTTTGTAGGACCTGCTGTTAAAATGCCAAAATCTCATGAGCATTTCATAACAGTAAATGCCGGTCCAGACATGCCCCAAAACATAACAGACTATGTAAAACAAGACCCATCATAGAAGTGTTGACAGAAATTTCTTAAGGCTCTACACCCCAAAACAAAACCATTTCTATAAATGAGTCCCATGTAAAATTCAAAGGAAGACTGCACCTCAAGCAATTTATTCCATCTAAGAGGGCAAGGTTTGGAATGAAACTTTATAAAATGTGAGAGTTCGACAGGATACACATCAGCTTTTCACATTTGTGAGGGGAGAGAGAGCCAACTAAACCCACCTGGATGCCCTACTTATCAGTTCCCAAACAATTTTTCCAAATGTCCCCAGATATGTCCATTTTTACAAAAAGGCTGTAACCTGTATGTAAACAATTGCTACATGCCCCTATTTAAAAGACTATTTTGAACTCAACATAGGGGCTTATGGGACCATTCCTAAAAACCGTCAGGAGTTTCCACAATCATTGGTCTATGAAAAGTTGCAAAAGGTGCTGTACGTGATGGAGAGCTGCATGCTCTCAAGTATAAGGGTAAGCAAGATATTTTTGTCCTCAGCTCAAAGTACACAATATGCCACAATGGCTATTGTAGAACTGGGATCCACTACTTCAGAGCAAATACCTGTGTTGGTCATTGAATACAACAAATACATAGGGGGTGTGGACCTTGCAGACTAGGTTCTACAGCTATACGAGGTATCAAGAAAATCATATA
Source organism: Dendrobates tinctorius (assembly GCF_039654945.1). Lineage (NCBI taxonomy): Eukaryota > Metazoa > Chordata > Amphibia > Anura > Dendrobatidae > Dendrobates > Dendrobates tinctorius. The sequence goes on from NW_027361692.1 coordinate 11,349,384, forward strand.
CTTGGTATAAAAAGTTATTAATTTACTTGTTTCAGGTGACCACATGTAATTCTTGTGTTATACAAAAAATCAGGAAATTCAGATACTTTCCTTCATTATCAGGCAAAGGTTATTGAAAAGCATGATTTTGCAAATGTTGTCTCCGCTCATCCATTAGAATCTGAAGATGGCAAAGGACTGACTGAGCGGCATTTTATTGCACTCATTCCAGCAACAGAAACAAGAAAGAACCCCCATAGAAGATGTGTATGTACCAAGACAGGAATGAGTCATGATACCTGCTGCTATTGCCCACCATTACCAGCCTTATCCCTCACTGACTGCTTTAAAATCTTTTATACAGAATCATGTTTTAAAACAGTTTATCCTATTTTGTCATTCAAGCATATGGTTTATTCATTGAATGACACATTTGAGTAAAATTCGCTTAACACTTTACAAGGTGGATGTGTACAGAGACCGAAGCTGGACAAAATATCTTGGGCACTACAATGGCTGACATATTTGCAATGTTTTCTCTAAAACATCCACTTCGTGCTTGTTTCTGAAAATCGTCCGTGGACTGAAAATGGTCACTACACCCATACATGAATTCGCAGAGACGTGCCATTTCCAAAGTGGGTGCACATCAGGGGGTCTGTATTCTCCCTTTACCTTGTGAAAATGAGAAATTTGAGGCCAAAACAACTTTTTTTGTGAAAAAAAACAACCTCATAATATTTCATTTTCATGTCTCAATATTTTACAACTCTGTGAGGCACCTGTAGTATCAAGATGGTCATCACACCAGCAGATGGATTCCTCTAGGGGTGTAGTTTTCAAACTGGTCACTTGGGGCTTAGGCACATCAGGGGCTATGCAAACATGACACGGCATCCTCTATCAACTCCAGACAAATTTGTGTTCCAACGGTCAAATGATGTGCCTAAACAGTGGAAACAAAAGTGACCTAATTTTGGAAACTAAACTTATTAAGGAATTTATTTAGATGTGTGGTGAGCACCTTGAACCCCCAGGTTCTTCACAGAAGTTTATAATGTAGAGCCATGAAAATAAAAAAAATCACATTTTTCCCACAAAAAATTTATTTTGGCCCCAAATGGTTTATTTTCACAAGAGTAACAAAAGAAAATGGACCCTAAAATTTGATGTGCAATTTCTCCTAAGTATGCCGATACCTCAGATGTGGTCAAAAAATACTTTTGAGGCAGATGGCAAAGTTCATAAGGGAAGAAGCGTCATATTGGAGTTCAGATTTTGCTGCAATGGTTTGAGGGTGTCATGTCACATTATTGGAGCCCTAGAGGTGCCAGAACAGCAACCCCCACCTGTAAGTGACATCATTTTCAAACTACACCTCTCAATTAATTCATCTAGGGATGCAGTCAGCATATTGACACCACCTGTGCCTCACAGAAATTTAAACCATTTTAGGGTGAAGAAAGAATAATTACATTTTTACCGCTAAAATTTGTTTGGGACCCAAATTTTTACTTTTTATAAGTGCTTAGGAAAAATGGACCTCACATTTGTTGTGCAATTTCTCTTGATTATGCAAATACTCTGCAAGTACTCAGGAAATACTTTTGAGGCACAGTGCAAGGCTCAGAAGGGACAATGTGCTAAATTATAGTTCACATTTTATTGTTATGGTTTGTGGGTGCCATGACTCACTAGTCGAGCCCCTGAGGTGCCAGAACAGCAGAACCCCACCCCCATAAGTGATCCCATTTTACAAACTACACCTCTAAATGAATTCATCTAGAGGTGCAGTAATCATATTGACACCACAGGTTTGTCACAGAATTTTATAGCTTTGGACAGTGAAGAAAAAAATATTTTTAGCACAAAAATTTTGTTTTAGCCACAGGTTTTACATTTTCATACTGGGCAATGGGTAAAAATGGCACCAAAATCTGTCACACAATTTTTCTGAACATGGAATTACCCCATATGTGGCTGTACAGTACTGCTTAGCCACACGGTGAGACTCAGGAGGAATAGAACACTATTTACTTCCTGGAGTGCAGATTTTCCTAGAATAGTTTGCAGACTACATATACTGCTCAAAAAAAATAAAGGGAACACTGTTCCATTTGCAACAGGCTGCTTGTGTTCCCTTTATTTTTTTGAGCAATATATTTAGAGCCCCTAATTGCTAAAAGAGAAAAATCCCACCTCAAGTGACCCCATTTTGGAAATTATACCCCTGCCAAACATGTGGGCGCTAAATGTAGTTTAGGCACACTATAGGGCTAAGAAGGAAGAAGGGAATTTGGACTTGGGAGCGCAGAATTCATTGGATCTCTTTAGGGGTGTGAGGAGCCATATCGCTTTTCCAGAGCCTTTTTACTACCAGTAATGTGGAAGCCCTCTATATCTCCATTGACAGATGATGGACAAAAAGAAGAAGCAAAATGAATGTAAACCCTGCTGGAACTAAATAAGTAACATAGGGTTCTTAGTAATACTGTTTTTGATAAAAAAAAATAGCATAAAATCCATCCCACCGTTGGCAAGGTGATGCTGATTGGGATGGTCCTTCATTGCCTAAAATTAACCTCTTCCTTACCGATGACGGAATAGTATGTCATCGGTAAGGATCCCCTGCTTTGATGAGGGCTCCGGCGGTGAGCCCACCTCAAAGCCGCGACATGTCAGCTGTTATAAACAGCTGACATGTGACCGCAATAGGCGCGAGCAGAATCGCCATCCGCCCGCGCCTATTAACTATTTAAATCCCACTGTCAAAGCTGACAGCAGGCATTTAAATAGCTCTTCCGGAAGTGAGCTCATTGCCGACCCCCGATCACGTGACGGGTCGAAGATGAGCTCATTTCCGGCCCGGAAATCACTGAAACAGAACCAATATTACTGCATATATTCAGACATATAACCAAGGTTAATCCACAAACTAAGGTTACATAGGTATGGGAACAAAGCCAAGCTTATTACATGTATATGGGAGAAACAGCTCCCAACCGTCCCAGGTTCAGCAGGGCTGTCCCGATTGGAGGTGGCAATCCTGATGTCCCGGCAGGTCATGGCTTTGTCCCGACTGCCACTCAGTTTCTTCTCTGTGCAACATCTTTGCTATGTAGCACCTTTTCCTCGGGGGGCTGCAGCTCTATAATAATAATAATAATAATTTTATTTCTATATCGCCAACATATTCCACAGCACTTTATAGAGGGGACTTGGACAAACAATAGACATTACAGCATAACAATTAACACAGTTCAAAACAGATACCAAGAGGAATGAGGGCCCTGCTCGCAAGCTTACAATCTAGTCTGCACACACTTACAATTAATGAAATTATTTTCTTTTTTTTACTGTAATCTGGTCTTCCCAGGGAATCGAACCCCTGTATATTTGCAGGCAGGCAGCTAAAGTTATGAGCCACAGTTTGTACTAACAAGTATGAGATAATTTAGCATACTTGAAGCTGCATTGCAGGCATTGAACTCACAGGAAGTTTATACAGTTACATAGAGATATATACAGTATGTGTCCCTGTTTTCTAGAGGTGAAGAAAAAGTCTGATTTTTTTCTTATAAAACTACCAAAAAATATTGAGACAATTACGAAAAATGTCAGTCCTGATTTCCACTCTCTTCTCTGTACAACATAATCTTCATGCCATAGCTCTTCTGCCGTGGGGGATGGAGAAGGTGGGACAGGATGGGGCAACAGGTCTGCACATACTTACAATTAATAAAATAAACTACCGGTATCTTATTTTGCTGATTCTAAAAGGCATGGATTATAAAACGCAAGCAAAATTTTGGGGATGAAAATAGGATATTTTTTTTTCTTTTTATAAAATGGTGGTGCATCTTATAATCCACTTTTACAGTAGCTTACCTGGGGGGTGGTGGTGGAATCAGAGAATGTTAGAACTCAAGGGTCATCATGTCCAAACCCCAGCTCAATACAGGCTTCACTGAACCATCTCAGACAGATGTCTGTCCAGCCTCTGTTTGAAGACTTCCATTGAAGGAGATTTCACCACCTCTCGTGGCAGCCTGTTCCACTCATTGATCACCCTCACTGTCAAAAAGTTTTTCTAATATCTGATCTGTATCTTCTCCCTTTGTTTCATTTCATTGTGTCTCGTGTTTCCATGTGCAAATAAGAATAATGATGATCCCCCTACACTGTGACATCCCTTCAAATATTTTTTGACAGTCTCCTCTTCGCCTTCTTTTTTGCAAGTTAAACATTCCCAGATCCTTTAACCATTCCTTGTAGAACAGTCTGCTTACCATCATGGTAGTTCTTCTCTGAACTTGCTCCAGTTTTTTAATGTCTTTTTTAAAAATGTGGTGCCCAGAATTGGGCACAGTATTCCAGATGAAGCCTGACCAAGGAGGAGTAGAGGGGGATAATTACTTCACATGATTTAAACTCTATGCTTCTCTTAATACATCCTAGAACTGCGTGTGACTTTTTTGCTGCTGCATCACACTTTTGACCTGTGCAATCTGTGATCTATTGGCATACCCAAGTCTTTTTCACACGTGCTGTTGCTTAGTTCTATACCTCCCATTCTATAGATGTAATTTCATTTTTCTTGCCCAGATGTAGAATCATTGTTCAAGCTTATCTAGATCCTTCTGAATCCTTTCTATCTTCTCTAGTGTTACCTATCCCTCCTAGCTTTGCATCGTCTGCAAATTTGATTAGATTACATTCAGTTCCCTTATCTAGATTATTTATAGAAATGTTGAACAACACTGGGGCCAGTTCAGAGCCTTGTAGTACCCCACTTGAAACACTTTTCCATTTGGATGTGCAACCATTTGTTACCATTCTTTGAGTACAATCAATGAGCCAGTTATGAATCCACCTAACTGTATCCTTGTCAATTCCAGCGGGGTCCTAGGTGGCAGGGTTGCTGCTGCAGAAAGCTAGCGGCTGCAGCAGGACATGCTGTGAGCCCCAGGCTAGTAGTAAGTGGTTATCGGCGGATGTAGGAGCGGGGCAACACTTGGGCCCCAGGCTTGTAGGATGAGGTATTTGGTGGTGCGGGTGTTCTGCCAACAATTTGTGAAAGCTCGAAGCCCTCACACTTTCCATGCTTTCCAATGCGGTGGGCTCTGGGGAAAATGGTCGCCGGAGGTAGCGCATGCGCAATTGAGATCCCGGGAGCCAAGATCTCGTCTCAAGCCATTTTGTCTGCTATGATTATTAATGAATGAGCAAAAAATAAATCTGTAGGTTCCAACTAGAGATGATCATGACGCTCAAATGACATTGCACCAGCCCTTGCTAATTCAAAGCTGCGCTGAGTAGGTTCATGGGGCTCCAATCTATATGTCATTTACCACTAGCCTGGAAGCTGGACTGGAGTCCCAGGGATTGATCCACTCATTTCTAGTCCCAAACTTCCTGGGTTCAGGGGGACAGTCTCGGATTTGGTTGTATGTCCTGAAGTCCCAGGCAATTGCTGACTGACCTTCACTTCCACCACCCCCTTTGATATCTCCTTATGCCTGGGTAGAAAGAAACGGTAAAGGGATGTGGCTAGGGGCGTAGTCAAAATTTGCATCGGTACACTATGCACACTGCCTAATTTGTCCCTCTTTCTGTTCTTCAAAAGGGGGTATGGAGCAGAACCAAGTTTCCCACTTATATTCAAAACCAAACTTACTACAGTATACACATACGGGAACAGAATCAAGTTTAATACATAGAAATGTGAATGGAACCAAGTAGTACCAAGCTTACTACAGAGATAATATACCAGAACCAAGCTTACCACAAAAATACAGACGCAGAATCAAACTTACAACTAAATAGATAAGGGAATAGAAGCAAGCTTTCTGCATTAATACAGGGCAGAATCAAGGGTAATACATAGATATGGGATCAGAACCAAGTTCACTACATAGATACTGAACAGAACCAAGTTTATTACATAGATACAAGATCAGAACAAAGCTTGCTACATAGATATGAGATCAGAACTAAGCTTATTACACAAATACAAGAGCAGAGTTTATGCTTATTACATAGATACGAGAACAGTATCAAGCTTAATGCACAGATATAGGAACATAACAAAACGTACTACTTATACAGTAACAGAGCTATGCTTATTTCATAGATGTGAGATCAGAATCAAGGTTACTACATGCATATGAGAGCAGAACTAAGTTCACCACATAGATACAACTTCAAAACCAAACTTATTTCATAGATGCATGATCAGAACCCAGCTTACTACATATATAAAGTTACACCGCTCAGTCATACTCACCCAGCCTCCGCTCCCACGCTGCAGCCTCTCTCCACCCGACGGCCACAGCGGTCACCTCTGACCGGCTCGCGGCCGACGCCATCCCTGCATGCAATGCACATGCGCCATAGGCCGCGGCTGCGCCTCCCTGCTGCTTCTTGTGCTCCGGCTGTGTCCTGACCCGGAAGCACCTTCGGACCAATGGCAGACCAGACGGGGCTATATCAGGCCGCTTCCCCCTGAGGGAGGCGCCTGATCATTGTGTTACCTTGCACATTGGGCCCGAAGCAGGGCCCTCTACAGTCTCTTGGTGCCGTCCTCAGTGTTTCCTGCAGCAGCCTCGCAGCCTGTCTTCCGTGTTCGCTAACAGTTATTCTCAGTCCTGCTCCAGTGTTCCTGTTTCCTCCATCTCCTGCCTTCGGTGTTCCTGTTCCATCCTGTACCAGTCCTGCCGTCCTACTCCAGAACCTGCCTCCGGTGTTCCTGATCCATCCTGTTCCAGTCCTGCTGTCCTACTCCAGCCCTGCCTCCGGTGTTCCTGTTCCATCCTGTTCCAGTCCTGCCATCCTACTCCATTCCCGCCTCCGGTGTTCCAGTTCCTTCCTGCTCCAGTCCTTCTGTCCTCCTTTATTCCTGTCTCCTGTGTTCCAGCTCTGTCCTGTCACTACACTTCAGTTCCACTGTCCTACTCCAGTCCATCCTGAGCCGCCCCTCTAGGTACCGGCTACCGTGGTACTCGAACCCCTGGGCCTGCTCCTAACGGTCCCTGTATAGGGGTCGGTTCCACCTGGCAGCTCGCCCAGGGCCCCTCGGTGCCACGGTCCAGAGGGTCCACTCCTGGAGATTCCGGCTCCAGACCACCCATGCTAACAGTACGATCAGGCCATGGACTCCGCCGGTACTACTGCTGCTACTCAGAAAGAGTTGCTCTTCCTGCGGGAGAATCAGGGACGCGTTATATCGATCATGAAGTCTATGGACACCCGTTTGTCGGCCCTGCAGGTGGCCGATCCTGGAAATGCCACTCAACTGGCCAGTCTCCAACAAGAGCTGGGTCAGCAACAAGATACTCAAGCCCACATTTTGTCTTACATGGCCTGCGTTGACAGTCGCTTTTCGGCCCTCCAGGCTGCTACCGCAGCCCCGACTCCTCCCTCCGCGACTACAGCTCTCCCGACGCCCCACCTTGCAAAACCGCCTTGCTTCACCGGGGATCCCAAGCTCTGTTGGAGGTTCTTAAATCAGTGTAGCCTCCACTTTGAATGGTTGCCGCAGCAATATCCCTCTGATCAGGCCAAGGTGGCCTTCATCATGTCCCATCTGGAGGGGGAGGCCCTGTCTTGGTTGAATCCCCTCTGGGAACGTGACGACCCTGTAGTCTCGAGTCTCCCGGTTTTCTTGGATACTTTTCGCAGGGTCTTCGATGAGCCGGTTCGGTTAGCCTCTCTTACTGAGTCACTCTTTATCTTAAATCAGGGTTCTCTCACGGTCAGACAGTACGCTATTCGCTTTCGCACTGTCTCCTCTGAGCTCGGCTGGAATAACGCGGCTTTGGTAGGGGCACTCTGGCGCGGTCTTTCAGGCAGAATAAAAGATGAACTCGCAGGTCGAGATACCCCGTCCACCTTAGAGAACCTTATCTCGCTGGCTACCCGCATTGACCTACGCTTCCAGGAGCGCGCTCGCAAGTCAGCGAGAGACAGGAGGTCCACCAGGCCAGTTCCCCTTTTCACCTGTTCTGCCAGTCCCCGTTCGGCTGGGTCCTCTTCTCCCTCGGTTGAATCCATGCAGATAGATCACCTAAAGTTGGCCGAGTTGCATCAGAGAGAGAGGCGGGCACAAGGTCTGTGCCTCTATTGTGATTCGTCACACTATGTCCGCACCTGTCCTAAGAGACAGGGAAACTTCTCCACCTAGGTCAGGTAAGAGAGGCCTCCCTAGGTGATGATGATCCCTCTCAACCTCTTACGATTTCTGTGCTTTTGGTTTCAGGGGAGAGACGTGGTTCCGAGGTGGCCTTCGTGGATTCGGGCTCGGCAGGTAACTTCATTCGACCTCGGGTCTTCTCCAAGCTGGACCTCAGAGGAGCCTATAATCTGGTCTGTATCCGTGCAGGTGACGAGCGGAAGACCGCTTTCAACACTCGAGATGGCCATTACGAGTACCTGGTCATGCCGTTTGGTCTTTGCAATGCTCCTGCGTGTTTCAAGAGTTTGTCAATGAGATCTTCCGGGATCTCTTGTACTCCTGTGTGGTCATGTACTTAGACGACATCCTCGTCTTCTCGCCGGACCTCTCGACCCACAGAAAGTGTCCGCCTGGTGCTACAGCGTCTTCGGGAGAACCGCCTGTATGCGAAGATCGAGAAATGTCTCTTTGAACAGACCTCTCTGCTGTTTCTGGGATACATTATCTCTGACGCTGGTCTATGGATGGACCCCGAGAAGTTGTCTGCCATTCTCAAATGGCCTCGCCCCGTTGCAGTAAAGGCAATACGATTTCTCGGATTCGCCAGTTATTACCGGCAATTTGTCTCCCACTTCTCCGCGATCACAAGACCTATTTCTGCTCTCACCCGTAAGGGGACTACCCCCAAAGATTGGACTCCTAAGGCGGAGGAGGCCTTTCTGACCCTAAAACGGGCTTTCTCCACGGCTCCAGTCCTGCTTCTCCCTGAGAGCAATCGATCTTTTGTACTCGAGGTGGACGCTTCCTCGACAGGTGCCGGGGCAGTATTGTCCCAGAGAACCGCCTTCGGTCGCCTGCATCCTTGTGGCTTCTTCTCGAAGGCCTTCTCTCCATCCGAGTGTAACTACTCGATCGGCAACCAGGAACTCCTGGCCATCAAGTTGGCCTTGGAGGAATGGCGTCACCTCCTGGAAGGAGCTGTTCATCCCTTAGGCCTGATTCTTGTGGTCCAAGAAGATGACAATCTCCAGTCTGCCCAGAGACTCAACCCTCGTCAGGCCAGATGGTCCTTAATTTTCGCCCGATTTGACTTCGAGCTCCGTTTCCGTCCTGGCAACAAGAATACCAAAGCCGATGCCCTGTCCAGGGTCTTCCAGCCACATGAAACAACGGAGGAACCTTCGCATATCATTGATCCCACTAGGATCATCACAGTGGCTTCAGTGAACTGGCTTACTCCTCCTCCAGGCAAGACACTTGTGCCTGAGAACCTCAAGCGAAAGGTCCTCCTATGAGGGCACTCCTCCAAACTGGCCGGCCATGCCGGAACTAAGAAGACCCTTGATCTTATCACGCGTCACTACTGGTGGCCCACGCTTCACAAAGATGTACTCGACTTTGTGGCTTCTTGTCCATCCTGTGCTAAAAATAAAGTGCCACGAAGACCTCCGTCTGGCTTGTTGCTTTTGTTGCCCGTTCCTACGGTTCCTTGGGAAAATATCGCCATGGATTTCATCACCGACCTACCCCGCTCTTTGGGCTGCACAGTCATTTTGGTGGTGGTGGATCGTTTTTCCAAGATGGCCCACTTCGTCCCTCTGCCCGGTCTTCCCTCGGTGCCGGAGCTGGCCAAAGTTTTCATTCACCAAATCTTCAGACTCCATGGACTACCTCAACGCATTGTGTCTGACCGAGGGATTCAGTTTACCTCCAAGTTCTGGTGTTCCCTTTGCAAGCTCATGAACGTTTCCCTCGACTTCTCAGCCTACCATCCACAGTCCAATGGACAGGTAGAGCGTACTAACCAGACATTGATGGGCTACCTACGTCATTTCTCCAACGTCCACCAGAACGATTGGGTCGACTTACTCCCCTGGACAGAGTTTGCTTATAGCAACCATGCTGGTGAGTTCTCAGCCAAGTCTCCGTTCTTCAATGTTTTTGGCAGACATCCTGGTGTTCCTCTTCCGATAACCCCTGCCTCCGAGGTACCCGTGGCCAACGCCTTGTCCTCTGAATTTTCCAAGATTTGGGCCGAGTCACTCGAGAGGTCCGCTGATCAGATGAAGAATTATGCCGACAAAAGGAGATTGGATCCTCCACCGTATCGTGTTGGGGGCAAAGTCTGGCTCTCCTCCAAATTCATCCGGTGTTCGTGTTCCATCCTGTTCCAGTCCTGCCGTCCTACTCCAGTCCTTCCTCCGGTGTTCCTGTTCCAGTCCTGCCGTCCTATTCCAGTCCTGCCTCCGGGGTTACAGGTCCATCCTGCTCCAGTCCTTCCGTCCTCCTTTATTCCTGTCTCCTGTGTTCCAACTCTGTCCTGTCATCTACACTTCAGTCCTACTCCAGTCCATCCTGAGCCACCCCTCTCGGTACCGGCTACCGTGGTACTCAAACCCCTGGGCCTGCTCCTAACGGTCCCTGTATAGGGGTCGGTTCCACCTGGTAGCTCGCCCGGGGCCCCTCGGTGCCACTGTCCAGAGGGTCTACTCCTGGAGATTCCGGCTCCTGACCACCCACGCTAACATATACAAAAGTAGAACCAAACACACTAAATAGAAGATCAGCACCAAGCTTACTGCATAGCTATGGGAACATAACCAAGCTTACTACCTAGCTCAATGTAGCTGAACCAAGCTTTCTACATAGCTTGATTTTGTTCCCAATTCTAACTACATAGACAAGATAACTGCCAAGCTAACTACATAAAAATTGGAACAGAACCAAGCTTATCACATAGATGCTTAATGCAAAGATACAGGTGAAACTTTCAACATATACACAGGAGCAGAACAAAGCTTATTAAATCAATATGTGATCAGAAACAAGCTTACTACATAGATACAGGATCAGAGTCAAACTTAATACATAGATATTGTAGCAGAAGTAAGCTTACTACATCCTATATGTGATCATTTTACGTAAATGCGAGATCAGAACCAAGCTTAAGACCCAAATACCAGAGCATTTCTAAATAGGTACAGCAACAAAACCAAACTTATAGGTGCAGGATCAGAACCAAACTTACTACATAAATACGGGAGAATAACCAAGCTTACTATATAGACACAGGATGAGAACAAGTGTGTGTGTGTATATATACTGTGTGTGTGTGTATGTATATATATATATATATATATATATATATAGATGTCTGTGTGTGTGAATATATATATATATATATTCACTACCGTTCAAAAGTTTAGGGTCACTTAGAAATTTCCTTATTTTTAAAAGAAAAGCACAGTTTTTTCCAATGAAGCTAACATTAAATGAATCAGAAATACACTCTATACATTGTTAATGTGGTAAATGACTATTCTAGCTGCAAATGTCTAGTTTGTAATGCAATATCTTCATAGGTGTATAGAGGCCCATTTCCAAAAACCACTACTCTAGTGTTCTTATGGTACTTTGTGTTTGCTGTGTAAGAAGGCTAAAAGATGGTTAGCATACCCTTGAAAACCCTTGTGCAAGTACAGTGGGGCAAAAAAGTATTTAGTCAGTCAGCAATAGTGCAAGTTCAACCACTTAAAAAGATGAGAGGCGTCTGTAATTTACATCATAGGTAGACCTCAACTATGGGAGACAAACTGAGAAAAAAAAATCCAGAAAATCACATTGTCTGTTTTTTTTTCATTTTATTTGCATATTATGGTGGAAAATAAGTATTTGGTCAGAAACAAGCAATCAAGATTTCTGGCTCTCACAGACCTGTAACTTCTTCTTTAAGAGGCTCCTCTTTCCTCCACTCATTACCTGTAGTAATGGCACCTGTTTAAACTTGTTATCAGTATAAAAAGACACATGTGCACACCCTCAAACAGTCTGACTCCAAACTCCACTATGGTGAAGACCAAAGAGCTGTCAAAGGACACCAGAAACAAAATTGTAGCCCTGCACCAGGCTGGGAAGACTGAATCTGCAATAGCCAACCAGCTTGGAGTGAAGAAATCAACTGTGGGAGCAATAATTAGAAAATGGAAGACATACAAGACCACTGATAATCTCCCTCGATCTGGTGCTCCACGCAAAATCCCACCCCGTGGGGTCAGAATGATCACAAGAACGGTGAGCAAAAATCCCAGAAACACGCGGGGGGACCTAGTGAATGAACTGCAGAGAGCTGGGACCAATGTAACAAGGCCTACCATAAGTAACACACTACGCCACCATGGACTCAGATCCTGCAGTGCCAGACGTGTCCCACTGCTTAAGCCTGTACATGTCCGGGCCCGTCTGAAGTTTGCTAGAGAGCATTTGGATGATCCAGAGGAGTTTTGGGAGAATGTCCTATGGTCTGATGAAACCAAACTGGAACTGTTTGGTAGAAACACAACTTGTCGTGTTTGGAGGAAAAAGAATACTGAGTTGCATCCATCAAACACCATACCTACTGTAAAGCATGGTGGTGGAAACATCATGCTTTGGGGCGGTTTCTCTGCAAAGGGGCCAGGACGACTGATCCGGGTACATGAAAGAATGAATGGGGCCATGTATCGTGAGATTTTGAGTGCAAACCTCCTTCCATCAGCAAGGGCATTGAATATGAAACGTGGCTGGGTCTTTCAACATAACAATGATCCAAAGCACACCGCCAGGGCAACGAAGGAGGGGCTTCGTAAGAAGCATTTCAAGGTCCTGGAGTGGCCTAGCCAGTCTCCAGATCTCAACCCTATAGAAAACCTTTGGAGGGAGTTGAAAGTCCGTGTTGCCAAGCGAAAAGCCAAAAACATCACTGCTCTAGAGGAGATCTGCATGGAGGAATGGGCCAACATACCAACAACAGTGTGTGGCAACCTTGTGAAGACTTACAGAAAACGTTTGACCTCTGTCATTGCCAACAAAGGATATATCACAAAGTATTTCTGACCAAATACTTATTTTCCACCATAATATGCAAATAAAATGAAAAAAAACCAGACAATGTGATTTTCTGGATTTTTTTTCTCAGTTTGTTTCCCATAGTTGAGGTCTACCTATAATGTAAATTACAGACGCCTCTCATCTTTTTAAGTGGTGGAACTTGCACTATTGCTGACGGACTAAATACTTTTTTGCCCCACTGTATGTTAGCACAGCTGAAAACAGTTTGGCTGATTAGAGAAGCTATAAACCTGACTTTCCTTTGAGCTAGTTGAGAATTTGGAGCATTACATTTGTTGGTTCCATCAAACTCTCAAAATGGCCAGAAAAAAAGAACTTTAATGTGAAACTCGACAGTCTATTCTTGTTCTTAGAAATGAAGGCTATTCCATGAGAGAAATTGCCAAGAAACTGAAGATTTCCTACAACAGTGTGTACTACTCCCTTCAGAGGAGAGCACAAACTGGCTCTAACCAGAGTAGAAAGAAGTGGGAGACCCCGCTGCACAACTGAGCAACAAGACAAGTACATTAGAGTCTGTAGTTTGAGAAATCAACGCCTCACAGGTCCTCAGCAGGCAGTTTCACTAAATAGTACAGGCAAAACGCCAGTGTCAACGTCTACAGTGAAGAGGCGACTCCGGGATGCTGGCCTTTAGGGCAGAGTGGCAAAGAAAAAGCCATATCTGAGACTGGCAAATAAAAGGAATCGATTAATATGGGCAAAAGAACACAGACATTGGACAGAGGAAGATTGGAAAAAGGTATTATGGACAGACGAATACAAGTTTGAGGTGTTTGGATCACACAGAAGAACATTTGTGAGATGCAGAACAACTGAAAAGATGCTGGAAGAGTGCCTGATGCCATCTGTCAAGCATGGTGGAGGTAATGTGATGGTCTGGGGTTGCTTTGGTGCTGGTAAAGTTGGAGATTTGTACAAGGTAAAATGGATTTTCAATAAGGAAGGCTATCACTCCATTTTGCAACGTCATGCCAAACTGTCATGTCTGTCATGTCCGCCATGTCTGTCATGCCGCAAGATGCCTGGAGCAGTGTGCATGCGTGCCTAACCTCATGGCTGCACGCTGTTGCTGGGTAACCATCCGTCTCTGTCTGACTCTGCAATCCGCTGTATTCCTGGAAACCCCTGATCATGTGACCCTTCCTATGTTCCAGTCCTGCTCTGAATCTGCAATCCACTGTATTCCTGGAAACCCCTGATCATGTGACCTTTCCTATGTTCCAACCCTGCTCTGATTCTGCAATCCGCTGTATTCCTGGAAACCCCTGATCATGTGACCTCCTCTATGGTTCTACCTAGGCTGTTCTAGCGATGATCTCTATGATCCTGGAGGATCTCAACCCAAAGTCCCTCCCTGGTCCTGACCCGGAAGTACTGGTGCTATGGTGCTATATCAGACCGCCCCTCCCTATGGTGAGGGCCTGAGTATAATGTTGCTTCCCTGCATGGCTGCTTGGCCTGCTGGGTCACTCCTGTATTCTGTGCCCCTGCACTTTGATCTGTCGTGCGTCTCTGCACACGCTCTGTGCTTGTACTCCATCATTTGTCCGTGCCTTGTCTTATGTTTGTCCGTTGTGCTATGTTCGTCCTTGACCTGCTTGGACTTGTCCTTCTGGTGTTCTCTGCCTTGCCCGTTTCTGCCATATCTTGCCTTCGCTTTGCTCAGTCCTGTGTTCCCTCCTCTGTTCTCTGTTCTTGCCTGTTCTCCCTTGCTCTGACCTAAGGTGCCCTGTTGTGCCACCTGGCTCACGCACCATTCCTGCTCTCTGATCTATGGTGCTCTCTAGCACGTTCTCTGACTAGTCCCTAGGCTCTGCCTTGGTCCGGCTCTGGGCTTCGGCCTACGCTCCGCTGCTAGCTCTGTTCTCGCTCTGATCTGACTCTATGTTTCTGCCTAAGTTTCCGCTCCGTGTTCCGTACCTGCCTAGCTCTGCCTTGTTTCTTGTCTTGCTTTGCTTTGTTGCTTCGTGTGCCCTTTGCATGCGCCTGGCCTTCCTAGCCTCCTGCTTGTGCCTCAGCCGTGCCCGCCCTAGCCGTGCCCGCCTGCTTGTGCCTCAGCCATGCTCGTCGGTCAGTGACAGCTGTGTCACCTGCTATGCCTCAGCCGGGTTCGCTGGAGTCTTGCCTGCCTGTTAGTGCTGCAGACCGATCAGCTAGCCAGTGCCTCGTCCGTGCTCTCTGTGCTTCCTTGCACTTCACGCTGTTTCTGCACTGTGCTCTACGTGCTCTCTATAGCATGCGCAGGTCCTTGCCTGCCCTTGGCATACCTCCCCGTGCTTCTCTAAAAGTACGCGCAGGTTTTGCCATGCACCCTGTCATGCCCTCTAGCACGCACAGGTCCTAGTCTGTACCTTGTCTCGAACCCTGTCCCTGGCATGCCTCTTTGCACGTGCAGGACTCTGCTTTTAAACTCTGTCCCTGGCATGCCCCTCGGCATGCGCAGGCCTCCGTCCTTGAACCTGACCCTGGCGTGTTCCTTTGCATGCACAGGACTCTGCTCTGAACCTGTCCCTGGCGTGTCCCTCTACACGCGCAGGCCTCCGTCCTTGTACCTGTCCCTGGTGTGTCCCTCTACATGCGCAGGCCTCCGTCCTTGTACCTGTCCCTGGCATGCCCCTCGGTATATGCAGGCCTCCATCCTTGAACCTGATCCTGGCATGTCTCCTACCACACACCCTGCCTCGAACCCTGGCATGGCTCCTAGCACGCACCCTGTCTCGTCTCCTGGCTTGTCTGCTGGATTCCCGAAGCCTGCCGACCGCTGCCAGAGGTCTGGAACCAGATGGCTGCATCCTGAGGCCTGGATCCTGTCAGTCCTTGCCAGTCTTCCAGAGTCTGATGCCTTCGCACCTGTTTTGGACCCTGGCGTGTCTTCTTGCACGCACTCTGCCTTGGACTCTGGCGTGTCTCAGAGCACGCACCTTGTCTTGGACTCTAGCGTGTCCTAGAACGCATCCCTCCTAGGAACTCTGGTGTGACCCCTAACACGTACCCTGCCCTGGACCCTGGTATGTTTTCTGCACGTGTTATGTCTAGAACATTTGGCATGCCCTTGCACGCATCTTGCCGTGTTTCACCGTTTGTGCCCTGCATCCGATTCTCTGTTTTTGCCTTGTATCTGATTAAAGTGTGTAACCACGTTTGTTGAAGAAATCCTGTGACTTCGCTTTATGTTTCGTATCCTGTTCGTCCTGTTGCCTGACACTCAATAGTGTCTCCCTGAGCCGGCCGTCTGGTCCAGCTGCCGTGGTGGCTCACCCCCTTGGTCTTGCCCCTGACACTCCCTGTACATGGGGTGGGTTCTCACTAGGTTCGCTCGCCCTAGGTGGGTGCCACGGCCCAGAGGGTCCACTCTAAAAGGAAAAACGACTCAGCGTAAGCTGACGCTCGTCACACAAACCCTGTGGACAACGCTTGATTGGAGCAAAATTCATCCTACAACAGGACAATGACCCAAAGCACACCTCCAAATTATGCAAGAATTATTTAAGGAAGAAACAGGCAGCTGGTATTCTATCTGTCATGGAGTGGCCAGCGCACTCACCAGATCTCAACCCCATTGAGCTGTTGTGGGAGCAGCTTGACCGCATGATATGCAAAAAATGTCCATCAAGCCAAACCAAATTGTGGGAGGGGCTTCTGGAAGCATGGGGAGAAATTTCTCCAGATTACCTCAGCAAATTAACTGCTAGAATGCCGAAGACCTGCAATGCTGGAATTGCTGCAAAGGGAATATTCTTTGACGAAAGCAAAGTTTGAAGGAGAAAATTATTATTTCAAATAAAAATCTGTTTTTCGAACCTTCCCAATGTCGGGACTAGATTTTAAATTAATTGGGCAACTCATTTGATTAATAAAAGTATGAGTTTTCATGGAAAATCCAAAATTGTCTGGGTGACCCCAAAATTTAGAACAGTAGTGTATGTGTGGTGCCCCCCAGGAGTATGGTCACCACAGTGGCAATACCTTCCTCCTAGTGAGTGTGATGTCATGCTTGGAAGCAATGAAGGGTCTCTCTCTCAGTTAAACACAACACAGCTCCCACTCCAGGCCAGCAGAGGGAGCTCTGAACCCAAAACTGGGGGAAGAGCTGCTCTCTGGAGGCCAGGAAGGGGAAATCAGGAGTTCGTGTGAGGAGGGCAACGTGTGTGGACGTGAGGAGAGGAGCTGGAAGATTGAGCAGAGTTCAGAGCTCACTTCTAGCTATAGCGCATGATCTGGAGCCCGGTCTCCAAGGTTGTATGGATACTTATGTTCCTGCAGCAGAAACCGGAGGAATAGGAAGCTGTAAATGCTCTGTTCCCACATAAGACTCGGAGGCACAACAGCAACGGGTGAGCCAGAAGAAGAAGAAGGCTACAGCTGTCTGCCATACGAGGGAGTTCTAAATGAGAACAAGCAAGTGGAACTTCAGTGTAACACAGTACTGCAAGTACCTAAAATAAGCGCTAGAAAGGAGACTACACAACCCATCTGCATAGAGAGATTCCTACGTTGCTTCAAGGCCGGCCATCCTCTGTTCCATCTGTAATCTGTAATTCCGAACTGCATTTTCCAAGCAAAGTAAAGGTAAAGAAACTGCACTCTATTGTGTCCTTGCCTCCTTCCTGCAAACTTTCCAGCACTGCTACATCTCTGTGCCAGACACTACACCCTCTTCCTCAACACCTATCCTCTTCATCTACTCTGCCCTGGGACTGCAGCCCTGCCTGCAGCTCTGCCTGTGGAGGGCTACGACATCATTGCTGCACCACACCATCTGTCCTAGAGGATCTGTTTGCAGTGTCGGCTTAACATCTTCATTGCCGAGCACCACAGGTGGCATCACGTATCATCCACTCATAAAGTTTAATCATCAGCCACACTATTCTTCTACATGGACGCCCAGGGCCACGGACTGGGTCACCGCTACTGTGACACTTCCCTCTGAGATACCGGCCCGGTACAGAGTACCCCACGGCCCTGGCGGGCGACCCATTTTGGCATCACAAAGAGGATTTACGAAGCCCGGTGCCCCCGAGGCCTGTGTGCCAGAGACTGTGTTGTGTGCCATAGACTATTTGTGCAGTTGCCACCATTACCCTGCCGCTTGGCACGCGCGGGAAGCCAAAGGGGTGGGCAGAGCCAGCCAAAAAGCGCGAAAAAGTGAAGTGCTGCACGGGAAGAGGCCAGCGCGGGAAGTGAGGAGCCGAGGCCTGCAGTCCCGGCGTCCCCTGATCATCCAGCCTGCAAAGCGGCAACCAGTAAGCCAGCGCAACCCAGGGCCTGGCCAACGTTAACTAGGGGGGGAGGAGAATGTCTGAGGCAAGAGCAGATTCAGTGGTGGATGCCACCGCACCCCCCACAGCGCCGCAGGATGCAGGGGCCAGCGCAGCTGCAGCTCCAATGGCACCGCAGAATCCAGCAGCTGGCGCTGCCTCCAGAGCACCGCAAGAATCAGCGCCCACCGCAGCAGTCCCCATAATGCCGCTGTCCATGCCCTATATACCGGGACCAGCATGGCTACCGCAGTACTCAGGGAAGTCACATACCCTGAGTGAATTCAAAGAGAGACTGTGCAGTTTGTTTGAGGTGTATCCTCTGTCTGAAAACCAAAAAGTGAACATCCTTATTGGGCAGCTAACTGGTAAGGGAAGTAAAACCCTGGCAGGACACTGATAAAGAGACTGTTAAAAAGATCCTGTCTAAGCTAAGAAGCACCGTTGACACCCATACTGCAGCTGAAATAAAGATGAGATTCTTTGGGTGTAAGCAAAGAGTGTAGGACAGTATACGGGACTATGCTCTTAACCTGCAGGAGGCGCTGCGAGCCATCAAGCAGATTGATCCAGACAGTGTGAAAGATGGAGACAGACTGTTAAAGGAGCAATTTATTGAGGGCCTCCTATCCAGTACCCACAGAGCACAGCTGCGCATCATAGCCCTACAAAACCCTGACCTAGACTTTGCAGACTTCAAAGACAGGGCTATTCGGGTGCTGCATGAACCAAATGTCAGCCGTCCAGCACCCCCTAGGCGCCCAGCAATCACATACCACCAAGAAGCAGCATCTTTCCCTCCCAGCCCTGTGGGGACTGATGCACAGACTCTGGATATTGATCCATCTACAGAACTGCACCATCAGGTCCAAGAGATGGCCAAAAGTATGGCTGCACATGCCAAAACTGTGCAGTCCATGCAGGTGTCATCAAAGGAGAAGATCCAGCCGGCCTCCAGTCCAGAGGATGTCCCGTGGCTACGGAAGAAGAGGATCCCGCGACGCCGAGGGATAGACAACGATCGCTATGACCAGAATGGACGTACCATCTGTCGTCGTCACTGCAACAAGGCAGGCCACATTGCAAGGTTTTGTTATTTAAATGAGCAACCCCTGGGGCAGAGGGCCAACCCCCAGGAGTAGGACCACAAGGCCCAAAGAACTGGCGAGCCAAGTATGTTGGAGGCGACCGGTCCTCCCAGTGGTGATTGACGGCATCCCCATGAACGCTTTGCTGGACACTGGCTCTCAGGTTACAACTATGCCATATATCCTTTACAAGCAATATTGGGCTGACTCTGTACTTACTCACGGCCCAAGTAATGATCTGACAGTAGTTGCCAGCAATGGTCAGTCTTTGCCGCAAGTAGGATGTAAAGAGATTACCATTAAAGTGGGGCGAGTAGAGGTAAAATCTCAAGGTCTGATAGTTGTAGACATTGATCGACGAGAATGTACTCCAATGATGACCTTAGGTACTAATATGATTGAAAATTGTCTTGCCGAAGTTATTGTTTTGTTGCAACAGGTGGCCGAGACTGCTGGTTCCAGTGAACAACGAGTCCTGCAGAAGGAGATCAAGGCCCTGATGCAAAGACAGCAGGTAGAACTCTCTGGCGGAGAAATTGGCAGCGTCAGAGTGAGTGAATCTTTCCCCATTGCGATACCCCCCAGATGTGAAATGTTAATTTGATGTCGGGCAGCCATAGGCCTCAGAGGAAAAGATTACCAAGCATTGGTAGAGCCAGTGTACTCTGATAGCCGGCCCACTGTCCTGACAGCCAGAGGGGTAGTTGATGTCCGCAAAGGGAGAGTACCTGTACGCCTCTTGAATTGTGGGGAGGAGGAGGCCACAATACCTCAGTATGCTACAGTTACTAAGCTGCTTACTGTCAGTAACAATGCAATACGGGCAGCAGAGCCCTTGGTCTCATCCGACCAGGTGGAGGACAATGGCTGTGTAAAGCAGCTGCATGTGGGAACTGACTCCGCCCCTTCATACCAAAAGAGTGGGGTTTACCGAGTGACCCAGGAGTATGAGCGGGTATTCAGTAAACACCCTCTAGACTTTGGAAGGCAAAAGGGGTTCAACACCATATCCCCACTGGACATCATCCACCCATTAAATAAAGGTACCGACTTATACCCTCAACACAATATCAATGTGCCAAAAGTATGTTGCGGGAAATGAAGGAGGCTGGGGTGATCAGAGACAGTTGTAGCCCCTGGGCAGCCCCTATAGTCTTTGTGAAAAAGAAGGATGGTACCATGAGTGTGTGTTGATTAGCGAAAAATTAACAGCATTACACATAAGGATGCCTACCCATTACCCAGAATTGAGGAGTCATTAGCCGCACTTAAAACCGCTAACTATTTTTCCACCTTGGATCTCACTAGTGGGTATTGGCAGGTTCCCGTGGCAGAGGCAGACAAGGAGAAAGCAGCGTTTACTACCCCAATGGGTCTCTGCGAGTTCAACTACATGCCGTTCGGGCTCTGCACCGCCCCTGGGACATTTCAACGGCTAATGGAATGCTGTCTTGGACACAAGAACTTCGAGACAGTCCTGTTGTACCTTGATGATGTCATTGTTTTCTCCAAGACTTATGAAGACCATCTGAAGCACCTGGCTGAGGTGTTTGATGCCTTGTCCAACTTTGGCCTGAAAGTGAAGCCTTCCAAATGCCACCTCCTGAAGCCCAAGGTACAGTACCTCGGTCATGTAGTGAGTGCAGAAGGTGTGGCACCGGATCCTGACAAAGTCACCGTCATCCGAGACTGGCAGAAGCCCAGCAACCTCCATGAGGTATGTCAATTCCTCAGGTTGGTAGGCTACTACCGAAGGTTCATCAAAGGCTTCACTGAGATAGCCACGCCTATGCAAAATCTTCTGGTGAGCCAGCCCAAGAAAGCTAGGAAGAAGAGTCCTACATTTGAATGGAATGAGGAACTGGAGAGGTCCTTCACTCGACTGAAGATTGCTCTCACAGGAGATGAAGTTCTGGCCTACCCAGATTATGACCAACCATTTGTTTTGTATACTGATGCCAGCAACGTGGGACTGGGAGCAGTACTGTCACATGTACAGAATGGCAAAGAAAGAGTGATCTCCTACGCCAGCAGGAAGCTTCGTCCCACTGAAAGGAACCCTGACAACTACAGTTCCTTCAAACTGGAGTTCCTCGCCATAGTCTGGGCTGTGACTGAACGATTCAAGCATTACCTAGCTTCAGCCAAGTTTACCATCTTCACGGACAACAACCCGTTGACTCACTTGGAAACTGCCAAACTAGGTGCACTGGAGCAGCGATGGATGGCCCAGCTGTCTAACTATGAATTTACCATCAAGTACCGAGAGGGGCACAAGAATGTCAATGCTGATGCGCTGTCCAGAATGCCCAATCTGCCAGATGCAGGAGAAGACCCTGAGGCACTCGAAGAAATAGTTACCTGCCTTCCACCGGCCAATTGCAGCCCAACGTGCCCAAGGAGTGAGAAACCGACGGTCAGTCATGAAAGAGGCCACCCTAAATCCATTGCCTCATCGTGACTGGGCACAAACCCAGGATAGCGACCCCGCAGTCCGCCTGGTAAAGGAGCTACTGTCACAAGCTGCCTCACGCCCAGATCCAGATGCTCCTGAAGAAACCCAGCAGTTGTGGAAGGAAAGAGGCAGGCTGTTCCTCTATGAGGGAAAGCTGTGCTGGAGGAGTATCAATGCCCGCACTCATGAGTTGGTCTGGCAAGTGGTAGTCCCAAAGAGGGAGGCATTAATGGTCTTGGAAGCATACCACAATGGAGCTGGACACCTTGGATGGAAGAAGTTGGAGGCCTTGCTCCGGGAGAGATTCTACTGGGCTGGTATGAGGAAGACCATTGAAAATTGGTGCCGGGAGTGTGGACAATGCAACCTGCGCAGGAAGGACCGTAACAGCCAGCAAGCTCCTTTGCAGCCAATAATAACCAAACAACCACTTGAGTTGGTCGCCCTGGACCATGTGAAGCTGGTCCCAAGTCGTTCAGGCTATGTTTATGCTCTTACCATCGTTGACCACTACTCGAGATTCCTGGTAGTCGTGCCTGTCAAGGATCAAACAGCCAGGACAGCAGCCAGAGCATTCCAACAGCACTTTTGTCGACCACATGGATATCCCGAGCGAGTGCTTACAGATCAAGGTCCAGCCTTTGAGGCAGAAGTGTTCCAGGAATTCTGTAATTTGTACGGTTGCAAGAAGATCAGGACTACACCGTGCCATCCACAGACCAATGGCATGTGTGAAAAGATGAATCAGGTGGTGATCGATCTACTGAAGACCTTGCCTTTGGAAGAAAGGAATCTGTGGCCAGAGAAGTTGCCAGATCTGGTAGACCTCTACAATCACATTCCTGTGAATTCCACCAACTGCACTCCAGCCTACCTAATGAGAGCGAGGCCTGGCAACTTGCCTATTCATTTGGATATGGGAGTCCTTACACCTGAGGTAACATCACCAGATGCTGACTGGGATACAGAACGGCAGCAGCAGTACTGTAGAGTACAAGAGTGCGTAGAAAAGAGCCTAGCTCAGGCGAGACAAAAACAAGAGAGAACTACAATCAACATGCACCTGCAGTTCCCTTGTCACCAGGAGAACAAGTCCTAAAGAGGAAAAGAAGGATGCATAAATTGGATGACCAATGAGAAGCTGAACCCTACACCGCCTTACCATCAAACTTCGACAACACCAAAGTGTGCCTTATCAGTAAGGATGGAGGAGAAACCTCATGAGCAGTATCGAGGGATCATCTGAAACTGTGCCCTGACCAGCTAAAGGAAAGGATGGAGAACAAAACAACCTTCAACCCATAGAAGAGGAAGAAAAGGTCAACACTGTACTTGGAGAATTTCCTGCAAACTGGACAAGAATGGATCAAGCCATCGTAGTTCCTGTCCTAATCTTTCCCCAGCCCACTGCAACTGAAGTAGCAGAGACTCAAGACAACTCTGAAAATCAGGAAGTTGAGTCAGCGGATGCAGCACCAGCAGTGGAACAAGAGAATTCTCACCCTGCCAGTGGTGACTCTCTCATGCCCACAGTAAGTCTAAGAGTTCGTAGATGGCTACTACCCAGTTTACCAACACCAGTGCTACATAGGTTTGTCCGTAGTACCCAAGGTATACCACCCCTAAGGTTTTGTATCTAAATAAGTTATACAAATGGTAAAATGTAAATATGCAACTGTTTAAGTTTATACAAACTTTTTACAGAGACTCTGTAAGAACTTTTGAACAATCTCAGTTTGTTTTGATGGACAATTGGACCACAGGACTATGTGTGGCCAAAACTACACTTGTATATAGTTTACTAACTGCTCAGGAAATGGACCATGGACATTGACGCATGGACTAATCGTCATCAGGACTATTTTTGAGTTTTGGTTTCTGTAATTTTTCATTTTTTGAAATCTTGTTACATTTACAATTGTTAATTTGTTAATATGTTTTTGCATATTTTCTTCAGTCCGGGAGTACTGAATTGCACTAGGGGGGAATGTGGCGCCCCCAGGAGTATGGTTGCCACAGTGGCATTCCTCACAGGGAGTGTGATGTCGTGCTTGGAAGCAATGAATGGTCTCTCTCTCAGTTAAACACACACACAACACAGCTCCCACTCCAGGCCAGCAGAGGGAGCTCTGAACCCAAAACTGGGGGAAGAGCTGCTCTCTGGAGGCCAGGAAGGGGAAATCAGGAGTTCGTGTGAGGAGGGCAACGTGTGTGGACGTGAGGAGAGGAGCTGGAAGATTGAGCAGAGTTCAGAGCTCACTTCTAGCTATAGCGCATGATCTGGAGCCCGGTCTCCAAGGTTGTATGGATACTGATGTTCCTGCAGCAGAAACCGGAGGAATAGGAAGCTGTAAATGCTCTGTTCCCACATAAGACTCGGAGGCACAACAGCAACGGGTGAGCCAGAAGAAGAAGGCTACAGCTGTCTGCCATACGAGGGAGTTCTAAATGAGAACAAGCAAGTGGAGCTTAAGTGTAACACAGTACTGCAAGTACCGAAAATAAGTGCTAGAAAGAGACTACATAACTCATCTGCATAGAGAGATTCCTACGTTGCTTCCAGGCTGGCCATCCTCTGTTCCATCTGTAATCTGGAATTCCGAACTGCATTTACCAAGCAAAGTAAAGGTAAATGAAACTGCACTCTATTGTGTCCTTGCCTCCTTCCTGCAAACTGTCCAGCACTGCTACATCTCTGTGCCAGACACTACCCCCTCTTCCTCAGCACCTATCCTCTTTATCTACTCTGCCCTGGGACTGCAGCCCTGCCTGTGGAGGGCTACAACATCATTGCTGCACCACACCATCTGTCCTAGAGGATCTATTTGCAGCGTCGGCTTAACATCTTCATTGCTGAGCACCACAGGTGGCGTCACGTATTATCCACTCATAATCTTTAATCATCAGCCACACTATTCTTTTGACTGGGTCACCGCCACTGTGACACTTCCCTCTGAGATACCGGCCCGGTACCGAGTACCCCACGGCCCTGGCGGGCGACTCATTTGTATGTATGTGTATATATATATATATATATATATATATATATATATATATGGGTATATATATTACTTGTGGCAACCTGACAGTGGGGACGTGTAATTATTAATAAACCAATGCACATAAATGTAAGACCTTGTTCACAAGTTCAGTATTTGGTCAGTATTTCACATCAATATTTGTAAGCCAAAATCAGGAGAGGAACAATCATAGGAAAAGTATAATAGAAATACGTCACCACTTCTGTAGTTCTCACCCACTCTGATGTAAAATACTGACCAAATACTGAACGTGTGAACGAGGTGATTACATGTGATAACGTCCACATATTCACTCAGCTGGTCCCATTGTGAAGACAATGACCGCAATATGTTGACATGTAATGGCATCATTGTATGCATCTGGTTATAATGTGTCAGTGTAGGCAATCCTTTGGGAGTTAAACATGGTGGCAGAAGAAATGTGCCAGGTATCCTGGTCTGCAGATGTATAGTTCTTCTCAGCCTTGATACGTTGTAGTAGGCCCATCATTTCATTAGGATAAATGCCTCTTTCTAGCCCCGATATAGACTGAGAAAATTTTTGTTCACTGACTGCAAGAGAGATGAGGAGATTAAACTGAATTTACAGGGATGGACAATACCTGAAGGCCTATTAAACATGGCTACCTGCTAAACCTCTTCATAATGCACCAGCTGCATTTACTCAGTTTTTCAACTTTACCATGGGGAAACCTCAGTTTCTGGTTGCTTGTGGACATTAGAATAAAGCCTGGTTAATGATCAGACAGGTATGGTAATTCAGTGCGTTCAAGGATTTTCTATTCAACTGGTATAATGCTGTTACACTGTTTTGCCCAGAACAGCCTTGAGGCATCCCTGTTTTAGTTTTTTGCTATATCTATAATGCAATAAATCATAAAAATTTGTTAAACTATTTTTTTTTTAATAAAGCTGTACAGTTATTTCACATTCTGCAACTTGTACATTTTACTTTAAATTTTTAAAGAGGTTATCGACTACTGTAACATTAGTGGCCTAACCTTTAGGATAGGGTCATCAATATCTGGTCAGTGCGGGAGTGAATCCCAGCACTACTGCCAATCAGCTGTTCTCTGTATCGGCTGTGGCCAGAACTGACCAGTTATGGAGCTCCGTCTACTATATGGTGACCGCTGCCGGGTACTGCACATGTACCGCCTATTCAAATCACTAGGGGGCAGATGTGCAGTACCAGGCCATGACCACTATACAGTAGGTATAGCTGAGCTGGTCAGTTCCAGCCAACACTGATAACATCTAATCGGTGGGGATGCCAGGTACAGCACCAACGTTTGTCTATAGTTGGCGGTCTTGCAGAGATCAGGACCCCCCATGTACCTGCAAGCACTGAGATTTTGGTGCAGAATGCTAGCTATGAGAAATAAGCTTAATACCTAGATACCGGAGCAGAATCATATTTACTACATAGATGCGGGATCAGAATCAAGCTTACTACATAGATACTTGAGCAGAACCAATCTCTCCTAATAGATATGGGATCAAAACCAAGCTTATTACATGGCAACAGGACCAAAGCCAAACTTACTACAAATATATAAATATAGAACCAAGCTTACTACATAGATACGCAAATTGTCTCTTCAGAGAGGAAAAGAACGAGAACTCTAATGCCACCTCTAGAAAGTAGCAATACTAAAAGTTAATGTCAACCCTTTAACGAGCCTTGTCACATGACAGGCTATGTGCACACGTAGCGTTTTAAAACGCTTACTAAAAACCGGACTCCTTCCCAGAAATCGCGCGTTTTTTTCCTCGTGATTTTACCGCGATTATGATCGCGATTTTGCCGCGATTTTCGCGTGCGATATTCAAGCACTTTCCAAGCGATTTGAAGCATCGAAAAAAAAGTGATTGACAGGTTGGAAAGTGATTGACAGGTTGGTCACACTCGTTTTTACTATTGAGGCCGCCTATGCAGCTTCAATAGTAAAAGATAGGATGTTAAAATGCTAAAAAAAATAAAAAAATCGGTGTATATTTACCTTCCGGCGTCCCGCGATGCATTCCCGGGCCACAGCGTTCCCAGTAATGCCTTGCGAGACCTGTGATGAGGTAGTCTCGCATTGCTATAGCGATCTCGCGAGACCGCTAGAGTCACGCGAGACTACGTCATTACAGGGCCTTGCCGCAAGGCATTACTGGGAACGCTAGGCCGGGAATGCAGCGCCGGAAGGTAAATATACCCCGATTTTTTTTTATTTTTTATTCTTTTTTTTAGAGGGGTATGGTACCCAGGGCCTGGAGGACAGTCTCCTCTCCTCCACACCGTGGGTACCAACCGCACATGAGACGCTTAACTTCCCGCATGGTGGGCATAGCCACATGCGGGAATTAAGCGATTCTCATGAATTCCTATGGGTGCGGAATCGCGGCAATTCTTTGCGATTCCGCACAAAGAATGAGCATGCTGAGATTTTTTCCGCGATGCGATTCCGCCACGGAAAAAAGCGCAGCATTAGCACAGCATGTGCGGAATGCCATAGGAATGCATGGGGGGCGTTCTGTACACGATTTTTAAGCGTTTTCGCGCCGAAAATCGCGGCAAAAACGCTTAAAAATCGCTACGTGTGCACACAGCCTTAGGATAAAAGCCAAAACTGACATTGACTTTTAGGATTGCTACTTCCAATAGGTGACACTAGAGTTCTAATAATCATCCTCTCGGAAGAGATAATTTGCATATTTCCCAGAGGATCGTTGCGGCTTAAGTCTCCTCATTTCGGCATTCTTAACATATTACTCTCCGCAAAGAGAAACATGACCCCTTGTAAACTACATAGATACGAGAACAGTAAGCTGATCCTTCAGTGACCTGCCCCCTATTTTACATGCTGCATATACTTTGTGGGGTTACAATAAAAAATTCATTTTCATCAAAATGGCGCCAGCTATCGTGGGGAAAAAAAAGAAAATCTATATCGTCATCAAAATGCTGCTGGCATTTTTTTTTTGATGGAGCCAAAAAATTTTGACTCCATCAATATGGCATTTGGAACATGATAGATGCTACTGTGCAGATGCCGCCTGCGCCATTTTCATGGAGGCAATTTTTTTTCCTCCAGCAAAAGAGTGGTGGCGCTTGCGCAATAACATCAATCAGAAAATAGATGCCACTACACAGGCGCCGCTGACAGTGCCATTTTGATGAAGTTGAATTTTTTTTTGTAACCTCACAATTGTATATGCAGTATGTAAAATAGAGGGCAGGTCACTGGCCCATACAGATGAATATGTAATATTATAAAGTTGCAACCTTTGGAGCTTACTAGACAGCTTGTTATGATTAAATAATTACATGAAGAAAACGTCATGGGGGGCCCCCCTCATTTTTTGTAAATCAGCTGAGAGTTGATATTATCAGGCTGGGAAGGTCACTGGTTATTGGGCCTTTCTCAGCCTAAATATACCAACCCACAACCGCCCCAGAAGTGGCGCATCACATGAGATCGGCCAATTCTGGTGCTTCAACTTCGCTCTTTTCCGATCGCCCTGATGCCTTAGCAATCAGGATAATGGGGTTTTGGGGAAGGATGTCAGCTGTGTATTGTTCAAAAACACAGCTGAAAGCAAGCCATGGTGTTAGTAATGGTGAGGTGTCTATCCGACACCCCCCATTACAAACCCAGTAAATAAAATGAAAACGCACACAAAAAAATCTTTAAGTAAATTCTCCCCTAAAGTTATGCAAGTTGACGACAAAATTATTTAATAAAGGGCTAAAGTTAAAGATGACAAATTTCCTTTGTATTTTAGAGGAAAAAATATATATTGGCGTTTTTTACATTTTAAAAATTGCAAAAAGGAAAATGGGCGGATGCAAAAATTTGGACAACCTTGGAGATTTGTATACTCAGATAACTTTGACCATGGTTTCAGACCTTAATTAGCCTGTTACGTTTATGGCTTGTTCACTATCATCGTTATGAAAGGCCAGGTGTTGCATATTTCTCAGCTTTATAAAAACTCAGCCTCCTTTAACCTTGTGCCAAAAAATAGCAGACATTGGTTCTTCTAAGCAGCTGCCTAGCACTCTGAAAATAAAAATGGTGGAGGCACACAAAGCAGAAGAAGGCTTTAAGTAGATAGAAAAGCAGTTTCTATTTGCCCTTTTCTCAGTTTGAAATGTTATTAAGAAATGGCAGTTAGTTAACAGGAACAGTGGAGATCAAGATAAGGTCTGGAAGACAAAGCAAAATTTCCATGAGAGCTGCTCGTAGGATTGCTAGTGAGGCAAATCAGAACCCCCACTTGACGGCAAAAGACCTTCAGAAAGATTTAGCGGAGACACCTGCAAAAATATGGCCTTCATGGAAGAGTCATCAGAATAAAACCTTTCCTTTGTCCTCACTATAATATTCAGCGTCAGAAGTATGCAAAGGAAAATCTTAACAAGCCTGATGCATTGTGGAAAGAGATCTGGTGGATCGATGAGGTTAAAATAGAACGCTTTGGCCACAGTGATCACAGGTATGTGTGGAGAAAAAAAAGGGCACAGAATTTCAGAAAAGCAACATTTTGCCAACCATTAACCCTTCTCTGACATTAGACGTACTCAGTGTCGGACTGGAATGCCAAGGGCCCACCAGTAAACAATTCCAGGGCCCCACTTTTCAGCTACATGCAGTTGTGACATTATCCTCAATCAAAAATGTATATAATAATCAGGTGGGTAGATTGTTACATGAATAAGATGCTTCCTCTGCCTGTACATAGTGATTCATGTATATTGTGCCAAGTACTGATCACCCACTATTGCACTGAGGCCCCCCGGAGGATTCTCCTGTTCTCCTGTGGGCCAGTCCAAGCCTGGACGTACTATTCCGTCCATGTGCCCTGGGGCTTAATTCCCATGGACGGAATAGTACGTCATAGGCGATCAGCCGCGCTCCCCCCCCCGTATCGCGGCCGGGTGGCAGCTGATTCTTACAGCTGACACCCGGCACTAAGTGCCAGGAGTGGTCACGGTCCTGATGCCCACTGATGATCAGGAAGTCTCTCAGGTCAGTGTAAAATCCATGCAGCGCTGACAGCTTGTATAGCATGCAGATCTGCATGCTATAGAAGCGATCAGCCTGCACAACATGAGTGTCCCATAGTGGGACAAAGTAAGAATGAAATAAAAAACAATTTTTTTAAATAATTGTAAAGATATTTAAAAAAATTAAAAAAAATCAAT
The DNA here is from genome assembly GCF_039654945.1 of Dendrobates tinctorius. Lineage (NCBI taxonomy): Eukaryota > Metazoa > Chordata > Amphibia > Anura > Dendrobatidae > Dendrobates > Dendrobates tinctorius. The sequence continues at coordinate 11,379,465 of NW_027361692.1, forward strand.
ATTTATTCTATCATTAAATCAGTATTTGAATAAAAAAATCTAAACAATAAAAGTACACATTTAGTATCGCCGCATCCGTAACGATCCGACCTATAAAACTGTCCCACTAGTTAACCCCTTTAGTGAACACCATTAAAAAAAAAAAAAAAACAAGCCAAAAAATTGCTTTATCGTCATATTGCCGAACAAAAAGTGGAATAACAAGCGATCAAAAATACGGAAATAAATAAACGTGGCACCGCTGAAAATATCATCTTGTCCCACAAAAAAAACAAGCCGCCATATAGCTCCATCACAGGAAAAATAAAGTTATAGTTCTTAGAATAAAGTGATGCAAAAATAATAATTTTTTATATAAAATAATTTTTATTGTATAAAAGCGCCAAAACATAAAAAAAGATATAAATGAGGTACCACTGCCATCGTACTGACCTGAAGAATAAAACTGCTTTATCAATTTTATCACACGCGGAGCTGTATAAATGCCCCCCCAAAAGAAATTCATGAATTGCTGGTTTTTGTTCATTCTCAAAAAATGTCATGTGCCCGAAAGTGGTATCAGTAAAAACATAAACTCGTCCCGCAAAAAACAAGACCTCACATGACTCTGTGAGCCAAAATATGGCAAAATTATAGCTCTCAAAATGTGGTGATGCAAAAAACTTTTTTTTGCAATAAAAAATGCGTCTTTTAGTATGTGACACCTGCCAAATATAAAAACCCACTATAAAAAGCCTCTATAAATAGTAACTCAACCCCCCCTTCCTTTATCACCCCCTTAGCTAGGGAAAAATAATAAAGTAAAAAAAAAAATATTTATTTCCATTTTCCCATTAGGGTTATGGTTGAGGCTAAAGTTAGGGATAAGGGTTGGGGATAAAGTTAGGAATAGGGTTGGGATTAGGGTTAGGAGTTTGTTAGGGTTAGGTTTGTGGTTAGGGTTATGGTTAGTGTTGGGATTAGGGTTAGGGGTGTGTTGGGGTTAGGGTTGGAGTTAGAATTGGGGGGTTTCCACTGTTTAGGCACATCAGGGGCTCTCCAAACGTGACATGTGTCTGATCTCAATTCCAGCCAATTCTACGTTGAAAAAGTCAAATGGGGTCTGGTTACTTAATAATTTTCAGTCTTAGGCTACTTTCACACTAGTGTTTCCTGGAGCTGTGGAGGGATGCGCATGGCCGCCTTGAAGCTCCGCCCACGGCTGAACCTTCTCCAGTCAGCTCAGTTTATGGGCGCATGACGTTGCATACGACCTGCATACCCTATATTTAACATTGGGTACGCAGGCAGTGCGCAAGTATGCATTTGCCGGCGCATGCGTACCAAAATGCAATACGGTACGTTTGGCGCAGGTCAGCGCACCGTCAAAAGGATGCATGCACCGGCAAACGCATACCTGCGTGCGGCCTGCGCACCCAATACTAAAGATAGAGTAAAAGAACAGATTAATCCAGCTCACCGCACTGCCTTGCTGGTAGGATCCAAATCCTGCGCACGGATTTGACTAGGCAGTCAATCAATAGTAGAAAAAAGGGAAGAAAGTTCCAGCGCTAGGAATGGAAAATTAAAAATCCATTTTATTGTGCCAATGCATATTAAAATTCCAGCAGGTACAGCATATCAGTCGGATGACTGCAGAACAACGCGTTTCGACGCCTCAGGTCTTAATCATGAACATGATTAAGACCTGAGGCGTCGAAACGCGTTGTTCTGCAGTCATCCGACTGATATGCTGTACCTGCTGGAATTTTAATATGCATTGGCACAATAAAATGGATTTTTAATTTTCCATTCCTAGTGCTGGAACTTTCTTCCCTTTTTTCTAATACTAAAGATAGGGTACGCAGGTCACATGCAGCATCATGCGCCCATAGGTGGAGCTGACCGGAGGAGGTGCGGCCGTGGGCGGAGCACATCCCTCCGCAGCTCCAGGAAACGCTAGTGTGAAAGTAACCTAAGTCTGATTTTTATATAGACAGGTAGTATACTATGTTGTGTTATTACTGTCTGTTTAAATGTAAGCGATTTTTTTTCTCTTTTTTGTTTTATATATATATATATATATATATATATATATATTCTTGCTACATTGGATATGTGTCAAATGGGTTCTCTAATTTTTATGTATCTTCCCTTTTCCTCCCTCCCTGTCCCTCCCCTTCTTTCCCTATTAATAATTTTAAAATTAATAAAAATATTTGAAAAGAAAAAGTCAAACGGTGTTCCTTCCCTTCCGAGCTCTGCCATGTGCCCATACAGTGGTTTACCCCCACATATGGGGTATCAGCATACTCAGAACAAATTGCACAACAACTTTTGGGGTCCAATTTCTCCTGTTACCCTTGGGAAAATAAAAAATTGGGGGTGAAAAATCATTTTTGTGAAAAAATGATTTTTTATTTTTACGGCTCTACATTATAAACTTCTGTGACGCACTTGGGGGTTCAAAGTGCTCTCCACACATCTAGATAAGTTCCTTAGGGGGTCTACTTTCCAAACACCTGAAGGGTTAATAAACTTCTTGAATGTGGTTTTGAGCCCCTTAAGGGGTGCAGTTTTTAGAATGGTGTCACTTTAGGGTATTTTCTATCATATAGACCCCTCAAAATGACTTCAAATGTGATGTGGTCCCTAAAAAAAAAATGGTGTAAAAATGAGAAATCGCTGTTTAACTTTTGACCCTTATAACTTCCTAACAAAAAAAATTTAGTTCCAAAATTGTGCTGATGTAAAGTAGACATGTGGGAAATGTTATTTATTAATTATTTTATGTGATATATTTCTCTGTTTTAAGGCCATGAAAATTCAAAGTTGGAAAATTGTGAAATTTTCAAAATTTTCACCAAATTTCCGTTTTTTCACAAATAAACGCAAGTCATATCAAAGAAATTTTACCACTAACGTGAAGTAAAATATGTCACTAGTAACAACGTCAGAATCACAGGGATCCATGGAAGCATTCCAGAGTTATTACCTCAAAGGTGCAGTGGTCAGAATTGTAAAAATTGTCCAGGTCATTAACATGTAAACCATCCTTGGGGGTATAGGGGTTAAGCATGTGGGTGGATCAATCATGCTTTGGGGTTGTGTTGCAGCCAATGACACTGAGAACATTTCACGGGTAGAGGGAAGAATGGATTCAATGAACTTTCAACAAATTCTTGATTGAAACAACACGATCTGTAAAAAAAAACTGAAGTTGATGAAAGGATGGCTTCTACAAATGGATAATGATACTAAATACATGTTAAAATGCACAATAGTTTACATAAAAAAAATGCAAGCTGAGGGTTTTACAATGGTCCTCACAGTCTCCTGGTCTTAACATCATTGAAAATCTGTGGCTAGACCTCAAAATAGCTGTGCGTGCAAGCAGGGCCGGTTTTAGGCAAAGTGGGGCCCTAGGCAAAAGTTTAAAATGGGGCCCCAAATGCTAACAAATTGCACCATCACACAGAAACATTTCGGTTATAGTTACATGCGCTGATTTCAGGCCACTAAACATGTGTGATCAACAATATTGAAGTCATTTGCCACTTGTTTCCCAGCCTCTTTATACCGGCTGAGGAATAATGATGGGGACAGAATGCTCACTAGTAGATCAATCTGTCCACATACAGTATCATCTTTGCAGCATATCTGCAATTTTCACCAAGCGGTGTGCTGATGAGAACTAAGATTTTGGTTCTGGCATAACCAATCCAATCACTTGATGAATGTCCTGCATTTTGCACTCCCCCTAGTCTTCCATATATTATAATAAACCCCCATAGTCCTCCATATAGTATAATATACTCCCCCTATTCCTCCATAAAGTATAATATACTCCCCATAATCCTCCATATAGGATAATAAACTCCCCATAGTCCTCCATATAGTATAATGTACTCCCTCTAGTCCTCCATATAGTATAATGTGCTCCCCCTAGTCCTCCATATTGTATGATACACTCCCCATAGTCCTCTATATAGTATAATACACTCCCCATAGTCCTCCATAGAGTATAATACACTCCCCATAGTCCTCCATAGAGTATAATACACTCCCTATAGTCCTCCATAGAGTAAGATGCAGTCCCCATATATAATTCTGACCTCATATAGCATAACGCAACCGCCACGTAGAATAAAATGCAGCCCCCCATAGAATATAATGCAGTCCTACAGTATTATGGCCACCATGTACTCACTCGCTCACTGGTATAAACCGTATTCATGGGCATGGAGAGCAGTGCATATTCATTCCCTTTAGTAGCTGGCACATGTGATCGCCTAGCAGCGAAATGAATAAAGTGAAATGAATATTCACTGCTCTCCACTCCTATAATCTCTTCCATCTCTCGGCTCCGGCTTCAGTGCATAGCGGTGGGAGCAACTATGGGTGTGGGAAACAGTGAATATGAATTTCTCTTTAGCAGTGGGCACAGGCTTTAGCCGAAACAGCTGGCTTCTGCCTCCTGTCACCCGCTGTTCTGCTGGCACCGGATGGGTCCCCTGACTCACAGGCCCCATAGCAGCTACATTGTGTGCTGCTATTAGCAACACGCCACTGGCTGAGGCCAGGTGCAGACACTAATAAGCTTGGGGCCCCCTCCCTGCTCGGTATGCTACTTATGATGATGGCAATGGGACTCTGGAGCCTCAGGTTCTCAGAAACAAGGCAGATTGCCTTCATTATTACTGCTCTGCAAGCAGGGGCATACATAGCAATCACAGGGCCCAGTAGCAAAAGTTCTATTTGGGGGCACACACCTCTAAAAAAATATATATATTTATATTTTTTCACTGAGATTAAATATATACTGTGTGTGTGTAATAAATATATATATATCTGTTAGCATTTGTTTCTGCTGGCTCCAGCGCAGTCAGACTTGCAGTCAAGTGACAACTAGTGTCCGCTATGTCAGGGAATAGAACACTACAAATATGGATGACACTCTAGTTGGCACATGACAGCAAGTGTGCAAAGCGCCTCCTCATGGTTATGTGATTACTGCTGGAACCGGCAGAGCCCGACCATGTATGTATTATATTACATTATATGTCTGGTAGCTGTATCATCTGGTTTCTGCTCTACATATGCATACATACATATATATACTGTTAGGAGTCAGGTTTCGGCGATGGCTATGCAGGAATCCAGACCCTCACATTCTGCAGTCTCCTGCTGTTTATCTACTGCAAAGGAGATTGCAGAGGAGATTGCCGTGCAGCAAATCTCTCCAGAGGCTAAGTCCTTCCATCCACCTTCTGAGCATGCTCATGGCACGATCTCCCATTGGAGAACGGGAGTCATGTGCTCAGGTCCTGCTCCAAATCTCATTTGTCCATCTCAGAGATCTGGAGGCGTTCGGAAGGTCCCAGCTGCTATAAAAGGCGCGCATGGCTGTTCTGCCATGCGCTAGTATAGACATACTTGCTGCTGAGTGAATGTTTGATGGATGCATGATCTGGTGAATGACTCATTTGAAACCCCTTCCCTTTGATAATACGCTTGTGTGAGGGATTGAGTTACTACGAGTGCCAGCACGCTATTGCTCCATACTCAGCTGCTAGCGTCCGACATTGCGCCTGCGCCATAGCAGAGTCGTTGAGCGGCAGTATTCACGCCGCGCTGCAGTAGCAGCCTATTTGAGCATTCGCGGCTGCGATGCTATATTCTCGGACACACACGGTAGGTCTAGAAGGACTTAGTGCCACCATCTTGGGCTATTCCTGTGACCGCTTACCGTGTGTGTTATTGCTCTGAGTTCCTGTGCCCCTAACAGGCTCAGTACTTTATGTTTTTGCCATCTCTGTGACTAAACAGTGATTGCTTTGCGCACCAGGGTGAAGGCTAACCCTGTGCGCACCTCCGCCATTTTGCTCTGCCACCATCTAGCAGTGGTTATACCACCTACCGCATGGTTGTCCCCAAGCGGCGAACGCACTTTATTTATATTTTTATTTTGTGCTTTCCGCCGTCCCTAACATTATACTAGCGCCAGGGTCTGGCTAGTGATGGCAGAATAGCAGCAACTCTTGCATTGCATTCGGCAGCTTGAGGGTCGGTTGGCCACTCTTGAGAGGGCTCTCTCAGCTGCGCAATCCACCGAAGCTGTTGTGCAAGCAATCACTGACGCGGTTACGCGTATGTCCACGTCCTCCCACGCACTGACAGTTACCCGCCTCCCGTTGCCCGATAAATTTTCTGGCGATGGCGCCTCCTGTAGGGGTTTCATCAGCCAGTGCTCTATTCAGCTGGAGCTACTGGCTGCGCGATTCCCTACGGAACAGGCCAAGGTGGGGTTTATTGTATCCCTTCTGTCGGGCAAGGTGTTGGAGTGGGCTACGCCACTATGGGAGCGTGTCCGGCACAAGACTCCATTTGCAGTTACCGCTGTCAACATGCTGTTGCTCCAGACAACAGCGCCCTGCAATGGCCAAACTCTGTGCTGCCAGGTTACATCTTTGTCCCTCATCACCTTCAGCCGAGGGTTCTCGCGTGGGCACACGCTTCCAGGAGGGGTGGTCACTGCGGCTATATGCAGACCACAAAACTCCTGGCTGGGTCTTATTGGTGGCCGCACAGGGCTCGGGATGTAAAAAAATATATTCGGGCCTGTGCCTTTTGTTCACGGGATAGCCTCTCCAAACGGAGATTGGCGACGCCCGCCGACACACGGCGGCGTCCCACTTTAACTTCCGTTCACGTTGTCTCCCATGTGTCCCTTCTCAAACCTGGCGATCTTGCCATCCCTGATGCCTTCCGCGTGTTCCGGGTTTCCTTGTCACCTACCCGGACATCAGACTTGCCTTCGGACGAGTCTGAGACCTACACCACTAATAGGCACAAGTTGGCGGATCGGAAGTCTCAGGGGGGGGGGGCCCTAGGAGGGGGGTAATGTTAGGAGTCAGGTTTCAACGGCCCGTACTGTACATACACATATACATACATATACCGTACATACATACACTATACATGCAGATACACATACATTATTATTATTATTTATTTATATAGCACCATTGATTCTGGTAAGGGGGAAAGCATGATGTTGTTAATTGTGATGGATAGGTCAGGTAAGGAAGATCTGTGAAATGAGGGAAAGATTAATTCAGATTTGTCCACATTGAGTTTGAGGAAGCGAGAGTAGAAGAAGGAGGATATGGCTGATAGACACTCCGGGATTCTGGACAGCAGAGAGGTGACGTCTTGTCCAGAGAGGTAGATCTGAGTGTCATCAGTATAAAGGTGGGACTTTATGAGTTGCCCCAGGCCAAGTATATAGATTGAGAAGAGTAGGGGTCCTAGAACACAGCCTTCGGGGACTCCAACAGTGAGAGGTTGGGACGAGGAGGTAGTGTGGGAGTGGGAGACACTGAATGTAAGGTTGGAAAGGCATGAGGAGATCCAGGATAGGGTGTGGTCTTTGATGCCAAAGGAGGAGAGGATCTGTAGTAGAAGGCAGTGGTCAACTGTGTCGAAAGCAGAGGACAGGTTCAGGACAGGTCTATATATATAACGTATATGCAAACACACACATATACCATGCATACACACATACACATACATATACCGTCATACATACACATACCGTACATACACATAGCTACATATACATATACCATATATGCAAACACACCCATATCCCATACATACACACAGATACACATACATGTATCGAACATACATACACACACTGGTCCCGCCCATCTCATGTATTCATTTATTCATTCATTTGTTTTCTCATTTGATTTTTTTTGTTACTTATTATTGTATCCCACATGTTTCTCCTGTATATCTGGGCATGGCTGATGGGACACCCCTTTGTATGTAAGGCATATTTCTTTTATCACCTACTTCCCTCTACCAATTACCATAGTATGGGGTCCTTACTCTATAAGTTAACAGGGCTTTGAAAGGGATAGTAGGTGCAGTCGCCGAGGAGCAGGGGCGCCATTGACGCTCAGGTTAGGGTGCCAACTTCTGCTGATAGGCAGGTATTTACCTCAGGGTGCATGTAGGGCTAAACTAGCTGGGCATTGCACTAGGGGATTACTCACACTGATATATGCCTGTCATCAACAGGTTACCCCTTAACCTATACCTGCCCAGATAAACCTGCCAGATGCCACCAAACTGGTTGCCATATATGTATCAGGCATACTGTAGGCACAGAGGCTACATAGGCAGCTCAGGTGACGTATCTAGGATCCCTTTTTCTCCTCCCTTGTTTCCCTTTAGTAGGGTCATCTAGGGTTACAGGGAGAGCCGCCGAGGAGCGGGGGCGCCACTATCGTCTCCCTTAGGGTGCCAACCTCCGCTGGTAGGGATGTGGGAGTATAGGGCATAGTGTAGGGTATATGTAGCAAAATTCTATGTGTAGTCTCTTTTTTGGAGAATTTCGTCTTTTTAATGCATATCCAATAAATATAATTTTAGAGCTTTTTTTCTATGATAAAGTACTGTGTGAGAGACCACACTGATATTTTTTCTGGTTACATTCCTATTTTATGTAGGAATTTTGATCTGCACATGGCTCTTAATGTTTGTAATACCATCACCCAAAAGTGTACTTCGTCAAGAAGTTTAAAATTTAAATAGGTGTTGTAAGGAATAACTGTTAAAATGCCTCAAACCGCGTAGAAAATTTTTCTGTATGTTCAGAAGTGGCACTTACCCTGGGGATCTGGAAGGGTGATTATGATTTCTTTCAGTATTTAAAAGCAGTCACATTTAAAAGAAATATTCCTGCAACACTCCTTCTATGGTCAGCTTTAACTTTAGTGATTTGAACTTTTCATATCTTTGGAACATCTCCAATCTTCATCTCCGTGAAAGTCATGTAAATGGAATAACCGGACTACTTTATTAAATGTAATTTAGGGAAATGTATTCCTTTTAGGTTTTGAATTGCAGTGAAAGAATTATACTGACTGAAGCAGACTAATGACGCTCAAAAGATGATATTTGTAGTATTGCACTATGCACATTTTATGAATATTTAGTATACACTAGATATAAAAAAAAGTCTACACACCCATGTTAAAATGCCAGGCTTTTCTCATGTAAAAAAAATCAAACCAAGAAGAATAACTTCATAACTTTTTCCACCTTTAATGTCACCATAATTTGTACATTTCAATTGAAAAACTAAACTGAAATCTTTTCGGGTAGAAAAAGAAAAATAAAGAACTAAAATGACATGGTTCCATAACTATGCACACCTTTAAACTAATACTCTGTTGCAGTACCCTTGAAAATTATGAGAACATTCAGCCTTTTTGAGTTGGAATTTATCAGCACAGCAGCATCTAGATTTTTTTCTGTACATTCGACCTGAAGAAGAGGTCACTGAATGGACCTCGAAACGCATTGTCTCTGTATGTACCATAAATAAAGTACTGATATTGGAACCAATTTCTACAATCTACTGGATTTCCTCTATTTGATGGTTGAAATATAGCAGCGCGGGAATCTGGTGTTTTTTTTCCCTCTTGGGATCTCCTCTTTCAGCATCTAGAATTGGCATTGTTGCCCATTCTTCCTTGCAGTAGTGATCCAAATATGTCAGATTGCGAGGACATTTCCTGCGTGCTGCTTTCTTCAGGTCACCCACAGATTTTCTATTGGATTCATGTCTGGGATCCGGCTGGGCCATTCCCAAGCTTTGATCTTATGGTGAAGCCATTCTTTTGTTCATTTTGAAGGTATGCTTAGGGTCGTTGTCATGCTACAGGTTGCAAATATTACTAAAAAATTGACTAATATTTGAAATTGTTCATAATTCCCTCCACCTTGACTAAATCAAAGCCCTAGCTCCAGCTGCCGAAAAACAGCTAAAAAGCATAATTTTTCCCCCTAAATGCTTCACTATGGGAATGGTATTCTTTTGATGAGGAACAGTGTTGACCTTTCATCAAACATAACTGTGAAGGAAATATATAATCCATAAGGGAAAAGCATAACATCAGTAGAGTTACATTTAGTTGACAAAAGGGTGAAACTAGATATACCAGTATTGTAAGCACAAAGGTGCTTTTGCTGGAGGTGTCAAACCTGCGACCTTAGCTGTGGCATTCTGAGCTTCAAGGTTGGTTAGCAAATGGTCTGTACTAGGCAGAATATTTCCTATTGTCTGTATAGGGAGACACAGGAGATGTGACAGCTTAACCAGTTGTCTTCTTACAAACAGCATCCTTTTAAAAATGCCAATCTGGGTCATCTTGGAAATAGGAGTCTATGATCAGGACTATAAAAAGCTGCTTACAACATTTATCTGAGTGTCAAGTTTTCTACAAGAGTTACAAGGGATAGGATCCTACTTGGGCACCATCCACAGGAGTGCCATAATTACCAATTTTGATTATAAAAAGCTAAGGGACACGTGTTCACATATGAGGGCAGCCTGGAAGGCTGATGTGCTCCATGATTCACTTCTCCCTACCTCAGGAAAACAGACAACTGTAGACGGAAACATTTAGATATTTCTATTATTTCACCCTTTTTTATGTTATAACTATTTTGCATATTTGTGTCATTTTATTTTTATATACCCTATATACTCGCATATAAGCCGAGATTTTCAGCCCATTTTTTGGGCTGCAAGTCCCCTTCTCGGCTTATACGCGAGTCATATACCAGGGGGTCGACGGGGGCGGGGGTGTCAGGTCATACTTACCCCCTCCTGGCGCGGTCTCTGTAGCCCCCCTGCTTCTCCCGGTCTCAGGCTCCTTCCTTCAGCGGTCACATGGTACCGCTCATTAAAGTCATGAATATGCGCATATTTATGACTTTAATGAGCGGTACCACGTGACCGCTGAAGGAAGGAGCCTGAGACCGGGAGAAGCGGGACTGTAGAGACGGCGCCAGGAGGAGGTAAGTATAAGCTATAATCACCTGTCCCAGGTCCATCACTGCACGCTGCTGTCCTCTCCTCTGCGTCCTCTGTCTGTGATGTTCAGGTCAGAGGGTGCGGTGATGTAGTTAGTGCGCACCGCGCCCTCTGCCTGAACGTCACTGACAGAAGCGGAGGAGAGGACAGAGCGACGCGCAGCCATGGAGCGGGGATCGGTAAATATCAGAACCTGTCACCGCCTGCTCAGGACACCGGCACCGGGCCCCCAGCGACGAGAGGTGGGTATGTCATTTTTTTTTATTTTTAGCAGCAGCAGTATATGGGGGCATAATTATGGAGCAGCAATATATGGGGGCATAACTATGGAGGGGCATAATTATGTAGCAGCATATGGGGGCATAATCTATGGAGCAGCATATTGTTAGGAACGGCGGAACGCACTACATAAAAAATATAAATAAAGTGCGTTCGCCGCTTGGGGTCCACCGTGCAGTAGGTGAAATAACCGCTGCTAAGTGGTGGCAGAAGCAATATGGCGGTATTGTGCACAAGGTTAACCATCACCAAAGTGCACAGAGCAATCTCTGTTAACCCCTTTCCTACAATGGACGTAATATTCCGTCCATGTGACCCTGGACCTAATTCCCATGGACGGAATATTACGTCATAGCGATCAGCGGTGCCCACGTGGTGAGCGCCGCTGATCGCGGCCGGGTGTCAGCTGATTATCACAACTGACACTCGGCACAATGTGTTAGGAGCAGTCACAGACCGCCCCTGACACGTTAACCCCTTGCACACCGCGATCAAACATGATTGCGGTGTACCGAGGGTTAAAGGGAAGCATCGGCAGGGAGGGGGCTCCCTCCGTGCTTCCCTGAGCCCCCCATAGCAGCGCAATGTGCAGCGCTGCTGCGGGGGGCTCCATCCCTGCAGGTCCCCGGATCCAAGATGGCGACAGGGACCTTCGGGGGCCTGCAAGGGAGCTGGCTTCCTCAGTGCCTGCAAAGTGCAGGCACGAGGAAGCCTTGTGCAGTGCCTGTGACAGATCGCTGATCTTTCACAGTGATCTGTCATGTGACAGATCAGCAATCTGTCACATGACAGTTATGTCCCCCCTGGGACAATGTAATAAAGTTAAAAAAAAGTGTAAAAATAATTTTTAAAAGATCGCTAAATAAATTTAAAAAAAAAATATTCCCTAATAAATTCATTTTTTGGAAATAAAAAAAATGAAAGTACACATATTTGGTATCGCCGCGTCCGTAACGATCCACGCTATAAAACTGTCCCATTAAACCCTTTAGCGAACCCCTTAAAAAATAAAAAATGAAGCAAAAAATAATGATTTATTATCATACCACCGAACAAAAAGTGCAATAATGCGCAATCAAAAAGACGCAAATAAATATACATGATACCGCTGAAAACATCATCTTGTCCCGCAAAAAACGAGCCGCCATACAGCATCATCAGCAAAAAAATTAAAAAGTTATAGCTCGCAGAATAAAGCGATGCAAAAATAATTATTTTTTATATAAAATTGTTTTCATTGCATAAAAGCGCCAAAACATAAAAAAAGACCTAAGTGAGGTATCGCTGTAACCATAATGACCCGAAGAATAAAAGCGCTTTATCAATTTTACCGCAGGCGGAACGGTGTAAACTCACCCCCCAAAAGAAATTCATGAAACGCTGGTTTTTGTTCATTCTGCGTCCCAAAAATCGGAATAAAAAGCGATCAAAAGATGTCACGTGCCCGAAAATGATACCAATAAAAACGTCATCTCGTCCCACAAAAATAAGACCTCACATGACTCCGTGGGTCAAAATATGGAAAAATTATAGCTCTCAATATGTGGTGATGCAAAAACTATTTTTACAATAAAAAGCGTCTTTTAGAGTGCGACAGCCGCCAAAAATAAATACCGCCATAAATAGTAAATCAAACCCCCCGTTATCAGCCCCTTAGTAAGGGAAAAATAATAAAATTAAAAGAAAATGTATTTATTTCCATTTTCCCATTAGGGTTAGGGCTAGGGTTAGGGCTAGGGTTAGGGTTAGGGCTGAGATTAGGGTTAGGGGTGTGTTGGCGTTAGGGTTGGAGTTAGAATTGGGGGTTTCCACTGTTTGGGCACATCAGGTGCTCTCCAAATGCAACATGGCGTCTGATCTCAATTCCAGCCAATTCTGAGTTGAAAAAGTCAAATGGTGGTCCTTCCCTTCCAAGCTCTGCCATGCGCCCAAACAGTGTTTTACCCCCACATATAGGGTATCAGCCTACTCAGGACAAATTGCAAAACAACTTTTGGGGTCCAATTTCTCCTGTTACCCTTAGGAAAATAAAAAATTGGGGGCAAAAATATCATTTTTGTGGAAAAGAATGATTTTTTTTATTTTCACGCCCGGGCGTTATAAACTTCTGTGAAGCACTTGGGGGTTCAAAGTGCTCACCACACATCTAGATAAGTTCCGTGGGGGGTCTAGTGTCCAAAATGGGGTCACTTGTGGGGAGATTCAATAGTTTAGGTAGATTAGGGGCTCTCCATCCATCAAAGTCTGCATTCCAAAACGTCACTACTTCCCTTCCGAACCCCGACGTGTGCCCATACAGTAGTTTTCTCCCACAAATGGGGTGTCAGCGTACTCACGACAAATTGGACAACAACTTTTGGGGTTCAATTTCTCCTGTTACCCTTGGGAAAATAAAAAAATTGGGGACTAATTGATCATGTTTGTGGAAAAAATACGATTTTTTTATTTTCATGCCCGGGCACTATAAACTTCTGTGAAGCCCTTGGGGGTTCAAAGTGCTAACCACACATCTAAATAAGTTCCTTAGGGGGTCTAGTTTCCAAAATGGGGTCATTTGTGGGGGGTTTCCACTGTTTAGGTACATTAGGGGCTCTCCAAAGACAACATGACACCCGCAGACCATTCCATCAAAGTCTGCATTCCAAAACGTCACTACTTCCCTTCCGAGCCCTGACATGTGCCCATACAGTAGTTTTCTCCCACATATGGGGTATCAGCGTACTCTGGACAAATTTGACAACAATTTTTGGGGTCCAATTTCTCCTGGTACCCTTGGGAAAATAAAAAAATTGGTGACTAAAAGATCATGTTTGTGGAAAAAATACGAATTTTTTATTTTCACGCCCGGGCGTTATAAACTTCTGTGAAGCACTGGAGGGGTCAAAGTGCTCACCACACATATAGATAAGTTCCTTGGGGGTCTAGTTTCCAAAATGGTGTCATTTGTGGGGGGTTTCCACTGTTTTGGTACATCAGGGGCTTTCCAAACGCGACATGGTGTCATCTCAATTCCAGCCAAAAACGTCAAATGGCGCTGCTTCCCTTCCGAGCTCTGCCATGCGCCCAAATAGTGGTTTACCCCCACATGTGGGGTATCAGCGTACTCAGGACAAATTGCACAATACCTTTTAGGGTCCTGTTACCCTTGGAAAAATAAGAATTGAGGGTGAAAAGATCATTTTTGTGGAAAAAATATGATTTTTTAATTGTACGGCTGTATGTTATAATCTTCTATGAAGCCCTTGGGGGTTCAAAGTTCTCACCACACATCTAGATAAGTTCCTTGGGGGTCTAGTTTCCAAAATGTTGTCATTTGTGGGGGGTTTCCACTGTTTTGGTACATCAGGGGTTGTCCAATCGCGACATGGTGTCCGATCTCAATTCCAGCCAAAAACGTCAAATGGCGCTGCTTCCCTTCCGAGCTCTGCCATGCGCCCAAATAGTGGTTTACCCCCACATGTGGGGTATCAGCGTACTCAGGACAAATTGCACAATAACTTTTAGGGTCTGTTACCCTTGAGAAAATAAAAATTGAGGGTGAAAAGATCATTTTTGTGGAAAAAATATGATTTTTTTAATTGTACCGCTGTACGTTATAAACTTCTGTGAAGCCCTTGTGGGGTCCAAGTTCTCACCACATATCTAGATAAGTTCCTTGGGGGGTCTAGTTTCCAAAATGGGTTCACTTGTGGGGGGTTTCCACTGTTTAGGTATATCAGGGGCTCTCCAAATGTGACATGGCGTCCGATCTGAATTCCAGCCAATTTTGCATTGAAAAAGTCAAATGGCGCTCCTTCCCTTCTGAGCTCTGCCATGTGCCGAAACAGTGGTTCCCCCCCACATATCAGGTATCAGCGTACTCAGGACAAATTGCACAATAACTTTTGGAGTCCAATTTGTCCTGTTACCCTTGGTAAAATAAAAAAATTGAACCTGAAGTATTTTTTTTGTGAAAAAAAGTTAGATATTCATTTTTTTTTTAAATATTCAAAAAATTCCTGTGACGCACCTAAAGGGTTAATAAACTTCTTGAATGTGGTTTTGAGCACCTTAAGGGGTGCAGTTTTTAGAATGGTGTCACTTTTGGGTATTTTCTATCATATAGACCCCTCAAAGTGGCTTCAAATGTGATGTGGTCCGTAAAAATAAAATGGTGTTGCAAAAATGAGAAATCGCTGGTCAATTTTTAACCCTTATAACTTCCTAACAAAAAAAATTTTGGTTCCAAAATTGTGCTGATGTAAAGTAAACATGTGGGAAATGTTACTTATCAAGTTTTTTGTGTGCCGTATCTCTGTGATTTAAGGGCATAAAAATTCAAAGTTGGAAAATTGTGAAATTTTCGCCAAGTTTCCATTTTTTCACAAATAAATGCAAGTTATTTGAATGAAATTTTACCACTATCATGAAGTACAATATGTCACGAGAAAACAGTGTCAGAATCACCGTGATCCATAGAAGCGTTCCAGAGTTATGACCTCATAAAGGGACAGTGGTCAGAATTGTAAAAATTGGCCCGGTCATGAAAGTGCAAACCACCCTTGGGGGTGAAGGGGTTAAACCAGTTAGCGTTGCTGTTAAAAGAATAAATAAAAAACTATTCCCATTTCTCTGCATTACATTTGCATCATTTTATGCTGTTAGGATGTAAGAGCAGTTAAAAGTTTAGCAGGGATTTCCCATTTTTTTCAAGAAATTTACAAAACCTGTTTGTTTAGGGACCTATTCAGATTTAAATGGACTTTGAGTGGCCTATATATTGGAAATTTCGCAAAAGTGATACAATTTTAAAACAAACACCCGTTAAATTCTTCTATACTGTTGTCAAGAAATGTTTTAACCATTCAGGTGTTACACAAGGATTAATGCAAAGTGGAATGAAAAAAATAAATACATTAAAATTTTACCTCTAAAATGTTGGTTTTGCCCCAAGTTTTTCATCTTTACTAAAGATAGAATGACAAAATGGACAAAATTTGTTACCCAGTTTCTTCTGAGCACACTGATACCCCATATGTGATCAGAAATCTCTGGACAAACGTCAGGGCTCAGAAAGGAGGAAACACCATTTGAATTTAGCTGAAATAGATTACGGATGCCAAGTAACATTTGCACAGCTCCTGATGTGGGTAAACAGCAGAAACACCCCACAATTGACTCCATTTTGGAAACTACACCACACAAGGATTTTATCCAGGGGTATAGCAAGCATTTTGAACACACAGGTACTACACAGAATTTGAT
Source organism: Dendrobates tinctorius (assembly GCF_039654945.1). Taxonomy (NCBI): domain Eukaryota; kingdom Metazoa; phylum Chordata; class Amphibia; order Anura; family Dendrobatidae; genus Dendrobates; species Dendrobates tinctorius. The sequence goes on from NW_027361692.1 coordinate 11,395,864, forward strand.
AACTTTGATAACATTTGGTTGTCATATCGAAACTTTTCAATTTTGTTCATGAAAATGTTGCTTTAGCCCTAAATTTTTCACTTTAGCAAGAGGTAAAAGTGAAAAAGTGGACCCCACAGTTTGTTACCAACTTTCTTCTGAGCGCAGGTATATCCCCACATGTAGTCAAAAAGTTCTGCAGGGCTCAGAAGAGAAAAAATGCCATTTGGTATTTGGAATGTAAATTTGTCTTGAAGAGACAACTTTTATCCATGGGTTATGAACCCTTGTTTTTTTCATACATAAAGGTTTAAGGATCTGTGATTTTTTTTTTTCTTTTCGAATATTCAAATAATTTTTGCATCCTTTTTTATGATACACAGGGATTCATTTTTTTGCCATTGTCCTGTAAAAGGCAGGACAAATTATAATTCCATGGGGACCGATAATTTCAAATGACATCAGGAGTGCATGTAAAATAATGCTGTAAAATGGGTTAATAAAATGAATGATCTTGTATGCAGTATGCAGTCTGATGGAAACTTTTCTGAGGTTAATATTCAACTTTGCCTGTTTACTGAGATGAGACTTGAGAAGTTAAGGAAAAGTGATCACATATATTTGATTATTGTAATAATGATCAATGTCTTACCATCTGTTTTATTTTTAGCAACCAGTAATTAACAGTTGTGTTTTCTTTAGTCGACTGTGTAACGTAATGAAGCAACTTTATAATAAAGTAAAGCGTTGACATTGAGTTGACCTCTGAAAGTTCAGTCAGTTAATCACAAATCTCCAAGCACAGCAGTCATGGCTGGCTAATCTTTTGTTTTGATTTAATTAAGTATTAACTGAAGGAGTTGTTGGCTCTGGGTTATGGAACAAGCAAACAGTACATTAAAATTGAAGAATCAACAATCATGCATACATTACACATAATGTAACTTTTTATGCCAAACCTGATAGAGGGCTCCTATTGTAATGAACAACTCTCTGGGCTTTACCTGCACTTTATTACTACTGCTACACTCCATTATGCTTTATGTATCCTTATAATATTCTTCAAGAGAATTTCTAAGATGTTTACTCACAACTAGACCTGCAGAATTGTAGCTGGGACCCTCACAGTGCTAGGTAGGATCTTCAACTCATCTCTAGATTATATCAGCACTGTAACATTCCCGGTCACCTCCTGTTCTAGAAAAGATACCAGTGTAACACCTTGCCCCCACACCTAGTTTCGACCAAGATGTGGTAATTAGTGATGGGCGAACACTAAAATGCTCAGGTGCTCATTCTACGGGTCGAGCAAATTGGAATATTCCTGTCAGTGTGTTGCCGGAGTCGTGGAGATTAGTCACATCTCCCGATGGGACTGTTCGCCATGAGTGATTGTCGTGGGACACTTGTTACATGGATTACGTCGAACCAGGGAGTATACTATTGGTTTATTATTTTCTGTTTTTCTCAGGAGATCGATGGCTTCGGTTGGATTGGCGTGCAATAAAGATGGAAAACCGCATAGTGTTTTATTTCATTAAAAGACTTCATTCTTATTATGTGTGTTTATTTAACCCTTTCAGTACTATAGGATTAGTAATGGATAGGCATCTTATTGACACCTCTCCATTACTAATGGCGCTTCTTGTGACCTTACAATAAAAAATTCACATCAACCCTCTATTACCCCATATGCCACCGCTACACGGTAGTGGGAAGATGAGAGGCTAAATGCTGGAATTGGCGCAACTTACTGGTGCGCCATTTCTGGGGCGGCTGCAAGCTGCTGTTTGTAGCTAGGGGGGCCAATATCCATGGTCCCTTCCTTGGCTATGAATATCAGCCTGCAGCCATCTGCATAGCCTTTCTGGCTATTTACACCATGTTCAAAATTATTATGCAAATTGTTTTTAAGTATCATAGCGGGGTTTGTTTTTTTGCTAACAAGCAGAACATTGAGGAGGTGTTTTAAAAACTAATGAGAAATTATTAATTAGCCCCTTAACCCCAAAGGGTGGTTTACACGTTCATGACCGGGCCAATTTTTACAATTCTGACCACTGTCCCTTTATGAGGAAATAACTCTGAAACGCTTCCATGGATCCCACTGATTCTGACATTATTTTCTTGTGACATATTGTACTTCATGTTAGTGGTAAAATTTCATTCAAATAGCTTGCGTTTATTTGTGAAAAAAATGGAAATTTGGCGAAAATTTCGCAATTTTCCAAATTTGAATTTTTATGCCCTTAAATCACAGAGATATGGCACACAAAATACTTAATAAGTAACATTTCACATATGTTTACTTTACATCAGCACAATTTTGGAACCAAAATTTTTTTTTGTTAGGAAGTTATAAGGGTTAAATGTTGACCAGCGATTTCTCATTTTTGCAACACCATTTTATTTTTACGGACCACATCACATTTGAAGTCACTTTGATGGGTCTATATGATAGAAAATACCCAAACGTGACACCATTCTAAAAACTGCACCCCTTAAAGTGCTCAAAACCACATTCAAGAAGTTTATTAACCCTTCAGGTGCGTCACAGGAATTTTTTTGAATATTTAAAAAAAAATGAACATTTAACTTTTTTTCACAAAAAAAATACTTCAGGTTTAATTTTTTTTATTTTACCAAGGGTAACAGGAGAAATTGGACACAAAAGTTATTGTGCAGTTTGTCCTGAGTACGCTGATACCTGATATGTGGGGGGGAACCACTGTTTCGGCGCATGGCAGAGCTCAGAAGGGAAGGAGCGCCATTTGACTTTTTCAATGCAAAATTGGCTGGAATTCAGATCGGACACCATGTCACGTTTGGAGAGCCCCTGATGTACCAAAACAGTGGAAACCCCCCACAAATGACACCATTTTGGAAACTAGACCCCCCAAGGAACTTATCTAGATGTGTGGTGAGAACTTTGAACCCCCAAGGGCTTCACAGAAGTTTATAACGTACAGCTGTACAATTAAAAAATCATATTTTTTCCACAAAAATGATCTTTTCACCCTCAATTTTTATTTTTCCAAGGGTAACAGGACCCCAAAAGTTATTGTGCAATTTGTCCTGAGTACGCTGATACCCCATATGTGGGGGTAAACCACTATTTGGGCTTATGGCAGAGCTTGGAAGGGAAGCAGCGCCATTTGACTTTTTTGGCTGGAATTGGGATTGGAAGCCATGTCGCATTTGGAACGCCCCTGATGTGCCTAAACAGTGGAACCCCCCCACAAATGACACCATTTTGGAAACTAGACCCCCCAAGGAACTTATCTAGATGTGTGGTGAGCACTTTGAACCCCTAAATGCTTCACAGAAGTTTATAACGCCCAGGCGTGAAATAAAAAAATCATATTTTTTCCACAAAAATGATATTTTTGCCCCCAATTTTTAATTTTCCTAAGGGTAACAGGAGAAATTGGACCCCAAAAGTTGTTTTGCAATTCGTCCTGACTAGGCTGATACCCCATATGTGGGGGTAAAACACTGTTTAGGCGCATGGCAGAGCTTGTAAGTGAAGGAGCACCATTTGACTTTTTCAGCGCAGAATTTGCTGGAATTGAGATCAGACGCCATGTTGCGTTTGGAGAGCACCTGATGTGCCCAAACAGTGGAAACCCCCCAAATTCTAACTCCACCCCTAACCCTAATCTTAGCCCTAACCCTTGCCCTAACCCTAGCCCTAACCCTAATGGGAAAATGGAAATACATTTTTTTAATTTTATTATTTTTCCCTAACTAAGGGGGCAATAAAGGGGGTTTGATTTACTATTTATAGCGGGTTTTTATTTTTGGCAGCTGTCATGCGCTAAAAGACGTTTTTTATTGTAAAAATAGTTTTTGCATCACCACATTTTGAGAGCTATAGTTTTTCCGTATTTTGACCCACCGAGTCATGTGAGGTCTTATTTTTTGCGGGACGAGTTGACGTCTTTATTGGTGCCATTTTAGGGCACGTGACATTTTTTTATCACTTTTTTTTCCGATTTTTGGGACGCAGAATGAACTAAAACCAGCATTTCAAGAATTTCTTTTGGGGGTGCGTTTACACCGTTCCGTGTGTGGTAAAATTGATGAGGCGGTTTTATTTTTCGGGTCAGTGCGATTACATCGATACCTCATTTATGTCTTTTTTGTGTTTTGGCACTTTTATGCAATGAAAACAATTTTATATAAAAAATAATTATTATTGCATCGCTTTATTCTGCGAGCTATAACTTTTTTATTTTTTGCGGATGATGCTGTATTGCAGCTCATTTTTTTCGGGACAAGATGACGTTTTCAGCTATACCATGGTTATTTATATCCGTCTTTTTGATCGCGCGTTATTGCACTTTTTGTTTGGCGGTATTATAATAAAGCATTATTTTTTTATTTGTTTTTTATTTCTTAAGGGGTTCGCTTCGCTAAGGGGGTTAACTAATGGGACAGTTTTATAGGGTGGGTCGTTACGGACGCGGCGATACTAAATATGTGTACTTTTATTGTTTTTTTTATTTCCAAAAAATGAATTTATTAGGGAATATTTTTTTTTAATTTATTTGCAAGTTTTTATCAATTATTTTTACACTTTTTTTTTTAACTTTATTACATTGTCCCAGGGGGGACATCGCTGTCATGTGACAGATCGCTGATCTGTCACATCACAGATCACTGTGACAGACCAGCGATCTGTCACAGGCAGTGCAGAAGGCTTCCTCATGCCGGTGCTTTGCATGCATGAGGAAGCCGGCTCCCTGCAGGCTCCTGAAGGTCCCCGCCGCCATATTGGATCCGGGGACCTGCAGGGAAGGAGACCCCCGGAGCAGCGCTGCACATCGCGCTGCTCCGGGGGGCTCAGGGAAGCACTGAGGAAGCCCCCTCCCTGCAGATGCTTCCCTAAACCCCCTCACTGCTGATGCTTCTTCCCTAAACCCCCGGTACACTGTGATCGTGTTTTATCGCAGTGTGCCAGGGGTTATCGTGTCGGGGGCGGTCCGTGACCGCCACTGACACATAGTGCCGGGTGTCAGCTGTGATAATCAGCTGACACCCGGCCGCGATCAGCAGCACTCATCACGTGTGCGCCGCTGATCGCTATGACGTACTATCCTGTCCCTGGGAATTAAGTCCCAGGGCACATGGATGGGATAGTACGTCATATGGCAGAAAGGGGTTAAAGATATAAATGCATAATAATCAAGACTTTTTTTCTTTTATTTCCACAGCACAGAAGGGAACATTCATCCTCAACCAGAAGATGGTGACACGGAAGAGGCAGCAAGCCCATCTTCCACTGTAGCTGCTGCCCCAACTTCTTCTCTAGGTGCTGGCACACCGTCCGCTGATGCTGCTGGCACCACTTCATCTGTCGCTGCTGGAACATCATCTTCTGCATGTGATAGCAACTCTTCTGCTGCCTCCCAGGAAAGTGAGCCAACACCCAGCACTAAAAGAGCTGCCTATCCCCTGGCAGTAACTGAGCCCCCCCCTTCAAAAAAAAAAATAGCAATAAAAAAAAAGCAAATAAAGATGGTGGTACTTCAAGAATGGCCAGTGAGACCCTTGATTTGATAAATCAACTACGGAAGACCTTTTTGATTTCTTTGCATTAACTACAGCTGGCAAAGCTCGGTTACTGCCACCAGATAGGCAGACACCTTTAATGAGCACTGTTTGTCACTCTATCAGCTTTTGGGGACCCAGCACCGATCGCAAGTCCAAATGACGTTTATGTGGGGGTTACTAATAGTATACAAGCCAAACCCGAACCACCGCCACGTCAACCCGAACAACATTACACAAGACCAGCCAGCACGTTCACTTTCTATTCCGAATCAAGTAGCTCACAAAGGTCAGGCCCCTCACTGAATTCCAGCTTTAATTGTGATCCACCTCCTACATATGGTTATTGCCCTGACTACCAGTTTTGATAATCAAAAAGATATCTTTGGCATCTGGGGGTACAGAGACCTGTCCACAGCTTTTGCCGTGACACTCTGCTCCCGTGATATGGGTGTACACCATTGTTCTCATGCCCATTCACAGTTTTATTAAAGTTGCATTCATTCCTGAAGTTTTCTTAAACTTGCGTTCATTCCTGACAAGTGTCGCAGACCAGCCAGCAAGCAGTTCCATGATTCAAAGTTAAAAGTCTGCCACACAGAGTTTTGCGTTGCCACCACAAGACCTGTTTCACCACCAAGAGACAAAACACCTTCTTGGAAACAAGGCAACAATGAAGTTTTCATATTAAAAAAGGACAATGTTTGTCATAAAGGTTTTATTGGTTTTAAAATAAACCTATATTTAAATTTTTTTTTTCTCAACATTAACATAAGGGCTCTTTTGCTGAATAACATAATACTTTTGCCACAACTCCAGATCATTTGATTATAGTGCTGGAGTGGTGATACAAATGTATTCCCTAACCTACAGAACAACCACCATCTAAATATATTCTTGGGAACCTTACCAAACTACACCACTATTTTTGGACCGATAATTGTGTCTGAGCAGAATCGGTCACAATGTCTAAAATGGATGGTAGCCAAACTCGCGAGAGTCTCTCTCATCAATTTCTGCCACTGACGCCGGCACGGGGGGCCGTAGTGTGCAACTGCATGTGGGTCGCCCTCCCAGGGCTGTGGGGTACTCGGTACTGAGCCGGTGTCAGTGGGATGTGTCACAGCAGCGGTGACCCGGACCGTGGCCCTGGGCGCCCAAGCAATAGGGAGATGTGTTAATGGTGAATAGTTTGTGACGCCACCTGTGATGTTCGGCAAGGGAGGTGTTAAGCCGACGCTGCATGCAGATCCGCCGGGACAGATAGTGTGGTGCAGCAATGATGGTATAGCCCTCCACAGGCAGGGCTGTTGTCCCAGGGCAGTGTAGATGTGGAGACACTTAGGTGATGTAGTGTCTGGCACAGGGGATGTAGCAGTGTCAGGCGGACGGACGCAGGAACGAAAGGAGGACACCAGTGCATGTAGTTCCAAAGCTTTACTCACAGTCTGTAGTGTTCGCTTCTGTGCCGTGTCCTCCGGGTCAGCGACTCAGTCAACCTCCAGGCAAGATGGAAAGCTCCCTTCCACACTCCGCCAACTTATGTGCCTTTCCTTAACGTCTCCTCTATAGCGCCTTTAAATGTGAAGATCTCCAGTACCATGGTACGCTGGAGTTCCTCCTGACAGATGCTCCCAAGAACTCCACCTGCATGGCAGACAGCTGTAGCCTGCCTCGGGGACTCTCCACTCCTAAGTTCCGGCTCTCTCTCCGTGTTGCTGTTGTGCCCTCAAGTCTTAGATGGGAGTAGTGCATTTACAGCCTACTACTCCACCGGTGTCTGCTGCTGAGCCATTAGTGTCCATACAACCTCGGGGACCGGACCCAGGCCTTGCGCTCGGAGCCTCTAGGCAGGGTTCTTCCTCTAACCCACGTCCTCTGTGTTCCCTCTACTCCTACGTTCCGTACTTGTCTTTCCCTTCTATGGAAGCTCAGGTTTCAGTTCTACGTCTTTCTCCTTCTTTCCTTTTCTTTCCAGTGCCAGCTGGCTCAGGTCACTGAGACAGCTGCAGCACTCCTTCCTTCATCCCTTCTTCCAGGGATCCCCACTCCTCCCAAGTGGCTTCCTTCCTCACTGACCTCCTGTCAGACTGACCTGTAATCCTAAACCATCCCACTCTTTTATGTATCCTAAACTCCACCCACCTCCCAGCACATTTAGTGTTCCAATTAGGGAACCACCAAAGGTGCTCTACTTCTCTAAGCAAAGAGCCACAATGTGGTTGTGCTGAACTACTCTATTGTGTGGGGTGCGAGTGTTGGAGCGTGGTCAGGAGCTCCCAACTTACCTGGATGGTGGGGTACCACACCTTAGGAGAGAGGAAGGTGCATTACCTCTGTGGCGACTGAGCCTCAGGGGCGCCACACATGTATTTCTATGCTGCCGCACACTATGGTACCGAGAGCCAGTGACAGTGGCAGTAATTGATGCGATAGACTCGCACAAATTTCTCACATCACACTCGCAAGTGTGTTCTTGGCCTAAGATCAAGGCCAGCGTTAAGGGCAGGCAGACCAGGTATCCGCCTAGGATCACACCTCCAGGGGCACCCATGCAGCCGCTATGGGGACCCTGGGTAGGGGGGTCCTGGCGCGGCACCTACCCCCTCTCCCACAATAGTGCTTTTAAATTATTGGCATCATAGAAGCCGATACAGTTAGAAAGCAGTGATGGAGGAGAAAGAGTCAGGTGACACTCCCTCTCCCATCACTACTAATTAAAACAATTTCAAATAAAAAACATAAATACATAAAACACAACAAACTAGCATTCATTTAATGGTAGTTTTATTACATAAGCAAAAAAAAAGAGTTAACTTTTTTGAAAAAGCAAATAAACTATTTCGTAGTTTTCTTTTTCTTCAATGGTCTTCCATCCTTCTCTGCTGGTCAGGCTGCACATCACCAACACAGGAGTATTGCCAGGGCATGGCACCTTCTGGACTCATAAAATAGTCAGTAAAGGTTTCTCGCACGCATGCAGCCGAGTTGGATCGCCTTCCCTGACCCACGTTGGGCACTGAATAAAATACTGGCTGCTGGTACTCCACATCTACGTCAGTGCTGTACTCAAGAGCATAGTTATGGAGTACACAGCATGCCTTAATCACAGCATCAACGGTGTTTGTATCCAACTGGATGGGTGTGTGAAAGATCCTCCACTGACTAGTCATGATTCCGAAGGTGAATTCCGAGTCCCCTTCATGGGTATGGGTGCAGCAGGTTGGTCATTAAGGGAAATGCCTCATCCGATACCATCACAAAGGGAACTGGATGTGTGGAACCTGGCAAAGGTCGTGGGGCTGGAAGCTTTCTGCAATCTTGAAGAATTTGCAGACCAATCTGTGATGTTCACAACACCCGAGAGTCTCCAGTACTTCCATAGGTACCAACATCGATGGCAACAAATTTGTAATGTGCATCAGCCACCGCCATCAGGACCACAGAAAAATACTTCTTATAATTAAAGAAACGTGATCAAGATCGTGGTGGCTGCTGAACCCTTACATGTTTACCATCAACTGAACCTATGCAGTTTGGGAAATTGGCCACAGACTGAAAGCCTGCTGCAACCTGCAGCCAAGTCTCCTCGGTTGGGGAAGGCATCACGATGGGCTGCAACTTCTGCCAGATCACGTTACATGTGCACCTCACAATTTGAGAGATGGTGGATCTACAAACTCTAAATTGGAGGTGTAGTGATGTATAGCTCTCTCCTGTGGCCAGAAATCTGCAAAGGAAAAGAAAAGATTATTAGAAATGTCACACAAAAATGTAAGGGAACCCGTCAGCAGTTATGGCCGCTATAAGATGCAACCACCGCCTTTCAGGGCTTATCTGCAGCAATCTATAATGCTGTAGAAAAGCCCCCGGTCTGACAGGAAAGATAACAAAAAAAGTTTTATTATACTCACCTGCGTGGGCCGGTCACATCAGATGGGAGTCACAGCTTAGTGTCCGGCGACTCGCATCTTTTTGCGACGACGCCCTCCTGCTTGCTTCATCGCTCTGCTGCTCAACCGTACTTATCTGCCCTGTTTAGGGCAGAGCGAATTCCTGCAGTGAGCAGGTGCCAGGAAAGGTCTGAGAGGCCCAGCGCATGCACACCTCTGGACTTTGTTCTATCCTAATCAGGACACAAAAGTACGCCTGCGCAGTAGAGTGATGAAGCAAGCAGGAGAGTGGCATTGCAAGAAGAAGGGAGGTGCGGGACCTGTACCTGCGACTCCCATTAGACCAGACCACACCATAGCGGCCCACGGGTGAATATAAAAAAAGTTATTTTTCTTATCTTGCTGGTCTGACCTGGGGGGTTATCTACTTTAATTATAGAATGCTGTAGATAAGCCCTGAAAAGAAATGGCCACATCTTATAGCAGCAAAAAAAACTGACAGGTTCCCTTTAGGCCAGTTTCACACATCATGATATTTCCGGTACCAGAAAAACAAGCACCAGAAAAATCCATGTTTCAGTGTGTGTGCGGCACACGTGTGGCAACCGCGTGCAGCACCTGTGCTGCATCATTACCACGTGGATGGCTGCCAGGGGAAAAGCTCTACAGTAAGCACAGTTACACGGTGGAGGGTGCTGAAGACTATTCTCATTCTTCCCTGATCGCGCTGAAAACCATCAGAGCAGGGGAGAATGATGAGAACCGTCTTCAGCACCTGCCGCCGGGGAACAGCGCTTCCTGTAGCGCTTCTTCACCTGTGCCGATGCATTTCACACAAAGGACATCAATGTATGTTCTCCGTGTGCACGTGTGCGGGACAGTTTGTGGACCGTGCTACTGGTAAGAATCTGACATGTCAGCGTGTTTTGCCCACGGACACACGCTGGCATGTGTATAGACCCATTCTTTTGAATGGGTCTACGTGTGTCAGTGTCTCCGGGAAATGTGAAAACTTTCACCACATGTAGCAGACACACTGACGTGTGAAAGAGGCCTTAATGACATACAAACCAAAAAAAATTTACTTACAGCAAGGTGATGAGCAGCCTTTCCTCAGCAGCGATCACAGTATCCGACAAGGTTAGATCAGGTGACAAGATTCCAAGCAGTCGGTCAAATGCTGCGATCGGTATACAGCAAAATGATAAGAATTTATCAGGAGATCCGTAAAAAAAAATTGAATATAAAAAAAATGGTTAGGTTATATATGGTTACTTTTTTAGGACACATTTTAATTAGGAAATTATCTTTAGATATGGTTAACTTACCTCCTCAAATCTGTGTATAGCACATAAAAGTGCCCCTTCACGGTGGACTCTGCAATGATTTGGTGCACCCATATATTTCAGTCTCCCCTTCTCCTTCTGTGCTGCTCCTAAGATAAAACTATTGTTTAGTACACAACACAGTGAAAAAACAAAGACACGTCAATATTTTTTTACATATACTTTAGCTTACCTGCTCTCTGTGACTATTGATGATTTGTAGAAGTAATCCTAACAGCATTATTTTATATGGCCAGCGGAGCCGTCGCTGCATGCTCTGCTGTTGGGTCCACTCTGTGCTCTAATGGGCGCTCTGCTCTTCTAGCAGCTGTCCACTCATGTTGCATATGTATATATTTAGATCTATATGGTTTTTGACAAAATGGAGAATGGAAGAAGAAGGGTTGGACAAGGAAATTACATCTCAATTTTTTTTTCAAGTTTGTCAAGTAATGTATCTTTATTTAGCTTACAAAAACGCAGACAAATCCGCATTAAAATCTGCATGAAAATCCGCATTAAAAAAACGCATCAAATCCGCACGGAGTTTTACCTGCGTTTACTGCCAAGAAATGCAGATTCTTTGCAGAAAATTCTGCAGGCAAATCTGCAACGTGTGTACATAGCCTTAAAGGGAACATTTCTAGTGCAAGTAGACGAGAAATGTGTGAATTTAGTACTGTGGCCTGTGGGGCATTGGATGCGCATTTCCGCTTGCGTTCCAATGTCTGGGATATGGACAACTGAAGGCTGCGCTGGGTCAAGGATGTGGACGTGCTTGATGATGGTGGTAGTATTTGAGTGTATGCAACGACAGGTGCAGGGCAGGAGGAATCATTGCAGGCACCAAGGACAAGGGAATGGCTTCCACGCACAATAGCGGAAGAAGCAGTGGTGTCACCCGCAGACAGTGTTCCTGAACCCTGGGGTTCAGCCCACAAAGTCGGGGGCTTTGCTGCCATGTGCCTGATCATACAGATGGTGGTCAGGCTGCTAGTTTTGATACCCCTGCTGATGCGGGCATGGCAGGTTGTGCAAATGACCTGTTTGGGGTTATCAGCAGAGTCTTTAAAAAACAACCAGACTCGGGAAGACCTAACAGTTGTACTGCCAACTTCCATCGTGTTGGTGTTACGAGGAGCGGTTGTCGCCTTCTGTCTGCGGCCACCACACTGCTTCTTCCTGCCTGTTGGGGTCCTATGTCTCCCTTCCCCGTGTGCTGCTGTCCTCGCTCTGCATGTTCTCCTGCCAGGTTGGTTTAGTAACTATGTCATCCACCACCTCGTCTTAAACTTCCGCACTCTGGTGCTCCTCCTGAATTTCTGGTAATTGTGTCTCATCATGGTCCACCTCTTGTGACACGTTCCCACCATTGCCTTTGTGTGGACGTGGCTGCTCAAATATTTGGGCATCGCTACATGTGATCTCATCTTGCCCTGCTTCATGTGGACCGGACTAGAGGCCCGAATTTATAAAGGGAAAAGTGAACAGCTCTTCGGCGTATCCAAGTGTGAGATCAGTTGCCTCCGGGCTCTTGGCATGGCGAGAGGAAGGAGGATCAGGGTGAGGAATATGCAGTCTAGACTCACGGCTACTCAGGTTTGACCGTGTGGAAGACAGGGTGCTGTTGGTGGTGGCAAAGTGACTGGAAGCATTATCCGCTATCTAACCAACAACCATTTGACACTGCTTTTGGTTCAATAGTGGTGTTCTTCCCCGAGTAATTCGGACAGGAGGTTGGGCGAGAACATGTCGGTGTTTGTTGTGGCACAATTTCAGCTTGCCCACGGCCTAGGCCTCTGCATGCACCATATCACCATAACGTCCACTTTCCCGTCCCTTGCCACGCACCTTGCCCATTTTAAATGGACTACAATATTTTCTACGTTCACTACAAATGGCTCAATTGGGATCAAAGTTATATGTGATCCGTGTGTGGGAAAACCACAGTTTAAAATATCTGGACAGTAGGTTAAAATTTTTTGTTTTTAGCAAACTAGTGTCAATAACTATGGTAAAACACAGCAAAAACAGTTGAATGGAGGCCTGAAATGCAACAATTTGTAGCCCACAGATAGATGAGGCGTCTTACAGAGATACCATACTGTTCAATATGTGGCCTGTATTTTTTGTTTTTTTAACACAAAATAGTGTTCTAACTACGATAACAGACAGCCAAAACAGTTGAATGGATGTCTCAAATGCCACAGTTTGTAACCTACAATTAGATGAGGAGTCCGACGGAGATACCACACTGTTCAATATGTGGTCTGTATTTTTTGTTTTTACCGCAAAATAGTGTACAGCAAAAACAGTTGAATAGAGGTCTCAAATGCCACAATTTTTAGCCCACAGATAGATGAGGTGTCTTACGGAGATACCACTCTGTTCAATATGTGGCCTGTATTTTTTCTTTTTTAGCGCAAAACAGTGTATAGAACTAGGGTAACAGACAGTCAAAACAGTTGAATGGAGGTCTCAAATGCCATAATTTGTAGCCCACAGATGGATGAGGAGTCTGACAGAGATACCACACTGTTCAATATGTGGCCTGTATTTTTTGTTTTTACCTCAAAATAGTGTATAGAACTAGGGTCACAGACTGGAAAAACAGTTGAATGGGCATCTCAAATGCCACAATTTGTAGCCCACAGATAGATGAGGAGTCAGACGGAGATACCACACTGTTCGATATGTGGCCTATATTTTTTGTTTTCATCGCAAAATAGTGTATAGAACTAGAGTCATAGACAGCAGAAACGGTTGAATGGAGGTCTCAGATTCAACAATTTGTAGCCTACAGATAGATGAGGAGTGAGACATAGATACCACACAGTTCAATATGTGGCCTTAATTTTTTGTTTTTACCGCAAAATAGTGTATAGAACTAGGGTCACAGATAGCAGAAACAGTTGAATGGAGGCCTCAAATTCAACAATTTGTAGCTCACAGATGAGCAGTCAGGTGGAGATACCACACTGTTCAATATGTGGCCTGTATTTTTTGTTTTTACAGCAAAATAGTGTATAGAATTAGGGTCACAGACAGCAAAAACAGTTGAATGGAGGTTTCAAATGCCACAATTTTTAGCTCACAGATAGATGAGGCGTCTGACGGGGATAGCCCACTTTCAAATATCCGGCCTGTATTTTTTATTTTTTTTGCCAAGCTAAATTGTGTCAATAACTAAGCTAAGACACAAACAAAAAAAATTCTATGGAGGCCTGAAATGGCACAATTTTGAGCAAAATGATATGAGATTCGTGTGGTGGACAAAACCCAGAGTAAAATATCAGCCCTGTAGCTAAATATTTTTTGGGCAGCTAAATATTTTTTGGGCAGCAAAATGGTGTCAAGAAATTATATATGACACTCCAAAAAATTTTTACTATACCACAAAAATGGCAGAATTTTCTGCACACTCAGATGTGATGGCTGGGACGGGAAAACCCATTTAACACAGCTGGATTTTCACGCTGTACTATGAAAAGGATTTGGCTGTATTCTGCAGTGTCATCAATCAAATGGAGGAAAAGAAGGGGGGCTCTGGATTGCTTTTGAATAAAATAAGATGCAAAAAAATTATTTCTGCCCACTGATACCTGGGGCTATGTATATACGGTCAATATATGAAATAGGCAGCAGCTGCAGACAGTAATGGAATGAACCCTCTTGATATATGCAATGAAGCATGCCACATACAATGCCTGCCTGCTGCTGATGTCTATATACCCACAGACACTCCCTGCCTACCTAGCACTGCTATCTATATACCCCATAATTAGTCCTCAGAAGGACTTTATGGTATACCCATACTAACTTATAAACCCCCAAATCTGACCCTATCTTGGCAGCAACTCTCCCTACACTGTCTTATTCCGGAGGTGACTGAGACAAGCAGGGCGGCGGCAGGTCTCGTATAGACCTGATGACACTGTGCGGCCAGCCAATCACAACCAAAATGGCTGCGGCATTACAGTGCATGGCAGACAATCCCTGCATGTTGATTAGCGCTCTAAAGAGCACCAAACATGCAGGGCGGACACCAGAGCTCCCGCTGAATAATCCCGGAAATGCTCGGTGCTTCCGAGTATAGTGATGCTCGGACGAGTACCGAGCATTACCGAGTATGCTCGCTCATCACTAGTGGTAATTTCTTTTTCTTCAAAAACAATTAGATTTTCAATTGGAAACCACTTCAGCAAACTATCCTTTTTATAGAGCTTTTTAAGAAGTTTGTATTTTCCTGAAATGTTTTTTTCCTTAAAGCACCTCTCCAGCATTTTTATTTTTATATTAGCTTTGGCGTGGTGCTATTAATGTAAGTTCCCTGCCCCTAATCTTGTACTTACCAGCTGCTGTCTTCAACTCTTTCTGCCACTATTTTGGTCTCATGCTGCCATCCTGTTACTGCAACTTCTGACTTATCGGAATTCAGATGTAACAGTTGGAGAAGGGCAAACTTGAACAGTACAGTTTGGGGTCCGTACCGAACACCTACCATTCGGGCATGGACCATGAACACGGATTTCTCCAGAAAGTCTGTGTTACTGTTCAGGTCACTGAGGCTGCAATCCTAGCTCACTTCGCTGTAAGTCAGGCCCTTAAACTATGCTGACCTCAGTGAGGTCGTATGTGTGTGTGTATATACCATATATACTCAAGTTTAAGCCGACTTGAGTATAAGCCGAGGCCCCCTAATTTTGCCACGGAAAACTGGCTAAGCTTAATGACTCGAGTATAAGCCGGGTGTACATTGTCCCCTCATCCCTGTCCTGCTCTGTGTGGTGTGGCTCTCCCCCCTCCCAGTACGCGTGGTTCGGCTCCCCTTCTATGTATGGCTCAGCTCCCTGTCCTCCCCCGTGCTCCTCCGTGCTTCCAATGCCCTCTCTGCAGCCCCCGTCCTCCTCCGTGCTGCCACCGTCCTCCTCCATGCTGCCCTGTCCTCCTCCATGCTGCACCCGTCCTCCGTGCTTCCAATGCCCTCTGTGCAGCACCCATCCTCCTCCGTGCTGCCACCGTCCTCCTCCATGCTGCTCTGTCCTCCTCCATGCTGCACCCGTCCTCCATGCTTCCAATGCCCTCTGTGCAGCCCCCGTCCTTCTCCATGCTTCCCCTGTCCTTCCCCAGTCCTCCTCTGTGCTGCCCTTGTCCTCCTCCGTACAGCCCCCGTCCTCCCCTGTTTTCTCCGGACCGGATCTTGGAAGTGGCCCATGGCCACAGATTCCAGTTTAGAGAAATACCCTACAGGAGGGTTTGGGTGTGTCAGTGTGGAGCTTGCAGCAAGCTGAGCAGTCGCTCTGCAAAAGCTCATTCTGTGTGAGGGAACACAGAACCCAGCAGAGCGAACTCCTGGCACCCCACAGCATAATCTGCTGGTGCAGTCCTCGGCAACCAGACGCATTTACAGACTGTCTTGTTTCCCGGCTGCGATCCGGAGGATACCGTTGTGCTTCGTTTGTAAGGTTGGACATTAAAACTACATTTTACTTCGAACTTTATTGGGTCACTGCCTCATCACTGCATAGCGTGGACACTGCTGCACTACAATACACACACACATATACAATATATATATATATACTATATATATACTGTATATATATATATATATATATATTGTGGTGTAGTAACCACTGAGTCCGCTAGGGGGAGCTGTGTGGATGTCCCAGGAGAAAGGATGAATGGCAGAATAAGGAATGGCCGTTATGTATCCCAAAGTGGGTGGCTTTGGGATGGAGACTTATGTGTTGTTCAGCAATGATATTGCTGAGGTGTTGTTTCAATGTGTAAGGGAGAAGTCTCCAGGTAACTAGAGAGATGGGCAGGCCTGGTTACCTACAAACCCACCCAGGGGGTATGTTTAAAGCACTGTTGGAAAGAGTGTGTAAATGCTTGAAGGACCTGTGATGAGATCAGAGTCATGTGACCCGGTGGGCGTGGCTATGAACCATATAATGTGGCCAGGGTAGGTCACAGGTGGTGAATGCTTGGACCCGGTTGGTCCAATGTGGAAGGTCCCGTTGAGATGAGGCTTCCTGCCTGACAGCACGTGTGGATGCTGTGAGTAATGGCTGCAAGTGCCTGAGAGTTCCGTGGAGGGAATGAATGTCTGCAGTATGGAGAAGCAGCCATGAGAGAACCCTGACGGGGCGAGATATAACTGTGAGGCTGAAAAGCCTGCGTATTGGACATTGCTAACAGAGTGAAGCTCTGTCATGGACGCTATGCCGTTTATATATTGCTGGTCATGGTTTATGATGTTTAATAAACCGCATGGACTATTAAGAAATGGGGTATGTAAACTTCTGATCAGGGTCATTTGGATGTTTTGGGTTGTCATTATGATTTAAAAAGAGAAAACACAGTAGTTTGACAATATATGGCTTCACCCAACCACTAATCATGATTGAAGAAAAAGTTTTGATGTTATCATTCATATTCTCTAAAAAAAGGACAAGAGAGCAAAAATTCTGCCAGGGTGTGCAAACTTTTGAACACAACTGTACATATACATACAATCATGGCTGAAAGTGTTAGAAAATGTTAGTTTTTTCTAGGTTCAAAAAAGTTTGGTATGTTTACTTTTTAGTATTATTATAATCAATGGATGGAGCATTTTTGTGAAAAGCATGCCCTGAGCTTTTAATACTTGTTAAAAATTTTCATGTACTCTT
The DNA here is from genome assembly GCF_039654945.1 of Dendrobates tinctorius. Taxonomy (NCBI): domain Eukaryota; kingdom Metazoa; phylum Chordata; class Amphibia; order Anura; family Dendrobatidae; genus Dendrobates; species Dendrobates tinctorius. The sequence continues at coordinate 11,413,291 of NW_027361692.1, forward strand.
AGCATGAATGCTTGTCTAATATGTTTTTCCCCTATTTTTGAACACCGTATACTTTTGTTACTTTAATGTGACATATTATTTTATTGTCCCAGCTTTCCATTTTTGGTGCTTTCTTCTCATTGGTAGGTTCAGTTTTTTACTTTTAAAGGGAATCTGTCAGCAGGTTATTGCTGTGTAATTTAAAGACAGCAGGAGATAGAGGCTGAAATACAGAATTCAGAGATGTGTCACTTGTCACAGGGTGTGCTGTTGTTTACTAACTGTGAGGGATTCATTACTAAACTATTAACATCTAGCAAATATGCAGCTCACTGTCTATGGACTTTGTACACAGAGAGACTGGTGTGGGCGGGGTTTCCTGTGGTGTGGGCGGGGTTAGCTTTCTCAGCTCTACAATGTACCCAGTATAATATTTAAGTATAGCCCATAACTGCTTTACAATTGATATTCTTCCTTTGATGGACCAGTTTAAAGGAGTTGTCTCACTTTCAATCTTCAAGAGAATTCTGTTCCTCTATATCTGTATCCCAACTTCTTGATGGCCATGGGACTGTAAGTGGAGTAGTATACTACTTATGATTTACAGTTCAGCCAGACAAAAATTTTTACCACCCATACTGTGGCCAAATTCAGCGATCAGACCAGCATCAGAGCAGCACTTGCAAGCTCTATAGCAAACATCTCTTAAGCTGGTGCTACTTAGGCAATGAACTTGAATCAAAAAATGTATACATTATTCATAAAAAGAAAATTAATTGGATCCTTTTGTTAGATGTCCATACCCTGGTAAAGCTTTCAATCTGGTTAGTTGAAGAATACAAACAAGGCCGGATTGTAAAGGTGTCATGAGGAGCAAGTATTCAGGTACCCATCTAAAGACCTCCAATTTATAGAAGTATATAATTACAATAATCTGAGGCTTTAAAAGGCTTTTCGGGAACTGTAAAGTTTGTTAATTTTTACACCAATACCACCACTCTAACGTAGCTACTCTCATTCATTACAATAGCGATCAAGCCTAAATTAAACAGGATGGATGGGTTATCTAGAATACAATTCTGTTTCCAAGTTGCCGAATACTTCCTACAGTATTTTATGTTTTCCTTTTTCTTATAATGGGTTTATTTAAAAAGTGTGTATTTCCATCAATCAATGACACTTTGAATCCCAAACTTTCTTGATTTGTATATATAAGATGGCTTTGACTAAAGGCAACTTCCTGAGTAATGCAGGTGCAACATTTCTAAAAGTTTTGTGTATTTTGGCATTCGGCACTGCTCTTTCTCTACAGTCCTTAATTGTAGAATTTGTTACATCAGATAGCAGAATTGGATATTTCTTCAGATTCCATAAGTTATTTTGTTATGAGACATAAAGATTGTTAGAGTCAAACATCTAGAAATCCATTACTTGTCATTTTGAATGAGTTCTAAATATCAATGACACAACTATAAAGCTAAATGTGCTTACTTTGAGGAATGTACTATACCAGTCAAAAGTTTGAATACTGTTGTTCATGTAATGGCTTTCCTTGTTCTTATTTGAATGTGTACATTGTAGATTGAAACTGAAAGCAGAAAAAAACATGAAACAACGTACAGTATATAGAAATAAAGGGTGAAGAAAAATGTGAAACAAACAAGATTATGTGTTAAACCTTAGATTCTTCAATGTATTCAACTTTTACTCCAATAACCGTTTTACATGCTCTTTGGCATTTTTATCAAGCAGCTTGTTACATAACTGTAACGGGTATCCTGTGCTTCGTTTCTTTCCCCTAGGTCTGCTGCCCTCTGCTGTGCTCCACGTCAAATTTTGCAAGTTGCCCAGAGAGGATCAATGACATAATCTCCCTAAACCTAGTTTAGACATGCACCTGTGCCTTGATATTGATTATCTAGAACTCTATGTGTTGTGTGCTCCACTTTCTGTGAATATTGTGCTTTACTTGCTTCCATCCCTCCTGGGTTCCACTTCATCCGTCCTGCTGCCCCTAAGATTCCGGAGTATGCCAAATCCTCACTGCTCATGTGCGTTCCCGCTTGATGCATCAACGCCCAGGGTTGGGGTGTCCACCCAGACCTAGGGCATAGGGGATCTACCTCACCTGGTGATCCCTGAACAGCTTAAACAGGTAACTACCTGGACTAGATTTTCTTCCTTGAAGCAGTTCCGAGAGGTGCTGAGCACTTTTTGGCTGCTTAGCTTTAACTCTGCGGTTCAACTCATTCCAAACCCTCTGAATTGGGTTGAGATTGGTGGATTGTGGAGGCCATATCGTCTGACACAGCAATTAATCCCTTTCATTCTTATTAAAATAGCTTTTTCATAGCCTGGAGGTGTTTCTTGGATTATTGACTTGTTGGAAGACAAACAAGGTTCACAGCTATTGCATGCTAGATGGATGGCATATTGTTGACAATGCTGTGGTAGTCATAGTGGGTAAATGTGTCTTTGTCTAAATCACCAAAAGTGTAATTAGCAAAGCACCCGTACACCATCACACATGTAAACACCTTTTCTGCATCTCATGAAGAAATGGCATTTGGCAGTACCAAAAATCTAAAATTTTGATTCATCATGCTGCAGTACAGATTTCCACTAATCTAATGTCCAGTCGTTGTGTTGCTTGCCCCAACATGTCTTCAACGTACAAACATGCCTGCCTTCCTTCCATCTTTGCAGTCATTCATCCATAAAGGTCTGCTTCTCAGTCTCATCTGGACAGTTGATATTGAGATGTGTTTCCTACTTGATGTCTGTGCATCTGTAAGGAGATAGACAAGTGAGAAGACGCACACAGTTAATGCCTAACAGAGTATCTGCAGAGAACATCACCATCTGCTGTTCAAAGATGATAGGAAAAGTGAAAGCAGAAAGAATTGCATTAGCAGGAACTCAAGAGAGAAATACATGTTTCCTCGGGGAAGAAACTGGAGGAAACATCAGTTCAGGTGATAGCTGTGGTGCAGATAGTAATTATAAAAGGCTCAGGAGAGCATTTTCACCATTGCACTAACTGCTGATATTGTGCCGATGCACCACTTTGATTGTGTTAACGGAATAAATAGTTGTTTGTTTAAGTACCACTATCTTCCCATTGTCTGCGCTGTTGCATCCGCGTACTTGTTAACACATCACTCCTAAAGGTTGTTATCTGAGATACTGTCAATTTGCATTCTTTTGCATTTTCTGAGGCTGGTTAGTCTAATGAACTTAGCCTCTGCAGCAGAGGTAAATCTTGCTTTTTCTGTTCTGGGATGGTCCTCATGAGAGTTTGCTTCATCATAACAATTGAAGATTTCATGACTTCACTCGATGAAAACCTTAAGGTTTTAGCAATTTTCTAGACTGACTAATCTTCACATCATATTGTATTTCTTTACTTAGTTGAGTAGTTCTTGTCAAATTATGGCTTAGCACACTTATTGAATAGGGCTCAGCACTGTATGGAACTGTGTACCAACTTTGCCTCTGTAATACATACTGATTGTTGCAAACACTTTCTGAAAGTTGTTGAAAAAACTCTTGAACTTTTGACAATGCATGCTGGTTCATTGGAAGTCATTCCAGGCGATTACCTGATGATTTTGTCTAAAGCACCACTCCATGCCAAGTCAATGTCAAGCTGTGATCAGAATAAAAGGGGATATTTTTAGGAACTTAAAGTTTAATAGATGTTCTTGTTTGCTTCAAATGTGTTGCTCTACTCCTTGCTTCCACATATCTTCATCGTTTTGCTGATTTCAGTCTAAATCTACTGGGTCGCCCTCCAGTCCCAGGGCAGTGGGGTACTCGGTACCGGGCCGGTGTCAGGGGGAAAGTATCACGGCAGTTGTGACCCGGTCCGTGGCCCTGGGTGCCCAATGTCAATGGTGGTGTGTGGTTAATGGAATTGAATAGTTTCTGACGCCACCTGTGGTGTTCGGCAAGGGAGATGTTAAGCCGACGCTGCAGACAGATCCTCTGGGACAGATGGTGGGATGCAGCAATGGTGGTATAGCCCTCCACAGGCAGGGCTGTTGTCCCAGGGCAGTGTAGATGTGGGGACACCTTGATGGTGTAGTGTCCGGCGCAGGGAATGTAGCAGTGCTGGCGGACGCAAGAAGGAATGGAGGACACCAGGGCTTGCAGTTTCAATGCTTTACTCACAGTTCTTGGTAACCACTGGTGCCCGCTTCCATGCCGTGTCCTCCGGGGCAGAGACTCAATCAACCTCCCGGGCAAGTTAGGCTTCTCCTCTCCAACACTCCGCCAACATGTACCTTTCCTGAACGACTCCTCTATTGCGCCTTTAGTGTGAAGAGCTCCAGTACCGTGATACTCTGAAGTTCCTCCTGTCAGATGTTCCTAACAACTCTACTTGTATGACAGACAGCTGTAGCCTCTATCGGGGACTCCTCTCTGAGTCCTGGCTCTCTATTCGGTTGCTGTTGTGTCCCAAGTCTTAGATGGGAGTAGTGCATTTACAGCCAACTACTCCACCGGTGTCTGCTGCAGAACCATAAGTGTCCATACAACCTCGGGGACCACGCCCCGGCCTTGCGCTGAAAACCTATAGGCAGGGTTCCTCTTCCAACCCACAACTCCTCTCTGTTCTCCTACTCCTTCGTTCCACGCTGTTCCTTCTCTCTCTTATGGAAGCTTAGGTTGCAGTTCTATGTCTTTCTCCTTCTGTTCCTTTCCTAGGGAGCTCGTTCCACTAAGACCAGTCCTCAGCCTCGCCTGACTGATTGTCTTCCTCCGCCTTGAGCTCCCGTCAGGCTGACCTCCTGTCAGCCTGCTCTCTGACTCAGACTCCCCGTCGGACTGGACTCCAGACTGAACTCAGACTCCTCTGTAATTCTAAACTTTCCCACTCTTTTATATCTAACTCCACCCACCTCTCAGCAAATCTCGTGTTACGAAGCAAGGACCAACGAAAGGTGCTCTGCTACCCTCTAAGCATGGAGCCGCAATCCGGTCCATTGCTGAACTATCCTGTGTGTGGGTGCAAGTGTTGGAGTGTGGAAAGAAGTTCCCAACTTACCTAGGTGGTGGGGCACTACACCTTAGGAGAAGGTGCAGTACCTCTGTGGCGACTGAGCCTCAGGGGCGCCACACTACAATGTACACATTCCATTTAGAACAATTAAAACCATTTCATGGACAGGTGTGTCCAATCTTTTGACTCGTAGTGTACATCTTGGAGATTCTGATATAGGATGCATTCATTTTCGGCCTCTTGACCCACCCATTTGATCACATGACAAATTAATGCAGACTTCATAAATTAATACAAGTAAATATAAAGATTGATACTAAAAACATATAAAGTTCAGCCTTTCACATGGGAATGCAATTGGCATAGTAATGGGCCCTTATGGTCCGGCAGAAGACAAAGCTATTAAGAGCTGACATTTCAGTCCCTAGACAGTGGTCCCCAATCTTTCTTGAGATGAGCCACATTCAGTTCTAAGAGATGATCAACAGACACATTCTATGCAAAGAAATCATAAAAACCATATAAACACTAGAAAACAGGAAATAATTGGAACAAGCGATCAGATTTCCCTCTCCTCCAAAAAGTTCTTCAGATTCCACAATTGCTATTGACCTGGCATCTCTGGGGTTAAATTAATGGAATTAGAATCATTTTTGGTCCTGGCGGCTGCTTTCAGGTGCTGAATGTGTAAAACAGCTGACATATGTACTGCATCTGTCATGGTCATTAATGGATGATTCAGACTCCATTCACTTTTGTATTAGGAGGTGAGCAGCACTGGTGATGTCTTTTCTACAGAAACCTGCCAGGACAAGTGAATAATTTGCAGGTATGGTTGAACCTGTTCCATTCTAATAAATAAGACAGGAGCCCGATGAAGCACACGTCTCAGCAGGGACCTGTGGATGTTACCAGTAACGCTTCTGCATAAAAAAGCATAGAAGAAAAAAGCAGCAGTATTTTTTAACACAGATCAGAAAAAGAATGCACTTGTAAGATGCAGCAGCCCCATTTTTCTGATGGCGGAGGCAACCCTGGTGCAAAATACAGATGAAATAACCACTCACACATCTACCATTTGTAAAGTGACCGAGGGTGGTAGTCATGGCCCAGCTGCTGCTTCATAGCGCCTTGGCACTTCACAGGAAAATTGCATCCCAGTCCCAATGTGCTGTCATGTGTGGGGTGGATGACACTCACTTGTAGGCTGAAGGTCTCCGCTATCTCCGGGTCTCCATCCTCAGGAGCCGCTGGCACATAACTTGTGGGACACACAGTTCATTGTAACAAGCAAGCAAACGTTTACAGGACAGTTCAGGTTCATTAGACTGTAACACGCAGTTTTGGGAACAACATTTCTTATTCCTTGTTTCCTTAGTACAGTACGTTTCTATCCGCAAATTTACTGGTTCTGTCACTCCCAGGGATATCCTGGCCAATCCCGCAGTGCACCTGTGATCTGTTACCTTCCCTTAATGCAGTTGCAAATTGCTTCTTCAGAAAGAAAGAGGACTTGAACTCTACAGCTCCACCTGTTGGAAGTAGCGATCCTGCAAGTCACAATGAATCCTTTAAAGGGAATCTGTCACCTTTTTTTGTATTTAAGATGCGGCCACCGCTATCAGGGGCTTATCTACAGCATTCTGTAATGCTGTAGATAAGCCCTGATGTAACCTGAAAGAGAAGAAAGACGAGTTATACTATTCTCACCCAGGGGCGGTCTGGATCCGGTTTGGGTCGGGAGGGTGTCGTGGTCCGGCGCCTCCCATCTTGTAGCGATGATGTCATCTTCCGGAGCCTGCGCACTGCAGACACGGTGTTTTGGGCTATTGGCCCTCGTCAGTTCAAAGTATGAGAACTGATTTGGCTAGGTGAGAGTCTCTTAATGCAGTTGCATGTCCAACTTCCTCTTTATGCCAGAGGATAAGGCACTTTTTTAGTACCTGCACCGAGCCCTAGGCTCCAGACGTTGCAGGAATATTCTGAAGAGATATCAGTAAGGCTTATTATAGCTGCCTGCCCACTGCAAGTTGAACTTGACCTTGGATGCTGTACTTCCCTATCTGACTATCAGGAAATCATCATCTTTTACTAAAGCTTACTCTTCGCACTATGGACCAAGCTTTAACTATGTTTGTCCCTATGGTATATAGCTAGCTAGCTCTCCATCACAAACACTGAATATTACATTTACATACAGTTGTGGCCAAAAGTATTGACACCCCTGCAATTCTGTCAGATAATACTCAGTTTCTTCCTGAAAATGATTGCAAACACAAATTCTTTGGTATTATTATCTTCATTTAATTTGTCTTAAATGAAAAAACACAGAAGAGAATGAAGCAAAAAGCAAAACATTGATCATTTCACACAAAACTCCAAAAATGGGCCAGACAAAAGTATTGGCACCCTCAGCGTAAAACTTGGTTGCACAACCTTTAGCCAAAATAACTGCGACCAACCGCTTCCGGTAACCATCAATGAGTTTCTTACAATGCTCTGCTGGAATTTTAGACCATTCTTCTTTGGCAAACTGCTCCAGGTCCCTGATATTTGAAGGGTGCCTTCTCCAAACTGCCATTTTTAGATCTCTCCACAGGTGTTCTATGGGATTCAGGTCTGGACTCATTGCTGGCCACCTTAGAAGTCTCCAGTGCTTGCTCTCAAACCATTTTCTAGTGCTTTTTGAAGTGTGTTTTGGGTCATTGTCCTGCTGGAAGACCCATGACCTCTGAGGGAGACCCAGCTTTCTCACACTGGGCCCTACATTATGCTGCAAAATTTGTTGGTAGTCTTCAGACTTCATTAAGCCATGCACCCGGTCAAGCAGTCCAGTGCCAGAGGCAGCAAAGCAACCCCAAAACATCAGGGAACCTCCGCCATGTTTGACTGTAGGGACCGTGTTCTTTTCTTTGAATGCCTCTTTTTTTCTCCTGTAAACTCTATGTTGATGCCTTTGCCCAAAAAGCTCTACTTTTGTCTCATCTGACCAGAGAACATTCTTCCAAAACGTTTTATGCTTTTTCAGGTAAGTTTTGGCAAACTCCAGCCTGGCTTTTTTATGTCTCGGGGTAAGAAGTGGGGTCTTCCTGGGTCTCCTACCATACAGTCCCTTTTCATTCAGATACCGACGGATAGTAAGGGTTGACACTGTTGTACCCTCAGACTGCAGGGCAGCTTGAACTTGTTTGGATGTTAGTCGAGATTCTTTATCCATCATCCGCACAATCTTGCGTTGAAATTTCTTGTCAATTTTTCTTTTCCGTTCACATCTAGGGAGGTTAGCCACAGTGCCATGGGCTTTAAACTTCTTGATGACACTGCGCACGGTAGACACAGGAACATTCTGGTCTTTGGAGATGGACTTGTAGCCTTGAGATTGCTCTTGCTTCCTCACAATTTGGTTTCTCAAGTCCTCAGACAGTTCTTTGGTCTTCTTTCTTTTCTCCATGCTCAATGTGGTACACACAAGGACACAGGACAGAGGTTGAGTCAACTTTAATCCATGTCAACTGGCTGCAAGTGTGATTTAGTTATTGCCAACACCTGTTAGGTGCCACAGGTAAGTTACAGGTGCTGTTAATTACACAAATTAGAGAAGCATCACATGATTTTTCAAACAGTGCCAATACTTTTGTGGACCCTCTTTTTTATGTTTGTTGTGGAATCATATCCAATTTGGCTTTAGGACAATTCTTTTTGTGTTTTTTCATTTAAGACAAATTAAATGAAGAATTGTCCTAAAGCCAAATTGGATATGATTCCACAACAAACATAAAAAAGAGGGTCCACAAAAGTATTGGCACTGTTTGAAAAATCATGTGATGCTTCTCTAATTTGTGTAATTAACAGCACCTGTAACTTACCTGTGGCACCTAACAGGTGTTGGCAATAACTAAATCACACTTGCAGCCAGTTGACATGGATTAAAGTTGACTCAACCTCTGTCCTGTGCCCTTGTGTGTACCACATTGAGCATGGAGAAAAGAAAGAAGACCAAAGAACTGTCTGAGGACTTGAGAAACCAAATTGTGAGGAAGCAAGAGCAATCTCAAGGCTACAAGTCCATCTCCAAAGACCAGAATGTTCCTGTGTCTACCGTGCGCAGTGTCATCAAGAAGTTTAAAGCCCATGGCACTGTGGCTAACCTCCCTAGATGTGGACGGAAAAGAAAAATTGACAAGAAATTTCAACGCAAGATTGTGCGGATGATGGATAAAGAATCTCGACTAACATCCAAACAAGTTCAAGCTGCCCTGCAGTCCGAGTGTACAACAGTGTCAACCCTTACTATCCGTCGGTATCTGAATGAAAAGGGACTGTATGGTAGGAGACCCAGGAAGACCCCACTTCTTACCCCGAGACATAAAAAAGCCAGGCTGGAGTTTGCCAAAACTTACCTGAAAAAGCCTAAAACATTTTGGAAGAATGTTCTCTGGTCAGATGAGACAAAAGTAGAGCTTTTTGGGCAAAGGCATCAACATAGAGTTTACAGGAGAAAAAAAGAGGCATTCAAAGAAAAGAACACGGTCCCTACAGTCAAACATGGCGGAGGTTCCCTGATGTTTTGGGGTTGCTTTGCTGCCTCTGGCACTGGACTGCTTGACCGGGTGCATGGCTTAATGAAGTCTGAAGACTACCAACAAATTTTGCAGCATAATGTAGGGCCCAGTGTGAGAAAGCTGGGTCTCCCTCAGAGGTCATGGGTCTTCCAGCAGGACAATGACCCAAAACACACTTCAAAAAGCACTAGAAAATGGTTTGAGAGCAAGCACTGGAGACTTCTAAGGTGGCCAGCAATGAGTCCAGACCTGAATCCCATAGAACACCTGTGGAGAGATCTAAAAATGGCAGTTTGGAGAAGGCACCCTTCAAATATCAGGGACCTGGAGCAGTTTGCCAAAGAAGAATGGTCTAAAATTCCAGCAGAGCATTGTAAGAAACTCATTGATGGTTACCGGAAGCGGTTGGTCGCAGTTATTTTGGCTAAAGGTTGTGCAACCAAGTTTTACGCTGAGGGTGCCAATACTTTTGTCTGGCCCATTTTTGGAGTTTTGTGTGAAATGATCAATGTTTTGCTTTTTGCTTCATTCTCTTCTGTGTTTTTTCATTTAAGACAAATTAAATGAAGATAATAATACCAAAGAATTTGTGTTTGCAATCATTTTCAGGAAGAAACTGAGTATTATCTGACAGAATTGCAGGGGTGTCAATACTTTTGGCCACAACTGTAGCTCCAAGCCTTTGCAAGGGAAAATGTGAATATCACCGGCGGCTCCCTGAAGCAGACTGGGAGTCTATAAACACCAAGATCCAGATGTGTCAATTAGAGCCGAAGGGAAGTTGACACTGGGTCCACAAGTCAGAAGAATTAAGTGAGCATCTGCAATGCCAAACGCAGAGACCTTCTGAAGCCAGTGACAGTAGTCCAACACTTATACATTGATGGAGCTGGTGGTCGCCTAGTATTATAATTGGAAGATCAGTGTTGCTGAGGTGCACTATTCATCGGCTAAGGAAGGGGATACTGTTGTGAGTTCATTCTCTGGTTCACCAGTTGTGAGTTCTCCTTCCAGACTCCCTCTGGTGGTAACAGTAGGTAGTGAGGCTGATTTGATCGGTGGAGATCTGCCACCTGAGAATGAGGATGACGATTGGACCTCAGGAGTCTCAGATTGGATTTAAGACAGCCGACGCCCTATTCAGTGGCTGGTGATTCCTTCTGGCTTGTCAGCTCTTGGTTTTCAGCTCTGTTCCAGTCATGTAAAGCTAAGTTTTTCTGCTAATGTTCACACTTGATTTTGTTGGTCTATTCAGTTTTTTGGCGTGGTCAGCCAGCCCCGGCTGGGGGCTGTGCTGAATTTCCACTCTTATTTATCAGTGTTTTGCCAATTTGCTTTTGGTCTCTTGCTAGTTTGGTCTCTTTTTGCTCTGTCTCAGAATATTTCAGAGTGCTGATATAGTGGGAGAAGTCTAGTGACTTCAGGGTTAATTTTGCTATCAGAAGTGTTGGACATTATTTTTGTAGGGTTTTTTGCAGGTTGCAGACAGTGTCTTTCCTTTCCTCTCTAGTTAGTTTGGGCCCCATCGTTTGCTCAGCCTATTTTCCTGCCTGTGTTTGTGCCTTCATCTTGTTTCACTGTCAATACATGTGTGGGGGCTATCTATTCCTTTGGGGTCTGCTCTGGGGCAGTTAGTTTTCCCCTTTTCATGCTTCAGGCTTATTTAGTCCTCCGGCTGTGACGAAGCGTCTAGGAACATCGTAGGTACGCTCCACGGCTGCTGCTAGTTGTGTGGTAGGATCATGGATCTGCAATCTGCATAGTTACCAACCTCTCTGGTTTTCTGTGACTTAGCTTGTTTTGCTTTTTTTTTTCCTCGGTGACCCATTCATAACAGGATATCTTACCAGTGTGTTTGAAGATTTCAATAAAGAGATTTTCTCCAAGTAGTGGTAAGAGACCCCCTTCTTTTCTCAATGGACAGCAAACCTCTGCAGCTCAGCAACACAGATCTTCTAGTACTAGTGTAGGAGGAGAAGCCTCCGCCGAGTACCCGGGCCGGAACCGAGGGGACCGTCTTCCAGGTTCCTGGGGTATCTGTTTCCAGGGAGCAGAGCTAGGGGATGGACTGCTGAGACTGACAGGGCAGTTGGGGGAGGAGTCTAGAGAAGAGGGGCGGAGAGGGCCAGACTGTGTGAGTCAGCAGAACAAGGGAGAAGGAGGTTGAGACTTGGGGAGGGCCAGAGAGCGAGAGCCATGAGCAGCTTCCAGAGAGGAGGACAGCGACAGGAGGGAGACTCTCGGTGGACTGCAGGGAGACAGAGCCGAGCCTACCGACAAAAGAAGACTGCTGCCTCAATCCGGCTCTCGGCTGCGGCCTACTCGCAGCTGCCCATAGTCACCGCCGCTTCACTCCTGACCACGGCGGTGACTCCTCCTTTGCCGCCCGCAGTCACCGCCGCTTCACTCCTGACCACGGCGGTGACTCCTCCTTTGCCGCCTTTAGCTGCCACCACCCCGCTCCAGTCTGAGGTAGAGACTGAGCCTGTGCCCGCTGCGGATCCTCCAGTGCAGCCTCAGACTGCGCCTGTGGCCTATCAACCGCCACTTATCACCGCCGCTGCCAGTCCCTGTCAGGGAGTTGCGGCCTCCACTCTCCCACTCCCAGGCGGTATCCCGCTGCCTCCGCTGGGGGACATCCCGCCAAAGAGCTCTCCACGGGCCTGTTGTGCCCCTGCTCCTCCTGGGCGTCGGAACGCCCGAAGACTACGCCAGATCTTCAGTGATTATCAGAAAATCATCACCGGCAAGAGAAGGCTTCTTCTTCGTGAAGAAAAAGGACGGATCCTTGCGGCCCTGTATCGACTACCGGGGACTGAACCAGATCACCGTAAAAAACAGGTACCCATTGCCTCTAATTTCAGAACTGTTTGACAGTCTCCAAGGAGCCAAGATCTTCACCAAGCTGGATCTAGAGGTGCCTACAATTTGATCCGAATCAGGGATGGAGACGAATGGAAAACAGCCTTCAACACCCGTGATGGCCACTACGAGTACCTGGTAATGCCATTTGGGCTAAGCAATGCACCCTCTGTTTTCCAAGAGTACGTCAATTACATTTTCAGAGATCTGCTTTACACCTGTGTTGTTGTTTATCTGGACGACATTCTGATTTTTTCTACTGACTTGGTCTCGTACCGCAGGCAAGTGCTAACTTCTCCACCCGAGTGGCGTCCATCTCTGCTCTGACCCGGAAAGGCACAAATCCCAAGGATTGGCCTCTTGATGCTGAGGAGGCTTTCGTTTCTCTCAAAAAGGCCTTTGCTGTCGCACCTGTTCTTCATCGTCCTAACTCCAATGAACAATTTTTTCTTGAGGTCGATGCCTCCTCTGTAGGTGCGGGAGCTGTACTAACCCAGAAATCGTCCACCGGACGAATGCACTCCTGTGGTTTTTTCTAAGGTTTTTTCTTCCGCAGAGAGAAATTATTCCGTTGGAGATCGGGAATTGTTGGCTATCAAATTGGCTCTGCAGGAGTGGAGGCATCTTCTAGAAGGAGCTCTTCATCAGGTAGTCATATACACCGATCACAAAAATCTTGCTTATCTCCAAACTGCACAAAGGCTGAATCCTCGTCAAGCCCGCTGGGCTTTGTTTTTTGCTTGTTTTAATTTTGTTCTTCATTTTTGGCCAGCTGACAAAAATGTCAAAGCACACGCACTTTCCAGAGCCTTTCTACCTCCTGATCAAGAAGAGGAACCGTCAAGGTTAGTTGCTGTCGCTTCTGCTGATCTTACCCGGATTCCCCCTGGGAAAACTTTTGTGTCAGCTTCTGAACGTACTTGTGTCCTTCGGTGGGGTCACTCATTCAAGTTGGCTGGTCACGCCGGGTCAGAGAAAGACTCTGCAACTCATCTCCCAGTACTACTGGTGGCCTGCTATGGCTAAGGACATTCTGGAGTATGTCACTGCCTGTCCTTCCTGTGCCCGTAACAAGACTGCCAAGCACCTACCCGCAGGTAGGCTTCAGCCTCTTCCAATTCCGTCCGCTCCCTGGCAACACATCGCGATGGACTTCATCACAGATCTTCCGATCTCTTCTGGCTGTTTTGTGGTGTGGGTAGTGGTGGACCGCTTCTCTAAAATGGCTCACTTCATTCCACTACCCGGTCTTCCAACTGCTCCTGAGTTGGCGGATCTGTTCATCTGGCACATCTTACATCTCCATGGTTTTCCTCTCCACATCGTGTCCGACAGAGGAGTCCAGTTCACCTCAAGATTCTGGAGAGCAGTTTGTAAACTGGTAAGAATTGAACTGGATTTTTCCTCAGCATACTATCCCCAATCCTGGCTGGATTCGTGCGTCACTTTGTCAACGACTGGGTAGACTTACTGTCCTGGGCCGAATTTTCCCTACAACAACCAAGTAAGTGAATCTTCTGGGAAGTCTCCCTTTCAGATTGTCTTCGGACAGCAGCCTGGAATACCTCTTTCCATCTCCGGATCATCCGGCGTTCCGGCTGCCGATACTTTCTCCGAAGATTTTTCTAAGGTCTGGAGGGACACCAAAACTGCTCTGGAGAGAGCCTCCCAGCGTATGAAAAGGCATGCGGACAAGAGACGTTAGGATACGCCTAGCTTTCGCCCCGGAGACAAGGTATGGCTCTCTTTAAAGTACATCCGTTTAAAGATGCCATCCTACAAATTGGGTCCCTGGTTCATCGGACCATTTGAGATCTTGAGACAAATCAATCCAGTCTCTTACAAGCTGAAGTTGCCTACTTCCCTACATGTGCCTAACTCCTTTCATGTCTCTCTCCTCAAACCAGTAGTTTTAAGCTCCTTCTTTAAGGATCTGGGTACCACTCCTGACCCTATCTCGGAGTATGATGTTTTTGAGGTAAAACATATCCTGGCGGTAAAAAAAGTAAGGGGTAAGACCTACTACCTGGTGGACTGGAAGGGTTTTGGTCCTGAGGAGAGATCTTGGGAGCCTAGAGAGAACATCCAGGCTCCTCTTCTCCTTAAAAGATTCTACGCTGGCTTGAAGAAGAGGGGGTGTAAAGAGGGGGATACTGTTACACCCGGTCCCCGTCCTGGTCGCGCTCACAGGTCTGCCACGGTTACACCTGGTCCCCATCCTGGCGCTGCGTCCAGGTCTGCTGCTGCCTCCCGTTCTGGGCACTCCCTCCTGCCTCCACCTTCTGGCGTCCTGTCGGCAGATCTGTAACTAGAGCTATTAGGGCACGCACGCCCACTCTCCTGCCTTCTTAAAGGGACAGCGGGCATTTTTCAAAAAGTGCAATTAACCAATGGCAGCGCACTGGCTGCTATTTCTGGCCTTTCCTCCATAGGGAGAGCGCCGGAGCAACGAGTATCTATCATTGCCATATCCGGTTCTCATGCTAACATGTCTGCGCTGCGTCTGCCGTCTCTATGCATTCTCTAATGCTATCTGTCTCCACAGAGTGTCAGTATCCTGTGCTTCCTGGTTATATCTACAACCATCTGGGCGAAAGCCATCCCGTTCCGCCAAACAGCCATCCGAGTCCGAGGATTGAGTGAAGGTCACTGGAACCGATTCTTTACCAGCTACCCGGATCCAGGACCCGTCTCATTACGGACTCTGCTGTAACTACTGTTATCCCTTTTGGTCCCGCTGGGATAGCTGCCATGTGTTCGGGGTCTAACTGGAGGTAGCACCTGTGTCCTCCAGGTATTCCATTCTGGCCCTGTTTGAGGGGCTTTACGACGGGTACCCGGGGCTCACTAGTCACGCCCCCTTCGGAGCCCCCCGGACCGTGGTCCTGAGGTTCCACTTTAAAAATAAAAAATGAATGTGAACTTTACCATTTCTGCCTCTGCTTCCATTCGTTACAACTGTTGTATCGTAAGACAGTATCATGGGCGACGTCTGCAACAACTTGGCAGGTAGTCGTGCCCAGAGCCCAACTCAGTGAACTGGCACAGGAAGCCCACGAAAAGGGGGCTCACTTCGGAGTCCAGAAAACCTTGCAATGGTTGCAACAGATAGTTTACCATCTGCGCTTGCACCCTGCTGTGGAAGAAACTAGCCGGGCCTGCCGCCTATGCGAACTAGCTAAACCACCTGCACAAGTGGCCCCGGTGCAAACGATAGTGACATCAGCACCCCTCGAGCTCTTGACGGTGGACTATGTGACCATTGGCCCTGCATACCAGGGGTATGAGCATTGTCTCGTCATGGTTGATCACTTCACCAAATTTGCTGTGGTAACCCCCACCCGAGATCAAACTGCCGAGTCAGCCGCCTATGCAATCTGCAAGAACTTTATCCAAGTGTACGGCTGCCCTCAACGGATACATTCAGATCAGGGAGCATGCTTCCTGGGGAAGGTCACGGAGGAGCTACATCGTCTCAATGGTATCAATAAATCTCGGACCACACCATACCTCCCACAGGGAAACGGGGCCTATGAGCGCTTTAATCAGACACTAATTCAAAATTGCGTACCCTGGAGAGTGACCAGAAGGCCCGCTGGCCTGAGTATGTCTCTGAACTAGTGTTGGTCTATCACAAGCAGGTGCACCGAGTTACTGGCTATACCCCCTACTCACTGCTATTCGGGCGAGAAGGCAAAGGGATCTCCGAGGCAGAACTAAACCCGGAGGAACCCCAATCCTGGTCTGGAGTGTCATCATGGGTCCGAAACCACCGACACCGGCTACAGACCCTTCACTGCATTGTCCAGACAAAACTCCAGGACCTAGAGCACCCAGGGGGGACTCTACCTCCACCCACCGACTTTCAGACTGGGGATCGAGTACTCATACTAGACCAGCGCCCCCAGAACAAGCTAGAACCCCGGTGGGAAGAGAGTCCTTACCGAGTATTGCGCCGAATAAGCCCCGATGGGTCTGTGTACGAGATACGACCTGAAAGGGACAGGGCACTTCCCATTCGTACTGTGCACCTTAATATGTTGCGACCCTGTACATCCGTTTCTGTGCAACCCGAACCCAATCCTCAGGCCCCCATACCAATGCCCACGATCTGGGACCTAGATGACGAAGAAGATAGCCCAGCGGTACAAGCGGGCTATCCAAGGAACAATATCTCAGCAAGTCACGCCAGCCCGCCAGAATCGGCCAGTCCTCCACCGGCCACCACCCCAGAAAGCTCCACCACAGTCGAACTAAGACGCTCCGAGCAGTCAACAGCCGGCAAACCCCCCCCGAACGCTACGAACAGGAACTTTTGTCTCAAAAGGCCAACCCGAGCCTACCAAGACCCTTGCCCGAGGACTGGTAAGCATACAGGATGGGGGAGTGTAGGAGGAGAGGCCTCCGCCAATTACCCGGGCCGGAACCGAGGGGACCGTCTTCCAGGTTCCTGGGGTATCTGTTTCCAGGGAGCAGAGCTAGGGGATAGACTGCTGAGACTGACAGGGCAGTTGGGGGAGGAGTCCAGAGAAGAGGGGCAGAGAGGGCCAGACTGTGTGAGTCAGCAGAACGAGGGAGAAGGAGGTGGAGACTTGGGGAGGGCCAGAGAGCGAGAGCCACGAGCAGCTTCCAGAGAGGAGGACAGCGACAGGAGGTAGTCTCTCGGTGGACTGCAGGGAGACGACACCGAGCTTAACCGACAAAAGAAGACTGCTGCCTCACTCGAGCTCTCGGCTGCGGCCTACTCGCAGTTGTCCGTGGCTGAAGTCGCCTCACTCCAGCTCGCGGCTGCGGCCTCCTCGCTGCTACCCGCAGTCACCGCCGCTTCACTCCTGACCACGGCGGTGACTCCTCCTTTGCTGCCCGCAGCTGCCACCGCCCCGCTCCAGTCCGAGGTAGAGACTGTGCCCGCTGCAGATCCTCCAGTGCGGCCTCAGACTGCGCCTGTGGCCTATCAACCGCCACTTATCACCGCCGCTGCCAGTCCCTGTCAGGGAGTTGCGGCATCCACTCTCCCACTCCCAGGCGGTATCCCGCTGCCTCCGCTGGGGGACATCCCGCCAAAGAACTCTCCGCGGGCCTGTTGTGTCCCTGCTCCTCCTTGGCGTTGGAACGCCTGAAGACTACGCCAGATCTTCAGTGGCTGGGCCCAGTGGCTGCAACGCAGACTCACCGTGGAACAGAACGCCGAGGGACGTCAGGACGGATAAGTGATACATAGTGACTAAGGACCCATAGTCGGCCATTCCGCGGCCCTATAGTGACCGGTCTTTGCCGGATTAGTTGTGTTTCTCCCAATCCATGCTTATGTGCATTGGCTCCCTGCGAGGACAACTACTGTTATTCTGTTGGTTGCGTAACAATAGCCCTAACGGCATTTATCTATAAAAGTTAACGTTTAAAGTCATATCTGTCTCGCGTCTCGTCACTGCATCCTGCGTACCTGCTATTACCACACTGATACATGCTAAAGAACCGAATGGGAAGTGTACAGTGCCGCATTCCTAAACAGAGATGCTCACTCAACATGCTCTCCGAATCCACTAATGCCTAGCACTACCATAACCCCACTATTGCATAGTATTAGAATTGCAAATGGATAAGACTTGTATATGGCGCCAGTCATACAAATATGTGCAGTGGACAGTGTTTGTCTTACAACCTATTAATAATGGCCACACTGCTAGATTAGGTGGGCTTGCCCAGCACTATATAAGTGCGCACCAAAGGGGCAGGCACTCATCTTGCAAGACAGTGAGTTTGCATATTTTTGGCAAAATATCGACTAATACCAATAGCTACAAATTTTTTTGCAGGATGCAGCCAAGACCATCAATGTTGGCCTTGTAAACTGAGATGTTGTTCCCTATGGGGTGCACTTATATAGTACTTCGCAGCGCGCCTAATCTAATAGTATGGGCATCACTAATAGGCTAAGCCAGACACTGTGCACCGCACGTATCTGTGTGACTGGCCCCCTATACAAGTCTTATGTGTGTGCAAATGTGAAAGTGACCGTATGGTGGTGGTAGGCTTTGGTGGATTTGGAGAGCGTAGTGAGAGTGTGTTATACAGACACAGTGCACTACATCTGTCTGACAGGCATCCTTACACAACAAGCCTTATTCGTTTGCAACTATATTATTTGGTGACCACCCCGTCATGAATGGTAGGTGTGTGAGTGGTTATTCCATCAGTATTTTGCACTTGTGATGCCTCCACCTTTATCATAGCGGGCTGCTGCATCCTGTAAGTGCACTACACTGTGTTCCAAATTATTATGCAAATTGGATTTAAGTGTCATAAAGATGTAATTTTTTGTTTTTCAAATAAACTCATAGATGGTATTGTGTATCAGGGCTCTTTGGATCACTGAAATCAATCTCAAATTCCTGTGATAATTAGTTTACCAGGTGAGCCCAATTAAAGGAAAACTACTTAAGAATGATGTTCCACATTATTAAGCAGGGCACAGGTTTCAAGGAATTTAGGAAAGAAAAAGGACCTCTCTGCTGCTGTAAAGCATCAAATAGTGCAATGCCTTGGTCAAGAGATGAAAACATTAGATATTTCCCAAAAATGTAAACGTGACCATCATACTGTTAAGAGATTTGTGGTTGATTCTGAGCACAGACATGTTTGTGCTGATAAAGGCAGAATGAGGAAGGTTTCTGCCAGGCAAGTTCATCGGATTAAGAGAGCAGCTGCTAAAAAGCCATTACAAACCAGCAAACAGATATTTAAAGCTGCTGGTGCCTCTGGAGTCCCTCGAACCTCATGGTGTAGGATCCTTCAAAGGCTTGCTGTGGTGCATAAACCTACTATTCGGCCACCTCTAAAAAGTGTTCACAAGCAGAAATTGTAGCAGTGGGTCCAGACATGCATGAAGACTATTTTTCATACAGTCTTGTTTACTGATGAGTGTCGAGCAACCCTGGATGTTCCAGATGGATGGTTGGTGGATGGCCACTATGTCCCAACAAGGCTGCGACTTCAGCAAGAAGGAGGAGTCGTCATGTTTTGGGCCGAAATCATGGGGAAACAGCTGGTAGGGCTCTTTAAGGTTCCTGAAGGTGTGAAAATGACCTCTGCAAAGTACTGTATATAGAGTTTCTGACTGACAGCTGTCTTCCATTGTATAAAAAGCAGCAATGTGCCTTCAGGAGCAAAATCCTCTTCATGCATGACAATGCACCACCTCATGCTGCAAAGAATACCTCTGAGTCATTGACTGCTATAGGCATAAAAGGAGATAAACTCATGGTGTGGCCACCATCTTCCCCTGACCTCAACCCTGTAGAGAACCTTTGGAGTATCATCAAGCAAAAGATCTATGAGGGAGGCAGTTCACATCAAAACAGCAACTCTGGAAGGCTATTCCGACTTCATGCAAAGAAATCCAAGCAGAAACTGTACAAAAACTCCCAAATTCAATGGATGCAAGAATTGTGAAGGTGATGTCACAGAAGGGTTCCTATGATAGCATGTAACTTGGCCTGTTAGGATGTTTTGGAGTTAAATAGCTTTTTTGTTCAGTGAATGTGACCTCCTAATGCTGCAAATTCCACAAATGAACATTTTCAGTTCTTTAAAACAGATCAAATGTTTAGAAATTCTACTGTGCCTAATAATTTGGAACAGTGCATTCTGAGTTTTTATTCATTTTGGAGATTATACTGTTATCATTGGGAGGTTTCTTCAATAAAATTTGATGTATACTCTAACGGGTGATGACTTTTATTAGACTGACTGTCATTTGTACTGACTATTTAGGAAAATCATAGAAAAATATCATTTGCATAATAATTTGGAACGCAGTGTAGTTTTCCAACCTGTGTGGTAAATATGGCTGCTTTTTTCTGTTATGTTTTTTTATTTGTGTTATTTTGCTGTGTTTAAACTTCCATATTAACATAATGCTTTAAACTGTCCAAATGGCACAATAAAATTAGATTAATGTCTACAGGACTTTTCCAGCTCTGTTCCATTCTATATCATGTCCGGGCAGGTATGTGTATGTGTGGTGGGTCGCCCTCCCAGGGCTGTGGGGTACTTGGTACCGGGCCGGTATCAGCGGGATGTGTCACAGCAGCGCGGACCTGGTCCGTGGCCCTGGGCGCCCAAGTAATGGGGGAATGTAATGATTTGAATGAATAGTTCGTGACGCCACCTGTGGTGTTCGGCAAGTGAGATGTTAGGCCGACGCTGCATGCAGATCCTCTGAGGCTGGTGGTGTGCTGCAGCCAAGATGGTGAAGCTCCCACAGGTGGAGCTGCAGCCCCAGTGCAGTGTAGATGTGGGGGAAGAGGAGAGGCACAAGCGGTGTAGAAGCTGGTACCCAGATGTAGCGGCACTGGATGCGTTGGAGCAAAAATGAATGGAGGACACCAGGGCTTGCAGTTCCAAAGCTTTACTCACAGTCTGTAGTACACACAGGTGCCTGCCTCCGTACTGTGTCCTCTGGGTCAGGGACTCAGTCAACCTCCAGGCAAGATGGAATGCTCCCTTCCAACGCTCCGCCAACATATGCCTTTCTGAACGTCTCCTCTATAGCGCCTTTAAGTGTGAAGTACTTCCAGTACTGAGTTACACTGGAGTGCCTCCTGACAGATGTTCCCAAGAACTCTACTTGTACGGCAGACAGCTGTAGCCTGCTTCGGGGACTCCCTACTCCGGAGTCCCGGCTCACTATCCAAATTGCTGTTGTGCCCCCAAGTCTTAGATGGGAGTAGTGCATTTACAGCCCACTACTCCACCGGTGTCTGCTGCAGAACCATTAGTGCCCATACAACCTCGGGGACCGGGCCCCGGCCTTGCGCTTAGAACGTCTAGGCAGGGTTCTTCTTCTAACCCACTTCCTCTCTGTTCCCTTTTACTCCTTCGTTCCGTTCTAATCTCTCTCTCTTATGGAAGATCAGGTTTCAGTTCAATGTCTTTCTCCTTCTTTCCTTTCCCGTGCCAGCAGACTCAGGTCTGCTGCAGCACCTCCTTCCTCCATCCCTCTCTCAGGGATCTTCTTTCCTCACTCCTCTCTGAGTGGCATCCTCTCCTAGACTGACCTGTAATTCTAAACCTTCCCACTCTTTTATGTATTCTCAACTCCACCCGCCTCCCAGCACGTTTCGTGTTCCAAGCAGGGAGCCACCAAAGGTGCTCTGCTACTCTCTAAGCAAGGAGCCGCAATGTGGCTTTGCTGAACTACTCTGTTGTGTGGGGTGCGAGTGTTGGAGCGTGGTCAGAAGCCTCCAACTTACCTGGATGGTGGGGAACCACACCTCAGGAGGAGGTGCAGTACCTCTGTGGTGACTGAGCCTCAGGGGCGCCACATGTGGCGCACCACACACTTTCTGATATGTAAGTAAGTGGAGCCGGAATAGTCATTCAATAGTTTAAATTGGCCATTCTTATGACTTACCTTCTCACTAAAAACTCTTACTAGAGAAGAACGTGGAGTAGAGCGGATGCGTGGGAGCAATGGGGGGGCTCTGGGTGTGCATTGTGTATATTCATACAGAGAAGTAGACAATTGGGAGCAGACAGTGGGGAAGTGGCCATGCAGTGCTGAGGACGGAGTGCAGGAACAAGCTAGGAGACTGAGGTAGTTATAATATAATATAATAATGCCACCAATGAGGAGGATGCAGTAGCAGCACTGCGAGGCTAGAATCTTCTCATGGCTCCTTCTCATCCTCCACTACATCATTCCCATGCCTGTTAGCTATACCCAGAGCGACCAATGGGCCACACATCAGGGCCTAGGTGTCCCATGTGTCTCATGTGCCATGGGTTGGGGATGTCTGCACTGGAATAAACGTTTTGATTCTCAAATAACCAGTTATGATTTGTCATATATGTACATTGGTAATGACAAAGACGTGCAGATTTTGTATTTGTCCCTTGGGATCAATTCCTTGGTGCAAACACAAGGTGCCTCGTGCAACACTATTTGTGTATGAATATGGGATTGCAATAATGAATTCCAGAAGCACAGGGTTCTGAAGGTCATCTTATTTAGTTGGTGCTGAAACTTGTCCTCAAAAGTTAATATTAAAGAATGTAGCCAATGATTAGCTGGAAAATCATTTTGAAGACAATTTTCATGTGTGTAACACTAATGTCTGCTTTTTTCTGAATTGTGTGAGGTAGCGCTGTCATTCGGGTAGGGGATACTCGCTTGCAGCCACAAAAACAACAGATCCGGCATGGGTTTTCCATAAAACCATAATTCCATGCGGTTTATTCAGCAGCATAAACCAAAGCAAGCAACATAAAGTTCACTTAACAGCATAGCGCCCATGACAGAGTTTCCCTCTATAAACCCTGTGGTCACACAGGGTGTGCAATGTCCAGCACACAGGCTCTCTTAGCCTCACAGTTATAACCCCTCAGGATTACCTCACGGCTGCTTCTCCAGACTGCAGACATTCATTCCCTCTCCTGGGAACTCTCAGATGCTGGCAGCCATTACACACAGCCACTTCACATGCTGTTCGCAGGCAGCCCCATCTCTCTCACGGGACCTTCCAAAACGGACCAACCAGTTCCCTGCATTCACCACATGTGACCTACCCTGTCCATCTTATATGGTCAATAGCCACGCCCACCGGGTCACATGGCTATGACCTCATCACAGGTCCTTGAACCCTTCAGACACACTTTGCAACAGTGTTCTTAAACACACCCCCTGGGTGGGTTTGTAGGTAATTGGGCCGCCCGTCTCCCCAGTTACCTGGAGACTTCTCCCTGACACATTGACACAACACGTCAGCAGTATCACTGTTGATCAACACACACATCAGTCTCCATCTCAAGGCCACCCACCTTGAGATACATAATGCCATTCATCCTCTCTCCTTGGATATCCACACAGCGCCCCCTAGCGGACACAGTGGTCACTACACCACAATTGCTTAACTCCTTAAGGATCTGGGGATTTTTTGTTTTTTTGCTTTCGTTTTTTACTCCCCTTTTTCCAATTGCTAACTTTTTTTTAATTTTTCTCTTTACATAGCTTTTTGCAGGACAAGTTGTAATTTTGAATGACACCATCCATTTTATCATGTAAATGGGCTGGAAAGTTGGTAAAATATTTCCACATGTGGCGAAAAAGCAAAAAACACAATTCTGCAATTTTTTTTATTTTTTTTATTTACTGCATTCATTTTATAGTAAAAATTACGTGGCAGTAATATTCTCTAGATAATTACAATTACAAAGATACCAAACATGAATAGTTTTGTTTCATTTAAGTAGTAAAATATAAAAATTAGAAATTAGTAAAAAAAATAAAATATATACGTGATGCTATCTTTGAAGAGCCAAAATATTTTCAGTTTTTGGGATATGGAGCTGCGTGAGGGCTTGTTAGTTTGATTGTATAGATAATGGGGTGCTCACTGCTTTTAATGTAGGAGCTCAGAGGTAAAAAAAAAAAATATAAACAATTAGAGAAACAACCTCGGAACTCAAATTTAAATGAATTCAAAGAAAATTCATTTTTTAATTCTTATTACTTCACAGCAGGACCAAAACATAGAATACAGGAAAAAAAAATCAACGTTTTGTCTCTCTAGCCTTTATCAAGATTTATCTGTAACGAGTAAGGCTATGTGCACATGTTGCGGATTCTGCTGTGTTTCCGCAGCGGTTTTGGCCCTGCGGAAACGCAGCAGTTCCGCAGACATGGTACAGTACCATGTTATCCTATGGCATTTCAAAACCGCTGTGCTCACGCTGTGGTTTTTTCCGCGCGGTTTTGCTGTGGTTTACAAACCACAGTATGTCAATTGTTTGGGCGGATACCGCAGCGGTTTCACACCTTTAACATAGTAGGGCAAAACCGCAGACTGATCCACAGGAAAACCGCAGGTCACTTTACCTGCGGTTTTACCTGCGGATCCGCGCGGAAAAACCCGCAGGTGAATCCACAGCGTGTGCACATAGCCTTAGGTTCTAAGTAGTAGGGTCTGGGTTTCATACAATGTTCAACAGAGACTTACATATAAGAGCCACCAAAGGAGATTATCCATGATATATGCTGACAAGAGCTTGTGAAAGAAAGAATGCGCTTTTTTTTGCATAGCTAACTGTAGCTTTTATTGTTATAATTTTGTGGTACATGCAGTCTTTAGAGGAAAAAATAAGAAAATTAATTCTCAATTTTTTTTTTTAATACAGCGTTCACCTTTTGGTATCATTGGCATGATATCTTTATTCTACAGGTTGGTATGCTCATGATGATATTAAATTTATATGATTTGTTTATGTTTTGCCAATTTGCGTAAAAAATTACTTTAAAACAAAATAAGCTTTTTTGGTCGGATACCCATATTTTTTTTCCTTCGGTAGATGAAGTTGTATGAAGTCTTGTTTCATCCAGGGCAAGTTGTAAATCCCAAGGACAACATCTGCAATGTGTTTGTATGCTCTCCCCGTGTTTGCGTGAATTTCCTCCAGATTCTCTGGTTTCCTCCCACACTCCAAAGACATACTGGGGACAGCTATAACAATTTCTATAAAGTGCTGTGGACTAAGATAACACTATATTAGCAAGCATAATAAATAAATAGTTTTTACAGGTACCATTTTTAGGTGCACAATACCCAATTTAAGTTGGTTATTGTTTATATTTTTTAATGCTTTACTACTTTCCTTTTTTATTTTTGATTGTCATAATGTAAGAGCCCTAACTTTTTCATTTTTGAAAATACACAACCATATGGAGTCTTGCTTTTTTGCGGAACAAGCTGTAGATTTTATTGATACAACATTGGGTTACATACAATACATTCACCACTTTTTATTAAAAGTTTTTGAGGCAAGATGAACTGAAACAGCAATGGCATAGTTTTTTCATATATATTTTATTACAGCGTTCACTGCACAAGAAATAAGACAGGTTTATAGTACAGGTCGTTACAAAACACGGTAAAACCATATATGTGTTGTTCTTGCAGGTTTCTTTATTTTTTCACAATTAAACCATTTTTTATTATTAAAACTGGGATTTGGATTTCATTATACTTGTATATATTTTTTTACACATATAAACACCATATATTTTATTTACACAATACTTACTAGTCTTACCGGTGATCCTTTGATTGCATCAACAATGAACAGTAGTACTATTATACTACAGTGCTTACCACTGTCAGTGAAGGTTAGGCATCTTTCACACATCAGTTTTTGCCATCAGTCAAAATCCGTCTTTTTTTGAAAAAAAACGGATTCAGTGAAAGATGCCACTGGATCCAGTTTTTTCTCATAGACTTGTATTAGTGACAGATTGCGACAGTTGGCCGTCTGTTTCATCTGTCATTTGATGGATCCGTCATAAATTCTTTGACCGTCGGCCGGAGACAACAGACAAAGTAAAGTTTTTTGTGTACGTGAAAAAGTTGGACTGTGGCAGATCCAGTGCCGTCCGTCGTTGGCTATAATTGAAGCCTATGGGCGCTGGATCCATCGCTGTCTGTCAAAAGACGGAATGTATCACCGGATTCCGTTTTTTCTAACTGAGCATGCCCGGAGCAAATTTCTCTTCCTTTAATTTAACCCCCACAGCCTTTCTCTCTCTCTCCAGAATTCTGTTCCTTTACAATTTCTACAACTGCTGCTTCAACGGATCCGTCAAAAAACAGATCCGGTGCATCAGTTTTTTAGAATCTGCACAGGATCCGTTTTTTCAACACTTTGGACGGATTGTGACTGATTCTAAAAACCTGAAGTGTGAAAGAGGCCTAAGCCGACCAGTACCAACCCAAGTGGAATCTGATTGAATGAGGGATATAACAGACAGAGAACCCTTTGTCAAATTCCTCACATGCATAGAAAGGATTAAAGTGCTGAGATTGACACTTTGTCTGGTCTGAGCACTTGCAGCAGAATTCTGGCTGTGACTCCTGCTGCAGATGGCACAGGTACAACTCCTGTGCTAGTGCTCTCTCTCTCATGTAACTGTGCATGAAGATTGCAGTAAATCAGCTACAATTTTCACATATGGTACATCATTTTGCAAGAAAAGGGTTTAAACTGCATTTACAGTAAAACCCCCCAAAAAGTGCCAGTAACAAGGGCTTACAAAGAGCGCATCAAATTTGAACATGGTACTGTAATAGGATGCCTCCAGGGGCAGGGGCATCACTTGCAACAAAGATCCAGCGTTGTGGCCCTGGACTTCTGGCTGGGAGCCTTGGTTTCTCTGGCAAGTGACACTTTGAACTGTGTTGGCTTCAACCTAATGGTGATACAGTGTGGTCTACTGGAAGAGCAGGAAGTCACAGGATCTCACTGTCTTATTGGACACAGTGTTTCAACTACAGCTGTGGACTTTGAGGCAAAAGATTAGGTATCAACTGAATTTTTGCGGGCCATGCATCCTCTGGGGGCTTAGTATTATAGAGGCACTTATGAATCAATAATACTGAAGGGAACCCCAAGGAACATTATTACTCGGAGGGGGGCTATCTGCAGAATGGCATCTACCACAAGACATATACAGTATATATTGTAGCGCTGCAGTGTTCTCGCTGCACAGTGAGAAGGCAGTGACCCGGCATCAGTACAAAATAAAGTCTCATTTAAAGTACAGCGGACTCACAAACCAGAAAGTAAAATGTATCCTCCGGATTGCAGCTGGGAAAGCAAAGACAGTCCGTGACTGTTGCCGTGGACGACTGCTCCATTGTGCACGCTGGGGTGCCAGGCCTTTTGGCTCCGCTTGGCCCTATGTTGCCTCACACAGGAAGAGCTCTGCAAAGCCTCCTGCTTGGTCTGCTTCCAAGACCAACACTGACACACCCAAACCCTTCCTGCAAGGTTTTTTTTCTCTCCTCTGGAATCTGTGGACATGGGCCACTTATAAAAGCCGGCCTGGAGGTAACGGACTGGCCCCACTACCTTCCTGCAGTCCGTTTAAAAAATAAAAGCCCATACCGGGTTTTTCTGAACAATTCCTTGGCCACATAGCCTGACCAGGTTCATGGTTACTTTTATTCTGCCTTGTGACTCACAGGCATCCTGCTGTGACCACAAGGCACTCCAGCAGATCTAAAGGTACTGTCACACTTAGCGATGTACCAGCGATCCCGACCAGCGATATGACGCGGTCAGGATCGCTGGTACATCGCTAAGTGGTCGCTAGTGAGCTGCCACACAGGCAGATCTCACCAGCGACATCGCAGGGGACGGGGGTCGCTACTTACCTGTCACACTAGGCGATCCTGACGTCCTCCCGCCTGCGTCCACGGTTGTTGCTCGTCTCTCCACAGGAAGCGCCGCAGGAAGCTGACGACGAGAAACGGTCCAGGACTAGAGTTGAGCGATACCGTCCGATACTTCAAAGTATCGTATCGGATGGTATCGGCCGATCTTTAAAAAAAGTATCGGTATCGCCGATTCCGATACCGGAAGTCCCATTCAAGTCTATGGGACTTCCGGTATCGGAATAAGAAAAACCCTTTCCTGCCCTTGTACAGCCTCTCTGGGGTCTGTACGGGCCTTTCGGGGGGCTGTGCCGGCCTGCCAGGGGGTCTGTGCAGGCTCCGGTGGTCTGTGCCGGCCTGCTGGTGGTCTGTGCAGGCTCCGGGGGGCTGTGCCGGCCTGCCGGGGGGCTGTGCCGGCCTGCCGGGGGGCTGTGCAGGCTCCGGGGGGCTGTGCCGGCCTGCCGGGGGGCTGTGCCGGCCTGCCGGTGGTCTGTGCCGGCCTGCCGGTGGTCTGTGCAGGCTCCGGGGGTCTGTGCAGGCATCGTCCGATGGGACTACAAGTCCCATCGGGCGATGCCTGCTACCATGACAGTGATTGACACATTAGCCAATGATGGGACAGTAGTAGTCCCATCATCCGGCTAATGTGTTAAATGTAAAAAAAAAAAAAAAATTACATGCTACATACATACAACATGCATACTACATACATGCTACATTCATACTACATAAATACTACATGCAACATACATACTACATATATACTACATGCATGCTACATACATACTGCATGCTACATACATACTACATATATACTACATACATACTACATACATACTACATGCTACATACATACTACATATATACTACATACATACTACATACATACTACATGCATGCTACATACATACCACATACATAACACATATATACTACATGCATGCTACATACATACTACATGCTACATACATACCATATACATACTACATGCATGCTACATACATACTACATGCATGCTACATACATACTACATATATACTACATGCATGCTACATACATACTACATGCTACATACATACTACATATATACTACATGCATGCTACATACTACATGCTACATACATACTACATATATACTACATGCATGCTACATACATACTGCATGCTACATGCATGCTACATACATACTACATACATACTACATGCTACATACATACCACATATATACTACATACATACAATACATTTATACAATACATACATAGACATACAGTACATATAACATAGAGTAACATACTTACCAATACTTGTCACATTGTTCCCCGAAGCCATTGTCTTTTCCGGAATAAATATTAACATAACAAACCACAAAAATACTCACCCACGATCCGAAGCAGTCCACGAGTGTGTCCCACGACGATCTTGGGTAGAGAACTGCAGCATCAGCTGTTGCTGCCGTTCTCTACGGGCTGCAGGAATTCAATGACGGAAGGTAGGTATCCTTCCGCACTGTATTCCTCCGCCACTTAAAAAAAAAAAGTCCCTAGTCTCACTTTATGCCATTGCTGTGTGGGAATTTCCCACGCAGCAATGGCATAAAGTGAGACTAGGGACTTTTTTTTTTTTAAGTGGCGGAGGAATACAGTGCGGAAGGATACCTACCT
Source organism: Dendrobates tinctorius (assembly GCF_039654945.1). Lineage (NCBI taxonomy): Eukaryota > Metazoa > Chordata > Amphibia > Anura > Dendrobatidae > Dendrobates > Dendrobates tinctorius. Next base: position 11,442,569 of record NW_027361692.1, read on the forward strand.
TCCGTCATTGGATTCCTGCAGCCCGTAGAGAACGGCAGCAACAGCTGATGCTGCAGTTCTCTACCCAAGATCGTCGTGGGACACACTCGTGGACTGCTTCGGATCGTGGGTGAGTATTTTTGTGGTTTGTTATGTTAATATTTATTCTGGAAAAGACAATGGCTTCGGGGAACAATGTGACAAGTATTGGTAAGTATGTTACTCTATGTTATATGTACTGTATGTCTATGTATGTATTGTATGAATGTATTGTATGTATGTAGTATATACAGTATGTGGTATGTATGTAGCATGTAGTATGTATGTAGTATGTATGTAGCATGCATGTAGCATGTAGTATGTATGTAGCATGCATGTAGTATATATGTAGTATGTATGTAGCATGCATGTAGTATGTATGTAGCATGTATGTAGTATGTATGTGGTATGTATGTAGCATGTAGTATGTATGTAGCATGCATGTAGTATATATGTAGTATGTATGTAGCATGTAGTATGTATGTAGTATGTATGTAGTATGTATGTGGCATGTAGTATGTATGTAGCATGCATGTAGTATGTATGTAGTATGTATGTAGTATGTATGTGGTATGTATGTAGCATGTAGTATGTACAGTGGGGAAAAAAAGTATTTAGTCAGTCAGCAATAGTGCAAGTTCCACCACTTAAAAAGATGAGAGGCATCTGTAATTTACATCATAGGTAGACCTCAACTATGGGAGACAAACTGAGAAAAAAAAATCCAGAAAATCACATTGTCTGTTTTTTTTTTCATTTTATTTGCATATTATGGTGGAAAATAAGTATTTGGTCAGAAACAAAATTTCATCTCAATACTTTGTGATATATCCTGTGTTGGCAATGACAGAGGTCAAACGTTTTCTGTAAGTCTTCACAAGGTTGCCACACACTGTTGTTGGTATGTTGGCCCATTCCTCCATGCAGATCTCCTCTAGAGCAGTGATGTTTTTGGCTTTTCGCTTGGCAACACGGACTTTCAACTCCCTCCAAAGGTTTTCTATAGGGTTGAGATCTGGAGACTGGCTAGGCCACTCCAGGACCTTGAAATGCTTCTTACGAAGCCACTCCTTCGTTGCCCTGGCGGTGTGCTTTGGATCATTGTCATGTTGAAAGACCCAGCCACGTTTCATCTTCAATGCCCTTGCTGATGGAAGGAGGTTTGCACTCAAAATCTTATGATACATGGCCCCATTCATTCTTTCATGTACCCGGATCAGTCGTCCTGGCCCCTTTGCGGAGAAACAGCCCCAAAGCATGATGTTTCCACCACCATGCTTTACAGTAGGTATGGTGTTTGATGGATGCAACTCAGTATTCTTTTTCCTCCAAACACGACAAGTTGTGTTTCTACCAAACAGTTCCAGTTTGGTTTCATCAGACCATAGGACATTCTCCCAAAACTCCTCTGGATCATCCAAATGTTCTCTAGCAAACTTCAGACGGGCCCGGACATGTACAGGCTTAAGCAGTGGGACACGTCTGGCACTGCAGGATCTGAGTCCATGGTGGTGTAGTGTGTTAGTTATGGTAGGCCTTGTTACATTGGTCCCAGCTCTCTGCAGTTCATTCACTAGGTCCCCCCGCGTGGTTCTGGGATTTTTGCTCACCGTTCTTGTGATCATTCTGACCCCACGGGGTGGGATTTTGCGTGGAGCACCAGATCGAGGGAGATTATCAGTGGTCTTGTATGTCTTCCATTTTCTAATTATTGCTCCCACAGTTGATTTCTTCACTCCAAGCTGGTTGGCTATTGCAGATTCAGTCTTCCCAGCGTGGTGCAGGGCTACAATTTTGTTTCTGGTGTCCTTTGACAGCTCTTTGGTCTTCACCATAGTGGAGTTTGGAGTCAGACTGTTTGAGGGTGTGCACAGGTGTCTTTTTATACTGATAACAAGTTTAAACAGGTGCTATTACTACAGGTAATGAGTGGAGGAAAGAGGAGACTCTTAAAGAAGAAGTTACAGGTCTGTGAGAGCCAGAAATCTTGATTGCTTGTTTCTGACCAAATACTTATTTTCCACCATAATATGCAAATAAAATGAAAAAAAAACAGACAATGTGATTTTCTGGATTTTTTTTTCTCAGTTTGTCTCCCATAGTTGAGGTCTACCTATGATGTAAATTACAGACGCCTCTCATCTTTTTAAGTGGTGGAACTTGCACTATTGCTGACTGACTAAATACTTTTTTTCCCCACTGTATGTAGCATGCATGTAGTATATATGTAGTATGTAGTATGTATGTAGTATGTATGTGGTATGTATGTAGCATGTAGTATGTATGTAGCATGCATGTAGCATGCATGTAGTATGTATGTAGCATGCATGTAGCATGCATGTAGTATGTATGTAGCATGCATGTAGCATGCATGTAGTATGTATGTAGTATGTATGTAGTATGTATGTAGCATGCAGTATGTATGTAGCATGTATGTAGTATGTATGTAGTATGTATGTAGTATATATGTAGTATGTATGTAGCATGTAGTATGTATGTAGCATGCATGTAGTATGTATGTAGCATGTAGTATGTATGTAGCATGCATGTAGTATGTATGTAGCATGTATGTAGTATGTATGTAGTATATATGTAGTATGTATGTAGTATATATGTAGTATGTATGTAGCATGTAGTATGTATGTAGCATGCATGTAGTATGTATGTAGCATGTAGTATGTATGTAGCATGCATGTAGTATGTATGTAGCATGTATGTAGTATGTATGTAGTATATATGTAGTATGTATGTAGCATGTAGTATGTATGTAGCATGCATGTAGTATTTTTTTTTTTTTTTTTTTAACATTTAACACATTAGCCGGATGATGGGACTACTACTGTCCCATCATTGGCTAATGTGTCAATCACTGTCATGGTAGCAGGCATCGCCCGATGGGACTTGTAGTCCCATCGGACGATGCTTGCACAGACCCCCGGACATCGGCACAGCCCCCCGGCAGGCCGGTACAGACCCCCACAGGGTGCACAGACCACCGGCAGGCCGGCACAGCCCCCCGGCAGGCCGGTACAGACCCCCACAGGGTGCACAGACCACCGGCAGGCCGGCACAGCCCCCCGGCAGGCCGGTACAGACCCCCACAGGGTGCACAGACCACCGGCAGGCCGGCACAGCCCCCCGGCAGGCCGGTACAGACCCCGGGCAGTCCACACAGCCCCCCGGCAGGCCGGCACAGCCCCCCGGAAGGCCCGAAATGACGGCGCATCATGATGCGCACACACCGCGCATCATGATGACGTCAGTCTGTCAATCAACTTTGAACTTCCGATTCCGATGCCGAATTCCGATATTGAAAAAATATCGGAAGTCGGTATCGGAATTCCGATACAGCAAGTATCGGCCGATACCCGATACTTGCGGTATCGGAATGCTCAACACTATCCAGGACGTTCTCGCGCGATCAGCAATAACCAGCGGGGAAGCGGGTTGTAGGTAAGTATCAGACACAGCGATATCGCTAGCAATATCGCTATAACGTCACAAGTTATAGCGATATTGCTAGCGATATCGCTTAGTGTGACAGTACCTTAATACGCTTCTCAGTGCATCGTGGGGGGACATATAGCGACGCTCACAAATAACACCAGTCACTGCCTCACAATATATATATATATATATATATATATGTATAATATATATATTTACTTATTTAGTAAAAGTTTGATTGTGTAGTTCAGTCAATTTGTAGTGGTATATAGTATATAGTACTTTATAGTGGTATTTTTGACAATATTGTTCTCTGTGTAGTGTTTTATTCTGTAGAATTATTATATATTCACTATGTATTTCTCATGGTGTTGCGCTATTTTTTTTGCCTGGAGTTGTAGTATTAATTATAATATTGGTCTTTGTGTAGTTTCTTTTATTCGGATATATGTAGGTATTATTTAGTCCTGGAATAGCCAAAACAGGTTTAACACATGGCATATGTATATAATTGCATATGTATGATTTTAATTTAAGTGGCAAAGGTGTATGGGGAGACATGCTGTTTGGGGCTTGAGCTTTTAAGACTAACAATGTCACCAGTGCAACTAGTTTATGAAAGTCAGTTTATGAAATTTCTTTCCTCTAAATACTTCATGATCAATTATGAGTTGCACAAATGGCACCAATTAGGAACCACAGCAACTCAGCCACATAAAGTTACAGAACTTACAGAACAGAGTCACCTAGTGTTGAGCCGTATATTGATTAAAAGTTGATAATGCACTGTTAATGCAATTAGTGTAGACTTCCAAACCTCCTCTAGATTTAACATCAACACAAAAACTGTGCACCAAGAGCTTCATGACATGGGATTCTATAACTCAGCAGCTTCAAGCATGCCTTACATCACAAAGCACAATGATAAGCATCAGATGGAGTAGTGGTGATCACATCACCACTGGACTCTAGCAGTCAAAACATACCTGACATCTGATGTAGGGGTGTTGGATGGCGAATGACAGGAGAATATTACTTGCTTGACTGCATTTGGGCAACTGTCAAGTTTGGTGGAGGAAGGATTACGCCATAGGATTGTTTTACAAAGGTTGGTCTAGGCCCCTTAGTTTCAGTTAAGGAAAGCTCAATTGTTCAGTACACCAAGTGTTTTGGAGAATTGTATGCTTCCAACTTTGTGGAAGTCCCTTTTCTGTTCCAGCAATGACTGTGCCCCAGTGCACAAAGCAACATGCATAAAGGCATGGCTGATTTTGATATGTAAGAAGTTGACTGGCCCGCACAGATCCCTGACGTCAACCCCATCAAACATTTTTTAAATGAACTAGAATGGAGTTTGGGAGCCAGGCTCTAGTTAAACATCAATGTCTGACCTCACAAATGCTCTTCTGGACGAATGAACAAAAATTCCCATAGACACACTTCAAAATCTTGCAGAAGGAGCCATGCCAGATGAGTGGAAGCTGTATAAGGCTTCATTCTACACATCCGTGTTTAAACACGTACGTGAAAAAATGGTGCCGGAGTCATCAGTGTTTTGCATCAGTGCATCCATTTTACCATCAGTGTTTTTCAAGGATGGATAAAAAAATAAAAAAGTTACAAAGCTTCTCCTATACTTTGCAATGTTAAATATGGACAGCACGCGGATGCCATCTGTGTGCTGTACATGTTTTTCACAGACCCATAGACACAGCCCTTTTCATCCATGCTGTTTGAAAAAAAACGGACATTTGAACAGCACCAAAGATTGCAATGGGTATGGAAAGTATTCAGACCCCTTTAAATTTTTCACACTTTGTTTCATTGCAGCCATTTGGTAAATTCAAAAAAAGTTCATTTTTTTCTCATTAATGTACACTCTGCATCCCATCTTGACTGAAAAAGCAGAAATGTAGAAATTTTTGAAAATTTTATTAAAAAAGAAAAACTGAAATATCACATGGTCATAAGTATTCAAACCCTTTGATCAGTATTGAGTAGAAGCATCCATTTTAGCTAGTACAGCTATGAGTCTTCTTGAGAATGATGCAACAAGTTTTTCACACCTGGATTTGGGGATCCTCTGCCATTCTTCCATGTAAGATCGTGTCCAGCGCCATCAGGTTGGATGGTGAACATTGTTAGGGTTCTTTTACACTTGCCGTGTTTTTGTGGACTGTTTTTGCGCCCTAATAGATTTCTATCGGGGCCGCAAAAACGGCCCACAAAAATTAATCAGAACGCCGTGCCCGTATATATGGCCATAAAAAAATATTGAGCTTGCTCCATATTTTTCTTTGCTTAGGCTGGTTTTACTTTTGCCGTGTTTTTGCAGGCCGATTTTGCGGCCCCAATAGATTTCTATGGGGCCGCGAAATTGGCCCACAAAAATTCCACGGTGCGCCATGTGCCATACGGCTCGATCTTTTATATGGCGGACGGACACGGTCCCCATTTTAATCAATGGGGTCGTAAAAACAAATGGAAGTTTGTTTTTGCGGCACACCATGACTACCGGTTTTACGGAATGCTGCTTTTTTCTTTGCAATACTATTTCCATAGTTTTGGAAAAAAATATGGCGATCCGCAAACTTTTTTGCGGTCCGTTATGGTGGCAGATCACAAAAAATGCGGTGATACAGACCGCAAAAACGGGCCGCAATAACGGACCGCAAAAAATGCGGTAAGGCTGTGTGCACACGCTGCAGATTCTGCTGCGGATCCGCAGCGGATTCGGCTCTGCGGATCCGCAGCAGTTTTTGCTGCGGTGTACAGTAGCATTCTAACCTATGGAATTCAAAAACCGCTGTGCAGATGCTGCGGAATTTTCCGCGTGGATTTTGCTGAGGTTTCAAATCCGCAGAAAGAATTGCATGTTAATTCTTTCTGTGGACTCCGCAGCAGTTTACCATCTCCTCCATTGTGGAGATGATAAACCGCAGGGCAAAACCGCAGGCTAATCCGCAGATAAACCGCAGGTCTTTTGAACTGCGGATTTATCTGCGGATTTTGCAAAATCCGCGCGGATGAATCTGCAGCAGAATCCGCAGCGTGTGCACACAGCCTTAGTGTAAAAGTAGCCTTATGGACACGGCCACAATAGATTTCAATGCTGCCGCAAAAACAACGGTAGCTTGTTTTCCCACAAAACACTAGCATTTTGCAAGCGTTTTTAGCTTGCAGAATGCTAGCGCTTTTCGAAGCGATTTGTAGCATCGCTTGGAAAAGTGATTGACAGGTTGGTCACACTTGTCAAGCATAGAGCTTTACAAGTGTGACCAACTTTTTACTATTGATACACAGATTGTATACGATATATACAGTGGTGAAAAAAAGTATTTGATGCACTGCCGATTTTGCAAGTTTTCCCACCTATAGAGATGTAAGGGGGTGAAGCACAAGAAGGGTCGGAAGGGGGTTACCTCCTCTGTTCTGTGTCCGGAACCAGTCAACTGTACTGCAGGTTCCCCGTGGGGAAGACTTTCAGACTGGGACAGGAAGGAAGACGGGCTGAGAGCGGGAAAGGCGCGTGCGCAAGGGTCAGAGCAGCGTGTGCAGTAGTCAGGACAGGACGTAGTCGCGCTCCAGGGAGGAGAGAGAGCTCCCGGTCAGAGGGCAAGCACAGGGGGACTTGACAGAGAAATTGCATACCGTGAGTACGTGGAAGCGGAGTCCTCAGTGACTGGAGAGTTGTGCCCCATTGCCCGTGCAGAGACAGCGGCCCATGCAAAGACAGTGGCCCGTGCAGAGATAGTGACCCGTGCAGAGACAGTGATCCCCGCGCTTAGCCCCGGTACCCGTGGTGTTAGTACAGAGCCCCTAATTCCTGTTGAGAGACTTGGCAAGAGACTGAGCATTGTCCCCCGGAGAGATTGTAGTGCTGAAGCAAAAGACTCAGCGCAGAGAGGGGACCCCGTTTGCCCAATATCCCTCTGCATCGCGCTGTAACCCCCAAGACTCCGGTTGTGGGTTACTAGAGACTACAGAGCCCAGAGAGACGACAAGTACCGCTGTTGTCGGCGCCTACGGTGGAGAAGACGACCCTGCAAGCAAGCCCACATCAGACTGATAAGTTTCCAAGAAATTCCCTTCATTACTGTTGCACTGTTTGATTATGTGAAAACTTGCTTTACTTCCTATATATATTTGCACTGTTATATTTCCAGTTTATCCCCCATTGTTTCCTCCCTGCGAGGAGGACCTGATCCCATTAAATAAACCCTTTAACTGTTGGTCTGTCTGTTCCGTGGTGACATACTCAACACCTGCATATTATTACAGAGACACTTCAAGTAAGAGAGACAGAATCTAAAATAAAATCCAGAAAATCACATTGTATGATTTTTAAATAATTACATTGCTTTTTATTGCATGAAATAAGTATCACCTACCAACCAGCATGAATTCTGTCTCTCACAGACCTGTTAGTTTTTCTTTAAGGCTGGGGTCACACTACCGTAGAATGCGGCTGAGTGCTATGTGAGAAAACATTGTATAGCACTCGGCCCAGTGTTAATCTATGGGGCAGCTCACAATTCCATTTATTATCTCTGTTGTATTCAGCGTGCGTGTAAAATCGCCACATGCTGCGATTGTATGCGTATATCATCTGAGCCTCGCTAATGCAAGCTTATGGGGCGAGAAAAAAATCGAACAGCACTTGAACCATGCAAATGCTGATTTTTATGCAACGGTGTCCTTTGAAAAGCCAGCAGTTCATGTGCCGCATACAGTAAGATCACAGAGTGACAGGTTAGATTGAATAGACCGGACCGGAGCACTCAGCTTCATAGTGTCAGGAACACCGCACTGCACTTGCTCACTGTGCCAGTGCGGGTGTCCTGAGTACAAAGACAGTACTCACAGATACCTGTGGAGCAGGGCAGCAGCGGTGACGATGCGTGCTTCAGAGTATCAGGACCTGAAGCACATGACTGCTGGGGGCGTAGCCTAAGCTCCACAGATCTAGGAGCTGCAGGGAAACTCCTAGAAAGGTAACTACGGGGCAATGTTACCAAGGGGCATAGACAGAGACAGAAACCAGACGAAGCCAGGGTCAAAGCACAAGATAGCAATACAGTACCACGGGGTTTAGACAGAAAGGATAGTCAGGACGTTGCAATAGGTCAGAAAACCAGAATGGGCAATAGACGGTACAATAGGGACAAACTGTAACGGAGTAACGATAGTCAAGCCAGGAGGTCGGAACCGGGAAGACAGTAGTACCAAAGCGAGAGACGGAGTACAGAGTGAGGGGACAGGCCGGGTCATACACGGGAAGCAAACAAGCAACGCAGAATACACGCACACCAGGGGTCAGACACACCAGAACAACAGTATAGCTGACAGAGAACCCGGGTAAAGAGTGAGTATAAATACCCCTCCCAGATCCAGAAAGAGGCCACGAACACTTAACCCTGTGAGTGCAGGGCAAGAACCCTGTTCAAACCATGACACATAGAAATACCTGTAGCTGCACACTCCGGTCCCGAGTGCCGGTGGCAGTGCCAGGTATTGAGACGCGAGACTCGTGCGAGTTTCTCGCATGTGTGAACCCGGCCTTAGTAACAGACTACGCCGTTATGGATTAAAATCCTGCAGGGCACGCAAGGCCCATCCTCTCATGCCAGCACATGTCCAGGCTTGTTTGAAGTTCACCAATGACAATCTGGATGACCCAGAGGAGGCATGGGAGAAGGTCATGTGGTTAGATGAGACCAAAATAGAAGTTTTCCGTATCAACCACACTCACTGGGTTTGGAGGAAGAAGGATAAGTACAACCCCAAGAACACTGTCCCAACAGTGAAGCATGGTGGGGAAACATCATTCTTTTGGGGGTGCTTTTCTGCAAAGGGGACAGGACGACTGCACCGTATTGATGGCAGGATAAATGTGGTTTATGAGAAATGAAATAAACCAGTCAGAGTTATAAATAAAAACAGTTTCTGTTTCTGATACCTCGTCCAGCTCCCAAGTCAGTGAATTCTTACAGCAGTTTGAAATATAGTCATGAGCTGTATAGAAGACTTAAAAGTGGGTGAGTAACTACCATAGTCTGCTACAAAGGTGAGCCCGTGGAAAACAGATTTGTGTCACGGGTCATAAGACTGATCACAGCAATAAGACACAAGATAGTCAGGGTGCATTCACGGATGAGCTATTCAAGCTTTTTTGAAAAAGCACCATGAAATGTGCAGCCTTCAGGACCGTAGGAGCAGTCGTTGGGAACGGAAATTTAAAGAGGACCTGTTATCAGAATTTTATACTCCAAACCGAATGATTGTATATAAAGGTATTTTAAGGCGACTGTCACGCCAGTGTCTCACACGCCTTCTCAGCGCCGCCCTACTAACAGAGATTCGCTAATCTCTAGTGAGCACCTCGGGGCCATCATGCTCTGTGTGTGGGGGCCATGAAGGCGGTTTCAGGAGCATAACTACCACGGTCGCAGGAGGGGTTTACAGTGTGGATGTAGCAGAGCTGTGTGTGTACAATTTTGGCCGGAGCGGAGCCGTGTGTGTAGGAGGTGTACGGAGAGGAGCTGTGTGTGTACGAGGTGTACGGAGCAGAGCCGTGTGTGTACGAGGTGTGCGGAGCGGAGCCGCGTGTGTACGAGGTGTACGGAGAAGAGCCGCGTGTGTATGAGGTGAGCGGAGCCGTGTATATGAGGTGTACGGAGGGGAGCCGTGTGTGTACGAGGTGTACGGAGCAGAGCAGTGTGTGTACGAGGTGTACGGAGCAGAGCCACGTGTGTACGAGGTGTACGGAGCGGAGCCACGTGTGTACGAGGTGTACGGAACAGAGCAGTGTGTACGAGGTGTACGGAGCGGAGCCGCGTGTGTACGAGGTGTACGGAGCGGAGCAGTGTGTGTACAAGGTGTACGGAGCGGAGCCGCGTGTGTCCGAGGTGTACGGAGCGGAGCCGCGTGTACGAGGTGTACGGAGCGGAGCCGTGTGTGTATGCGGTGAGGGGAGCCGTGTATACGAGATGTACGGAGAGGAGCCGTGTGTGTACGAGGTGTACGGAGCGGAGCCGCGTGTGTACGAGGTGTACGGAGCGGAGCCGCGTGTGTACGAGGTGTACGGAGCGGAGCCGCGTGTGTACGAGGTGTACGGAGCGGAGCCGCGTGTGTACGAGGTGTACGGAGCGGAGCCGCGTGTGTACGAGGTGTACGGAGCGGAGCCGCGTGTGTACGAGGTGTACGGAGCGGAGCCGTGTGTACGAGGGGTACGGAGCGGAGCCGTGTGTTTACGAGGTGTACGGAGCGGAGCCGTGTGTACGAGGTGTACGGAGCGGTGCCGTGTGTACGAGGTGTACGGAGCGGAGCCGTGTGTGTACGAGGTGTACGGAGCGGAGCCGTGTGTTTACGAGGTGTACGGAGCGGTGCCGTGTGTACGAGGTGTACGGAGCGGAGCCGTGTGTGTACGAGGTGTACGGAGCAGAGCCGCGTGTGTACGAGGTGTACGGAGCGGAGCCGCGTGTGTACGAGGTGTACGGAGCGGAGCCGCGTGTGTACGAGGTGTACGGAGCGGAGCCGCGTGTGTACGAGGTGTACGGAGCGGAGCCGCGTGTGTACGAGGTGTACGGAGCGGAGCCGTGTGTACGAGGGGTACGGAGCGGAGCCGTGTGTTTACGAGGTGTACGGAGCGGAGCCGTGTGTACGAGGTGTACGGAGCGGTGCCGTGTGTACGAGGTGTACGGAGCGGAGCCGTGTGTGTACGAGGTGTACGGAGCGGAGCCGTGTGTTTACGAGGTGTACGGAGCGGTGCCGTGTGTACGAGGTGTACGGAGCGGAGCCGTGTGTGTACGAGGTGTACGGAGCAGAGCCGTGTGTTTACGAGGTGTACGGAGCGGAGCCGTGTGTACGAGGTGTACGGAGCGGTGCCGTGTGTACGAGGTGTACGGAGCGGAGCCGTGTGTGTACGAGGTGTACGGAGCGGAGCCGCGTGTGTACGAGGTGTACGGAGCCGTGTGTGTACGCAGTGAGCGGAGCCGTGTGTGTACGAGGTGTACGGAGCGGAGCCGTGTGTACGAGGTGTACGGAGCGGTGCCGTGTGTACGAGGTGTACAGAGCGGAGCCGTGTGTGTACGAGGTGTACGGAGCGGAGCCGCGTGTGTACGAGGTGTACGGAGCGGAGCCGCGTGTACGAGGTGTACGGAGCCGTGTGTGTACGCAGTGAGCGGAGCCGTGTGTGTACGAGATGTACGGAGCGGACTCGAATATGTACGAGGTGTACGGAGCGGAGCCGTGTGTGTTTGTGGTGTACGGAGCGGAACCGTGTGTGTACGAGTTGTAGGAAGTGGAACCGTATGAGTACGAGGTGTACGGAGCGGAGCCGCGTGTGTACGAGGTGTACTGTGCGGAGCCACGCATGTTCGAGGTGTACGGAGCAGATATGTGCGTGAATTTTGGCATGGGGAGAGCCATTTGAAAGTTTGCACCGAGACTCATAACTTTGTAGTTACGCCACTGGGCGGTATCGTACTGTATGGGACCATTAATGGCTTCCCAAGGAGTTTACAGGCTGCACACTAGAGACACACGACACACTATGTGGCCCACTTTCCTTTTAAGGCTGAGGTAGGCCATTATATGGTACAATGAAATGTGCCACACACTCGACTATGGAAGATAAAAAGGGTTTGGCTCTTGAAAGAAGGGGAGGCAAAAATAAATGTGTAAAAAAAAGAAAGAAAATTGCCTGTAGCGTGAAGGGGCAGTGTGTGTGGGGCCTGGGACTGCAGGGCAGACTGTGGTGAGGGGCATGTGCCTGGTATTCTTACTGGTAGGAAATACCGAAAGCAATGCATACCAGGATACAAGTAAGGTGACACTTCTAGCAGGCACATGCATGGATTGCACTGGGGGGCGTTCCAGTGGTGGGGGCCGGGGGGCATTTCGCTCGCTGTCCGTCACTGACACATGGCCGTATCCCCACAACTTTTTCTGGGAGCAAAGCCTGAGCCTCTCAGTGCAAGTTAGGTTGGGAAATCCCCTCCCCTATTACCTCACTTGGTACCTCCCTGGCCCCTGACTGGCTCCCTGTCTCCACAAGACCAGCCCATGTTAGGGGGGTGTGTGATATTCCCGAGTTCATTGACAGCAGTGCGGGGGTCCCGTCACATGGGGCGAGCGGTGAGGACCCGGCACACCGGTGAGGACGCCATATGCTGCCCGGCACAACTTCCTCACGTGTGAACCGGTGCCACAAGCCAGGTGGCGGCAGAACAGCTGTGACAGCGCGGTGCCCGGCCCGGGAAGAGTTAAAGAGGGAGGGAGTGCACGGACTCCAACAAAGAATATGGCGAGACCGTGCAGGAAGCCAGAGCGCGGTGCCCTTCACTCCTCCCGCCGCCCGGGTAAGTGACCTTCCTGCGTGCCCCGCTGCTCCTCCACCGGCCGCCGGGAACTTGGAGGAAACTTCTGGGAAACCGGAAATCATGTCTCCTGGCGGCCGATGGTGGATGTGATCAGACGTGGGAAAGTGAGCGCTGGCATGTGTCCTGCTCAAGGGCACGGGAGCTGCCTGGATGCGCCAGCCTGTGCCCACACACACGCTGACCTGCCTAATGATACACAGGCTGTCCTGTTCCGTGTCCACAACTTCCCAAGCTTCTGTTTCCATGGCTACAGACTACAAACAAAGCCTGTAGTCTGACTGCTCATATGAAGCTTGCATCTGACCTGGGGTGTAACTACTATTGGTGCAGGGGTTGCAGTCGCCCGCAGGCCGTGGAGCCTAGGGGCACCTAAAGACCCTTTTGCCTTTAGAAAAAGACCAACACTGTTTAAAGACGTTCAATAATTGGAGGCCCAGTGTGAGCTTTTGGTTTGGGGCCCATGAGTTTCAGGTTAAGCCACTGATTTGACCCCTGATGGATCAAATGGTGAAGTGGGCCGGGGTGGTGGTCTTCGGCTCTGGGCCAAAAGGTTTCGTTCCCACTATGAGCTTTTGATACTGTTGCAAAAACTCAGCATCTTCCAGCTCCAGCAAAGTGAGGGGGATGTGTAGGAACCTCCTGCCTCGGTGTGAACTGACTGGCGGTGCTCGTTTCAGATCTGCAATATACCAGTTTCTCTTGCGGGTGCGCTGAGTTTCAGGGTAGGTGCAGACGATCAGTAATTGGGGGTGCGTTGGACGCATCACATGACCGCTCTGTCCACAGTGCTGCCGGCTATTGAACGCCGGTGAAACCGCATGTGATCACTGAACCGTGCCGATTCACTGCTTCCTATACACTGTACGGGTGACATTTATCTTGAGACTCGCGTCTCTGCACGATAAATAACTTGCTGCGGTCTGGAAAGACACACGTCCATCTCCGCAGGTGATTCATGGGGGTCCCTGGATGTGTAGTTGACATGGGACTTCTTGAAATCCCTTCCACTATGCTGTAACATCTGGCCGCTGCGGATGTACGCACCACCCAACCCGCAGCATGTATTGACCGTGTGCAGACTTTACCCATAAACTTGCATTAGATTCCGGATACACATGTAATCCACACCACAATATATCAATAAAGTTTTGTCAAAGGCAAATACCAGGAACTATCAAATACAAAGCAGCGTTGTTTAAAACCTGACGCACCAAAAAGAGACTTAAAACACAGCAGTAAAAACATTCACACAAGCATGCAAAGCGAAACTGCAAGTAGCCAACTTTAAGGCTGTGTGCACACGCTGCGGATTCCGCTGCATTTCCGCAGCGGTTTTGGACGCTGCGGACACGCAGCAGTTTTAGCTGCGGTGTACAGTACCATTCATTTGAATGGGAAAAAAAAAACGCTGTGCCGACGCTGCGGAAAAAACCGCGCGGATTTGCTGCGGTTTTGAATCCGCAGAAAGAATTGCATGTCAATTCTTTCTGCGGAAACCGCTGCGGGTTCCTATCTCCACCATTGTGGAGATAGTGAATCCGCAGGACCAAACCGCAGATAATCCGCAGGTCTTTGGACCTGCGGATTATCTGCGGTTTTTGCAAAATCCGTGCGGAATAATCCGCAGCGGATTCCGCAGCGTGTGCACATACCCTAAATAAGAGATGCAGAACTTCTGCAGCGTCAAAAGCTCATTGTTGGAGCGTAGCTAAAGGGCCCTTTACACATAGCGATATCGCTAAAGCGTCACCGATTTTGTGAAGCAGCAGTGATATAGCTAGCGATATCGCTACATGTGATACTTGCCTCCGACCGGCTTCCCCGCTGGTTATCGCTGATCGCACAGCTCCATTTCTCGTTGGGCGCTTCCTGCTGGTGCCGACGAGCGACGCGTGGACGCGGGAGGGAGGACGTCAGGATCGCCGCGTCTGACAGGTAAGTAACGACTGCTGCTGCGTCGCTACATCGCTGTGAGATCTGCCTGTGTGGCAGCTCACTAGCAACTATTTAGCGATGCACCAGCGATCCTGACCGGGTCGTATCGTGGTCGGGATCGCTGGTGCATCGCTAAATGTAAAGGGGGCTTTAGGCTATGTTCCCACTTTGCGTTTTTGCTGTGTTTTTTTTTTTTTTTTTTTTTTTTTTTTTTGTAATGCAAATTTTCACTTGTGTTTTACAGTACCAGCAAAAGCTATGAGATTTCAGAAATCGCATGCACACATTTTTTATATTTTTTCCTAACAGAATTGGAAAACTGTTTTTCAGCGCAGAAACGCTGCAGATCTGCACTGTGATTTTACAGTACAATGTAAATCAATGGAAAAAAAAGCTGTGTAGAATTGCTGCGGATTTAAAAGTGCATGTCACTTCTTTTGTGCGGATCTGCAGCGTTTCTGGACCCCTCCATGATAGAAATCCGCAGTGGAAAAAACTGCAGAAAATCCACATCAATTCTGCACAAAATCCGCATAAAAACAGCGGCAAATCCGCGGCTGCGGATTCTGCCAGGAGATGTGGATTTTGTGCAGAAAATTCTGCACCAATTTTCCTACATGTGCACATAGCCTTAGGGTGTGTGCACACGCTGCGGATTCTGCTGCGGTTCCGCAGCGGATTTGACCGCTGCGGGTCTGCAGCAGTTTTTGCTGCGGTGTACAGTACCATTATTCCCTATGGGAATAAAAAAACCGCAGTGCAGATTTTTCCGCGCGGTTTTGAAACCGCAGAAAGAATTGACATGTTAATTCTTTCTGCGGATTCCGCTGCGGTTTGCCATCTCCTCCATTGTGGAGATGAAAAACCGCAGAGCAATCCGCAGGTAAAACTGCAGGTCTTTTGATCTGCGGATTTTACAAAATCCGCACGGCCAAATCCGCACCCCATTCCGCAGCATGTGCACGTAGCCTTAGTATTTTTTAAAAACTGCAGCGTGTCACTTTTCAGTGTTTTGGCAGCGTTTTTTCACCCATAGAAATGAATGAATAAGTGCAAAAACGCTGGTATCAGGTTTTGGTGCAGAAAATTCAGGAGCGGGCATGAAAAATGCCACACAGCTTTTTTTTTTTTTTTCTTTTTTTTTTTTTTTTGAAAGCAGCTTCTGTACTGCCAAGAGAGCAGGTTTTGCCTGCAGGGAAAAAAAAGCGACATGTGAACATGGCCTTACCCTGTTTGTGGGTAGGGCAGACTTCAAGGTTTTATTGGGAGATTGATGCCTTTCATCAGAAGACACCTGATCTGCAGTATGTGTAAAACTAAGCTGATCGGTGCCCTAACCTGTAGGGTTTGTGTACACTAGGTCCCCCTCGTAACTGAACTGTGTATATATATATATATATATATATATATATATATATATATATATATTATAATATTTTTTTTTTTATGGCCAGGTCACTACTTTTAACTGCTCTGCGTTTCTGGAAACCTGATGCTGTAGGAACTCCTTGCTGTTATATTGATTTGTCTTAGTGTCTTCCGGATGCTTTTTTAGGTGGGTTTGACAGCGGACCCACATGGGAAAGGCATCATGTGCTCTTGCCCTTCACCCGGACAGCAGTCCCACTCCCCTAAACCGGAGCTGATCAGCAGCCATTATACATTTCTTTTGTGATATTGCAGCCAAGTGTATCCAAAAGATCAGTCCTTCTTTTTAACACTTGACTATCTCCAGCAGTCCCATAGAGCAGGGGTCCCCAACCTTTTTTGCACCAGGGACCGGCTTCAAGCAAGCCCATTCTTCCATGGCCCGGCAGTGTGGGGATGGAGGTGGGGCAGGGCTTTGGTGATAAGGGGGAGGGGCTATGGACGGGGATATAGTTTAGTAGTGCATACTTATCATTTAATTATAACATTTATAATGTGACTCAACTCGCCATAGGTTTTGAAGTGGGAGCACCGGGCTGGTTTCCCTGTATCAGTGGGAGCACTGGGCTTGTTTTCCTGCGACAAGACGGTCCCATCTAGGGTTGATGGCAGACAGCAACACCCTTGTATGCATGGCTGGGCTCCCCCATCATACTTACCCTCACACCGTTGCTGAACTTCCCTGCATCTCTATCTATCCTCTCGTGCTGCTGGGTGAGTTATATAGCCTCATCGGTGTGACTTTATTTTTATTTGGTGCTACGAAGTTCTTCAGCCACCTTCTGGCTCTCATAGACTTACACTGAGTAGTGACTTTCGGGAGTAATCCAGCAGGTTACAGACCCCGATAACCGATGTCAAATTCTTAAACAATTTATGCTATTTTGAAGAACTTGGTGCAAAGGAAAAAATATCACAAGAAGCAAAAGTAATGAAAGCACAGCAGTAAATCTGCTACATATGGGTGATTTGCTCATCGCCCATATGTAGCAGAGCTGGTCGGGTTGTGCATGCTTCTAGCCTCCTATGGAGGCTATTGAAGCTTGCCAAAAGTTATAAAAAAAAAAAACAAAAAAAAAAAAAACAAAAAAAAAAGTTCAAATCACCCCCCCCCCCTTTCGCCCCAATCAAAATAAAACAAAAAAAAAAAATCCCACATACACATAATGGGTATCGCCGCGTTAAGAATCGCCCGATCTATCAATAAAATAAAAGCATTAACCCAATCACTAAACGGCGTAGTGAGAAAAAAAATTCAAAACGCCAGAATTACGTTTTTTTCGGTTGCCACGACATTGCATTAAAATGCAATAACGGGCGATCAAAAGAATATATTTGCACAAAAGTGGTATCATTGAAAATGCCAGCTCGGCACGCAAAAAGTAAATCCTCACCTGACCCCAGATCACAAAAAATGGAGACGCTACGGGTCTCAGAAAATTGCGCAATTTTTTTCTTTATTTCGCTAACTTTGGATTTATTTTTTTTTTTTTTTTTTTCACCGCTTGGATAAAAGAGAAGATAAACATGTTTGGTGTCTATGAACTCGTAATGACCTGGAGAATCATAACGGCAGGTTAGATTTATCATCTAGTGAGCCTAGCAAAAAAACAAGTGTGGGATGGCACTTTTTTTGCAATTTCACCACACTTGGAATTTTTTTTTTCCCATTTTCGAGTACACGACATGGTAAAGCCAATGGTGTTGTTTAACAGTACAACTTGTCCCGCACAAAATAAGCCCTCACATGGCCATATTGACAGAAAAATAAAAGTTATGGCCTGGGAAAGAAGGGGAGCGAAAAATCGAAAAAAGCTCCAGGAGTGAAGGGGGTTAAAAGCACTCTGTAAATTTAATAATCTTATCTTATGCTGCTAATCTTGGTCAACTGTACAGGGTGGGCCGTTTATATGGATACACCTGGGTGGGCTGACTTCAAAATGGTCGCCATGGTCACCACCCATCTTGAAAAGTTTTCCCCCTCCTATATACTAATGTGCCACAAACAGGAAGTTGATATCACCAACCATTCCCATTTAATGTAGGTGTATCCATATTAATGGCCCATCCGGTATTGTCTATTACATAGACGGTGTATAGCGCTCTGATCTGTCTGCCCGGACTGCTAGTCTTTCTCCAGAAAATCCCTGTTAACTGCTACAATAACTCTCAGAATGATGTCCTTTTTAGAAGCTGGAGATAGTGGACTTTTAATTGCCTAGTGCTTTTATGAGGCAATGTATATCAACCACATGCAAGTCTTGACAAAGAAGCATAGGTTTGGGCATTCATTCATTGGCCTTGTCTGTATTCATACCAATGAAAACAAACCTACAAAAAAATAAATAAATAATTCTGCCTAGCAAACTGATGTTCTGCAAATTTGTGTGGTCTGACCTTGTTTTAACGTCGGCATGCACCCGATCTGTTCTAACACCACAGCTATAAATCATTGCTTTTCTGCGCTGATGTAGGAGAGTTCAAGGGTAATGGGGCATCTGTAGAAGACGAGTATACTTGTACTACATTTTATGTGACGCAGGGTCACTAAATCTTTATTCAGAACTACTAAATGCATACCTAGATCCAAAAGGAGATTACTAAATTTTTATTTTTTTTTAAAGTATACTGTGTCCGTATCTTTAGTAGAATGAGCATTCAGAAGGAAAATTATAGGAAAGGCTAAATCCAAACAAATTATTATTTTTTTTTTGCTATGGAATATAAGTTGGTTAAATAAAAAGATGTAATATAAAAGTGAGGTTTCTGGTGGTTCAGAAAAATGGTGGCTGTCGTTTTGCTGAATCCACACAACTGATCTACAAAAAAAATGGTGAATGCAGATTTTTGTTAAATTTGAGTACAAGTCACTTCCTCTAGCATTTATTTGCTCATCATAGACTATAATGGGTACATTTTTTATTTTTTATTTTTTTTATTTTTTTATCCATTGGGGGGAAAAAAAAACTGTTCTATTACGTAATTGAATAAACAGTCTTCTGAATGAGACATTGCAAAGAAAGAATGTGTTTGGCAATAACAGGGAATTTATTAAATCCTTCCTTATGTCTGCCACTTTTGAGAGCTTGGAAAGGAAGTGACTTTCAATTTCTCCTGTATGCAGCGTAAAGGGATATTGCCAGAATCACATTATCTTTCACAAAGCACAGTAAGTGCATACTTGTTGATCTACAACAAACTTGTTTTTTTTTTTTTCTCTTTAACCTTCATTGACCCCCAATCTCTATCTGCCTCATTGCATCCAGTTTCACATAGCTGAATGGGCAGACCTGTTATCTGGTAAAACTACACTTCCCAGCAGCATTTGTTTCCTGTGGGCTGCTGTGTAGTACCACCTTATTCTTCTGTGCAATGTCTGACATTTTCTGCCCCTTACCTCACAAAAAGCTATTCTGATGTTTTACATAGTTGTCTGGTTCTGGCAGGCTGTCCTGTAATCCTCCACAAAGGCAGAGCTGTATTGAGTGCCTGCAGCTGACAGATAAGTGAGGTGAGACTGAAAATGCTTCTGTTGATGCATACAGTAGATGATGATTCTCTGTCATATGCATCCTCAGAGCAGCATTTCCACTTTCACGTTGCGGGCAGCATACACCGCTCAACTAAGCTCTGCCCTTGTACACAGAGCCCCATCCTGCTGTATTCTCTCCTGGCATCACACCGGCTGCTTCCTATTTGCGGTATCTACTCACGGTGTGTAATGTGGGAAAGCTTCACTCAATTCCAATGCACCATTCCTCAAAGTGGAGGCTCTGGTTTAGACATGTACCAGAACTGAGCTTTTCTGGATAAGGGTGCAGACAGACGGCCATATAACTTGTGCGATGATCGCATCACACTGCATGGACTGTCCCGGCACCTCTTCTGACGGAGCATGACAGTGTGATGTATTTCTATGCAGCTGTCGTGTTCGGGTCAAGAGAGCAGATGGCCAATGCGAGGATTGCGTTGCGATCTTCCAACAAATTATACGGCCGTCTGTCTGCGCCCTAAAAGACTGCCCTCTGCCTGATTGACCATGAGCTGCAACTCCTCAGTTACCAAAGGACAGTTTCAATGGAATCTGAAGACTTAAGGCTTGGAAAAGCATCTTCAAAGGGGGTGATATGTGCAAAATGCGTCCGATTTTTAAAAATGGGTTATATTGACACAAATGAATAGGTGTGTGTATATTATAAGACCATATTAAAGTCTGAATAACTACTTTTATATTTTTTTCAGTAACACATGTTGATCTTTAGACACCTGTTATGTAAACTATTTTTTAAACGCAAAATTTTATGAACTGGCTTTTGTCAGTATAAATATTTGGATATTGCCAGTTACAATTCATAGTGTAATTGCTAAAGTATCTGTATTTGGCAAATAGTGTGGCAAATCTTGTCTTCCTTTGCTGTAAATATTGAGAATTAAAAATTGCTACTTTTTTTTTTTTTTTTTTTTTTTTTTTGCTCAGGAACTAAATCTTTGACTTTTCTGTAAAGGTAATCCATATGTTTGATTGACAGGATGCATTATGCTAAAACTAGTTTTCTTTCCACCAGAATAGCAGGCAAATCTGACATGCAAGCTTCCATTATCAGAGTATATTTAGTATTTTAGAATATTGGAAGCCAGTAAGGGCATAATACACTAAGTGTATCTGTAACTTTTTGGGTAAAGAGAAATCATTGCTATTATGTCTTGCTTCTTTTTGACAAGAACTGTGCTGGCTGCGGCAAAAATCTTACTGTGAAACCTGTGTGGAAATATGATGTACACCGTTCGAGATATTCCCATCTCCAAAATCCTATCCCAATGTGTAGTAATAGCAAATACCTCCAATTTGAAATGTAGTAGTGAATCAGAAACTTTCTCTTTCCTTGTTTGTAGTCGTTGCAGAACCTTAGGAATCCGTGGTTACGACCACTAGCTAACTGTCACTATGTCAGAGGCCGTAACCATAGATACCTAAGGTCCTGCAATGCCTGCACATGAGGAAAGAGACATAGCGAATCAGAATAACTATACTACATTTCTAATTGGAGGTAGTTGCTAATAATAATCCTACTACATATCGGGATAGGATATTGCAGATTGGCATACCTCTAAGTTTTCTGGATTTATTGTGACACAGTCAAAATGTCATATAGTGTTTGTGCAGAGCCTAAAAATGAGGAGTTTATACTCTACAAGTTAACAGATCTCAGGATGGATAAACCTCTTTCAGAGAAGTCTAATTGCTATCATTGGTTGTGCACCACAAACTATGGTCTATTACGTGACTGTATCCTGTCTGTTCTGAAGAAGCTGTAATGTGATTGTACATAGTTACAAAGCATTTGGTCCAAGCGCTCTTCCTACATTATCAGCTGTTTGGGGCTGGGCAGTGGCGATCCGCAGTATGCTTTGATGGCGAGCTTGTTTTGTGCTGTGAATAAAGTCCCACATTCACAACTTTAACCTCAAATATGCGACCTGCCTAGATTTTGATGTTAGCAGCCGTTGTCTGGAAGCTTGCTTTCATTGCAGGATTAGTTTCCCTTTTAAGCAGGATTTGTCTTGGGGGTGGGCATATATGTCCTTTTAATAAGTCTCTCTGGAAGAACGGTTCCTAACTTTAATAGCAGTCGATGTCCGTTTGTTTGTTTCACGTGGAAATGCAATTACCAATGGGGAATTCTGCATGAGAAAAAGCCCCACCTGATCCCATACTACAGTAAAATGCAAGTGAATGGGGTTTTTGAAGACTCCTTTTACACACGCATTGCATATTTTGGGGATTACACCCAATTTTCATGTGTCTCATGCTATATTCTGTAGGGGTGACAGACTTTCCCCACAAACTTACCTTTCGCATTACAAAAGGTTGAAATCTGCAGTCAAGCGTGCACCTAAACCTGTGTTACAGGTTTCATTGTGGTTTTGCTCCTGGTATTCTCCCCAGCATACCCATCCTGTGTGTGAACATGGCCTTATTGGTTGTAATGTTTGCAGTACGCTATTTAAGATGTAAGACACTAGTCCCGTATCATGAAGTGCATATGTGCTCGGAACAGCCATTTCTACAGCATTCCCCCTTTCTATACGAGTACAGGTAGCTTACACATGCTACCCTTCCCCCGGGTGCCAAGCAAGGCAAAGTTCTCTCCCTGCATAATTTGTCATTTTCGCTGTTGTGTATGTGGTGCTGTTGTGGCAACATTTCATGTCCTCTGCTTGTCCTTGAATAACTTGCATGCTTTGGTAGCAGAGTGGATATTTCTGTCTTAACCTCTCATTTATGTCTGTATTACATCCAGGATTCAGCGTGAAATTACACTGCCGCATGTCACAACTGCTTCTGTGTTTTGTCACGTCAATATTTTTTTGGCCATTCGCCAGCTCCCATTGTGATCAAAGTTCCCTCTTTGGCATACTGTTCCCATCTCTGCCATATAACACGGCAGCTCCATGCTGATTCGTCTTGAAATAATCTGAAGTGTGTAATATGTTCTCCTTTGAACTGCATAATCTACCTAACGACTTGATATTTTGGTTCTCAATGAGAAATATAACTGGATTATTTGTCAAAGGTAAGGGGGTGAAAAAGTTAATTACGCCCTTTTTTTTTTTTTTTTTTTTTAAATTTTTTTCCGAACTTGGATGGGATGCCACTTGTAAAATGAGTCACAATGAGCCAGAGTTGTCAACTTTTTTAAATTTAATTTCTGGACAGCTTCTCAAAAAAAAAAAAAAAATTGCGTACTTTTTTATGGACACATTTTAAAACCATAGTATACCGTTAAAGGGAATCTGTCAGCAGGTTTTTGCTATCTTATCTGGGAGGAGCATAATGTAGGCAGAGAGGCCATCCAACTGTGTAGTCCTCAAGGCCCACCAGCAGATCATGTTTTCAGGATTTCCTTAGTATTGCTCAGGTGATGATTGCAGCACCTGTACAATACAAGGGAAATCCTGAAAACCTGGCCTGTTGGTGGGCCTTGAGGACTGGAGTTGGGGAACCCTGGCTTAGATTACTGGGTGCAGCCATTCAGAAACAAAAGTTTTTAGATTTGACAGTGCAGCAGAGTTTAGAAAGCTAACCCTATCCACATCAGGCTCTGTGTATACAGTACAAAGTCTATAGACAGAGAGCTGCTTATCACTGAAGGAGGCGGAGTCGGACTACCAGACACTCACTGCTGTGTCCAAGCAGTCATAAGCTCCTGGTGCTAATACAATCATAGCAAATGGAGGAGCTTGATAAGAGAAACATAGCTGAAATCTGTTTTTTTTTAAAGGGAATCTGTCACCCCATAACTATCTGACACTCACCCTGACTATACTGTCATAGATGTCGATCACTACAGTATACTCTTAAGGGCCCGTCACACTGAGATCGCTAAAGCGTCACCGATTTTGTGACGCAGCAGCGATATCTGTGTGTGATACTTGCCTCCGATCGGCTCCCCCGCTGGTTATCGCTGGTCGCGCGAGAACGTCCCGGGCCGTTTCTCGTTGGCCACTTCCTGCTGGCGCCAACGAGCGACGCGTGGACCCGGGCGGGTGGACGTCTTTATCACCGCGTCTGACAGGTAAGTAACGACCGCCGACCGCTGCTATGTCGCTGGTGAGATCTGCCTGTTTGGCAGCTCACTAGCGACCATTTGGCGATGCACCAGCAATCCTGACCGGGTCGTATTGTTGTCGGGATCGCTGGTGCATTGCTATTATTTTTTTTTTTTTTTTTTTTTTTTTTTTTTTTTCTCTTTCCCCCATGACGGCACCACGGAGAGAGGGGATCTGCCCCCACGGGGACAGGAAACCTACAGATAAAAAGGTGGTACCTCTCTCCCACATCAGTTGGTTTCCTGTCCCCATAGAGAACCTACGGACTCACCAGTCGTCGTTGGATGCTGGGGCCGACCAGTCTGGGGGATGATAGTGGGAGTTCCCTGTCCCGGCTGGGGCGGTGACCCGAAGTGCCACCGCCGGGGTCAGCGGGCCTCCAGGGTGTGCGAGGGGGAGAGGTGGCAGAAGATGCTCCAGAAGACCGCCTCTCCCAGGTGTAGGTGGCTGGGCACGAGCAGAGGCCTGCAGAAACACGCTCCAAGGACAGTGTGCGGCTGGTGCAGGAAGTATCCGGGTCGCCGCAAGGCATTCTGGGAGCGGCAGCATGCGCGCAGGGCCAGTGACGCCACCACCACCTCAATGCATCCCTGGGACCGGTCGCAGAGCGCGCGGGGCCGGGTGCGGCGCAATGCATCCCTGGGAGCCCAGGGTGCCGGGGCGCAGCCAGAGGGGAAAAGAAGAAAAAAAGGCGCGCTCCCCCAAGTGGCAGTGGCCGGAAGGGGAATGGCGATATTTAAAGAAACCACCAGGCAAAAGATGGCTGCATCTCCTGGAAGCATGTCTGAGCCTCCAGAGGAGCAACCGCAGCTGGACATGTCCTCCGACACAGGACACCAGCGACAATCACCGCAACAGCAGCCACAGCGTCAAAGCAGCAGCCGCTCTGGATCCCGGCGCAGCAAGGAGCCCAGTGGGGCAGTGGCTACAAAAAACAAGGCTCCCGCAGACCCGGTGGTCCCTCCAGATCCGGTATCCTTCTTCGGCCTGATGGGTAAGTGGACTACGTGAATGTACAAGCTGTAACTAGGGCCTGGCCTCCTCTTTTAGGGGAGGAAGTGCACGCATAAGGCCAATCACAAGATTTGCCCACTTTGTAAAGAGGAGCTTTCCACAGGGTGGGGGAAAAGGCTTTGCCAAACCTGTGTTGATCACACGATTTGTAAAGAATCTCTGAGGTTCGCCTCCGACCTCAGGGCCCTAATCAAACACCAGGTAGAAAACAGTCAAAACCCTCCAGGGAGGAAGAAAAAAGCATAGCAAAACTAAGGCCAGGGACCCCGAGTCAGACCTCAGCGATAGGGAGAGCGAACCTTCAACATCAAACCCAGACAGTTCAGCATCCGACTCTTCGTCCTCTGAAGAGGGGGGTCACAGCTGCTTCCCTATCGAGGAAACGGATAATTTAGTAAAAGCAATTAGAACCACTATGGGACTGGTAGACACCAGACCCAAAAGAACTATCCAGGACGCCATGTTCAGCGGATTAAAACAAAAAAGAGATCATTCCCCATGAACGAAAATATTCAAGCGCTAATACAGAGGGAATGGAAAAGGCCGGAGAAAAAGGGACTCCTAGCTCCAAAAAGGAAATATCCCTTTGAAGACCCAAGCTGTTCATTTTGGGAGAAGGCGCCAAAGGTGGATGTAGCTATAGCAAAAGCGTCGAAAAAATTTGCTCTGCCGTTTGAAGATATGGGAACATTAAAAGATCCCATGGACAAAAAAGCGGAAACCTTCCTAAAAGGTTCCTGGGAGGCAGCAGAAGGAGGACTGAAACCCAGCATAGCTGCCACATGCACAGCTAGAGCCCTGATGGTGTGGTTAGATCATTTGGAGGACCAACTGAAGAATAAAACACCAAGAGGTGCGATTCTAGAATCGGTCCCATTGATGAGAGGAGCGGCGGCCTTTCAGCTGATTCAATCTGACGGCTAGAGCAGCTTCTTTTTCGAATGCGGCAAGGAGAGCACTTGGCTCAAATGCTGGATGGGGGACCTGCAGACGAAATCCAAACTTTGCTCCATTCCCTGTGAAGGCGAATTCCTTTTCGGGCCCACACTGGACGATATCCTGGACAAAGCAGGGGATAAAAAGTCTTTCCCCAACCAGTCCAATTTTCCCTTCAAGCGGTTTCGGAGCAGGAAATTTATCCAGAGAAAGCCGCCTAAAAATTCCCAGGATAAGTGGGAGGACAGGAGAGAAAAAGGGTTCATGTTTGGGAAACAGACAAAAAACAACCCCAATGAAGGGGTCTCCCAGGAAGGAGGAAGATTGGGCCACTTCTTCCCAACCTGGGAAAACATATCACAGTTCCTGGATCCTGAACGTCCTAAAAACAGGCCTTAAATTAAGCTTCCACACCTCTCCCAAACCCTCTTTTGTAGTGACCCCATAAAGACAGTCGGTGGAAGAGCAAGATGCGGTTCAACTGTAGATTCAGACCCTGGTGGAAAAATCAGTACTACAAGAGGTCCCTCACTGAGAAAAAGGAGAAGGCTTCTATTCCCCTATCTTCCTAAGAAGGAAGCCAGATGAGACATTCAGGATAATAAACCTGAAAATATTGAACAAATGCCTGATAATCCATCCATTCAAATTGGAGACAATAAAATCTGCGGTAAAAATGCGTTTTCCAGCCTGTTACATGATGATACTCGACTTAAAAGACTCGTACTATCACGTCCGCATACACACGGACTACCGCCAGTATCTCAGGATAGCAGTCACCGTAAGGGGAAAAATAAGGCACTACCAGTTCAAGGCTCTCCAATTCGGGCTGGCCATCGCCCGGAGAGTCTTCGCAAAAATTATAGCGGAAATCATGGCACATTTAAGGGAGTAGGACGTACTTGGGCGACTTTCTAGTGATGGGCAACTCCCCTTCTCACTGCAGAGATCAGTTGAACAGGACTATGGAGACACTGACCAGCCTAGGCTGGCTGCTAAATCTGCCAAAATCTCAGGCGATCCCGAGTCAAGTACAAGAGTACCTGGGCATTACCATAGACTCGCTCAGACAAGAGTGTCGTCTCCCAGAAGGGAAAGCGATACACATGAGACAAATAGCGACAAGGGCAAAAATTCACACAGCAACAACACTGAGGCCATGTCCCTGCTCGGCTCAATGACAGCCTATATACCAGCTGTGCAGTGGGCTCAAGCCCATACAAGGAGTCTTCAGTGGGAGATACTAGCTGCAGAGATTTCTCTTCACGGAAATTTAGAAGGGCGATTAGACATCTCGCCCGAAACGGCTCACTCACTGCAATGGTGGATGGAGCCTTCCAACTTATCCCGGGGGGTCCCTTGGGTTCTACCGATATCTCGAGTCCTTACCACGGATGCAAGCCCCAGGGGGTGGGGGGCTCACTTGGAGAACCAGGTAGCACAAGGGGTCTGGACGAAGGAGCAGCCTCCTCAAATGTAAAGGAGCTCTTAGCGGTAAAGCTCGCCCTCCTGCATTTTCTGAGCTCCCTCAGGTCCCACCATGTGAGGGTATTTTCGGACAACAGCACGGTTGTCGCTTACTTGAACCATCAGGGGGGTACAAGGTCCCGCGCCCTAAGGTAAGTGACAAAATCAATTTTTCAGTTCGCAGAGGGAAATCTAAGCTCACTGACCGCACTACACATAAAAGGTGTAGACAACGTGACGGCAGATTTCCTAAGTCGCACACAGCTAAGACAGGGAGAGTGGGAGTTAAACCAAGAGATTTTCACTCAAATATCGACACTATGGAGGAAACCCAGCATAGATCTATTTGCCAACAGGACGAATCGGAAGGTGAAAACCTTCTGCTCTATAGACCCCGCCGGGAACCCAATAGCCCTGGATGCCCTCATGATCCCCTGGCACTTCCCCCTTGCTTACGCGCTTCCACCGATGGCCTTAATTCCATCAGTTCTGAGGAAGATCCGGGAGGACAAGGCAAGGGTAATATTAATAGCCCCCTTCTGGCCGAGAAGGATGTGGTTCCCTTGGTTGAGGAGAATGTCCATCTTCGACCCTTGGGTCCTCCCGGATATCCCGACCCTTCTCTCGCAGGACCCAGTACTGCACCCTCAGGTGGAGAACCTACATATGACGGCCTGGAATTTGAAAGGGCTCTATTAAGCAACAGAGGCTTTTCACAAAATTTAGTGTCCACCCTGCTACGGAGTAGAAAACCGGTAACCACTAAACTGTACAGAAGGATCTGGAGGAAGTTCCTCTCAGTATCAAATACCAGTGCAAGAGGGGAGGTACCGCTATCAAAGATCCTAGAGTTCCTGCAGAAGGGGTTAGAGCAATGTTTAGCTACCAACACATTGAAAGTTCAGGTGGCAGCCCTAAAGCCTCTTTACAACTATGACTTGGCAGGGAACCGTTGGGTGGCCAGGTTCATTAAGGCAGCCAGCAGATCCAGACCTATGTCTTCCCTAAACACTCCTCCCTGGGATCTAAACTTGGTCCTCTCAGCCCTGTCCAAACCTCCCTTTGAACCGTTACAAGAGGCCCCACTGAAACTGATATCACTCAAGACCTCCCTCCTGGTAGCCCTGACATCAGCCCAAGAATCAGTGATATCCAGGCCCTGTCAGCCTTCCCTCCGTTTACACAGAGGAGGGTGGTACTTAGGCTGGGTCTGTCCTATCTGCCAAAGGTAGCGTCCCGATTCCACAGAACTCAAGAAATCTCTCTCCCCTCATTTTGCCCCAATCCCAAAAACAAGGGAGAAGAGACCCTACACACATTAGATGTCAGGAGATGCCTAATTGAATATCTAGCGGCTACCAGGGAGTGTAGGAAGGATAGGTCTCTTTTTGTCTGCTTCCAGGGGCCAAAGAGGGCGAAAGGCATCAAAGAGAGCGCTGGCCAGGTGGATAAGAGACGCCATCACCTTATTGTACTCGTCACAGGGGGCAGACATTCCAGGCAGAATAACAGCCCATTCCACAAGAGCGGTGTCACTTCCTGGGCAGAGAGAGGGGGGCGTCTCCATTGAACAGATATGTAGAGCCGCCACTTGGTCCTCTCCTTCGACTTTCTTTAACCACTATCGGCTGGACCTAGCCACCTCCTCAGTTCTAACCTTTGGTAGAAGGGTGCTAGAGGCAGTGGTCCCCCCCCCAAATTGATAGTCTCTGCAATTCTTTCCATGGTACCGTCATGGGGGAAAGAGAAAATCGTATTTACTTACCGTTAGCGGTATTTTTGAGCCCATGACGGCACCCGTACATTCCCTACCTACACGCGTGGGGTGCGCACTTATTGTAAATACAGTTTAGCCAAAAAGTCATGTGGTGTCTCACCTACGCAATTTAAGCAATTTAATTATAGAAATTTGTTGTTTTTTCTTAGCGTTGTGTTAGTATTAGCCTGAAGTTCCGTTAATGCTCTGTAAAACTGATGCGGGAGAGAGGTACCGCCTTTTTATCTGTAGGTTTCCTGTCCCCGTGGGGCAGATCCCCCTCTCTCCGTGGTGCTGTCGTGGGCTCAGAGAAATACCGTTAACAGTAAGTAACTACAATTTTTTCCTTTTGTGCGCACACAGGAAAAAAAGCAACCGGAGGCCGATTAGTGATCTGTCACTGACCAGCGCTTGACGGCTGCAGAACGCATGCACGAATGTGGTGCAAAAAAAAAATAAGTCTTGAGCGACTGATCAGTGGCTGTAGAATGCACTCACTGGGTGGATGGACAAAGACAAAAAAAAGTCCTGGAAAACGACCATCAGTGCGAGTCATGGAGCGCTCTGCAGCTGCAGGATGCACAAAAAAAAAAAAAAGCAAGCGATTAAGTACTGGTTAGCATTTGGCGGCAGAATGGGGGAGAGGGGGATTGGGGTGGATTAGGAAAGATCATGGATCAGAAATGTCTTCTTTCTTTAGCAGCAGCTACAACACCAGCAGTGATGGCACAGTCTTCAAAAAGTCTGTTACATCACAAGGGCCAGCACAGCGTGACAAATCAGCACTGACCGCTCTGCACACGTCCAAAACTAGAATGAGGAAGTGCAGGGCGGTCATAGCAAGGTCAAATCGCATCTGTGCACTCTGGTGTGATCAGATGATGATGTCGATCGCACCTATCAGCTGGACATTGCCTGAAACACTGAAAACTCTGGCTGTTAATTTCTGAACAGCCAATCACAGCGATCGTAGTTGTGGGGAGGGGCAACGCCACCCGCCGTGACTACAACAGCTCCTGGTGCCCTGCTGAAAGATTTAGCTGGGTCATTAATGTGATCACCGCGACCACATTAGATGGGACGTATCCATATGTCCAAGGTCGTGAAGGGGTTAATTGATGCTTACAGCCTATTCTTCTGATATTAAGAAATTAACTGCATTCAGTGTAAACTGTAAAAAAAAGTCATAATATTCATCTGTATGGGTTTCTCCAGCTCCAAAAAAAAAGTAATGGACTAACTTTTTTTTCTTTTTTTCTTGCATAAAGTGCTTTACTTTTTAGGCTGAGTGCACACGTACTTTTTTGCCCTGCGGATTTTTACGCGCAGAATTGAAGAAATCCGCAGGTCAAATGACCTGCATTTTTCCTGTGGATTTCTTCCATTTTTTTAAAGCCGGTTTTCTTGCGGTTTTCCACTGTGGTTTTCCCCCTGCGGATTTGGAGACTGGGGAGGTGGAAAACCGCACAAAAGTGACATGCTGCGGATTTTGTACCGCAGGAAAACACCGCAGCGTCTGCACTTCTTCTTTTTTTTTTTTTTTTTTTTTATTTACATGCTACTGTAAATCACTCTGCGGATCCGCAGCGTTTCTGCGCAGTAAAATCCGCTGCGGATCCGCAGGAATTCTGCATCGTGTGCACACAGCCTTATGCACTGACCAGGAACTTCTGGACGGTTGACAACCCTTCAATGAACTTTACAGAAGTACTGGCAAAATGTTTTCATACAAAATAATGCTGAGTCGTTCAATGACTGAAGAACCACTCTTACAATACCTTAGTGTATGAGTTTGTGTGTTGTGGTGTAGATACTGGATACCAGAATTCTGGTCTAAAACGCTCTTGAAAAGTTTCAAAATTTCTAAACCATGCAAAGTTGAGCAAAAATTTTGCGACTCAACGTTTTCATACCAGTTTTGAAGAATGCATGTTGGTACAAGTTAAAAAAAAAAAAACAAAAAAAAAAAAAACTGCAATAAACCAAGCACTAACTATAAATGCTTAAAACAGCTAATATAACTGGTTTCTCCAAACTCGTCATGAAAGGATTGACTAGTTTTGTGTCAAGTCTTTAGTGCTTAGGACACCTTTTTGGCTCTTATGACTTGCAGGAAATGTGATCCATAGACAGACTCCAGCTTCTGGATGTCTTTCTGAGGAATATTAGCCCGTTCCTCGGGGACAGTCACTTCTAGGTGAGTAGTATTGTTGCTCCAACAACCTTAGTCAAATCCTGCATGCTATTTTCTATGCAGCTCAAGCTGGGCATCTGGGAGTGCCACTCCAGAATTGTCCAGGACTACTGGTGTTGGTGAACTTTGAGGTACCCTTGGGGTCATTGTCCTGTTGAAGGGCCTAATAATGTCTGGTGTCACTGTTACTCTGGCATTGAGGTTTCTTGAGGAAGATGTCTCCATAATTCATTGTCCTATGGCGCATTCCTCTATATAAAATTAAAAGCCTATTGGGGTCCAATATTACAGCACCATAGAGCTTCAAGGTTGTATAAGGCTATAAAACATCCAGTGTATGAATAGAACTAGTGCCCGATACCTAGCCATGATTGCGGTCTGGTAGTTACGGGGTAAATGTCATCGGTGCTGCTCACCTGGTGTGCAAGACAAACTAATCGTTGTTGGGATAAAAAATTACCTTTCCTAATAACCCTTCCGTCCCAACACTCCTGCATGCATGCGTTCTCAATGAATGGAGCAGAGTAAGACTCTTCTCGTTCAGGCTTTTATTTTCAGTTAAAAAGCGCAAAGCTTTTGATTCTTTGAACATGTGTGACCCTTCTTCCACCCATTACCAATTGGGCGACTTGGACGCCCTGATACTTGTTAGAATGTCGCCCCAGAATGTGATTTTAGTTGACTTCAATCTAATGTGTATAGGTTCCTTAAGACTTGGAAATACATTGTTGCAGATTTATTGTTCAGCTACCATCTTGCCTGGTGTTTTGCCACTTAAACTGTGAAATTAAGGAAAGAGAGCGCACATAGGACGATAAGTGACTTTTTTTTTTTTTTTTTTTGTGACCGTACACGGTTAGTGCACTCACCTTTTACAGGTTGTGAACAGTCACAACCCCGTGCAGAATGTGAAAGGAACCAGTGGTCGCTTCAGACTCCCGTAGACACCAATGTCACAAAGGAGGAAGAAAAAGACCGGGTTTTTCAATGTATCCGTGCTGACCACGCAAGGACAAACATTCTTCATAGCTTTATTGTGCCGACGCCTTTTGTGGCAGATCTGCCCCTTCCTCAGGGCCAAAGAATCCTGATTTTCTTTGGCCCTGAGGAAGTGGTAGATCTGCCACGAAACGCGTCGGCACAAAGCTTTGAAGAATATTTCTGTCCTTGCGTGGTCAGCATGGATACATTGAAAAACCCAGTCTTTTTCTTCCTCCTTTTTGCCACTTTAAACTTTGGAACATGTCATCATATGCATTGATTGTGATTAATTGTTTGTATAATATATGTATATTTTCCAGATTATGAGTGTTTTAACCCCTTTGTGACAGCTAATGCGTATATTTACTGACCTGAGATATAAGGGAATATCATCCCCATACAGGTGGCAATCCAGCAGCTGTTGGCTGTCCACTATATCTGACAACTTGCTGTATCACAAATGATCGGTGTTGGCACCATCCATATCTTTTTAACCCCTTAGTTGCTGCTGTCAAAAGTGACTACATCAAATAAATGGTTAATAGAATGTGGGGGCTTGCACTTTAATCTAATCGACACACTGAGATCTTGATTGTGTGGTCCTGATGTTTGCCATAGCAGTTCATGGCCAAATATCGGCCTTAAGGCCCTTTTACATTTAGCGATGCACCAGTGAAATGACCCCGTCAGGATCGCTGGTGCATCGCTAAATGATCGCTAGTGAGCTGTCACACAGGCAGATATCACATCAATGCAGCAGCGCACGATACTCACCTTTCACACACAGCGATCCCGGCGTCCTCCCGCCCGCCTCCACGCGTCGCTCGTCTCACACAGCAGGAAGCTGACGACGAGAAATGAAGCCGGACAGTCTCGCGCGATCAGCGATGGAGCCGGTCGGAGGTAAGTATCACACATAGCAATATCGCTAGCGATATCGCTATAATGTCACAAAATCGGTGACGTTATAGCGATATCGCTATGTGTAAAACCCCTTTAGAGTCTGCCGGATATAGCGGTCAGTTCAGAAGTTAGCGACATTTAGGTGGTAAATACTTTTTCATTCCAGCTATACCACTTTGCATTAATTCCTGAAAATCACCTGAAGAGTTAATAAAGTACCTGACAGCAGTTTTCAATATGTCAGGGGGTGCAGTTTTTAAAATGGTATCACGTTTGGGGTTTTCCAATATATAGCACCCCTAAAGTCGCTTCAAACCTGGATAGGTCCCTCAAAAATAAATTTTGTACATCTCCTTGAAAAAAATTAGCGTTTTTAAAATGATGCTGATGCAAAGCAGACATGAGGGAAATGTTATTTGTTAATGTTTTCTGTGGTATGACTATCTGGATTAAAGGGATAATCATTCAAAGTTTGAAAATTGCAATTTTTTTTTTTATTATTATTTTTTTTTTTTACATTTTTGTCAAGTTTGTTTTTATTTATATAAAAAAAAAAAACCACAAAACATATCAATCTAAATTTACCACTATCATAAATTATGTGTCACGAAAAAACAATCTCAAAATCACTGGGATTTGTTGAAGCGTCCCAGAGTTATGACCACATAAAGTGACATTGGTCAGAATGTAAAAAATTGGCCCGGTCACGAAGGGGTTAATTGACCTTTTTGGAGGCTGATTTAGTTAATCATACTCCAACATTAAACCTCTGCTTGACTGATCACTTTCTTCCCATTCAGCCATGCTCAGAATATCAAATAAGCAGTGTAATTTTCTCTTACTTCTGCCCGAAGCTGTCTGGCTGCAAACTGTTGAATCTGAATCTCTTCCTGTCCTTAATTGTTTTATAGGGTGTGGCTGAAAGGCAAGGGAAGTAATGGAAATACTCGAGTGTACGTATGCTGGAATTTTGTCCTTCCTCTTTTGTTTTTCAAAAGCGATCAACCTTGAGCGCTTTGAAGGTTAGGAGTTGTGCCATAGCAACTGAGCATTCAGTCCCACTTTTTGGTATGTTAACCTCACATTCCCTCACAGTGTAC
This sequence comes from Dendrobates tinctorius, assembly GCF_039654945.1. Taxonomy (NCBI): domain Eukaryota; kingdom Metazoa; phylum Chordata; class Amphibia; order Anura; family Dendrobatidae; genus Dendrobates; species Dendrobates tinctorius. The sequence goes on from NW_027361692.1 coordinate 11,476,742, forward strand.
CGTACGTTTCTTTCAATCTGATAGTTAACGTTTACTCAGAAAAGCTTTTACTATGCCAAGTGCAGCTTGTACCTTACCCCTCCAAACCTGTTTCATTATCTTCTGGGAACTTCAGGCCTTCCTACTAACAACATCAATAAGTGGTGTGGGCAAAGATGGTGGTAGTGTATATTCCCTCTCCTCCCCTTTCCTTATCCATGATGGTGTTTGACGTTGAACTTTTCTGTGATTTAGATATGATTGTGTGGTACTAGCCGTAAGCTCCTCATGCATATAGATAAATCAGGAAGCAGGATTGACTATCCATCTAATGAGGATCAACCGTGTTGAGGGGCAAACAATGGCCAATGCTTTTGTTTGGCATGGAATTAAGCCACTGCCAGTGAAGTTTGTCAGCGGTTTTCTTATAGAGGGTACAGTAACACTTAGCTGATTCACGCTTTCATGTGTACAGGGAAGTTGGGTTAGTAGACAGCCCTCTCCCAACATCTGTTTAATGTGTATGACCAGCTTAATTTACAACCTATAGATTAAGGCTAAGTGCACACGTAGATTTTCCGCCTGCGGATTTTTCCGTGCAGATTTGAAGAAATCCGCAGGTCAAATGACCTGCATTTTTTCCTGCGGATTTCTTCCTGTTTTCTTGCGGTTTTCCACTGCGATTTTCTCCCTGCGGATTTGGAGAAAGGAGCAGGTGGAAAACCGCACAAAAGTGACATGCTGCATTTTTTTTTTGTACCGCACGGAAAAAACCACAGCGTCTGCACAGCATTTTTTTTTTAATTGATTTACATGCTACTGTAAATCACTCTGCGGATCCGCAGGGTTTGTGCGCGGTAAAATCTGCTGCGGATCTGCAGGAAAAATGCATTGTGTGCACATGGCCTAAGGCCCCGTCTCGCATAGCGAGATTGCTGAAGCGTCATCGATTTTTATTTTTTTTTTTTTATTTTTTTTTTTTTTTTTTTTTTTTTTGTGACGTAACAGCGACCTCGCAAGCGATCTCGTTACGTGTGACGCTTGGCAGCGACCAGGCCACTGCTGCGATGTCGCTGATCATGCTCGAATGTCCTTTGCCATTTTTTTTGATCGCTGGTGTCCCGCTGGCAGCGCACATCTCTGTTTGACTCAGACGAGCGACCTCGTTAGCGACTCGGAAATCATGGACACAGGAGGGAGTCATCAGAATCGCTGCTGTGTGACAAGGTCCCAACGACTGCCGAGGTCGTTATACGGATCGCTGGATCGTTGTTGGGTAAATCTGACAGTTTGACAGCTTACTAGCGACGATTTTGCGACGCACCAGCGATCCTTACGAGGTCGTATCGTTGTCGGGATCGCTGGTGCGTCGCTGAGTGTAACGGTACCCTAAGGGTGTGTGCACACGCTGCGGATCTGCAGCGGTTTTGGTCCTGCGGATCCGCAGCAGTTTCTGCTGTGGTGTACAGTACTATTAAAATCAATGCAAAATGAAAACCGCTGTGCGGACAGTGCTGATTTTTCTGCGCGGATTTGCTGCCACTTCAGAACCGCAGCATGTCAATTCTTTGTGCGGATTCTGCTGCAGTTTGGCACCTCCTCCATGGCAGGTGTCAAACCGCAGGGGAAACCCGCAGGCTAAACCGCAGAAAAACTGCAGGTCTTTTGACCTGCGGATTTACCTGCGGTTTTGACAAATCCGCTCGGGAAAAATCCGCTGGACAATCCGCAGCGTGTGCACACAGCCTTAGAGCTGTAATCCTAGTTCTGCTGGTTGCTAAACTTGTGGTCTGGGAGAACTAATGGTTGATATCCTGAATTTCTTCTCGGTGCTTACTTTAGTTGTCCAATGTGTAAGGATGTAAAAACGCAGAAAATGCTGAGCTTTATGTTCAGATGGCAGCAGAACTTGGAGCCCATTCTCATTTAGAGCTTTACTAAAATCTGTATCTCTGGAATGGTGAAAATGTGCTGTTTACATACTTGCACTTTTTTCTTCTAAAGATTGTATCTATGTTAAAAATGGTGTTCAAAGGTGAAGCTGCACTTTAAGCCTTGGAAGTATAGTTAATCTCTCTGGCGTTGTTTAATTGGAAACGGTATGATAGGTGGTGGTTGGAGTGGCTAGCAGGAGTTAGAATCTTCCTAGGTAATATGCATCTTTAATCAGTATGAAAATTCTAATCCATCTTGTGAGATGCATCTTCAAAGCCACTAGTCTGGCAGAGCAGCTCGAGTGCTGCAGAAACTGGTCCACTCAACATCATTGTAGACTAACAAGTGGCATAGCAGTTGTCAGAAGTGCATTTGAAGGTAGTGGTGTGAGCAACCCACTACATGGATATTTAGGCGGCCTATAATGCCTAACCCTATGATTATCATAGCAGTATGTTGGGTTGCTTTGGCAACTTAACGTGCAGAACAGCAGGGAAATGGTCAGCACTGCGATCAGAAAAGTGAATAATGGTTCGGTTCAATTTAGGTGTAACAGAGTTAGCAAGGTCAAAAAGACACTAGTTCAGCCTATATTCCATCAGAATAAATCCCCAGATCTACTTCCCTCTAAGGAACCTAATAACTGTAAGATGCAATATTGTTACCCTCCAGGAAGACATCTAGGCCTCTCTTGAACCCCTTTACTGAGTTTGCCATCACCGCCTCCTCAGGCAAGGAATGCCAGATTCTCACTGCCCTAACAGTAAAGAATCCTCCTCTATGTTGGAAAAGCCTTCTCTCCTCCAGACGCAGAGAATGCCCCCTTGTGACCGTCACCTTCCTTGGTATAAACAGATCCTCGTAGAGATATTTATATTGTCCCCTTATATACTTACACATCGCCCCTCAGTCATCTTTTTTTCTAGACTAAATAATCCTAATTTTTCTAATCTCTCTGGGTATTGTAGTTCCCTCATCCCCTTTATTAATTTTGTTGCCCGCCTTTGTACTTGCTCTAGTTCCAGTATATCCTTCTTGACTACCGGTGCCCAAAACTGTACACAGTACTCCATGTGCGGTCTAACCAGCGATTTGTACAGAGGCAGTATAATGCTCTCATATGTATTCAGACCTCTTTTAATGCACCCCATGATCCTGTTTGCCTTGGCAACCGGTGTGATGTCATAGTTGCCACAGGTGTAATGGTCAGAAGAGGTGGCAGGAATGCTGGCAGCTGGGAGGAGGTTTGCTGGGCTCCCGTCCAGTTGCCATGGACTACTGACATGACGTCTGAACCAGAGTCCTGTAAGTATCTCCTCTTTAATATGTATAAGTATTCATAGATGCACAAAATATAGTGGAAATAACTGGAAACTACTTTGGAAGGACTGGATTTCTCATGAGGTGTATTGTAGTGTCCCAACTCTTCTCCTTTGGCATACTGTGCCTACAAGTAGTATTCCACCCCCTGCAGATTTAGCAGGTTTGATAAGATGCAAATAAGTTAGAGCCTTCAAACTTCACACAAGAGCAGGATTTATTAACAGATGCATAAATCTTACAAACCAAAAAGTTATGTTGCTCAGTTAAATTTTAATAAATTTTAAACATAAAAGTGTGGGTCAATTATTATTCAACCCCTAGGTTTAATATTTTGTGGAATAACCCTTGTTTGCAATTACAGCTAATAATCGTCTTTTATAAGACCTGATCAGGCCGGCACAGGTCTCTGGAGTTATCTTGGCCCACTCCTCCATGCAGATCTTCTCCAAGTTATCTAGGTTCTTTGGGTGTCTCATGTGGACTTTAATCTTGAGCTCCTTCCACAAGTTTTCAATTGGGTTAAGGTCAGGAGACTGACTAGGCCACTCCAACACCTTGATTTTTTGCCTCTTGAACCAGGCCTTGGTTTTGTTGGCTGTGTGCTTTGGGTCGTTGTCTTGTTGGAAGATGAAATGACGACCCATCTTAAGATCCTTGATGGAGGAGCGGAGGTTCTTGGCCAAAATCTCCAGGTAGGCCGTGCTATCCATCTTCCCATGGATGCGGACCAGATGGCCAGGCCCCTTGGCTGAGAAACAGCCCCACAGCATGATGCTGCCACCACCATGCTTGACTGTAGGGATGGTATTCTTGGGGTCGTATGCAGTGCCATCCAGTCTCCAAACGTCACGTGTGTGGTTGGCACCAAAGATCTCGATCTTGGTCTCATCAGACCAGAGAACCTTGAACCAGTCTGTCTCAGAGTCCTCCAAGTGATCATGAGCAAACTGTAGACGAGCCTTGACATGACGCTTTGAAAGTAAAGGTACCTTACGGGCTCGTCTGGAACAGAGACCATTGCGGTGGAGTATGTTACTTATGGTATTGACTGAAACCAATGTCCCCACTGCCATGAGATCTTCCCAGAGCTCCTTCCTTGTTGTCCTTGGGTTAGCCTTGACTCTTCAGACAAGCCTGGCCTCGGCACGGGAGGAAACTTTCAAAGGCTGTCCAGGCCGTGGAAGGCTAACAGTAGTTCCATAAGCCTTCCACTTCCGGATGATGCTCCCAACAGTGGAGACGGGTAGGCCCAACTCCTTGGAAAGGGTTTTGTACCCCTTGCCAGCCTTGTGACCCTCCACGATCTTGTCTCTGATGGCCTTGGAATGCTCCTTTTGTCTTTCCCATGTTGACCATGTATGAGTGCTGTTCACAAGTTTGGGGAGGGTCTTAAATAGTCAGAAAAGGCTGGAAAAAGAGATAATTAATCCAAACATATGAAGCTCATTGTTCTTTGTGCCTGAAATACTTCTTAATACTTTAGGGGAACCAAACAGAATTCTGGTGGTTTGAGGGGTTGAATAATAAATGACCCTCTGAATAAACTTTTCACAATTTTAAAAAAATTAAACAAAGAAATAACATTCTTTTTTGCTGCAGTGCATTTCACACTTCCAGGCTGATCTACAGTCCAAATGTCACAATGCCAAGTTAATTCCGAATGTGTAAACCTGCTAAATCTGCAGGGGGTTGAATACTACTTGTAGGCACTGTATGTTGGAGGGTAAGAAGTAGTGTCGGGTATGTATATAAAGACTATGGGTAGGCTACTGCTGTAACGGAGTATTTGACTTCGGCAATTTCCAGTATGTACTGTAGAGAGAAAGTCGTGCACACAATAGGGTGAACCTATTTAGAGGAGAAAAAACATAATTTATATTGCTCATCTAGGAGGATATGGGGTACCTCATTTTAAAAATAAGTTGCTGCTTCCTTGGGGTTGGGAGATAACTTCCAGATAAAATTCACCAATTAGGGAAAAAAAACCTCTTTATCCAGCCGCTCCGCCTATATTTAAACAGATCTTGTTGCTGGTTTATATTAGAAAAGTGTGGCTTTACTTTTTAAATAATAAAAAAAAAAAGCGGCCATAATATTTGCTGTGGGTGCTGTCAGAAATATATGTAGCTAGTGCTCAGCAACAATAGCAATCCAGCAATGAAATGTGTAATAAGAAAGAGGCACTCTTAATAATATAATCTTTATTTTTATATAGTGCTAACATATTCCGCAGCGCTTTACAATTTTGCACATATCATCACTGTCCCCGATGGGGCTCACAATCTAAATTCCCTATCAGTATGTCTTTAGAATGTGGGAGGAAACCCACGCAAACACGGGGAGAACATACAAACTCCTTGCAGATGTTGTCCTTGGTGGGACACTGAGCCACCGTGCCGCCATAAGTGTCTTTTTCCTCTCCTCCAGGTTAATGTAGAAAGTTCATTTCCACCTTTTGCTGCTGAAGTGTTCTAAGCCCTCTCTGGATGTTAAATAATGGCACACATTTCTGTTAAGGGCCTGTTACATACAGCAATCTCGCTGGCGAGATCGCTGATTTTGTGACACATTAGCGATCTCTCCAGCGAGATCGCTGTGTGTGACATCCAGCAGCGATCGCGCCCCCCCCCCCCCCCCCCCCCGCGCGGGGTATCGCTGATCGTGCTGGATCGTCCTGGCCCGTTTTTTCATCGCTGGTCTCCCGCTGGCTAGCGCGCATAGCTCCGTGTGGCAGCGGGAGCCAACGACAAGCGACGCTGCACGCTGGTTACCAACGTAAACATCGGACTTCTAAGGGCTGCGAGGCCCTTAGAAACCTGATGTTTACCCTAGATACCAGCGTGCACTGCAGGCAGGGCGGGAGGTGGAGGCAGAGCGGCGCACAGACCGGAATAGCTCTGCTATCTGCTACTCCAGTCTGTCAGACTGGAGTAGCAGAGCTACGCCGGTCTGTCTGCGCCGCTCTGCCTCCACCTCCTGCCCTGCCTGCAGTGCATGCTGGTATCTAGGGTAAACATCGGGTTTCTAAGGGCCCCGCAGCCCTTAGAATCCCGATGTTTACGTTGGTAACCAGCGTGCTCGCTGGTCCTGATCGCTGGAGGCACTGTCTATGTGACAGCTCACCAGCGATCAGCTAACAATGTCCCAGCGATCCCATCCACGTCGGATCGTTGGTGGGATCGCTGGGACATCGTTATGTGTAACGGTACCCTTACTCTATAACCCCCGTCAATTAATTACCCGGTTATGAAATGGAAATGTGTGTTTTCTTAGTACAAAGTTAATTGTATTACATGTTAATGTTTTACCTTGAAGAGAACATTTCTAAAATTCTTTGTGTAATGTTTGACATGCTTTACTAGCTGCATAGCTGATGTGCAGATGATTTGACTCTCTACATACTGAATGTGTGCTTCCATTGAACTTTCTTCTTAGAATGCAAAAATGTGAAATAACTTTGTCTGTAAAATTGATTTTAAGAAAAAAAATGCAGGTCTGAACTTGTGTGGTCTTTAGACTTGTATGTACCACGTTGCCCAACTTGGTCGTAAAATGCAGGCACGATGGTTATATTTTTAATTGCCTGTAATTGGGTTGACTAGACAACTGTAATAGCTACAAGCATGAAATTGTAAAACGGCAATTTGCAGGCATAGTTACAGTTGGGGCACCTAGCTTGGTCGTTACAGAATGACAAGAACAACCTAAAGGCTTTGCTGTTCCACTTCATTAATATGGCCCAAAGCTTGAGTATAAACTGCTGAACCTGCATGCACACATCCAGGTTAAATGTATGTCTGCGCCCCCCCCCCCCCCCAATTTAACTGAAGTGCAGAGTATGTCTTCAGTGTGTCATCTGATTTATGCGGATCTCTGTAGACTTTAATGACCAACTCTGATCTCTAAAACTGATGAGAATTGGGCATGTTCTGAGGGGAGATATATATATATATATATATATATATATATATATATATATATATATATATATATATATATATATATATATATATATATATATTTTTTTTTTTTTTTTTTTTTTTTTTTTTTTTTGATGTGTATATTGATTTATTGAAACTCTTCTCTATATAGCTTGGTGTGCTGTGTGAGGAAAATAATTGACAACACAGTTATGTGACTGCAGCCGTAGAAGCGCCTGGCACCTAACAAAGTCTGGTTATTCAAGCATCTTTTGGAAATCTCATGTATGACATTTTGGGGTAATAGTCTCTACCCTGTGGCTTTCTGGCTTTTACTGAATTTACCACTCCAGTATAGCATGCCCAGACGCTAAGCGAGATTGCTAGCAAGATCGCTGATGCGTCACCGATTCTGTGACACAACAGCGATCTCGCCATGTGTGGCACGCATCAGCAAACACCCCCAACCCCCCCCCCTCGCTGATCGTGCAGGAATGTCCTGGGCCATCTTTTGATCGTTGGTCTTCCGCTGGCCGGCATGCATCGCTGCGTATGGTAACGGGGGACCAACAATCAGCAAGCTCCCAGCGCTGTAAGACGCTGGGAGCTGGTATCCAGGGCAAATAGCGGGTAACTAAGCGCGCGTCCCTTAGTTACCCGCTATATACCCTGGATACAAGCGTGCTCGCGCTGGGAGCTGGTATCCAAGGTAAACAGCAGGTAACTAAGCAACGCGCATGTTTAGTTACTGGCTATTTACCTTGGACACCAGTGTCCTCGCTGGTCCTGTTCGCTGGTGAGTCTGCTTGTTTGACAGCTCACCAGCGATCATGTAGCGACACTCCAGCGATCCTGACCAGGTCGTATCGTTGTCGGGATCGCTGGTGTGTCGTTTAGTGTATCGGGGGACACAGTCTTTCAGCGAATACTAGTAGTTTTGCATTAGATGGAGAGCTATGTCATTATGCCGTTACAGTTGAAAGCAATGATGGAGAGAGCGCATCAGATGACACTCGCTCTCCACCATTCACCTCTGACACTGGGTGAGCGATTGTCAATTCATCGCGCACCCACTGTGTGCCAGGCAGTGCAGCCGCGGAGACCAGAGCCAAGACAGGAGCAACACTGGCAACGAGGAGAGGTGAGGATTGTGGGTTTTTTTTAATAAATATATCATTGATTGAGTACTGCACTGGGGGGGCTGAACTATATTTTCTGGAGGGGGGAAACTACTGTTTGTTTATAGAGTCTTTAAATCTTTATACATTTTCTTTGTAATTTGTCTAGAAAAGGGGGCTCATTAGGTTTTTCAGGCTCTTCTAGCACCACTTATGCCCATCCGTCTTTTGGATCTGGTTTCCCTCCACCTCACAGGTCTAGAAATCCCTAAAACAGATGTGAAACGATCCATATAGCACACACTTACTGTTTGCTTAGTGTTGGTATTTATCTTGTGAGGGTTTAAATTTTGCATATTTAGAATTATGTGACAGACTGAAGAGCTTCCATGTAGTCTGTCTTGCGCCTCACAACGTATTGCATGCTGCTGCATGGACTTCATTGCATTGTCACGGATCCACACACTTGGCAAATGAACTTCGATTAATGCTATGACATGTCTAGTATTTGCTTGGTTAAAGAGTCTTTCTCGAAGTCTTATTGATGCCAAGTGTGAGTAATGTCTGGAATGTATGGTTGCTCAGCTTTGATAAATTTGCTTTGTTCCTTTTAGGACCAATAGATTTGGTTTCTCACTAGAGTATAATATATTTGCCAGTATGACCTTGACCATTAAATTTGTATTCTAGTTTTGTCATGAGCAAAAAACTTTCTTGGTACTCTCTAAACATTGGATTGTAGGAAGTCCTATCTATCTGTTAAAGTAAACATTTTATCTTGTATCGAAATAAAAAAGCACTAATATCCTGATTATAGAAACTTTAAAAGGTAATTTGCTGTTGACAGTAAGCGGCTGTAAACATCCTCGACTGGAAGCTGTGAAGAAGTTGATGGGCTTTCAGTCAGATGTTTGCAGCTGCCAACTGCCATTGGCGTCAAGATTTTTCTCAATGGATCTAAATGCACGAGAGTCTTAATGTGTCTGGTACAACTAAAAGCTAGACTTGCTGCTGTGTTATGCAGTCTTGATAGAATGCTCCTCTCGGACCAGATGTCTTTACCTGATGAACATGACTTGTTATAAAGCTTGCCATTATTAGCCAGCTTGTAGATGTTATAGACTGTGCTACAGACAATAGAATGCTATAACAAAAGGATTTGTCTCCCCAAATTGCTGGCTCACCGAGGGTCTGGCTTCTGTAACCCTTGGTTGTTCTTGGGAGGGGGAATTTTCTTTAAAAGTCAGCAGTTCAACTGAATGGCTGCATGAAATGTTGTTGGGTACTCCAATGGAGGAGCAGTCTCTGCATAAAAGGTGTCCGTTTTTACAGAGGAGAGGCGGGTTCAGAATTTTGGACCACTTCTTTCTGACATCTGTGTGACTGAAGATGGCATATGACTAGAGATTTACCTCATGAGGACCCCTATTGTGTTGCATTTGTTTTTTAAAATGTGCAAAAAAAAAAATTCTATTAATCTTTTATGTATTTATGGTTGATACAAAGTTTAAGATTAGCACATCCCATCATATAGCTGTTTTGGTGTTCGCTTACGTCTTACCGGATGGAATGTCTCCCATACGATAAGAATGTCTCCCATACGATAAGAATGTTGGAGCACTAGCTTTTGATATGAGTTCATAACTTGGCATTCGCCCTGTAGATATAAGATAACTGGAGAGGGAGGAAGGAGTGTCTTTGCATCTTGGCTATAAGAGTACTTGGTTTGGTATGCACATTCATTTTGACATTCCATGTCTCCATTGAGAGCGATGGTGCTCTCAGATTTCCTTCTTGACTTCTTCAATTCTGTTCAACAAAATGAATGCAACTTGACCTAACGCTAGTTGTGTGTTTGTTTTTTTTTTTTTTCCCCCTCCATACCTTTTTAAGTACATTTTTAGTGGGGGGGAAGGAGAATCCACTCTGAATAGTCCGTTTTACATCATTAAATCGTGAAAAGCCTATCCACAATAAGGTACACAACACTTCAGATGACTATAATTTATTTGGTTAGCGCTGTTGCTTTGCAGCGCTGAGGTCCTGGGTTCAAATCCCACCAAGGACAACATCTACACAGTTTGCGTAGGTTTCCTAACACCTTCCAAAGACCACGGGATGATATCTGTAAAGTGCTGTGGAATTAATGGTGATGGATAAATATATTTTAATTGTTTTAGATGCAATATTTCAAAATCCCATAAAAGGAAAACATAAGATCACAAGTGTGTGTGTTTGTGATTACAGGGGTTAAGTACCACAATTTTGTGGCTATAGTAGATCAAGTCTACATAGTACATACAGAGTGTAATTAAATGAAACTGGTATGGCGTGGTATTAGCAAGAAAATAATGTAAGTGCAATTTGCAGATGTCAGAGCCTGATCAATAGAATGAATGCATAAATGATGCAGTGTCTGTGTATAAAAAGAGTAATTGTGTAGGAGGGTCATTTCAATGTGCCGAGACCCCCAACATGCATGTTTCACCTATTGCTTTGAGAAGGGAACACTGGTGGAATGGGCTCACTAGCGGTTTATTCCTCAATGGGCCAAGCGCAGAATATAAAATGAGCGTGTGAAAGAAAAAAAACGCTATCCTAATTTTAAAGATTATTGGAAAAATACCAGGTATTGAGTGGCATGCATTACATAGTTGGAATGCCAGAAGAGAAAAGTGGATATTGACGTTGGTATTCCACACTTGATACAAGAATAGTGATATAGTTGGAGTATAAAGAAGTACTGCGCTCCCTGCTGGGCTGTTTCTCGCATCATGAATGAGACATCACAGAGGATCAATATGAATAATATGAGCAAAATAAAGGGATGATAAATAAAAATCTCATAGCATAGAAAGTGTAATAAGAGCAAAAAGACATGTAAAAAAATAAAAAGTAAATTTTTGTTTGTGTAAAATGCAGTGACACTATGAATGTGTAGATACACGTCTATTTCATGATAGAGGTCCCAATTTATAGCAAAATGCCTATATTCACACCATACATGTATTTTATATAGAATTATTCCCCCCCATGATGCTCATTTTATATGCTGTGATTGGCCCATTTGTTCATAAATGTCTGAATCCATTCTGCCAGTGTCCTCTTGTCAATGCAATAGTTGAAGAGTGTTGGGGTCTCGGCACACTGTAACTGAGGACCTACCTATCGGCAGAGGTTGGCACCTTATTGTGACAATGAGAATGTCACCCCCCCACTCCTCAGCAGCTTTCCCTCTGTAACCCCAGATATCACTAATGTTAGTGGGGAGACAAATGGTGTGGTGTGGTCAAACTGGAGACATTGCATCATTTATTCATTCTATGGATGAAAGTATACCAGGTTTATCATTTGTGCACACCACACTTTTATATGGCGCTAGGTAGACTTGTTCCATATACAAAGTGTGTGTAAATGTGTAATGTACAGTATATCTCTTATTTCTAATCCCTGGTTTTCCGTGATTCCTTTGTACCCCCGTTCATACTGCACCCACACATGATACACCATTTGAAAGGTAAACTTGCCCCCTTCAGCAAGAAAAGAGCCAAACAAACCACACATTCATGATTTTATCACTAAATACAGTTTAAACATTCATTTTCATAAACCTGCAGAAAGACACAATTACCTGCAGGTGGCACCTCAACAAGAAGACATTTTTTGGCCTCTGGTAATACAATAAATTGTATAAGTAATCTACATATATAAATACCTGTCTGTGTTCATCAGCTCATGAAATACATTTACATTTGACAAGCTTCCTTTTTCTGAAATTGCCTGCACCCCCAACGACCAATGTGTGAAAACTTTGCTTGGGCCCAGCTAGTACATTTATAATATATGCTTTTCATGGTTGCTTTAGGTACAGAGTATAAAATATCCTTTGTATTGTATGTTAATTACTTGTTCTAGTCACTACAGCACGTAGATGAACTTTACTAGTAATCCTCAACACTGCAGCCAGTCACGCTTCATTAGCACATTACACTGACACGTTTCATGCTGAGATTGGCTTGTAAGTCATTTTGTTTTAATATACTAGGCATGAACTTTGTAGATATCACATTAGCATCCAAATTTTAGATCCTATGATGGTTAAACAGTTAACCCTTTAACCCACACACACATTCTTCATGATAGTGGTAACACTTGTTCGATATGACTTGCATTAATTTGTGGAAAACTGGTGAATATCTTGCCACGACCCCCTACGCACGTTTCGGCAAGGGTGCTTTCTTCTGGAAGCGTTGCATCATTCGGTCAGGAGGAGATTAACCCCTTAATGACTGTCAATACAGGTAACAATCCAGCAGCTGTCGGCTGTACACTATAGCTGACAACTTGCTGCATCAGCCACGGTGAGTGTTGTCACCGTCCATATCTGTTTAACTCCTTTGATGCTGCTGTCAATAATGACTATCACATAAGGCTATGTGCACACGGTGCGGATGCTCCCGCGGATTTTTCCGCGCAGATTTTACTAAATCCGCAGTTCAAATTACCTGCATGTTTCCTGCGGATTTAGTGCATTTTTTGTGCAGTTTTCCACCTGCGGATTTGTAGAATGGAGCAAGTGCAAAACCGCACAAAAGAAGTGACATGCTACTTCTTTTATTCCGCATGAAATCCGCGCGGAAAAATCCGCAGCATGTGCACAGCGGTGGTTTTATTTTCATGGGCTATAATGGTACTGTACATCACCTGCAGTTCTGCTGCGGATCCGCAGGGCGAGATCCGCTGCGGATCCGCAGCAGAATCCGCACCGTGTGCACATAGCCTAAATCAGGGTTCCCCAACTCCAGTCCTCAAGACCCACCAACAGATCATGTTTTCAGGAGTTCCTTTGTATTGCACAAGTGATGCAATTATCACCTGAGCAATACTAAGGAAATGCTGAAAACATGATCTGTTGGTGGGCCTTGAGGACTGGAGTTGAGGAACCCTGGCCTAAATGTTTGAGTGTGGCTTCTCCCTCTTTTATCCCCATCGGCACGCTGAGATCATGATTGTGTGGTCCTGGTGTTTGCCATGACAATTCACGAGCAAATAGCGGCTTTAGAGTCTGCCGGCTACATTGACCTGTTCAAAAGTCAGCGACATTTAGGTGGTAGGAATGAAAAAGTTAGATTTTTTTTTTCATGCTACTTTGTATTTCTGAAAAGCACCTGAAGGGTTAAACTACCTGACAGCAGTTTTCTATATGTCATGGGGTGCTGTTTTTAAAATGGTATCACTTTGGGGGTTTCCCAAAATATAGGACCCCTTAATTGACTCTTCCTGTGCATACAATCCGCAAGAAAAAAAACGCATCAAAAACACAGGTGATCTGCCAATGACTTCAGGTATGGATTATTTTTTTTTTTTTTTTAAATTCGTTTATTAACCACAAAATAAAATATACAATATACACATTTTGTATATGTTATGAAGCACACATACTTAACGTGTGTGTGTGTGTGTATATATATATATATATATATATATATATATTAAACATAGAATAAAAATCCTGGGCGAATACTGATGAAATCCTGACCGTGGAAACATATCCTTTAGAATTATTTTTCTTTCTGGTCGCCTATGTTCCAGGTTGGAGTAAAGCAGTGTGCGTCCCTGGTATTACAGAGCTGGTCACATTTTTATTTTCAGTTTAGTAGGACTCCCTCTGTACAAGCAGCGTAAATGCATTTGCTACTGGTCTGTCGTACAAATAAGTGACTTGCCCTTTATACTGTGGTGTTTTGATATTTTTACTTAAGTAGAAAAATCAACAAGAAGCAGAAATCCATCCAAAAAGTAAACCTGCTGAGCAAGTACTTAACCCCCGCCAAGTGATGTAGATGGGGTAGATTCTTGTCAAGGACTGCATTGTTTTTAATTGATGGAGCTGATTGGAGCCTCCTCTCCCACGTTACTTCTAGCTAACGTTGCTTCTGTAAACGGATCACAGAACCATTTCTGCGATGGCTGTTCGGTCATGGAGTCATTTGGGAGACTCCCTTGTAATGAAGGAAATGGGCTAATGGCTGTAAAAGCTCGGGTTCTAGATATTTGCGTTCACAAAGGCTACATCCTCTGCACAGAGCAGTTTTTGGGACTCTTTCAAAATGTGGTTATGACTGTTATTACTTGGATAACCAGTCTATTCCTTGTTCTTCTACAGACCACAGTGGGAAGACCAACTAAATATTGTTTCATTCCTGTAGTAACTTATCCAAACTGCTAAATGACAGACCATTCCCTATTCCTCCCTGACACAGTTGGTGTAGTTAGTGGAGGAATAGGGAATTTTTTTTTTTTTATTTCCAGTATTTTTGAAAATGGTTTAGATTATGGAATTTAAATAGGCATGTATGATGAAAATGTATTTGCCTTTTGGACCACCGTTATAATGCACAGGAGTTGACGTGTATGTAAGGCCTTTAGTCTTTAAAATAAAATAAATTTGATAACTGGCAATCATTGCTTCTGCTCTCATTTGTATGAATTCCTTTTTAGCATTTCTTGTCTGTGATCTTTCTTGTGCATCATTTGAAAGTTTAAAGTAATGTTTTTATTTTTTGCTTAGTGACTTGGATACTGTGACCATCCCAATGAATGTGGACATTGAGTTAAACTGTTAGCCTTATCTTGGGTTGCGTTACACCACTGCTACGAATTGTTGTTCTGCCCCGTATTAGTAACAGCACAAAAGCATTTATAACCGTGATGGATAGGTCATATGATGAGCCATTTTGACTTCTATTGGTGGCCATCAAATGGGGTTTCCAATATTTTCCTGAAAGAATGCTGGCATCTACACGGGAACCTCCATTTCTGATGTAAATAGGACATTTCTTGCTGTATGGCCGAAATGTCCAAGACTCGGGGTGGGGAAGGCTTAAATCATAATCGCCAAAGCATAAATAATGTTGATACTTGGCTCGGCCTAGTGAGGGTACTAACTGTAGTGCGATGAGTTGCATTAATGTCTAAGAATAAGTTATAACTAAACTACACCGCAACAGTGGTGTGTGTGGTTTTTGTTTACCTGCACACTACTCTACTACACCTTTGTTTTCTAACATTCAAAGTGAAGTCTGCAAAGGAAATGGTTCTAATATATTTACAGGATATCTTCCTAAAGAGAGATTCCCATGTTGGCTACTAGAAACTAGAATTGTTGGAATATAATTTCCCGCAATAGCAGTGTGATCCTTGGGAAACCGCTAAAGCATTTTTTACTTTGCACTTCTGTGATTTGTATAAAATTTATAGTGTGAACTTTTTTTCTTTCAACCCAAGTTCTAGATGCTAAGAAATGGCTATTTGACAGTGGGGTAAAAATGCTGATGCCGCCCTGACTATTCCTTAGCTAAAGCTGGACCTCTGAATTACAATGGCTCCATTCTTGCACTCTTTCACTACTGGAAAAGTAGAGACCAACTTGAAGTTGTCAGTTCCTTATGGTTCTCCTTGTCTTGTATAGTGTTACATTCCAG